>NC_137733.1:16211451-16811451 GCF_964034855.1 Anser brachyrhynchus
CGCCGTTAATAAATAACAACCAGAAAACAAAATAGTGCTCATAGTTTTGGGGCTTTGAGTTGGTCAGTTTTCCTGGTAGAGGGATGTCTTGGACTTTGCAAAAGCCAGTTGTTTGTAGTAAAAGGCATTTGTTCTTCACCATTGGGCAGTAGTGGAAAGCCTTCACTGCTCTTAATAAAGAGTAATCAAAGGAAAGGCTTTTTCCTCCTTGCTGTGGCATGAAGGCTATTTATTGTGTTTAGGTTGTGTAAGCTCTCCATGTTGGGGTCTGTGCTTGGCCAGTGCAAAAGCACGCTCTTGGTGCTTACCACATAATAACTAGCCAAAAAAAAATAACAATTCCACTGTCCTCTTGAGATTGTTTTGTAAAGCTCAGTGTTTTCCTGCATTATACCTTGAAGCAACTCCAAAAGTATCAGAGCGTCAGGACGGCCTGTAGCCCAAGGGATACATCTAAAATTCAGATCACTTTTGTTGGGCGTGAGTTGTGTCGCTCCGTGTTAATGAGGTGAGTGCAGTGGGGTCCCGGTACGCTGCACAGTGACACGCCTGGGATGTTTAAGGCTTAAGGAGCATCGTCCTTGATAACATGGCAGAACCATGGGCAACACCAGCGCTAATATCAGGGCCTGCTCCCCCTCCAAGCATCTCCCTTCCCTGGCATCTGTCCGTCTGGCTGTCTCAGATGACCGTTGTGAGTCTGCACATTGCATTTGGGATGTTTTAACTCCAGCAGGGGACCGGCAGCACCACGGTGCCACCAGACACTGGCACAGAAGCTGCTCAGACTGCGACTGTGTCCTAAAAGCTCTGAAAACCGTCACCAAACCTTCCAAATAATAGCAATTGTGGTGTTTTCCATGTGCAGTGTGTAAGTTTATAGATAAAACTCAGCTGACTCCGTAAGAGAAGACAGAAACATGAGCAGCAGGATGGATGCTTTGAGGACCTTTTTCTGGAAGAGCTGAGAAAAAGAAATCCTATATGTAGGGAAGGCAGATGAAACCTCTATAAAATATTTTATTCAACCCTCTGTTACCTGGATTGTCCAGCCAGGAGGTACTTACAGGAAAAAGCTGCATGGCAGCAGAGCAGAGGAGGAGGTGTGTGTAACGTAGTAAAACCTAAACCTCATGAGCAATGTACTAAGCAGGGCCTTTTACATTTCCTTTCTTTCCCCTTCCAAAAATACAGGCCTCAATTCACTTCCATTTTCCATTGCCGCATTCATACGTTTTGGTCCACGTGCAGAATGCAGGAATTATATTTTCTCCTTTTAACTGCGGTCTGTATGAAAAATTTCAAACCCCCCGAGGTGCAGTTGTGCCAGCTGCAGGCCGGGTCGCGCGCAGCCTCGCCTCTGGCGGCAGTGCTGCAGTGCCCAGGAACTCAGGTAAGACTGACGGCCTGCCTCGCCGCGGGCTGTACAAATACCCTGCGAGACCGCGGCTCTGCAGGGAGCGATTGTTGTCTGCGGGGGTTCTTGCGGGTCCCTGTCTGGATTCTGTCCTGGAACAAAGTGACTTTTCTTTCCCAGCGCAGAGGTGATAGGGGAGCTGTGCCAGCTGCACCTTTCCCATGTGGGCAAGGTCTGAGGAGCGGTTTCCCTGTCCCGCTCCGCTCTCACGCAGCCTTTTGTTCCCCCCCGGGGCTGCTGCCCTCCCGGCTGTGCACAATTCCTCTGGGGACGCAATGCTGGTGTAGCCTTCAGCCTTCCCAGTTAAGTCACTCGGGTAGCGGGACGGTAGCAAGCTTTGCTGAGATGGAGCATTATAGGAAAGCAAAGCATCGCATTAGTTACGCTCTCCTTTCTGCGGGACGTGGTTCGTTTCTCCAGCTGATAGCTCAAGTTCTCCAAACAGCAACAGTTGAAGTCACTCAGCTGCAGAAGGGTAAACGTCAGTGTGAGCAGAAATGTGAATATTGGGTGAAAACATCCCGGATGGTGGAGTTACTGCTTTACATCCCCAAAGTGGGTAGGCTGTGACGCAAAAAAAAAAGCCCCTTACGACACAGGGCTGCAATGCAAACCCTCCCCCGGTCATCCGCAGTCGCACACCAAGCCCGATGTGAAAACGTGCAGGGCTCCCAACCATGTGAAATAATAATGCTGGGCTCCCGTGCCAAGTTTCCAGCTGTTTCCACATGTGCATCTCATAGTTACCTCCTCCCGTGCGCCTGTGCCAGGACTGAGATTCAATAAAATGCCACACTAATCCGCAGTCCTTTTTCATTAAATGACCAATTAAAGCTGGAGGAAAAGGGTTCTTATTATTATTATTTCAGTTGGGAACATGTTCCCTGTAGAGCCGTGTGGTTTTTATATATATATTTTTTGCGATTATTATATTCTCTTCTACTTTATCTCTGCAGAGTTCCGTTGCTACTGCAGCTGCTTTACCCCAGCTCCTTGCTGTTGCCTGACTTAGTGGTGATTTGGCTTAAAATTCTGTAAAAGGTATTAAATACGGCTGCCTACAAGTGACTGTATTCAAGGTGAGAATGCCGTGTTTATACACCGGCAAAGTGTAAAAACGGAGGAGTCAGAGAATATAAACAGCTACAGAAAAGTCTCTTTGCACAGAAAGGTGGTGGTGGCAGCCCGGGGCTGCGGCGAGGTTCGGCTCCTCGCGCTGGGCATGCACAGACGGGGAGAAGGAGCAAAGAAAGCCCCGTCCCCGAGCAGTGAGGCAGGCAGGGACAGTGGGGAGAGCCGATTCCTGAGCTCTGCATGAGGCCGAAGCCAGTCGGGAAATAAAAGCTCAGGGTGTCTTAACGTGTCTCGGTTAGTCCACCGCGTTATGCCTAACACCCGACCTGGGGAGGTCCTGTGGTGGTGCCGGCTGGAAGGGGAGCTGGAGGTGGTCTTGGTCCCTGCAGAGCTGCGTGTGCTGCATTGCCCGGGGCCTGCGGGGGCTGCCCAGGAGCACGAGGTGAGCTGAGGCCCAGCGTCGGATGTGGAGGACGGGAGCCAGACGGGGCCTCGCTCCCTGCCCGTGGAGGCGCGGGGAGGCCGAGCAGCCCACTCGCAGCCTGCCCTGCTCAGGCGCCTGTGACACGTGCATCTCTCCTGACTTGTTTTATTTAAGGCACTGGGTGCTTCAGGCTCTGACTCCTCTGTTTTGCATGCTCAGAGCTGGCAAAAGTAGAGCTCAACGCCAGATGAGTCTCTCCCATTCTAAATATCATAAATACATATTGCAGCTCTGCAGACGGCGTCGGGGTCTGGTCCCACCAGATCCGCAGAGAGGAACTGTCACCTTCCTGCCCTGCGGCGCGATGCTTCCCTGGACGGAGCCCAAATCACCTGGGCTCTTTTTTTTTCTCCCTTTGCCACCGTATCGCTTTACAGCCTAACGAGTTAACCAGCGCAGGCGTGAGCGCGGCTCTGCTCCCGCGTGCTCCCAGCATCGGCGGCGTGCGATATCCAAGCCTTTGTGCTGGGGGGAGCAGGGGGAGCTGCGCCGGGTGGAAATTTCTCACCGCAGACTTTGCTGGGGCCAGACATGCTGTAAATTTTACAAGAAAAACACTTTACAAACCAGAAGTCCAACTCTCGTGCGCATGGAGCCGCTAATTAACAGTTTGGAGACCGGGTGAGCCAGGGAGCCTATTCCACCATCACTGAGCCTCTTGGTTTTGCATCAGGCTTTCAGGATTTGGGGTTCTCTGCGAAGTT
Source organism: Anser brachyrhynchus (assembly GCF_964034855.1). Lineage (NCBI taxonomy): Eukaryota > Metazoa > Chordata > Aves > Anseriformes > Anatidae > Anser > Anser brachyrhynchus. The sequence continues at coordinate 16,215,131 of NC_137733.1, forward strand.
CCAGCTCCAGGAGGCTGGGGGCTCCTGTTGCTGTTTTTCTCCCACTTCCCCCACCTCATGCACAGGACCCCTCGCACCTCGGGCATCGCGGAGCCGCTCGGCATGGCTGGAAGCCTCGGCCGGAGTCTCTGGGGGATCCTCGACGTGCTGGGGCTGCGGGCAGGGATGCTGCCGGCTTCTGTCCCTCCGTGAGAGCCCCCAGCACCTCTGCACCAGGCAGGGAGCCAGGAGGAGAGGGAGAAATGGGAGACGGGGTTCTGAGAGGCGTGGAGGAGGAGGGAGAGCACCTGGAGGTGGCACGGTGCGGTGGCACAGACGGGACAGACCCAAGGGGAAGCACCGCGAGGCAGGACAGAAGCAGGCAGATGGGGAAAGGAACCTTTTTTAAAAAGCTGTTGGCTGAAATAACTGTGGTTTTCCTCTAAATTGTGATGAGCACGGATCAGAAGCCCTCCGAGGCAGGGCTGCTGCTCGATGGACCTTTCCACCAGAATTTGGTGTTTTCCATCTCCTCTCTCTCCTCTGTTTCCCGTGGCAACGGAAATAACAAACTTTGCCATTAGAAAAGATTTGCAGAGTAACTTTGCATTGATGTTCTGCATTAGTCACAGTCTTGCAGGTACAAATGCCGGGTTTAGCTTTCCCACAGTGTCCCCTACTGCTTGCATTAAAAAATCCATTTAGGTGCACGTTAAAAAAATGTACGGCACTGAAAGTCACCAGAAAGGGAAATGCTTTTTATGGAGCCTCACCAAGAATCCCTGCAAGTTGTGAGATGCATTCATTCATGGAGGGAGGTAAATATAGAGCCAAAATTGCCGACTGCAGTGTCCTAGAGCCCATTAATTCGGTTTCAGAGGTAGCATGATAAAGGGTTTGGCATAGACATTGCATGTAAAGAGGACAGACCAGATGAGAGGAAATAAAGAGGATGCAAGGGAAAGGAATCCAGGAATAGAGATTTCACCTTCTTCTGCTTTCTTTCCATTAACACAGCAGGAAAAGCAACATAATCTAAAAGGGTGGGGGGATTCTCATTTCCAAATGTGCAGTTACTGGCCATCAGGTGCCCTGCGGCCACTGGCCAGGCTTCGGGATTGCCTGCGGTGGTGGGCCCTGCTTTGCTCTTGCGGCAGCCCGACGGGGTGCAAGTGGCCATCGCAGCTCAGCTAATGAGAAACTCGTTAAACCTCTGTGCCTGGCATGCCCTCACAGTGTCCGTTCCCTCGGGAATGATATCCAGATAGGATGACCTCGGGAGCTCTCTGGGCTGCCCTGGGATGCCGGCGTGCCGCACCAGGCACAGCTGCTCCCGGTGGCACTGCAGGGTCTTGGTCTGGACCTCGAGGTGTTGGATCCCACGGGATCTGTTCCTGCAACGCCAGGACATTCATTGTTGGCCATCGCATCAGCTCTAATCCCTCCCCAGAGACCGTGCAGGCATCTTTAATGGTAACCGTGCTGCAGGGCAGTGTCTAACATTGGTATTTCTTTCTCCTCCCCCAAGACCTACGAGCAGAATGAATGGATCATCCACCTGGCTGGGAAGCTGCTGGCCCAGGAAGAGGAGACCCTGTCCTTGATGGCAACGAACCCCTTCGCGGGCAGGGCACCCCCACGGTAAGCTTTGGTTTTGCCAAGGGAGCTGAAAGATCCTGGGCTTTGTGTTCAGCGTGATCGTTCCTATCTTGGATGTCCAAGCTTTCTGTTGACTGCTTGTTATTTTTATTTGATGTTACTCAGGAGGCCATTAAATAGGGTGGTTTTTTGATATCAGGGCACTATGAAGAGCTGGTGCTCTCAGCACCTTACTGTCTTCTGGTGGGGACCCAGGGACCCTCGGGTTGGGCCCCTTCCCAGGCACCAAGGGCTCGGTGCTGCTTCTCTTGGATGGGAATCTCGACGGCTGCAGTGGTTTCCTGCCCAGCAGCTTCAGATTTTTTGCCATGATCACTTTGCGAGGTCAGATCAAAAATACCGTTTCTAGCAGCCTATTGAGATCTTTCAAAGATGAAACAGCCCTGCAAAAATACTTGTTTTTGTTGATACTCGTCTTGGAATTGTTTGCATTTTCGATGAGGAGACAAAGCAAACATCAGCAAGTGAAAAGCACAGATGAAAACCCCGAGGTTTCTACAAAAGGAAAATTTTCACAAAAGTGTCTATTTTGTTGATGAAGTTATTTTTAGCTGAAAAAACACTTTAAGGGAATTTTGGATCAACTTAAGTAATATTATGCTCTTGCTAATATTTTCCATTTGAGGCTCTCAAGATGCATAGCAAACAGGGATTAAGGTTCCCAGCACCAAGTGAAATGAACTTCCCTTTGAAACAGAGCTGGTGTTTTTCAGCTTTAACACAGTGTATCCCTCAAACCTTCTGGAGGTGAGACTCCTTTTCTAGCCTAGACATTGAGAATCTCCACCTTTTACCAGGGTGCTTCCTCTAGGACTTGCCATTCAGTGGCTCATACACTGAGGTGAACGTATGTCTGCGTACGTTCTGCAGAAAAACAGCAGGCTCACAGCTTGGGATGCAAACTCTGAAGGGATTTTCCCACCACGGTATTGGAGTATTTCCTATAACCACGTTTCCGGGGTTCCCCAGGCATCCCAAATTGTCTTCTAGCGCACAGGTCCCGTATCGGAGCACTGGTACGGGCTGATGGTAATGTGCTCCCTCCAAGCTCGGGAGCCAAGGCTGCTGGAGCAGCAGAAATTTGGGGTTGCGTGTATTATCCTCTCAGAGCCCGTTTCCCCGCGGCGCAGCCCTCCCGGTGTGTGGAGCAGGAGCCTGCCCCTAGCCCGGAGACTCCCCACCGTGCCGGCGTTCCCGTAAATCGGGGTTTATTGTGCAGCTTGGCTTGTGGGGCTGTGCCGCGGCTTGTTGGGTCTGGTACACACAAATAATTACGCCTTGGCTCGGGTCCAGGAGGGACCTCGGGAACCTGTATTAATTACTGCTACAAAGGGCGTGCTGGGAGATAGCAGCACGTCCCTTGCCACGGATGGATACGGCTTTAATAACGTTTATGGAGGGGTTTAGCTCTGCTTAGCTCTGCTTGCCTTGGTTAGGAGCAGAGCGGAGGTGCTGCGCGAGGGGGCTCGTGCCGGGACCTGCAGGGCCTCGTCTTTATGGAGCTTGTCACGGGATCGTGTCGGGCTATAATTTGTGAGGCTGAGCTGAAATAGCTGCTGGAGACCTGTACGAGGCTGGCTCTGTGTCAAATGGGGGGATTTACTGTCCGAGTCTCCCCAGACTTTGCTGATATCCCCGAGGCTCGGGGCTGTAAATTCACTGAGCGGCGTCCTTTGTGGGGAGTTCCCTTGCCTTGCTTTCTTTTAAAAAGTCAGCCCTGAGTGCTGGCTGACCCCGGGGGGTTCAGCAGAACCCGGACCTTTAGACACCGAGTCACCAGTTTGAATTAGGTGTCCCCTGGTGCCAGCAACCAAAAGTCATTACCATCTGGTGGCTGCTGGCTGTAAACGGCTCTCGCGGTTCGCCAAGTGACAGAAGCATTTGATAATCCCAGAGCTGTTTATTACCGCCTGTCCCCCAGTGCCATAAACATCGCTGCTGCTACTCACCGCGACTGAAACTGAAAACAAGACATCGTAGCAGATTAAAACTCAAGATGTGTATCGCGTCTCGCCTTGCGAAGCTTTGCCATGGGTTGCGTCTCTTGTATATTTTCTGGCATCAGTGGTGTTAAAAAAAATAAAGTAGATGAATATAGGAACTCATTTAAAAACGAAAATAATGAAGCAGGGGTAACACTACATTGTTCCGGGTGTGAATAGTTTTTTTGTCGTATTCTGTAACAGATAAGGAAATTGAATGTTCAGGAACTTAAAGCAAAAACAAAAGCAAATCTTTATCTTCCTTAGCATTTACAGGATAACGATTGCCTAGAGGACAGAGGGGTACAAGCAGTTCCGATAGCTGTGGAGCAGCATGGATGCTGTGTTGAACACACAGAGCTATATATATTGTTGAACAGGGTCTTGATTCATGCGGTACCTTGGTTTTACCAAAGCACAGACTCTGTTTTCACTCTTTAGCAGCTAGTTTATAGTAGGAAAAGATCAGGATCCAGTGCTGGTTTTATGTGTCAGCTGCCTTTGCTCTGGCATTAGTTTTGCTTTAAAAGTTTTTCATGGGTCTAGTGTATTTTTGGGTGGCTTAAAATAAAAATAACAATTTACAAATGCTCATTTTGGCTCAAACCAAAGTCCAACACACCATTTAACCCTGGATCCCAGTTTGTAGGTCACGTTTCTGGTTTTAGCGAGCCAAACCCAAATACCTAGGACCTTGGCCCCATCCATATTTTACCCAGGTGCAAAGGGGAGGGCTGCGAGGATGCAGGAACTGGACCGAAGCCTGCACTGGGATTGCCACTTAGTCACCTATTCCTGTTGTTATTTACACTTTTTTGGCTGTTGTTTGCTGGTAGCACTTCCCCTGCATAGCCTGCATATGGAAACTGAAGTGATCATTTGCCTTTTTTTTTTTTTTCTCCCAGTTTTTATGCCCCATCCCAGTTCTGCTGAGTTGACACTTCTGGCGCTTGCGGCTGGCGCGTTCGCAGCAGCTCTGTCAGCTCCTTTGGATCCAGCATTCGTTCTGCTCAGGCGGGCTCGCCTGCCCGGCTAGCTGGGGCTTTTTTCTTTAAATTTCAAAAAATTGCCATTTCTCTGCTGGATTTCAGGCGGTCCCTTGTTGCACTTGGAAGCGGGGTCCCTCCCGCGCCTGCTGAGCCCCATTCACCCAGAAGAGCTGCCCACAGCTGGGGACACTTCCCTGGGCCCCTGGGCCTGGGAGGGAGCGGAGGCAGCAGTGGAAAATGAGCTGGACACCCCCGTTTGGATTCAGCCCCCTGAGCAATATTCAGCTGCGCACTGCATGCGCAGATCCCCAGCGCTGGCATTTGCCTTTTTGGTGTGACAATTTCATTCTGGTTGTAAGCGACAACCTTAAATTTGGGCCCTAACAGTAGCATCTGGAAAGAAGAGAAAATTCCAGGGGTGTGGAGCTGCGGCGGTGCCCGGAGGCTGCCCATGAGCTGGCTGCTGCGAGCCTCCAGCGCGGCGCGGTGCCGCCTCCCAGCTCACTGCTGCGCTCCCCTTCGGTAGCTGCCTGGAAAAAGGGCTAATTTTCCTACCAGATCCCCCCCCCTCCACTCTAAAGGGAATTTTGAGACTTAATTATTTTCATTCCCTGCTAGACTAAATAATTAGGGGAAGGGACTGTTTTCCATAAGAACATTACGCTCCATACTCCACGGAGTTTATTCTGTTAATGGAAACTCTACACCTTAAATAGCCAAGGGACTTTCAAAATGAGTTAATGCCTTCGAAATGAAATTTCTGAGACCAAAGTTTGTAGGTTTCTTTACAACTCTAGAAATTATAGTATTTTTTCAAGTGTGATAAACTTAAAATGAGAAACAGGTGACTGATTAAAAATGAGGGCATTGTTGAGCGCCCAGCCTAGCTGAGTGTGAAGCTTTACTTCAAGCAAAGTGATGTTTGTGGAATGTAGATTTACAAAATATTATTGTGCAGCGGATAGTTCATAAAACACCCGCCATCATAAATCTGAATGGTAGGGCTTTGGCTGAGAAATTAATAAGTGTTTAACACACCGTCATGGAAACAGCCTGCAACAACGAAAGAAAACAAAAATCAGGTTTTGCCTACAGAGGGAGGAAAAAAAATATCGATTTTATTTTTGACCTGAAGTGTTCAGTGTGTCTGATATTAAATCATGTTCACTTAAGGACTTTTATTCCAATTATAGTAGCACTCTGTTGAAAAAGCCCCAGCGTGCAGCTGAAGACCTGGATTTGTCGCGGCGGCGTTATTTATGGAGGCGGCGCTTCCAATTTGATGCTACCTGACCAGGAGGGGCCAGACCTTAAAATATCTGTTTACAGCCCTTAGCAGCTCTGGCGGCCACAGAAGAGAACCAGAAATCCCCACAGAACAGGGTGCAGGGGCTGCTCCCCTGGGTGAAAGAGCAAAGTGCTCTCTGCAAGTGTGGGTCAGGGCTGGGTGCCCATGGGGAGAGGATGGCGTGGGAGGAGGAAGGCTCCGGGACTCAGCCCGGGTGGGTTGGTTATAGGCGCAGTGAGCATCTGAGGAACTTTTTTAGGGTAAAATACCAGAAGTTTCTTGAAGTTTGTTTTTTAAATAGAACAAACAAACAGGAGACCAACCCAGCACTGGTGGTGGTGGTCATTCTGTAACTATTGAGGGCAGTGCTGGAGGAAGGCAGGATGTAGAGAATTAGAGGTAAATATGGGCTGGAGGGGGAATGGTATTTCTGCCTTGTAGGGTCTCCCCGAAAGGAGTCCCTAGAGGCAGCGAGAGCAGTGTTCACGGGCAGGGGATGCTGCGTGGGCACGTGAGGCCTTCAAGGTGTGAGCGGAGCTGTGACGATCCCAGGCGGCCCCTCTCAGCCCAGACGTTTCTCTCCTGGGACAAGTCTCCCCCCAAGCTCTGATCCCAAAGCCAAAAGAAGTGTTTGCCTTCCCGGCTGTTCAGACAAATGGGCAGGAGCCAACGAAAATTCGGTTTGTCCTCCCCTGGGTCCCCGCTGCGGGCGAGGGCCTGGGGCAGGCCGGAGCTGTGGCCGTGCTGAGCCGCGGGTGGGCCCGTCCTGCACCTCACGGTTTGTCCTGGTTTCCCAGGATAATCCTTTTGTTCTACATTTATTTGATGAATACTGTGATTTGGCAGAATGTGGCTGTAAGAAATCTCTGGGTACCCGAGTGGGCCACGCAGCATCACAGTGTAGGGTGCAGAAATCAGCAGGGCCCCAGAGCCTCTCCCACAAGCGCTGGTGTCAACCGCACGGAGAAGTAAAATATTTTGTGTGTTTCCCACTGAAAAGATGTTTCACCAGCAATGAGAACTGGGAGGTGATGGAGTTCTTAGGGGTGAAAAAGTCCAAACACGTTCCTTTGGCTTTCTCATTGGGTTTTATTGCAGTACCTGTACTAAGAGCAGCACCTGTGCTAAGATAATGCCTTTGATTTATCTTCAACAACACAGTCTAATATTATCAGAGTGAAATGATTCCGCTCTCCTGGAGGGAGACTTTAAGGAATTTTCTTTTGATTAAAAAAACAACTCCATATTTCAGCACTGTTGTGGGGCAGCAGGGCAGAGCTAATGTCACAGCACTGGGATCTCGGCAGGGCCAGGGCCAGTTCGTGTTTGCTCCATCCCCTGCCACCTGCCGCATACCGACCATTAACCCCTGCTGAAGGTAATGCCTGGCAGTGCTGTAAGCCGTGGGGATATCCACGTTTCTTTCCCACCAGGTTCGCTCTGCTGGCACTGTAGACACAGCCTCTGAGCATCAGTTTTCGACCTGTCAAATGGAGTGAAAAAAACTGTTGCCCTCTCCTGAGAGAGTTTTGAGGATGAGTTGCCCACGAGATGCTCTGGCTCTGCAGGGCCAGACCTCACAAGAGCCTTGCAGAAAAAGAGGTCAGTGACATGGAAAAAAACCAGCCCATGGAACTACCCTCATTCTGCGGTGATTCGTGGGCCAAAGATGAATTTATGGTCGCTGCTGCTAGTGGCACTGGAACAAGCAAGAAAAGCAATGATGGAGGCTCTGCTAATTTAATGAATTTGTACTTTCCACTGCCACTTGCTCTCTGATTTACAATGGAGTGGGGAACCTCGAGATAAAAAAAAAAAAACAACACACATTGAAAAGACGACTCGTGTTTTGGTTTCTTTCTTCCCTCTCCCACCCCGGCTCGCCCTGTCAGGCCATTAATTCTAACAGAAAACACCGGGTCTGGTTTTTTCCCTCGAACCCCTCAGCTGTTGCAGGGAGACAGCTGCACCCTCTGGAACTAATTACAGCTGTCTGGGAGATTTAGCCCTCCATCGCAACAACTCCAATATTGCTGCTAATTTTTAACACGTACAGTTGGAAGATGTCATAATAGGCTGATATATGATCGAATCTTAAAAGTGCTACAGCGCAGCTGCTACCGGGCATCTGGTGGGATGAATATATTGATTTAAAAAATAACGCTGATTATTTTTAGCTTCCCTGGCCTCCCCAAGGCTGCAGCCTTGCCCGATGCGGGCGGTGATGGAGGGTGCATGCATCCCCGGGGGGGTGGTGGCACACGTGTCCCCACGCCGTGCCACGTGGGGCTGGCAGGCCCGTCTGCACGGCACGTGGTCCTGTCCCTCCCCGCCGTCCGCACCGAGATCCACAGCTGCCTTGTGGCTCCTCCAGGCACTGCCACCATGGCTGGGAGGAGCTGGCAAAGGGACGCCCGTGTCCCTCGTCCTGCGTCCCATCAGAGGCTGTTGTTGTAGCGAAGGTGGTTTTCTGTCTCCTGGAGGAGAAACGTCTGGCTCGCTTTATCTGACCGAATCCCGTTTCTTGCTTCTCAAGTAACTGTTTTGCTCTCGTGTGTCTCATAAGGGACCTAACCTGGACGTTGCTGGTTCAGCTGGATGCTTCCTCCAGGCTGGTCCCCACCTGGCTGTGGCAGTTGTACCCGCTGCGTCCCGCTGGGTCAGGGAGAGCTCCTAGCTTTTGTTCACTCAATAAATCCTGGGAAACTGCTTGCAGCAAGGAATGGCTTTCCTGACCTTCCTGACTGCCTCTGAAACATGAGCATTGTTCGTCCTTTTCCTGGTGTGAGGGATCACCTGTGATGTTAGTCTCCTTTTAACGTAGATGAAGTAGCTTGCTCGTGACCTTCCTCAAGATGCTCACATTTCCCTAGAGCAGCAAGCCGGGTTCCCGCACGCTGGCAGTTTCCAGCAGCCAGAGGAGCCTCGGGGACCTTTGGATCCCTTCCACCACCCAGAAGGTCTTTGCGTGAGCCCCGAGGTTGTGAAAAACACAAGCCGTTTTCGATAAGGCAAGCTGCAGCCTGTAGCAGTCTCTCGGTCTGCAGGCAGCCACGTCTCTGTGGGTCCCACCTGAGTTACGAGCTGTCCAGGTCTCTGAGCGATGCTCGTAAACTCTGTGAGCCCTGCCGGGACGGGCTGCAGGACATTCTGCTCCAGGCACCTTTGTACGGGGGCACACTCGCTCCCCCGTGGGACAAGGAGGGAGCAGGTACAGCAAGCTCGCGCCGGGAGAGGTTGCAAACCCCGTAACTTTGGAAGCGAGGTACCCTGGTAGATTATAAATGCTGGGATAGCTTGTAAACTCTATGAGCCCTGAAATGAAGGGCTCCAGTGAGTATTAAATTCAGAAACTTACATCAGAGAGGCTCGGAAGGCGAGATTCACGGAGGTCACAAATTTTCCGTGTTTCCCCCGTAGCCTCCAGCCCTGGGAAGGCACAGAGAGGCCGGGCAGTGGAGGCTCTGCAGTGCCCTCCTCGTGTTTTGGTGCGTTTCCGCTGCAGTTGCTCAGCTTTCACGCATGGGGTGAGTGGTTCAGAGCCCGGCAGAGCTCAGCACCACGAGCCACACAGCCCAGTAGCTGTGCAGGTCCCTCCCGCACGGGGCTCAGACCTCGCATCCCAGCAGCGCAGGTGGGACGGGGCTGGGACAGGAGGGTTGCTCGGGTTAGAGACGGGGGGCTCGGGGGGACCTCTCAGGTTTACTTGGACTCTAAACATAAGGCCTTGAAGCATGCTCAGATAGAAAGGCAAACTTTTTGCCACAAAAATGCAGCTTCAGTTGCGTGTGGTTGCTTTAATGCTCACACGGTTCTAGTTTTACATGCCGATCCCTTTGATAGCAAACATTTTAATAGACAAAGAACATATGGGAAAAATCATACCAAATCAGATGATAGATATCGTTTAATCTGGGCAGGCAAGCCCAGTCGAAAGGGACAAGGAGCTTTTCATTCCATAGGGTTACTGGGCAGTGCTTGGGTAGGGGAAGGCACTTCAGGGGCTGAGCAGAGTCCTGGGGTCTCCAAGCTCTGCCCAGGGCACTCAGAGAAGTTCTCTGCCCTCCGTGCTGTGCATCCCCAACAAGCAAATGGGGCCCTTGCCAGTCAGGGCTTGCAGGTAGCTCCTTTGGGCATCCTGCTGCTTTTGTATCGTGGGTGCACGTGGACACTGGAGCACCTGGGAAGTGAAGAAAAGCTCCAAAAGTCCCAGTGGGGCAGGTGGAGCTGCAGGAACTGATGTAAAATCAGCCAGAGGCTCAGCCACATGCATCCCGTTACCAGGCTGCTTTTATCAGATGGCTCCATGTCCCCTTCCCATGTGTCCTGTGCCAGCAGCACAGGGGCTTTTATTTCAATGCCATTTCCCAGGTTTCAGGGAGGAGCTGGTTGTGTGGGTTGCTTCCCAGGTTGGTGCTGGGAGCTCTGGTTAAGGGCAGCCAAAGGTCTGCTACTTGTCCCTCTCTAGGCATCCAGAGCTGTCTGGATGAAGCTTTTCGGGTGGTGGATTTGTTCTGTGAATTCAGGAAAGCAATCAAGCAGCACAGCTTTTAAACCTCCTAACTGTCTCGGGCGGGAGCCTGCAGGCTGCCCAGACCCGCATAAACCGTGCTGCTCAGTAGTGCTCTAATTATGAACAGGAAATTTTGTGCTCCTGCGAAGTAAACACTGTGGGAGTAACACTTCAGCCCCCGTTTGACTTTTACCAGCCACAGAAAAGCAAGGAGAGAGGGTATAAAACTGGCCCTGGCGGCAGGGAAGCCGGCAGCTGCAGGGCAGGGTTTGCAGTGCTGAGGTCTGGGCGGCCCCGAGCTGCGGGGGGCTCCCGGGCAGCATCCCCAGGACCCCAACCCTCTGGTGCCGGGATGCTGGACAGGGCTGGGGGGCAGAGGAGCAGCCAGGGCCCCCCGGTGTCTGCCCCATCTGCAGCAGGGAAGTGGCTCCTGCTCTCTGGGCCGCTCTGTGGATCAGATTCCTCGGGCTCCTTTTCCCGGCACCTAACTGAGATCTCCCAGGCTGTCACCAACACCCCTTAGTTCTTGTTCCAGCCACAGTTATGGGATCAGTCCCTTTTTCTGTTTGCCTTTTGTGTATTTGAGGGCTGTTACCAGCCCCCGTTCAGCCGGCAGCAAGGTGGGGTGCCAGGGAGTGTACGGCGTCGGAGGACGATGTTTAAGTGAGAGCTGTCCCAGTGCAGCTCCACGTGCGTTAGTCTGGGCTCCCTTGGGTCACCCTGTTCTCCTGAGAGGAGGGTGAAACCCCGAGGTGTTTGCTCTGCTTTCCTTGCAGCTAGGAGACATTCCCAACACGGACTGCAGTCGGTGGCGGTGAGGCAGCGGCTGCCTTCATGTCTTTTGTTAGCAGAATCGTTCCCGTAGTGCTCATCTGGGTCCCCGTCAGGATTTAAATTGAGATGTCAAGATGTGCTTACAGCAGACCTTTTAATTGGGCTGCAGTTTTATCAGCCGTCTGCCATCTCTCCTGCTTCCCGTGTGAGTGCGTTACAAAGGTGAGTGCTAATGGCAGCCGTACAGGAGTCGTCCCTAATTATTTTAGCAGTAGGAGCCAACTCGACGGCGTCCCGAGGTGCAGCCCTGGGAGCGAGCAGCTGCGCGAGCGTGGTGCCCTGCTCAGTAGCAGGGTTTGTATTTTAGTAGTGAAGCAAAGCAGCCTTAAATGAGCATTGACATGACTTTGACATTTTTATATTGTGGGTTATTTTATGAACTTATCCAGCAAATGCGGCGATGCACTCTGCAAGCAGGGACCCCAACGCTGAAGGACTGGGGTGTTACTCCTGCTCTTGTCAGCATGCCCTACATCAAGCGGGACCAAACCTCCCGAACCGAGCGGCATGTTTAGCCTCCGAACGTGTTTCGCGAGGCTGATGAATGCTTCTTTCTGCACTGTTTTAAAATCTCCTTTTCTGTCAACTCCCAGGGCGGCCAGAAAACAGATGCGCTCGGAGCCCCGCTAATAAGCGGCGGAGCGAAGGGAACAGCCGCCGGCTGGGGCAGCGCGGGGCACAGGGGGAGCTGGGGTCGGTCTGTGTACCCACAAGTGTCCTGGGCAGAAATACTCCGTAGTGCTCTCAGGAAAGGAAAAAAAGAAAACAAACTTTTGTGCTTTATTATTCTTCTTGCAGCTAGGTTGTAGAGGGTGTGGAGGACAGTGCGGCGGTGCGTAGTGCACGGGGTGGTGGTGGTGTGCCATAAAGGTCTCCTGCCTCACGCATCGCTCCTGAACGGCATTCAGAGGAGCCAGGAAGGCTCCAGCAGTGACAGCCAGCACCGCTGCTGGTGGCACAGGGGCTGGGGCTGGACGGGGCAATGGGGAGGGCGAGCCAGGCTGAGCGCGCTGCGGCTCATTGCGCTGGTTCCTGGGCGCTACGGATACGGTCCGACTCCGTCCGCAGGGCGAGGAGCCCGGCGCCAGTCCCCTCCTGACCACCCTGTGCTTTGTTTCTCCAAAGGTGGATCCGAGGGGAACACTTCAAGTACAAATTCAGCCGACCTGGGGGAACGCACGCCGGCGAGGGGAAGTGGTGGATTCGGAAGAGGATCGGCGCCTACTTCCCCCCGGTCAACCTCCAGGGCCTGAAGAAGTTTTACGAAGACAGGAGTTGGCCGTACCCCGTGCGGGACTGATGGAGCCAGGTCAAGAGAGACTGGCTGGGGAAGAGCGAGAGCCGTCAGCTCCCTTATAAAGCACGCTTCTTGCCTCCCTCTGTATTTTTTTACAAATCTTTGTTTACACATATTTTACAGTAGGTTCCCAGCCAACCTGTCCACCTGCTGTTGTGGTCTGGTTTTTCTCATCCTTCTGTTTCTGTCTGTTTGTCTTTCTCTTCGTAGCCTTGCCTGATGATTGATTTCTTTTGTCAGGCTGCTCCATTAGAAAATCATCAGCTCTAGAGTCAAGAAAAAGGTGAACAAATACAGAGTCAAGTTAATATGTCCAATTTGGCACATTCCGGATTTGTAACAAGTATTTGTGAAGAGGGTTTTTATAGCTCTGCTGATGCTGGAATTTCACTTTATTAGATGAAATTTTACAGGTAGAAGTCAAAATGGACCAAAAATTATGAAATGTACTTTTGGGGGGAAAGGTTCAGTAAAGTCAAAGCTCCTTTCCCTTTCTCACTGCTGTCTACTTTACAGACTCTCAGGGCCACGTTCAAGTCTCCTGCAGATTTAATTCTGTGCCATTTGAGACACTAGCACAGAGGGGGCTCAGCTGAATTTTCTCTGTCCAGCTGAAAGGAGGCTCGGAACACCTTGCTGCTTTCTCTGTCCTTTGCACCAGGGCCCAGTGCTTCTGCCTGTCCACCTTCTGTCTTGCTGCTGCTGGAATCAGCTTGCAAAATGGGACGCGAGGTTCAGAAATGTCTGGTCGGTGTTCTGCATCCTGGGCTGTCCGTATCAGTAAGTCTCAGCGGAGGGCAGAAATCCCTGCCCTGCAGTGCAGCACCACTCGTGCCAGCCCGGCCAACTCGCTGAGCCATCAAAGCCGCTTTATTCCCAATATACCTGCCCTTATGCTACCCCCTGCATCGCCCTGGGAAGGGCCTGCCCAGAGCCACCTGGTTGCAGGGCAGTGACCAGGCTGCACCGTGTCCAGAGCTGCTGATCCCTGCGGCGAGCAGGGAGCTGGCCCCGGGGCTGGGGAACCCCCTGAATCCCTCCTTCCCCCTCTTTGCTTCAGCATTGATGCTCAGCATCACCCCACATGGTCCCACCGCGTGGGTGTTGCTCGGTGAGCCCCGATCACAGACACAGGAGGAAAATGAGAACACGCAGAGCCTGGATGGCTTGGGGAAACGGTGGGCAGCTGGCCCAGGTTGGTGCTAATAACTGATTGCTTGTTAGCACATTTTGCTGCAGACATTTCTTCCTGAAGGGAAAAAAAGTTCAAAGCAACCTGCGTAACGCATAAAATCCCCTTGCCTCGGGGTTGCCCGCAGAAAGCCACAGGTCTGCTGAGGGTCCCAAAATAGCTCATGGTGGAGCTGCCGTGTGGGCTCCGTGCATCGCCGGCACGGCCCCGAGGACAAGCGCAGCCCTGTGCGGCCCCGCGGCGCCCAGCACGCAGCACCCACGCTTCCAGCCACTGCTCGGGGCTCAGCCGGGGACAGGGGCTGCTTTCAGGAGGCGGCTGGAGTCACCGAGTCTGCCGCCGGCCCCACCAAGCTCAAACAGGTTTTGTTTTATCGGGCCCTGGCCTGGCCGCGCAGACGCGCTGGGCTGCTTTTTCCTGTTTGCTTAACCTGGGGTTTTATAACTGGCTCTTTCTCTCGGCCCAGAGCCGCGTGTTTGGAGAGCTGGCGGGGTTTGGTGCCGCGGGTGTCTGTGCTCAGGGGGGCGGCGAGCATCCTGCGGGGCACGGCCCCGCGCCCGGGGCAGGAGAGGAGCAGCCGCGGGCCGGTCCCGCTGGGTCCCTGCGGTGCTGTTGGCCTCAGCCCCCCAGGGGACAGCGGTGGCTTGAGAGCGCACAAAGAGGCTTTCAGCCTTCCAGCTCGGGGGCAGCCCAAGCCACGGGTGAAGGGATGAGCGTTGCTCTGTGCTGGGCCCTGAAATGGGTTGATGCTCGGGGCAGAGACAGCATCCCTCGGTGCCACCAACCGCATGGGGGCTGATGCTGGCCTTGTCCCTGCCCTGTCCCCAGGGCTCATTTGACCGGGGTCTGAGCCTGTCCCCTCCTGGCATGAGATGCTCAACAGCGTGGCCAGTTGCAGTTTTGAAGGAAAAATCTGAGAAAGCAACCAGCAGGTAAACCTGTCCTACACACCAGCGTGGGGGGGTGACCACACGGGAGGGAGGATGCGGGCACAAACGCCGTGTCACACGTTCCTCCCCGCCTTCAGACCACGTGTACCAAATGGGCACCACCAAGAGTGTATTTCTGGAAGGGGATTAAAGAAAGCAGCTCGTGAATAACCACAGAGAGCCTCACTCATCTTGAATTTTTTCCTAAAAGCGTTAAAAAAGGAAGCAGCTGCCCCGGTGCAGGCAGCCTGCTGTGGTGTATGCCCTGACGTGGGTGCCCGCCCGCTGGGGACACCGCGGCTCCGGGGACTCACCACGATGACTCCGGTGTGTCCTGGGTGTCACACCACGCGTTTGGTGGCCTGAGTGTCTGATCCTCATCCCACTGAGCCCAGAGGATGGCAGGGGTACCTACAGGACTGTGGGTGCCGAGAGGTATCTGCCTTTGCCAGAGATGCTCCAGGCTCAGCATGGCCGAGCCACATTTGGGCACAGAGCTGAGCCACCCCTGCACTCTCCTCTCCCCCTGCCACCGAGGCCAGCACCAGCTGAGCGTTGCAGCGGAGTGAATCCTGCCCCAGTGACCGCTTGCAGTTGGCACCAGTGAAAGCTGTGGCCACGGGGGTGCACAGCCCCTCGGCTCAGCCACGGCGTGTCTGCAAAACGTTGGTGCTCCCGGGCAGCGGCCGGGCGAGTCCCGTGTGTGAGCTGCGTTCGAACCACGACCAATAGCTTAATTACAGGGCTTGGATCAACTTATAGTGCTCTCTGAACTGTAAATAATGTTTATGACTCAATTGTGTTTTCCTAAATATTTGCCATAGTTCAAAACCGATATTCTTAATGCGTCTTGCTGCAAACAATGGAACATTTTGTTCCCATGACCGTGTGGAAGGACGGGGGTGAGCGCTGCGATGCCGCGGCTCGCTCCCACCATCTCCCTTCCTGGCGTGGCCGGGGAACAGCGGGCAGGCACTGCCTTTGCTGTGCTGGGGGTGATGGAGGCCTCGCTGTGCCCATCAAGGTCTGCTGTAGTCAAGGGCCCCCCAAAAAGCACCAAGCAGAGGTTAAGGGGCGAATCTCGGCTGCTGGGGGCTGCCGGTGCAGCTGCTGCCTTGCTCAGCCCTTGGGGATTCAGCGGCGGAGCCTCCCGTGGAGCATCCCCGTCTGCGCGAGCACAGGAGCTGCCGGCACTCACCTCCCTGCCAGATGTTATTTGAAGCATTTCGTGATTTTTTTTTCCCGGTTCTCACACATCTGAAATTCAGCCCTGGGGCCGGATGCTCTCGCGGGGCCATGGGCAGCCCCGGCTGCTGGGCTCTTGGCAGGGTGCTGGGGCGGGGAGCTGGGGGGAGCCCCACGCGGCTCTGTTTGCTCAGGCTTGGCAGGACGACGGAGCCTCCTGTGGATGGGGAACCCGGGGACTTTGCACCTGCAGCCCGTGATGGTTGAGCCTGTCCCATCTCCATCTGCGTCCCGCAAGGGACCGGGCTCCCACCTCGTGCATCTCCCCACAAAGCCGCCTGAGTTAACTCTCCGTGAAAAGCTCCCCCGGCCTCGCCGGCTGCTTCCCGTCCACGTTCGGCTCTAATGCAAACAAGCTGTCCGGGGCAGGATCCGTGCCGGCCCCGTCCGTCCCGGTGAGTGACGGTGCGAGGGCGCAGCGGGGCCGGGGGAGCGCGGCCGCGTGTCCCGCGGGGACGGAGCCCCTCTGTGCCGCGGCCGCTCGCGGGCTGCTCACCGGCAGCTCACGGGGTGCCCCCCCCGCCCCGCTTTAATTAATTTCTTTTGGTTTCCAACCTCTGGGTCAGGGATAATGGAACCCAGACCGTCATTTACATTCCTGTTTGTTGTGCGTTGCGCTGCTTAAGCTTTTTTTCTTTTCCCCTTTTTTTAAAATCTGAAATTCTCGCTCCACTCTGGAGCGCTGGCTGGAAGATAATATACATTCAAAGGCAGCGAGGAAGGTGCACGCAGGGAATTAAATTAGAAACGTTTCCCTCGGACAAAATTTTGAAAAAGAAAAGGAACAATTATTTTGAGGGGGTTAGGAAATCAGAACCACATTGTGTTATCTGTTGACTGGAAGTTTTCTTGGAGAAGTTTTTTTTTTTTTTTCTCTGAGCTATGCACTGGACATAAAACTTCGTGGCGTTCCCAAATCAGCGCGCCATAAATCCATTTGAAAGATAACTCTGTCTGAGGCCTGCTCCTGCCAAGTCCCTCTCCCTCGGATGCTGCTGAGGATGGGAAGGGGACACCCACCGCGCACCAGCCGGCGGGATTAGGGTCTGGATATAAACCACGGCAGCTCGCCCCAAAAAAGGGAACCGGGCTGTTTTCATCCCATACGTAAATGCCTGGTCCTGTTGTGGCTGCTGGAGAGCACAAGTTGAATATACACAGGCAGGTGGAATTTAGCTCATCTCTTGTACACACGGAAAGGCTAAATCAACCCGTACTTGGGTAATTTGGGAAAACCCAGCAGTGTGGCTTTCCGAGCAAGCTGAAGGTGTCCACGCCAAGGGGACGGTGGGGTGGGAGGCTGGATCGGTGTCCCCGGGGAGGGCCGAGCTCTTCGTTTGCATCATTGTTCTCCCTGGCATGTGAGGCTTTGGCTTGGACTTTATTGAGTATAAAGTTGCAAGGGCTTTCAAGTTTTTATAGATATCTCCCTGTCTCCAAACCCTGCAGGAGAGCTGTCTTCTGGAGGTAAGATGAAAACGTGCGCCGTGTGTTGACATGCAGCATTTAGCCTCCCACAGGAATTTAAGACAGCTGGAAAATCTTTAATGATGGATTTATATTTTGAAGTTGTTTCCAAACATAGGAAGGGTCGCCGTAAGACAGCTGAGCTTTCTGCGGGGATTAGCGGTAGCAAGGTGATGTTAAATACAAATGCTTTGTGCTGCCGCCGAAGGCAGGGTGGGTTCTGTCGCAGGAGCACGGGGAGGTTCCTGACCCCATCACCGTCACGCTGCTCCGTGGACCCTTGGAGAACTTCTCCCCCCCTCCAAAGCCCCTCAATCTAACACCCTTCCTTCACAAAAGACCTCCGGGGTTGGTCTAAAAAAAACCCTAGGACTGGGGCAAGAAGTCCTTCCTCTCATTTGATTTTTCAAGATTGACCCAGGTCATACTTTGAGACCTTTCTCTGGATAACGGCGTGCATTCGAGCAGCACCTGGGGGCCGTGGCTCTGCTCTGAGTCCTGCTGCGGGATTCACCAGGCAGCCCCGCTCATACCTGGCCTGGCAGCACCGTGCGCCAGCCAGGGACCTCCTGGAGCATTCCTGACCTGTGGTTGTTTGTCGTGAAGTAGCCAAGCTTCAGTCCGTGGGTTCCCGTAGACGTCTCGGTGTGCCTTCCCCACTCGGAGCTGCTTTTAGAAGCTGGCTTCGCTTTAACACATATTAAAGGAAAGAGCTTTTTTCCTTCCCAGTAGATTAAGTTTGGCTAAACAATTCAGTGTGAACTGCTGGGCATGAGGCAGAAACCTGTAGGCTAAATTACCCAGCTGCTATAAGTTTAGACCAGCATGGGATGAATTTCAGGATCGTATATTAGTTTTCATTTAATCTGATTATTCTGGGCTGGAGTTCCTGGAGGGTCTTCAGGTTATTGTCAGTCAAAAGAATCTTTAAAAGCTTCCATTTGCACTAAACTTTTCCCATTAGAAGTCTATTTTCATTATGGATCAATTTTTATTTTAATGAAAAAATTATTCCCTCCCCCTCCCCCCCCCCTTTTTTTTTCCAGATGGGTTAAAAACGAAGCGGCGGCGGTTGCTTCACTGCTTTGTGTCAGATGTGCAGCCGGGGGGGGGGACTGGCGAGGTCCTGGCACGGAGGGGTTGGCGGGGTCTTGCCAATCAAAATGCCATTTTCCTCTTCGGGCGAGGATCTGGCGTGGCTGAAGGACCTCGGGCGGGCGAGGCAGAAAACCCAGAGCCCCCCCACGGCCCCCAGGAGGGCAGCCCCATCCCCGCGTGCAGGGCGAGCGGATGCCTCGCCGCTTCGTGGAGAGAAGCCACTCGGGGCTTGCCCTTGGGATTTTAGTTAAAAGAGCAACGTGGAGGTTTCCAGAAAGAAACCCCGAACCCGTGCCCTTTGTTTATGCGGGATTTCGCATTGGATGTGCGAGCCCAAACCCTGCGTCCCCGCGCTGCTCCAGCTGGCAGTCCCGGCACTGAGCTGTTTGGGGCCGGCACCGTGCGGGGCTCTGCAGGGGCACGCCGCTGCCTCGGTGTCCTGGTGCCTCGCCACTGCCAGAACCACTCAGCCGGGGCACACTTTGCAGGGGGGCGATGGGGAGGGGGGAGCTGAGCTGCGGAGCCGCACGTCCCAGCCGGGCACCCTGCGGGGCCCCCCTGGTGCTGGGGTTTTCCGCCCCCTCTGCCTCCTGCACCTGGGCGGCCCTGGCTTGCTGGGGACAGCCCCGAGCACGTGGCATTGGCACTGCCAGAGCTGGACTCTGGTCCAGCCGTGCCTCAGTTTCCCTTTGTAAGGCAGAGGATGCTTCGTGCTCTCTGCAGAAATAATGCAGATGTAGGTCTGGTTTTCTCTGGGGGGGATTTCTGGGCTGCTGTCTTACCAGCAGAGCCTTCCTCCACCCAACCACCCTCTCCAGCTGACAGTCCCCAACTCCCTCGTCCTCCACAGCCTCCCATTTCTTCCTCTGCGGAGCAGGCATTCAGGGGCAGCCCTGCAGCAGCGGGGGGATACTACCCTGCCCTGCCCGTCATTTAGTCGGGGGGCTTTCCCCTCTCCCTCCTCACGGGCCGGCAGCCTGCTTCCTCCGCGGTAGCTGCTCCGGATAGGATTGCACGTTGCTGAGCTTTTCCGTGTAACTGTTGCTGAGACAATTACGTTAAAATCACACCACCTGCAAGCAGTTAGTTAGAATAATAAATAAGTGATAGATTATCAAATAAAGCGTTTGCTTCAGATGAGGTCATCCTAGCACCGTGTCGCGGGTCTCGGAGGGTTTGCAGGCTGCTTTCCTGCCGCTGATCAGCTAAATAGCTCTTGTATCAGTCAATAAAAAACTTGTAGAGATTAAAGAATCAATTAGGCATTAGCCAAAGGGGCAAAAGCATAACCCAAACATGCTGATAAAATCCAGTAGGTGATTATGGGAACGGTTCCTATTTCATTTTACTTTAGGAAGAAATAATTGCTCGTTATAGAGCATGGAGCGGCCTGGCCTGGATACTTTTCCAGCTTTATAGGGAAGCAGGAGGAAATCCCGGTGCTGGGCTGACAAACGCGGAGGCGCGCCGTGCGTTCGGGCTCAATGTGTGGTTTTGGTGCGTGCTTTGAGGAATGGCATTTTAGCCCCGAAAAGGGAGATAGGGGAGCTTGAGCTGTTGTTTGCCACAGCCTCACCTGGGGAGATTTCTGCCCCAGCCAGAAAATTGCCTGCTGAAGACAAAAGGCCAGGGGCACATGTTTGCAAACACATTTCTGGAGCCCGAGCAGCGCTGACGCCCGTCGATGGGCTGCACCCTGCGAGGCACGGGAGCGTTTATATTCACATGCATTGTGCCTGGCAGATGTCTCCTGTTGGTACACGCACAAACTTTGACTAACCAACCAAAATCTGATCAGCTGAAAAAGCATTTAGGGATGGATATATTCCAGCCCTTTCCAATATTTCCCACATGGCCTTCCATTTTTCACCAGCTGGTGCCCGTGCCACCAGCGTCCCCAGAGCTGGCAGAAGCAGGGCGCTGTTTGGGGTGGGTTTTTAGGGCTCGTGGATGTGGGGCAACAGGGGAACAGGGAGAAAAGCCACCTGCAAATGCAGAGGGTGGTGGGAAGATGCTGTGGAGGAAGACGTCGTGGAGCAGCTGTCCCTGCTGTCCTCACTGGGCTCTGTTGATACCAGTCCACCAGAGAACGATTTCAGATGGAACACCCTGCATGGGTAGCATCATTTCAAGTCATTTCTGCTCTGAACCGTTTCCAGACTGGAAGTGTGGTGCTTTCAAGTGGATTTTGAAGTCATTGCCATCCCACAAGAAGCGTCAGGCTGTTCGCTGCTCCCATCCAGGGCAGCCCTCCGTTTGAAGCGGTGCAGCTTCCCGCGCAGGGGCTGCTCTGCCCTCCTTCTCTGCCCTCCCCTGCTCTTCCAGGATCTTACTTCACATGGCCCTGGGTTTCACGCTGCAGGAATCCCCGAGGAACCCAGCTGGCTGCCTGCCCAACCACCTTGCTCTCCCGGCACATGTGAGCATGGGGACAGACAGTGAGGCTGTCGCATTTCGTCTCTCCGCATACCTGTGTGGGCAGGTGAGCTGGGGAATTTGTTTTTCCTTTTTTTTTTTTTTTTCCCTTTTTTACAATTCATATACCACCAGGCCATGCTGTGGCTGCGGGCAGATTGCTTCGGGTCACTTTGTTTTAGGCACATGGAGGAGTTTACCCCAGCTTTGTTGGGGAGGTTGGGGCAGAGCTGTGCCATGGGGCACGTGCACGAGGCTAGGGCATTGCCTGGCCTGCATTTTTCCACATTCACAAAATAAATAATTAAATAAAGCCCGGAGCTGCAGGGTTGGCTCCCCGGCCGGTGCGATGCCGTGCGGCTCGTGCTGGAGCTCTTCTTGCCCAGCTGCAAGGCGGCCGCTGCCGCCCGGGGTTGGGTTTCCAGTGCGGGGGAAAAAAGAGCCCGATCCTCGCTCGGGGGCTGCGCGGCTAATCCCCTGTTTATTCTCCGTCTAGCCCAGACGCCCACGCTGTCCTGAGCTTTTGTTTTCCTTAACAAGGTCCAGAGTAAAAAGATACCTCTGCGGCAGCTGCCTGCCGCTCCTGGGGCCAGCGCTGCTCTGCCTGGCCGCAACGCTGAGCTTTTATTTCACCTACGGTGCTGCACGGACAGCAAATGTAGTGCAGGAAGGCTCTGTGGCTGCTGACCGTACCTATACTGCGTGAGCAATCCCGTGTGCTGCCCCAGAGCTGGTGCATTTCAGTGGTAAATTGATCTTGGTCTCCTGGGGCAATTTACGGGGCCAACTGCTGTTCTGGAGCTGGGGAAAGTGGGGCGTAAGTGGGAAAGTGGCACCTCCACACCGCAGCTTATAGACCCCGTTACGCTGCCAATAAAGTGCTGAAAGATGCAGAACTCTAATAATAATAGTAATAACAATAAAAACTAATAGTGCTGACATCCTAAGGGAGATAAAAATACTCTGGAAATAAAATCAATAAGTGTTCTTATCTCCTGGAGTAAAGTAACCGTTTAAAAGGCTGAGATGGTTTTGAAACCTTTAAATAAATTCAGAGGGGACTGAATGAATTTAAATGACTTCAGTCTCTGAGATGGTTTTGCAAGGCTCAGCCCCGGATGCTGTGCAAGGGCCCTGGGCGCTGTGTCCCGCAGGTACCCCCCTGCCTTCAACGCAAAACGTGCCCATAGCCCAGGTGTCAGAGCCACCCAGCGCCACCCAGGCCCAGCAGCAGGGGGACTTTTCAAATAGGTGTTTTTCCAATTAATAATTTGCTGGAAGTGTGTTTTCTGCAGCCATGCTGGGCACCGCGCTGGGCTCACAGCACCCTCCCGACAGCCCTGCTCACGGGGCAGCGCGTCGGCCACCGGGGCTTGCTTCTTGAACTGGAACCAGAGGCCAAGAGCGGACGCTGGAAAAGCCAGAAATGAAATCAGAAGGATTCCCATCCTTGAAAAAGTGGCTGCTTTTCCTAAGCAGCTTCTCCCTGTCTCCAGGAAGGCCTTTGGTGAGCCCACGCCGTGCGAGCCCTCCACAAACCAGCCCATTTGCGGGGCCGGAGGTGCCCGTCGCAAGGCCAGCGCGGACAGCTGGGTCGGCTCCTTGGGAGACCCCAGCACCCCTTCCCGCTCACTCCTCTCCTCTCATTAATTGCGTTTTCTGTCCCTTTGTGGCGCGGGCGCGGCGGCTCGAGCGTGCAGCTGTGCGCCCGGCGCGGAGCAGCCATCTGCAGCGCCCGCGCCCGCCCTGGAAGAAAGCCTCGCAGCTGCGCTCGCCTGGTACCGGCGGTACCCGGATGAGGTCATTCATCACCAGGAGCCCGGGCAAGGAAGCTTGGCAGGGAAGAGGAGGACAGCAACCGCAGGAGGCAAATTTTAAAAATACCGTGCGGACGGCAGTTGTTGTATCCGCAGCCTGAGCTCGTTTCCTCTTGCCGTCCGAGACGGGCAGCGATGCTCCCCGCCGGGGCTGGAAGCGCCCTTTGTGTCCTGCCTGGGATGGAGCAGCCCCGGCGCGACTCCGTGGAGGAGCAATGAGCCAGGGCCGGGGCCAGCTCTGCCCCGAGAGGTGGCAGCGGGTGGTGGGATGGGCGTCCCCTCCCCGTGCAGCGTGAGAAGCGTGGAAATGGGGAATGAACAGCTCGGTCCCAAGGGCAGCACGTTGGGTTATGCTGGGAGGGTGCCTTCCTTGGTGCCCTCACTGGGATCCTTCCTTGCTGCCTTGCCCCAGTCTCTAGACAAACATGCACTAACAGGAAAGAGCAAACCGTGTGAGCTGAGCCCCGCAGGTGCTTAGGTGCACCGGCCCCACTGGCTCTGGCTGTGTGAAACGCAGTGGAAGGCTCCAAGCCCTGTGGCTCTCCTGCAGCAGCTGCAGGTCCCCCCCAGCACCCGTTAGCAGCAGGGCTGGCTGGGGGAGCGACACAGCGATGAGCCGAGGTCCTGGGCTGGGGAGCTCATGGCCACCCCCGGGCTTCCTCCCTGGCCACCGCTCGGCCTAGCACAGGGAGCCCGCAGACACCCAGCGGTGACGCCCACCGCAGCTCTGATGCTGCTTCTGGTCTCCTTGGCCCCCGGGTCACCAAGGAGGAGGGTGGGTATCAGGAGCTGCGTGAGAGCCGTGAGTGACCACCCCGAAACAGCATCTGCAGGACCCTGATGCGCTGCGATGGACGCGGGGTGCCACTGCTGGACCCTTTGGTGATGATGGCTTCACTCGGGTAAAACAGAACACGGGCACCTTCCCGGCAGAAAGAGGTGAGACGGGGGGGGCACGGTGTTTGTCCCTAAGGGGGACCAGGGGACGGGATGCACAGGGACGCCCGTGGAGCAGAGAGAGCAGCGAGACCTTGTCCTGCAATGCGCATCACAACTGGTTGTCTCTCTGTGGGATGCCCTGTCTTTCCTGTTTACTTGTTATTTTGGAAATGGAACAATAAATAATTTATCGCTGATCGGTTGGCACGCATCCGACTTGTCAGTTAAGTTGATTTTAACTGGCCAAGTGTCAGGGCAAAAGGCCAGGAACGCTGTGTTAGGGAACAGTCAACAGCACAATTATAAGATTAACACCTTGTTTAGTGGTCAGATACTGTCGAGTGGTAAAAGATTGCTCCGGTTCGTCTCTATAGAGCATCGCTCACAAATTACCTTATTAAGCAGGATCTTGCTCACGGTCGGCTCCCTGCACCTGTGTCCTCAGATATTTCCATTCATGCTGGAGAGGAGGCCAGCACTGCCGGGGCCGCTGGGGGCTGCGCAGCTGCGGCAGCATTATTCGCTCTTAGCATATTTGCATATCAATGAGACCCTGATTAATATTTAAAGAGCCAGCTGTCCGAGCCACCTATGAAAGAAAAAAAGCTCTGTTAGTGTTTTATCTATTTATTTTTTTTTAGGGATAACACTTACTGCCCTTTATCAAGTACGCTTCATTTTTAACCCCCCTATTCTTTTTATTAAAAAAAAAAAATGCCGGGGGTGGGGGGGGGAAATATATGAAACGCCATTAAGGAGTTATCAGTGAATTAGTTGTGCTGCTCTCAATGCGTCTCAGTGCCTTTGTGCCGCGGTTGCAGCTGCATGGCGCAGGTTTGCAGGGGCCGCGGGGCCGGCGAGCGCCCATGGGAACTGCGGCTGGGGGCAGCTCCGGGCAAGCGCGGGGGCTCGGCAGCGGGTGGCAGGGCAGGGGCTGCCTCGCCTTGCCAGGTCCTTTTCTCGCCCCGGGTTCTCCCCATTGCCATGGCAGGGCCACCGCTGGCGTCGCCGTGCCCCACTTCTCCTTGCCTGCGGGCACCCAAAATGCTCCCACCAGCTGGGGGCTTGTTGGGGTGGGCCGGCGGCTCACTGGGGTGGGTTGGGGGCTCGTTGGGTTGGGTTGGGGGCACGGAGCCGTCCTCTTCATGGCATGTGCACCTCGTGGTCAGCGGGGCCGGGTGGCCGATGGCAGCCGGCGCGGGCACGGTGAGCGCGGTGACGGGCGCTGGTTTGCGCCCCACCAAAAGTCGGCTACGGGAAGGGAGCAGGACACAAAGGAATGGCTCGAGCAGGCTAATCAACTGAAATGCCAGCGAAAAACTGAGGCTTGGTATTTTCCGTGCCTTCTCAGCGCTGTTAATCGTCAGGCCTTTTTGTTTCCCTGCTTAAAAAGCTGTCATTTTAATAGGCTATTCTCTTGCCATTTTTTTCCTTGCGCGTTTGTCAATAATCCTCAAACAGCGGAAGCTTTGTTATCCCAACTAATTGGAGTCAAGTAGGGCTCTGATGAAAGATTTTTCGCGACCGAGCCCTGGGAAAAATGCAAAAGGATTTTAATTTTCAATAAAATATGCAGATAAGTAGAAATTAGCAGTGGGGAAGGGGGTCTGGAGGCTGCGTGAATAATGGTGCTGCTCAGACGGTCGCGGCTCGAGGGACTTAATGAGGACTTCAGCGGGTTGTTTGCATTGCTGCTGGCTCTGCGGGGCAGGCAGGGACCGGGGGGGTCAGCACACAGACCCCATCACGATGGCAGCGTCCCCCCCGCACCTGCCTGGCTATCACCACCCTCCTGCCTGCGCTTTCCAAGGGAAACGGACGGCTCGGGTACTTTTTTTATTTTTTTTATCAGTATTTTTTGCAGAGGTGGAGCTTATCTGGCAGGTTGCATCCAACTGCAGCTGGTGTAGAAATATTTCAGGTCGTGCTTTGTTATTTTCGCACACGAATGAGGGAAATTGGGGCCTCTCTTAGGACGGCATCGCTGCGGGACATGTGCAGCTCCCAGTACAGGCACGCGTTCGGCCGTGGCCGTTTCCCTCCGCAGGCACAGGCTGTGGCTGGGACACACGGGGGCTCGCTGCATGCTGCCTTCCCCCTGCATGCACCGTGCAGGAGCTCCATCCCGCCTTTCCCAGCAGCTCAGAGCACTTTTTAGGATGATTTGGCACAACTAATGCCTCCCAGCAGATGCGCCCCATCCCGCTGGGATGTGCTCAGCCCGGGGCAGGAGGCAGCCGCACGCAGCCGCCGGGGAGAGCAGGACGGAGCCGGTGGCCCCGTGGCTGGCTGAGGACGCGGGGAGCAGCCCCCCCGGTGCCAGCAGCCCACGCGGGGGGCTCGCAGAGGTCCCCGGGGGGAGCACAGCTGAGCCGTCACCTGTTGGAGCTCAGACAGCCGCAGCTGTGCCCGGCCGCTTTGAACCCGCTGGATTAGGCAGACAAGAGTGCCCCGCACACACTTGTGCTCCGCATGCCAATGCCTTCCTCCTCCTCCTCCTCCTCCTCCTCCTCCTCGCAGCACCAGCATGCTGCTGGAGCTGGCGCACGCCTGCAGCCTCCCCGACCCAAAGTCTCATCTGTGTTGGAGCAGCAGAGGTGTGTGTAATTCAGATGATTTCACAAAATGCACTGTGCCTAGGGAGCACATCATGCAGACATCGCGTCCAGTGTCCGCATCGAGCCTCTCTTTTGTTTTTTGGCCCCAAAGTGAGCGAAACGTGGTGTTTCCAGGAAAGGCTGATGGCTCAGCTGGCCGGGAGCCCACCGCCACTGTCTGCGTGGTACGTAGGTAAAATCATGGGAAATCTGGGAGAAAGGAAAAAAAAAAAAAAAAACATTTATTTTAACTTTGGGAGAGCCAGCATGTAGCCACAGCCCAGTGCTCAACTGCAACTTTTCACTTCTTTCCCATCACCTTCCCACCCCTGTTGTGGTGGGACTCACACGACATCTGCACCCTCCTTCCTCTGTTTTGCCTTGCCCTCCTCCACCAGGCACCCAAAACCCCCGAGGCGGGCCAGTTCTGCCCTTGGCCAGCAGCACCCTGACGGAGCTCAGCACAGCTTTGTGGGGACACAGAGGCCACCAGCACAGCTTTGCTGCCCCGGCCATGCCCCACAGCTCCCCACGGGCTGCCTGTCCTCGGCAGGGGGCTGGGAGCTGCTCCCCCCCTTCTCATTCCCTGCTTGAACGTTGCGGTGCTGCTCGAGCTTCGGACAAACCCACAGCCTGTGAGGTCGGTGGAAGCGGGTCTCAGGATGGCCTCGGTCCCCAGGTGTGTTGCTCAGGATTTGCCCTCTGCCAGTAAAAGCAGAGGGGATCGGTTTGGTCTGGGTTGCTGGGTTTTTGTGTTTTTCAAGCTTTCTTCCCCGCGCTGTACTTTTAAAATTGACGAGTTTTGCTATCTGTTCCCCACGCTCATGCTTTTGGTCTATTTAAGAGCAAGACTGTAACATTAAGGTGATTTATAGCAAGCTCTGGAGTGGAAGGGCAGAGAGGTGGGTATTTTTTTCCTTTTCCTCAGGTGAAAGAAAACCTCGAATGTTAACTCATGAGACATTACAAGGACTGCTCCTTCAATCCTTGATTTACGAGCTCAAATTTATGAGTTAAAAATTATTATTCCACTCGCATATATTTTTTCCCCTGGCCATTTTAGTGCTTGTGAAAGGTGAGGGTTTTGACAGCTCCTGGAAACAAAAGCCTTTAATATCTCCCCAAGCGAGGCTCTCCCAGGCAAGAGGAGAGCTGCCAGGAGGACTTTCCCTCGCCGCTGCAGATATTGGTCACTCCAGCCCCAGCTTATCCAAACAGAGCAGAAAGTTTGCATGAGATAAGGCAGGACTAATGAGCAAAGCCTGTTCTTGGTGCCTCCGGGATCATCCGAGGCACCCGGGGAAGACGGGCTGGAGACCACAGCTGGCAGAAGGATGCCTATCGCAGCCCCGCTCCTGGACACCTCCAGGCATTTTGGCAGGGGATGCGCAGGGCACTCGGCTTTGAAAACTCTTTATGTAGTGCAAGAGCGTTTATCTTACAAAGCGTTGCGAGATCAACAGAAAGATTCATCATCTTCCCCATGATGTGGGATGTCTGCAGCCCTCAGCCCAGGTTTAAGGGGATAACCCAGCCCTGCAGCATCGCTGGGAGGTTTAAGGGCACGTTGCTGGCAGGCTGGGGGAGCCCTGCCTGTGTTGCTTACAGCAAGCAGGGAAAACCAGGCGTAGAACTGAGTTTTCAGTAAAAAAGCTGTTTATTTCCAGAGCACCATTCCCATCACACCGCAGCGGCCGGGCTGTGCCGGCTCGCCCTCCTCCCCCCAGGTGGCTGCAGGATTTTTCTGATCACTTTGGTGAAGAACCTACCCCAGCCCCGACAGACACCAGCGTTTTGGGCTAAGCTGGCAGCAGCCTTTAAAACGTAACATCCGTGAAATACCACGGAGCAAAAAATATCCTCTTTAAAGCAGATGTCGCGCAGTGGCTTAGAGAGCCTGGGGATTAAAACCTTCGTGGCGCTTGGGAAATAGTGCCAGAGCCCCTGCTGCACTTCATTAAAGTACATTTTTGACACAGCTTGCCTTATTCAATAACAATTTAGTTGACCAAAAACTGAATCAAAAGGGACAGACAACTGCGCGGCGTTTTGTTGCATTTTCATTTTCAGCATTTTTTCGTGTCAATTTGCCATCCGCTGCCGCAGCGCTGGAGATGCAGGTCTGCTATCCAAAATGCAGCTCTGCTATCCGAAATGCAGCTCTGCTATCCGAAATGCAGCTCTGTCGTGCTGGAGGGCAAGCCAGGGCTGTGTCAGAGCAGCGGAGGCCTTGTGTGTCCCCCCAAAACCAGCCCCGGTTTGGGGCAGCGGTGTTCGTCCCATCCGTGGTGGCTGCTTGTCCCAAGGTCACCACGCCGCAGAAAACACTTCTGGTTTTACTGGCCACAAAAACGAAAAGTTGGGGTTTGGGCGGTTTGAGTGCCAGAGCAGAAAGGAAAAGTTGTGCTGACCTTGGCTGCTTCCTGTGGAAATTTCCATTTTGAGGGAAAAGGCATTTTTTCTGTTGAAAAACACGCTCTTGGAGAAAAGGAGAAGCATGGCTCGGTCAGCACAGGACCAACACGAAAGGCTGCAGATGTTCCTCGTGCAGATCTGTCCCTGAGGACACGTCAAGACCCAGGTGAATTTACAGATACCTGGGACCCTGGAAGCCCTGAACATCTCTTCCACCTTACAGAAAGGTCATTGCAAGAAGTGAGCCAATTTCAGGGCGTGAAATGGCAGTTCACATGGCATCAAGTTGTTTCGTCTTCTTCACCAGCCTGCTCCTACAGTCAGATTTTCTTACCCACAAATCTGATCAAAAAGAAAAAAAAAAAAAAAAGAAATCCCAGGTTGAAAATTTGTATTTCAGGTATATGGGGTGATTTTTTTGTCCTTCATGCAGGCAGGGCAGCTGAGGCTTTGCTGGGCATTGGCTGTGCCGTGTTTGAGCCACTTGATTTGGGGAGTGGAACATTTGGGAATATTTGGAAGTTTAATATTTGGGAGAGGACATTGCATGGGCTGAGACTGCAGGCACTTCTCCACATGAGTCTGTACGGGGCTGATCTGCCCTAGGGTGTGTTTTTTTGGGTGCAGAGCTCCTTTTCTGCCCTTGTTACCTTCCCATGGGCAGAACAGGTGCTGCACTCATTGCAACCTACCTCCTGCAGGGTGGGCACGAGTTGCTCAAGGTGGAACAAGCACCGAGGGCTGTTAAGGAGCATTCTCCAGCTTCAGGCCTCTCTGACCGTGCCTGTTCCCTCCTGGTGCGCCAAAGACCAGACTGAGGGATCCTTGGGATCCAGCAAAGCCCTTGTGTTCTCCATCCACACACCACAAGCATCTCACAACTCTATCGCCATGGGCTCCCTTGTGCTGGGTGAGCCGGGGAGCAGAGCAGGGCTGTGGATGACGTGAAGCCGTGAGCGACGCTCCTGAGGTCAAGTGCGGGCAGAAGGGGTCCCGGGGGAGCCGGGCAGCCAGGTCCAAGCGTGGCCCCACCACGTGCATCTTCTCCAGGAGCAGCCAGCCAATGTTCCCACAGCGTGTGTCACGGTTCCCTGAATAACCAAGGCGTTCATACAAACAAAACAAAGAAACCCTCCGTCTCTCCGGAGACAAGTCACAAACAGAAAGCCAGGCCAAGCTCATTGATAGAGCTGCGCGCGGTGAATCACTCAACCAGCTGTAGTTGAAGCAATTTGGGTCAAATATGCACCCTGGCGCAACTCCACTGACTTATCTTGCCTTTCACTTGTTGTACCTCAGCTGAGAGCTCGCTGTGCGGGGCTGTCAGTTAACTGGCAGGCCCTTGGTGCTGAGGGTGGGTACTTGCGTGTGCAAAGTTACCTGAGGAATATGCTCTGATGTTTTCCTTCCTATCTACGGTGACGGCGCTTTTATTCCCGGCTCGTTTTTACTGCAGCCAAACACAGAGGACAGCAAGAGCTGCATGAGCAAGGAGTTGCGCTGAGCTACTCACGTCCCCATGAGTGCAGGGAGCACTCGCACACCCACAGGTGTGCCGACGGGTCCGTAACGTGCCCCGTGGTGCAGCACCGGGGCGCTGGGCAGTGACCCACCTCTGTGAGCCAGCATGGGGCTGCCGCGAGGTCTCGGCGCAGCTCCCGATCAGCGAGCGTGGGCCCAGGGGACCTTTCTCCAAGATTACATCAGTAGCATGAGGATGCTGAGTGTACTGTCTGGGAATCTAGAAGACGAGGGTTTTTTTCTTCAAGATTATGTATATGATAAAATATGTTCTTCTGACTCTCTCTTTTGGGCCGCCTGCAAGCAGGGATGTGCTGCGATAGCGGCGCTGCCTGCTTGCCCCCTTACCTGGGGCAGTTTTGTTTGCTGAGACGGGGCAGGGCAGGGCTCAGGGCTCGGTTCCCCTTCTCTGAGCTCATGCCCAGTTTGGTACTGGTGGCACAGCAGCTGGAAATGGAGTGTCTGGGGTGCCAGCCAGGAGGGGTGTGCACGGCGCCGGGCTCTGGGCAGGGGCTGGGTTTTGTTTGGCAGTTTGGCAAAGTTTGGCAAAAAGAAGTTTGGCAGCTCTGGGTGCGGATACCACCGTCAGGGTGCTCCGAGCAGGGAGCAGCTCGGTGAGGGCAGCTTTATCAGCGCTGTCCTTGGAGCCGATAGCTGTCTGGGTGAGGATTTCCATACATGCAGGGTGCAGCGTTGTGTGGCAATAGAACCTGGTGTTTCCAGCCTCCTAGTAGGGGATTTTACCCCAAAAGAGGGGCGAGGCGGGAGAAGAATCCGAGGAGGTGCAGCTGGGTGCCCGGCCAAGGAGCAGGCACACGCAGAGCTCAGCCCAGCTCTACACGGGGTCCTGCTGCAATGCGGGACCGAAAGTGGGGGGACGAGGGCAGCCCAGGGGCTCTCCGTGCGGGGACAAGCTGCTCTGCACAAGTGTTTGCCGGCAGCAGGGGGGAGGCGACGAGGATCCAGTTCCTCGATTTGAGGCTAGCTGGAAAAACGGACGTCTGCCCCCGGGCAGCTGGGGATTAGCTGGGGGGAACTGCAGAAGGGGGCAAAACGCGGGGCTTCCTTCGGCCAGGATCACAGGAGCACATCTGAGCAGCGGCCAAGGCCTCTCGCAGCCCAGCGCCCCGCAGACAGACTCCACCTCCCGCAACAAGCGCCTCGCGCCGGCTTGGCAGCGCCGCTGCTTCTGGCAGCCCCCTCCCGAACAGGCTCAAAACGTGTCTGACAGATCCAGGGTGAGCTCTGGTCCCAGAAGGGGACGAGAGGAGGGGGTCGGCAGGACCCACATCAGCTCTGCTGCCCCCGTTGTGCCTTTGCCGTGGGTGCAGCCTGGCCGGGAACGGGTGGGAGAAGGGGATGGGGCTGAGCATCACCATCAGTGCTGTTAGAGGAGCCCCGGGCTGTGCCCTTCAAGCCCTTCTGGATGGAGGAGGGAGGTCAGGACATGTCCTCGTCCCCACTGGTAGCCCAGCGGGCTGCCCTGGTGCCCACCGAGCCCGCCCAGGGCTCCCGGCTGGCAGGAGGGATGCTCGGAGGGACAGTGCTGGCTTGCCAAGCCCTGGTGTGCTGGGGAGCGAAGCATCTTTAAAAGATAAAAATGAATTGCTCCCTTTCAACATTTCAGGAGGGAAATGAAATTTTAGCAGTGGGGAAAAACGGACGAAAAAATGTCAGTGGGGATGTCGGTAAGTCGCTCGGCTCCTCTGTCCTCCCCCAGTACAGAGCATGCGGGGATTGCTCCACAACTGCAGTTTTCACCCAAAGAAATTAAAACAAACAAACAAAAAAGGAAAAGAAAGAAAGCACACTTGGCCGTGTTTTTCATGGTTCCCTTCCCCCTCTTTTTTTGATCGTCTCTGTCTTGTCCAAGCCTGGTAGAGGCCGACAAGTGAGGATCTCACCCGTCCTTTCAAAGTAGCGGGGAGGAAGAAAGCAGCCTTTGTGAAGGGGTTTCTGAACTTCTCTGTTCTGGGAAGGTTGGAAATAGCACAAAAACATCCTTTCTCACTATATTGTGTCGCTTCCAGCTCTAAGCTCCACCATGACCCAGATGTTTAGATGCTGATGCTGAAAAGGAAAAATAAGAGCTACGAGAGAAAGCCAAGAGAGCGGGACGCTGTGCGAAATTCGCTTCTAGAAACCTGCTCTGGGTTGGGTAGGATGCTTTCTTTTACAATCAGGGAAAAGAATTAGTGAAGGAGATTGAGACGTTGTGAATCGATCTTAACTCAGTGGGTCCTGCGGTGACTGTTAGGCCAACTGCACATCTCCTTCCATGCAGCTGTGTAGGTTGCTGTGGGACACTGCATATTCAGCCTTGAATGTGTTCAGGGTCTGTTTCTATCAGGAATTTTTGCTGCCTTTTGATCCGGTTCTCCTCTTTTCACCTCTCAGTTTTGAAGTACTGTTTTCCTGACCTTAGTGCGGGTTCGTCATATTGCTTTTAAAGTTACCTTTATTCAGAAGAAGGAGGGGGCTCCTTAGGCAGATGTAGGGAATAGCAGATATTGCATATTTGATTGGACACGGAAAGTTAAGTGTGAAACTCTTCTGTATTGTCCGTTTCCTCTCTCTAGGGCAGTGAACCCTGCATGCAGGAGATGGGCACCGTGCTCACCTGCAGGCCAGGCACGTGCCAGGCGGGTGTCCCCGTGTCCCCCGCAGGAGCCATCCCTGCTCCACGGCTCAGGGTCTGTCCCCAGGGTACGAGTGATACTTGTTGCTTTGGGGTGATGCCTTGTGGTTCTGTGACTGCTGGGAAAATCCTGCGCTTTGGTCCTGTGCAGGCTGCTGGGGGCAGGGAGGTGGGTGCAGCAGGGTGGGCGACATGGTCAGCACCCAACGTGGGCTGTGTGGGGACAGGGAGGAACCGTGGACGTGAGGGTGACCCCAATTTTCTCCAGTGATGTGCCCTGTTTTATGCTGCACTTTTGCCCGTCCCTAAGCTTGCACGGGTGTGAGCTTGTGCTCACGCTCACTGCAGGTCTCTGCTGTCACAGTGCCCCCACGCACCCCCCCTCGCCGTTCCCCAACCTCCTCCCTTGCCGGACAGAAGAGCGGTCAGAGACCCGGCTCCCACCCTCCCTTTCCCCAGTTGTGCTTAATTCAATTTGCTTCTCCCTAAACGGCTTCCCATAGTTTGACCATTAACAAATGGACTTGGCCAGAGGCCCTGGGGACCATTTGCATGATAAACCTTCTGCCGCGGCGCGCGCGCCAGCCCCGGGCACCAGCGAGCCGCGCGGGCTCTGCCAGCAGCCCCGCCATCGGCACGCCGCGGAGAGGTGCCAAATCTCAGCCGGCCCGTGCCAATTCGGAGAGAAAGGGGCGAGGGAGCTGCACACAAAGAGCGGTTTATAGCCCGGCCGGGCACCTGACACTGGGAGGAGGGAGGGTTGGGACGTGCTTAGCCCTGATAATCCCCGGGTTGAGTTTAATATATATATATAAATTTTTTTAATCAAAAGCACAGCAACAGCTGGGGCTGAGGCTTTCCAGGAGATGAACTCATGAACAACTGTTCAAAATAACTTTATTCGTACTGCTATTAGATCAGTCCACTGGGGAGCAACCAATTATTTTTGATTACTCGAGGCAGATAAGGCTGGGGTAGAGCCGAGAACCACGCGCTGCAAGGGAGAGGGGCTGGAGGCACCTCCTGGCGCGCGCACGCCGGCTGTGCTGCTCCCTGGCTCAGCACCTGTGTGATCCCCCAGCGCCTGTGTGAGCCCCCAGCGCCCATGAGAGCCCCCAGCACGGTGGGTTTGAGGGTTTTGCACAAGGCTTTGCAGGCGTGCATGGTGTGGGCACGAAGGAGGCACATGTGTGCCGCAGGCAGGCTGGGGGGGGATGTTTGCAGGCAGGTGTGTGCTGTTTCCACCTAAAAACCAATTAACAGTGAGCTTATTAGCCTGCCTGTGGCTGGTCCTTCCATCTTGTTTGCCAGCCCCCAGCATGGAGTCAGCCCAGGGGAGCACAGGGGTTGAGCAGGGCAGGAGCCATCCCAGCAGCTGAGATGAGCCGTGCCCGGTCTCGGTGCAGCAGTGCCGGCAGGAGTCAGCATGGGCAAGGAAACGAGAAGCTTCCAGATGATTTACCACCCTCCGTTTGCACCAAATCCATTCGCATGGTAGGTGAGGAACAGAAAAGGGGGTTGGGGTCCCTTTGTGCTGCTCTGAGGCGCAGAGCTGGGCTGTTTGGGTGCAGAGCTGGGCTGTTTGGGGTGCAGGATCCGTGCAAGCCCCGCTCTGACCCTGGGGTCATTTCCCTTACCGGGCCGGGCTCCTCCACGAGACCACAGCGGTGCCCATCACCCGGTGGGCACCAGTATGGGGTGGCTGGGCTGCCAGCACCCCGCTGTCCCTGCCCTAAGCCTTTGGCTTTTGAGATTTTGCTGTACTTGGTCGCTCGCCCTGCCTTCATCCCTCGGGCGCTCGGGGTTAAAGTGCGTTCAGTCAGCTGAGGCCGGTGCCGGCCATTTCTGCTTTCCAGCATGACATCAAGCAAACCTGAGCGTGCGAGCTGCTAGCCAGCAGAATGGTCTCCCAGGGGAAGGAAAGGTGGAAGCTAAGACGCTGAAAACTGGGCTGCAGGGAACAGCCTGCACTGGCCAGGAGACAGGCTGCATGATCTAATAGGTCTTTTCCATTTCTCGCTCCTGTGATTCAAGAAGTTCTGTCACTAGGGATTTTTTTAAAAATAGCCTGGATGAAACACAAGACGGTGGATGGACAGATCGGTCCTGCCTTGGCCTGGGGACAGGTTGCTCTAACAGGACTTTTCCATCGCACTGTTCCATCATTAGTCAAGACAAGAGGAGAAAAAGGAAACTGATAAACACAATAGTAATTCCATCCAGCATTTGCCTTAGTCAGGTTATTATAATCCTGACATCATGTCTTGAAAAGAAGACTGGAAATAAATCTCCAGCAGATAGGATCTGCTCGCGGGGGACGAGAGGTGCGCGGGGCTGCAGGGAGGCAGGAGTTAGGCACCGCCGGGTCCCCCTGCCCAAAAAGCCTCCTCTCGGCTCCCAGCCCCGCACTGGGAGCAGGTGGCTTCCAGGAGAGACCTCGCTCCTTCTCCTGCCCGTGCTTTCCCGCTGAAAGCACTTCGCCTTGCAGAAAACAACAACAAAAAAAGCATTTTCTGAAGATGTTTTCAAGGTGGTTTCTCTCCTGCCAGGTCCTGTTGGTTCCTGGAAGTCCTGGCTGCTTGGTGGAGCTGGCGCAGGTTGCCTTCGTGGTGTAAATCAGGGTTTTTAAGGCCCTCTGCTGCTGCAGGTGGGAGCAAGCCATGGGGTGAGGCTGCCCTGAGCTGTGTCCGAGCCCACAGAGCCCCAGCCCCTACAGACCACAAAGGTCCTGGTGGAAATCGCTGTTTCATGGAGACAAATGAAATATTCTCCCTTTTTCCCCCAGCAGGTCTCCGTGAATGGAAGGTCTCAGTCTGGAACTGATTTGACTCCAGTCACCAGAGCCACTGCTACCAGGGATTTTGTAAGAGTCTGCAAGGCCTTTAATCTCTTCCCCTACAAATAGGTACGATGTAAAACCCAAATCCTGACCACCTCGTGGTTACGAGTCCTGCGGCGCTTCCTGCAAGAGCCAGGAGCGTGAGCCCCGGGGTCCTGGCCAAATTCCAGCGTGGGAATTCGCCTTCTGCCCCTGGGTTCCTGCAGCTTCAGCCGTGCAGCTCAGCACTGCTCGCTGCCAGGGCCGGGCTGCGTCCTCACAGCAGGCCCTGTGCTGTGGGGCTGTGCCCTGAGAATGATGCATTTCATTGTATTTTTTTTTGGTATTTGTTTTGTTTTTCTCGATTAGTTTGTTTAGCGAGTTAGGTTTTTTTTTAGTCTGTGGAAACATGCTCCACTGCTTTCCTGCAGGCAGCCCTTCGCGGAGCTGCCTTCCTGTGCTCCTAGGGCTGCTTCTCGTCGTTCTGATGCAAAATCCCAAATCAACTCACACCTGCAAAAGAGCAATCCAGAGCAGGACACGCAGCCCTGCTGCACCCTCCAGAGGTCTGGCCACCTCCAGCCCAAGAATTGTCCTGGCTAATTCTGACCTGGCACAGGGCCGAGTGTTTATGAGTTGAAATGTGGAAAAAAAAGTTAGGTTTTTTTTAATTAATTTTTTCATTCAGTTCTGCCTGTTGCTTGAGGAAGAACACCGCGGCCTGCACCCAGCACCATGGGAAGCTGCAGCATGTGCAGGGAGCCTCGCTCCTGGCGGGCAGCAGTGCCCTCTAGTGCGGCTGCACCTGCTAGGTTTTTGGGCTTTTTTCTTGGATTTTGGGGTTTTGTTGCTGCTGTGGTGGTGGTGGGTTTTTGTTTGTTTTAGTAAGGGTCATCATCACATCTGACTTTTTTTTTTCTCCCCCCTGACCCACTGAACCTCTGCAAATGCCTCTACCAGCACCGTGCCCCAGGGAGCTGTGAGCATCCCTGCACCACGCCACGACCTGGTGAGCACCCAGCTGCACCCCACGGCAGGGCCACCTGCCTCGTGTCCCTCCTCTAGCTCAGAACCGTGCCTGGGGATGCGAGGGATGCGGCCGTCAGCCCAGCACCACTGCATGCTCACGTCCGCCCCATCTGGGCTGTGTTCTCCTCATAGCCGTACTGCTCGCTGCAGGGTTTTCACGCTAGCCGCAGCCAAACAGCATTATATTCTGCTGAGGAAAAGGTCTGCGTTTTGGGACCACTGGAACAATCCGGCAGGAGGGCGTCAGGTGCTCCCGGCGCGGCACCCACAGGGTGCGGCGAGCAGCGCCGGGCTCACGGTCCCTCTGCTCTCCTGCCCGGGGTGACGGGGAGGTCTCCGCGAGGAATTTAGGTGCAGATGTTTAATAGCGCCGGGACACGTGAAGTCTTGTTCGCCTTCACGGCTATCGGTGCTGCTCAGCCACGCACACGGTTGTTTTCCTTGGCTCTGACAGAGAAATGCGCTCCTCGAGGACTTTTCATTAAGCAAAAATTTATGAGAGGGGATGAAAATTATGTTTTACTGTCTGAGGTCTCAGTCAGTGCTGTTTCTTCAGACGTTTTAGTAATTCGTCTTGGCAAGGACCTAGAAAATGTCTCCAGTGGAACAGAAAATTTCACTTGGATGCTTGGAGTCGCTCGCATCGGCCGGTCCCGTCCCCAGCGTGGAGCGCTGCCCGGATTAACGACCTGCCCCCCCGGGAGCCGAAACAAAAGCGAAACACCTCACAATTTATGTCCAGTGAAAAATAACGTGTACATGATGTAAAGCGTTATTGGGATTTGATGCTAATTTTAGTGGTCACCTTGGCTGTGTTTGAGGAAGTTGCCGGCGCTGCCAAGAGCAAATTTACCTGATGATGAATGAGGAATCAGAGCATAAAATAAATAAATATCAGCAACACCTCTTTTTTTTCCTGCTTTTTTGGCAGGTCGGTGTCATCCAAGGTCACACATTTGTGCATTAGGAGATCTACTGCCAGAGCTTAGCAGTTTAAAGTCATTTCTAAGTGAAGAGCAGCATCTTTAAGGGCTGAGTCTAAAACAGAAAGTCCGAATTAGAGTCTCCCAAAAATTCTTGCCATTGTCTAGGTTTTCACGGAAGGTGTTAATCTTCTTTCCTCCTTGTGCTCCTTCTTAGGCTTGGAAGCAGCTTGCTGTGAATTTCTGCAGAAATTCTTTGTTTTCCTCCTCGAGTCCAGGGCTGAAAGCACCCACGGCAGCCCCGACCTGGAGAGGAGCAGGGCAGGGTGTCCTGCAAGGGAGGTCAGGCCACGGGGTGCTCTGGGGCGACCCTTGTTCTCCTCTCCATGGAAAGACCTCTTGAAACGTTGGTTTTCTGTGCTCTCAATGGAGAAAAGGAGGGATTTCTGTTTGTTTTTCGACAAAATGCAACAAGTCGCAACAAGCAGGAAAAATCTTTTGTTTCCATCAGCGCTTTTCTCAGACAGAGCCCGTGTCCCAGCCAACTCCAAGAACAAACTCAGGGCTGGAGCCAGGTCCGCCGAAGCGAGGCAGCAGCTCCCGCCGAGCAGCGCGTCCCAGGGCTGCCTGAAGCACCCCGAGATGCTTCGGCTCCTCGCTGAGGTGCCCTGCCACTGTCGGAGGACAGACCCAGGGCCTGGGGGAAATACAGCCATCCCAGCGTTTTTATGACTTCTTTTATTACTTTGTCTTCCCAAAGCAAACCAGGAGGGAGGTCGGGAAGAATAAGCGTTTTCAGGCTCCCGCGCTGCGACGACAGAAAGCAGACCTCTGAACGCTCGTTCCTCTGCGAGCTTCCAAAAACCAGTGCAAACCCTGCGCACGTCACAGCGGCAAAAGGGCTTGCGAGCAAAACCAACGCGAGCCCTCCTGAATAACCCCCGCTCCTGGGGATCAGAGGGCGGCAAGTGTCACTGCCCTGGCTCCCAAGCTGTTGCTAATTACTGAAAGCATCCCTAAAAAAGCAGGAAGCTCCCCCGTTAGAAACCACAAGCCTTATTTGCATGTAGTACCAAGCGTTCTGTGGTTTTGGAGACGGCCTTTCAAGATTTTTTTTTTTATTTAGTTTTTGTGGTTTTTTATTTTATTTGTTATTTTTTTTCCTCTCGAAGAGGATGCGGGAAGGAGATGCGTAGGGTTGCCGAAATAACGCAGCCTACGCAGGGAGGCAGAGGGGAAGTTTGCGCTGCGTTAAGCAGGTTCCTCGGTGGAGACGAAGCACGGCTGAATTTATAGCAACCCTCAGAAGAAAATGATAAATGGAAGCTGTAATTTTTACTGGGGAGGGGGACAGATCGTGGGTGAGGGAACAAAATAATAAAAAAAGCATAAATTAGAAGCGCGGCTTGACGGCTGGGAGTCGAAAGTGTTTGGCTCGTATATAAAGTGCGTTTCTTGTGGAACATGATCCAGCACAGCGCATGGAAATTACCTGCAAAAAGACTTTCTATTAAGTCATA
This sequence comes from Anser brachyrhynchus, assembly GCF_964034855.1. Lineage (NCBI taxonomy): Eukaryota > Metazoa > Chordata > Aves > Anseriformes > Anatidae > Anser > Anser brachyrhynchus. The sequence goes on from NC_137733.1 coordinate 16,254,235, forward strand.
TTACTGTGAACTCTCTCTACAAGGGCTCCGAGGACGGGTGCCCCGAGAGGCACTGCTGCTCCTTTGCTTCCTACTGCTCCTGACCCGCGTCCTACAACAACCACCTGCCCTCGGCTGGCCCGTGTGGTGCTGCTCCGGTTTGGCACGTACATATATTTAATATAGACAGGATGCAATTCATAGTGCACGGCCAGTGCACCTTTTAAGCCCAGTACAAGCCCAGCGGGACGCCCTGTAGTTCTCCTCTCTCTCCTTAGGAGAGGTTTGGATGGTTTGGGGGCAGCTGCTTGTTCTTGCACCCATCCAGCACAGCTGGGTGCTGGTCCCTGTCCTATTCCAAGTGCCCTGGGCTGTGGGGCAACACGCTGCCTCTCGGAGACACTGGTTTTTAACCAGGAAAAGATGCAATGCGCCATGAAGCAGCACTGCAGACGGCTCCAGGACCCTCCACCACCAGGAGAGCGCAGGAACATCAGTGCCAGGACGTGGGAATGTCACCGTTGGGCCACAGAAACGTCACTGCCAGGACATGGGAACGTCACTGCTGGGACACAGGAACGTCATTGCCAGGATGCACAGCTCAGAGGTTGCCCTTGCCCATCCCAATGCCAGCAGGAGTTTGGCTGCTCACGGACCCCTCAGATCTGGGTGCCGCTGGGATGTGCACGACCTGCAGCAAAGTCATCTGCGAAGTCTTGCCTCGGAGAGAAGCGTTAAACCAGGACAGCTCCTCCGTGCAGGGAGGGTGGCAGGGGGCAGCCTGGAGGAAGGCAGGAACCGGAGGCTTTGGTGGACCCACAGGAGAAACGGCAATGCCACAGACAGAGACTGAACGCGAGTGGGAAGGGGCCGAGCATCTTTCCATGACACATTTCCACCCACCACACGTTCTCAAGGAGCGGCGGCCTCACAGCTCCCCAGACTTCCCAAGTCTCGTCCTGACAGCCAAGTTTGTCTCTAAACCTGACCGGTTGCTTTGGGTTTGAGTCCATCTACCGATCCCTTTTTGATGCCAGAAGTGCTTCCCTGAGCCAAATTTCCCTGGTAATTGTCCTTTGGATTAGTTTGGAAAATTGCATAAGCCCTGGGTTAGAGCGGGCTGCGTCTCTCATCCGAGTGCCTAAGGCTTCATGGGGCAAAGACTAAAGAGCTGTGAAATGCAGAGATATAACAGATGTTGACATGTAGTGAAAATACTAGACGCAGGAGCCCAAGATAATAAATCTGAAAAATTAACACGTAGGAGAACGAAAAAAGGAGCAATATGTTTTGGTAATCATTCTGAACTGCTGAACCCTTCTCCTGCAGTTCAAAAATCTCTGGTATTAAGCAGATGTCATTCAACCAATGATTAACACATTACCGAATTTCTCCAGTCGTTTAATAAAAGTTTTACATAACATGCAGGTAATTGCTTCCAAATGTCAAGGTAACAATGTGGGCTTCTATGGATGGCATTGTTTCCAGCGTCAGGTGAAAACCCCTCTTGGTGCCGTGCTATCAGGCGAGGTCCCACTGCGAAGACCCCGCGCCTGGCCAGCTGCTTTTCCCGTCACTCCTCCTAAAGCAGAAACAAAGAAACAGTCGGGGAAGATTAAAAGCCTTCGATCTGGTAATGTTTTCTTCCCTTTGAATGTCTGTGCAGGCAGCAAGCAGGCCTCGTGCTCCAAAAAGAGGGCACGGGCATATGTCTTCTCCGTGATTTTATTTTTTCTTTTTCTTGCTAGATCTCATTGCTGCTGGATGCAAGTAGGTAGTGGAAAAGAGCAGGGTGCACGGGATGTCCTGGCAGCAGAGATGGGTGATGCTTCCAGGCAGCCCACAGGCTCACAGCCACCCAGCCCATTTCTGCAGGAGCTCTCTCCCCATCCCTGAGCCCACCTCGAGCTCAAAACCTGCATTTACCCACCGTGGGAGCAGGAAAATGTTCATCCCAACCAGGTTATTTGCCCGAGAGCTGTCCCCGTGTACAGCTGGGGGTCTCAGCACCACTGCAGGGTCTCGCTTGTTATTTCAGCATCACTCACAGCGAGGTGTGAGAGTGATGGATGCCCAGGGATGGGGGAGCCTGACAGGCTGCAAACTGTGTGCAGACTCTGCGAATTGCTGGCCGGTGGCTTTCCAGGCTGCAAATTAACTTCCCAAATTATAACTGGAGAACAGGATACTGCTAAAACAACCCATCTGTCGCGAGATGCATCCTGTGTTTGTCAGAGGCCGGTGTAGCTCTGTTGAGAACAGCTAGGGGTGGCTGTCCAAAGTGCATGTCGATGCCACAGCTTTGACGTGACGCTTGCTTTTAGGAAACCTTTAAGTGATTTGTCCTGCCACGGCTGGTGGCACACAGTCCTCCTGCTAACCAGCGTCTGCACTACGGGTCTCACTGCTGCTGAGATAGGCAGGGCTGAGAAAGCAGGATTGTCTCTGGTCTTGTGAGCAGAGGAGTCCTGTCCCAGGTGCAGACGCTGTCGGTGCAGTGCTCTGTGCCAGACCTGCAGGAATAGGGCCAAGTGTCTCCATCTCTGCGTACTTCAGCTGCCCAGCTGCTCCTCCAGGTGTCCTGCAGCCCCCTGAGCACCTCACAAGGCAACAGATACCCCTGTGCAGGGGGTATCCCACCCTGAATCCCACCCTGGCTTCCCTGGCAGGTGGGTTTCACCCCCTGGTGACCATTGCCTTGGGTCTCTGAAAAAAATATATATATATATTTGAAGATAGGAATGTTTCATCATTGAAGTAATCTGTTTTTTTTTTTTTTTTTTATCATTTCCACATCAACTTTTACTGTGAGTGAAAAGCCAGCTCTTTTTGGCGCTTGTTCAGTGCCTTTATGAATGCGTAAAGATGTGCATCTCGGTTCCTCCTGGCCTTACAGGAGCAATTCAGCATCCCGGTGCTCCAGCAGTGGCAGCTATTTGCTCTCAGCTCCCTGCACCATATAGCTCACCAGAAGGCAATCCCCCCTTGCCCACCCCACCCCATGGCCTTCAGCTGATCTAACTCATCCCAGCCCACAGCCCCCGACCTCCGGGGAGCGAGGACAGGCCAGGTGGTCCCAGCGATGGGAGCAGGATGGGGCAAAGGGGGCGAAGGCAGGGTAGAGCTGAGGGAAAGGGCTGATTTGCTGCCCTGACCCTCTGGGGGTGCTGGTATTGCTGACAGGGGCACAGGATGGGCACAGTGCAGCCCCTACCTGGCTGCAGAGCGGCCCTGGCCTTTCTGCTGGCCACCGCCGAGCAGCTCGGGGAGCGGGGTGGGAAGGCCTGGCAGGAGGTCTTTACATCGCTCGATGTCTCTGTACTGAAAAGCAATACCTGCTGAGATTAAACCGCTCGGCCTCCTTCCCCCGGTCTCCAAGGCAAACATAGACGATTCTATTCATACCCACAAGAAATACATATTTCAGCATTTGGTTCTTTTTTGTGTGTGCGCGCTTTGTTTTATCTAGCGCCACGGAGCTTGGATGTCTTTTTCAACTCATATTGTGCTTTGGATGCGGCCTCTCTTACTCAGCCCTCTTGCTGCCTTCATGAAGAATAACAGCAGCAGTTGTTTTTTCCCCTGCAGCATGGGCTGCTATAAACCGATGGGAACCTTCTTGCTGAAGGGGGACAGAGCGGCCAGGACACTGCCATGGCCATTTCCACAGCTGTCCTGTAGCCCGGGCAGTTTGGCTTTCCCAAATCTGCACAAAAGCAACAAATTATCCTGTAAAAATTATTTTCTTGATTTCCGTTTTTCTAAGGAGACAGGCCCAGCTTGTAAACTTGGGACTGACATTTGCTCCTTCTCAAAGGGGCAGCCAGGTCCACGATAGAAGCCGTGGCACTGACATCTCACAGGGGTCTTCAGATTCTGCCCCTCTCCCTCCCTAAATACGCACCTGAAGCCTCCTTTTCCTGGCTGTGGGAAGTCCGTCTGGGGGGCTTCACTAAGCCCCCATCTCGTGCAACCCCTCAGCAGCTGTCAGAAAGCCGAAAACCATGCAAGGACATTTCTACTGATCTTCCAGCTGAGAAGGGACAAGAGCTGCGGGCCCGAGTGCCAGCACGGAGTCGCACCGTCGCACCATCGCAGCCCTGCTGCTGTGGTGGCTTCCAGTGACCGTGAGTGATGCTGGGAGCAAGAACATCTTGTGGCAACATGTTGCCCTTGAACCTTGGGCTGGGAATTACGGGTTTTAAGGCATTTGAATTCTGTGTCTGAAATCTGTGACTCGTCTCATGCCCCGACCTGAGAGAAGGGACGCTTTGGGGCGGCCCCGTGAGCAAACCAGAGCCGCTGCGTGGGACCTGCGTCACTGCCTGGGGATAGCACCTGGGGTCCACGCCCGAAAATGCCCATCCCAGCTCCATTTCCCACCAGCTGTCAGTAGGGTCAGTTGACGTCGATGCACCCAATGTCTGAGACAGCTGAAGGTCTGGTTCTTTATGCCCAGGTGAGCACCCAAACCTCTTCTTTTTTTGAGATGCACCCGCTTCTATTTGTCTGGGGCTGCATGCCTGCACAAAAGCGTGTCCAAGGCTCCTCTGATTCTTGCCGCCTGCTTGCACGGGGCCAGCTGAGGGGTGGCCGGTGCCATCCCCACTAACAGGCTGCCGGTCCTGCCCGCCGGGCAGCCAGGGGGGAGGCAGATGGGGCAGCGGTGCTCCGGCCCCACGCGTCTCAGCTGTGCAGAGCACCGAAGACAAATGAACTGCAGGAAGCATTTCCTCTGCCGAAGGCTCGCGCTCGGGAGGTTTCTGTTCACAGCGTAGGTCAAGAGTTGAAAAACGAAGAAGAAAGGAAAACAGATAGGAAGATCCATCTTCCCCTGTAAAATCCCCAGAGCAGGGGGCACTGGGAAGTCATTTTTCACTGAGCTGAGAGCTGTTTCTGGCCCTTCAGCAGACGTTATTCTCTGCTCAGACCTCATGTTTTGGGACATCCTCATGGGTGTGGGAAGAGCTGGCTCTGGGGTGAACACGGTGCCGGGAGCAGCTCAGGTCAGGCAAGACAGGTCAGGTCCGGCCCCAAAACGGGCCTTATAAAATGTTCCTTGTAGTGCCTTGGGATGAGGGAGGAATTTTCCCTGCAGGAGGATTGTCCTGGGCTCGCCAGGTGCAAGACGCTTTGCACCTTTCTCTTTGCACCACGCTGCTTTGGGATTTGGGGCACCTTGGGGCCCCACACACGCTGGCAGTGGCTCAGTTCCTTGGTGTGCAAACATTTTAAACTAGCCAGGACTGAGATGCAAGGAGAAATGAGGGGCTTGGATTTGCCGGCATTAATGCACAGGTTAAGAGGGACAGCTTTTAACAGGGAAAATCCTCTGCAACAAGAGGAAGGAGAATTTCAGTATGGTTGAAGCAAATCTACGTAAAATTCCTTTCTGGAAGGAATTCAAGAAAATTATTTTCCTTCTGTGTTTCTGTCTCTCTTCTTCTGGCTTATAAAAACACCTTGGCTTGGATATTACATCAACTCTGCCTTTTATTAAAAACCCCTGCTCCGGTTGTGCAGATATCATGCTGCTACATGAAAGTAAAATTTTATGACCAGAAGCTGAAATTAGGAAGGAAACTTTTTGTTGTTGTTGTCGTGGGCTGGATGCTGTGGGTAGTCGTGGGGGCCTGTTTATTTTTGTTGTTTCTGAAAGGCAGCCAGCCCTGGGGCTCGGCACTCCGGGCTTTTTGGGGTGTTTGCTCCAAGCAGGTGCTGGCAAGAGGCAGCTGTGCCCTGGGCCGTGCGAGGGGCTGGGTGCTGGCCTCCATTGTGGCTGCTGTCACCTTCAGGTGAGCAGGGTTTTGTTTTTTTTTTTTTTTGCCATTTCTCACCTTAAAGGTGGTACTTCTGGTCGCCCATGAATTCCTCCCTCCCCTGCTAAAAAAGTAGTATGTATATAAGGGTAAAAAGTAATGTTTTAAAGGTCATCCTGTCCTTCCCTCTTGGGTCAGCTGTAGTGAGCGTAGGGGGCTACTACGTCTGGAGGTGCTTGGAGCAGATGAGTTGCACGGGGTGAGATGAAAGGTGCAGCTCTGAGCTGGGTGTTTGCTTCTGGCGTGGCCATGGCAGGGCAGCTCTGCAGCCCCAGCAGCCGCCCCTGCAGCCCCCGCTGTTCCCCAGCCCCCCCAGACAGGCTCAAAGCCCCCTGGGCTGCTGGGACCAGCTACATGGGGCCACTCCACCAGCCTGGTGGTGGCTCAGAGCTGGGGACCTTTGCGGCACAGCTTCAGCCGCAGCACCCCGGGGATGAGGGGACGCCTCGGGGGACTTGAGGCCTCGAGGACAGTCCCTGCGCGTGGCCAGCTGGGAGCGGGGCTGGGCTGTCCGGAGACACCGTGGCGGGGATGGGGGATGCAGGTCAGGCCCAGCGGCCCCTCCGTTTCCTTCTAGCCCCAACGTCTGCGCAGCCGACTGCTGCCCTGGGAAGATTTACGGAGCAGCAGTAAGTATTTCACCAGCTCTTTATTAATAACGCGGCAATAAAAAAGGTGCAGCCTTTCTTCCCAAGGACTCGCAGAGCCCCTAATAATCCAAGGAGGGATTTGGCTCCCCCCGGTAGATGGCTCACCGGTGGGCATGCTTTACGGCCCCTTTGTTGGAGAGGGGCTGTCCCCCAGCATCAAAGTGCGAACTGAGGCTCGGTGATGGGCTACCCCATAAATCTCTCCTCCCTAATCCTTTCCTTTCTACCATTTGCAAACTGGGGGAGGTGGGGGTGGACTGGACGAGGCAGGCCAGTTTTAACCCTTTGTGCTTTTGGGGATCTCCTCCTCCTGAGCAGAAGAACCATGCGTGTGAGAGGAAGACTGGTGCGTAGCCACCTCGTAGCAGCAGGTAGTTGTGTTCTGCAATTAAACCCCAAATGACAGCTTAAAGAGCTCCTTTAAGTTTAATAAGCCCACCACTGTATATAAGAAATAAATCTGGCTGCATTACAATCACTTCCAACTACTTAAGCAATAAATGCAGAGCTCTGCTCTTACTCACCCATTACGTGGGTAGGGTTGCTTCGCTCCTCGCTTGGTTTCCAGGGCTGGGATGCCAGAGGAGGGCCCAGCCCCAAATTCGGAGACAAATCAACGCTGCGGAGACTACAGGCCTGTGGTAGGGAGGTGGGGTGATCCGGGGCTTTGGTTTGGGGTCACTTGGATCTGGGGCCAAAACTAAACCCTCGTGGGCTCTGTGGAGGCGAGGAAACCATCCGAGTCAAATCGCCAAAATCTCCTTTTGCTTTGTGGCTGGTGATGTGTCGGGCTCTGGAAAGATGTGTGGCATCCTGGCTACTCAGCGCTGATCCTGGAGGCAGAGGTGAAGGAGGACCTAGGTGAAGAGCAAGAGGACGGATGGCGATTTCGGTCTGCAGGTGTTTGTGCAAACAGTTTCTTCAAGGGCAGGTTTTGCAGGCGGGACTGTCACTGTCATGTTGTGGCACCAAACAACTTCTTGGTGGCTTTCTGCCTTCCCCGTGCCCACTGGAGGTGGGATCGGGTACAAGGGCCATCGGTGGTCGCCCGAGACTCAGGCAGAGTCTGGCAGCAGACCTTGTGCAGCATTCAAGCTGCCACACCGGGCTTCCCAACCTCTCCTGGCCCTGTTACCCAAAATCTGCCCAGCGAGGGACACCTCCGTGCCCAGCAGAAGCAGGAGCCAGCCCAGAGCAGGATGGAGCCACGAGGGGCTGCTGCGAGCACCTCGTCCCCTGCTCCCTGCAGCTGCCGACGTCTCCATCCTCCAGGCGCTGCAACGGTTGAAAAATGAACTTTGTGTCCGCTTTATCATAAAAGATCCTGGGCTTTTTAAGCCCAGCTTTATAAACAGTGATGAAAGGTCCTGCAACGGGCAGAGGTCTGCTTTTGAAATTGAACAAATTGTCGTTTTATGGTTCCCGTGTGGTGGGGGGGCTGTAAATCTCCCAGCATTTAACGCATCTGTTCTTTTCCAACCACGCTACCAGCATCTCGAGGAGGAGAGGGAGAAATATCTGACATTTCCTGACATCGGCTGCTCTCACGGCCCCCGGGAGCTCCTCGGGAAAGTTTTTAAAGTAATATTTATGGATGATCATGGTGAATCAGGGCCTGAAAGGTACAGAGACAGGACTGGTGTTCATTAACATTTGGAAACTGTGCACTGAGGATTTCCCTGTGGAGGGGCAAAAGGAATGGAGTGAAAGTGAAATAGCTTTCGAGGTAATCCAGGTCTTTCTGAAAATTATTGTTGTTGGTAAAAATCAGAACCGTATTTTCGATGAAGAAAAAAAAAATACATTTTGGGGATGGTTTCCCTTAAAGTGGCTTTCTTTCTAAAAGGCCATAATGAGTTCCTTAGCAAAGACGTTTGTTCTTACTGATATATGGATACACGGTTGGTTTTGGTCTTTGTTTCATACACATCTCCATATTAAACCAACAATATATCTGCTCCAGCTGATTACCTAGGAATAGCTTCCATTTGATATTTTTTGATATCCCTTGTTGCCACAAACCATTTAGTTTCCACTTGATAAAAACATCCTTAAAGCGTTGCTTTAAGCCGTCTCACACCGGCTTTCATGTGATGTTCTCCGAGGTGAACTTCCACGTCTCGGTAAATAACAGATCTTTGACGGAGACTTGTAAAATCCCTCGGCGGTTACTCAGCATTAATTACTCGGGTTTTATGAACAGGAAAACTATGCACCGGAGGACGGCTGGTTTGGTAGAGCGCAAGTGGAATCAGGTCCGGGGGTTTCGGCTTTCAGTGCATTTTCCTAAGGGCAACGGCGGTGCCCTTGTAAGTCAGTTAAAAGCCTCCCACAGCCCTGACTGATAACACGGAGTCCCTAGAGGTGAGCCAAGGTTTGTCCTTAATGTATTTATGTAAAGTGTCTTTGGAAGGATTTATTCAAATGAATGCAGGGAGGAGATAAGGCCACACGTGTCCTTTGAGCTAGCTGTTTCTTTCAGCACAATGTCTTGGGGCTTATCTGAGTGTACCTAAGATCAGAATTAGCCAGAGAGGGACAAAATTAGGGGATGTTGGCAAAACAACATACAGATTGCTCCGTAATCCCCAGGGTTTGAATTTCTCGGGACTTCTGCTATGTCCCTGCACATCCTGCTCCCAGCAAGGACCACATCCCACCTTCACAGCACGCCGAGTGGCGGCATCTCTGGTGGTCCTGTGTGGGGCCATCGGCAGCCCCGCAAGCACAATCCCCCAGCTAGGAACTGCTCCTGGCCCCCCTCTGCTCAGCTCTGTGAGCCTGGCACAAGGCGAGGAGCGCAGCCTGGGCAGCCCACACCTCTCCCTGGGGACACCGGGGCCCCGGGGAGGCGGCAGGGAAGCAGAGGAGGGGTGCTGTGCCTGGTGCTTGGAGCTGCAGCTGCTCTGCCCCATCCCCTGGGAGCAGGGTGGGTTTGGGACACAAAACCACAATGAGTTCAGCAGCAGCACAACGGTGGGGCCATGCCCAGCCGACCCTTGCGAAATGCCACCGAGCTCCCCAGCTCGCGGCATGCCGCGCTGCCGCTCATAGCCCAGTGCCGGACTGTTACCACAGGCAGCAAAAAAAAGGTTTTTTTTTTGCTTTTCAGTGACTTCATGAATCCAAGACACTGCCAATTCTCTATCATCTGCGGCATTTAAAATGTCAGCACCTCCCTCCCAAATGGAAATGGAGTTAAAGGTCCTGCGCTAGCCTGTGCCCCTTGCTCCGCTCCTGAAGGACTTTATAGCAAGCGGCCAAATCCTGCCCCTCTCTGTCTCTGCTGAGCTGAATTGTGTTTGCAGAGTGCTGGGGCCTTGCCGAACCGCAGCCAGGTTCGGGCTGCCCCTGGCCTGTCTGTCCCCAAGGTATTCAACCCCATGGTAGGTGCCGTAGCTCTTTGCTCACTGCTTCCATGTCTTCTTCCTTCCATGTCTTCCCAGCACCTCCCTGTTAAAAAGAAGCCTCCATCTCTCCCCCTTGCTTTCTTTTTGCTGAGACTCTGCTTGGAACTTGCGTAAAGCTTGCCCAAAAATAACACTGGCCGCTCTCCCAGCTGTGGGCGTCGTGACTTCTGTGCAGGGAAGGCTGCGCTCTCATTCGCTTCGTGGCAGATTTCGGTCAGCTTTGGCCGCCCTCCATCCTTGCTGGTACCAAATTTACAAGGTTCCTCCTTCCAAGCCTTTCACTCTTCTCCTGGGCTTACCTTTGCCTCGCTGAGGCCTCGTCTCTGGGAAGCTGCGGTGTTTTCTTGGCACAGCCACCTGTGAAACGTGGCACAGACAAACCAATAAAACCAGCCAATAAACCCCGCGACGTTTCTTTCCTCTGCTGCAAGTGGCCAAGGCAGCGCCGCTTCCTTTGGGATGACATTACAGCACAGCAGAGAGGATGAGACTCGGATCCTTTCCTATTTGGTTCCCGGCCATTGGATAATTTTTCCACCGGTGCAAGAAGAGGAATTTTTTTAAAGAGAAAATAGTTACAGAGACAGCTGCCGCGGGTGCTGGCGGGTCAGCCTGGGGTCCCTGCTCAGGTACCAGCCTCTTGGGCAGCGGTTGCTCATCAAAACTGGAGTGAGAGCCACAGGCCTGATGCCCAGCTGATGCTAATTAGTCAAACTTATATCATTTTAATGAGCTCGACATGCACAGATCACCTGTGATGGTAGCTCACTCGCATGCTACTGTGGAGAGGTGTAATAGAGAAGAAGGGTGCTTTGTCCCTCTCAGAAATCCTTCCTCCTTCTCAAAAAGGCCAGCCAGTGCCTTTTGGGGTCGGGGGAAGCCTGCTCCTGGCCACAGCCCTGCTGGGGACAGAGGACGTCCCCCGAGGGATGCAGGCGGAGGCGGCAGGGGACCAGCCCTGTGCCCTGGTCCAGCCCTTGGCTCTGCCCTGCATTAATTTAAAATGCTGTGAAGTGAGAGGGGTGGGGTGGGGAATGCTGTCTAAAACTTGTTCGGAGCCTTTGCTGGATAAATCCCCATGGAATTTAATTTAAAGGAGCTGACACCAGTATGAACCATGCCAGTACCACCAGCTCTTGAACACGTCCTACCAACTGCCCGCAGGGCTCTTGCTTTCTTATTTAAAGCGAAGACCAAAAGCAGCTACAACTGCTTAAGACCTCTGTGCAAAAAGAACGCTTTTTTCATCTTTTCACTGCAGAAGGAAATAGCATCTGCTGTAAGAATCTGGGACGGACAGCACTTCTCCCAGCCTGGCCGCAGCAGAAGCAGCCCGTGAACCAACACGGAGCCTCGTCTGCTGGCCCCGCAGGCTGCAGAGAGCCAGGGCAGAGGGAGAAGGGAAATAAAGGACAGACTTCCAGGAAAGGGAAGAAGACAACCCTGTATTTACAAGTGTGTACCTGTGCTTAAGCAAAGTCCCCGAAATGCTACTGGAACGCAATGCCAGGCTGCTTTATAGTAAAGCAAGCTCCGTGAGGTTGTGTGTCTGCTCGTGAGCTTCAGCTGACGAGTGACAGCTCTGAAGAGGCAGGAAAGTGGTCAGGAGTAAGCATGAAACATGTAAGATTGCAGAATTCAAAAGGATAAACAGTATTTGATACCTTATTTATAGGGCACCACAGGGGAAAGGTAAAGGTTTCAGAAAAGAAAGAAGCACTTTAATTTTATCTGGAGATTTTCCAACAATAAAATCTAATCCATCATTCTCTCAGTGTGACTGCTCTTAATGAAAATTTAGAGGCTGTGACTGAAATTTAGAATTCACAGGGGATACTATTAGGAAGATGTCTAGCAGCTATGCAAAACCTGTTATATCATAGCCCCTGCCAAAGGCCGGGGGAAGAGTGGGGTGTGAAGCGGACAGCTTTGAATTCGGCGTGCCGAGGCCGAGCGACGCCGAGCCTTCCTCGCCGGGTGGCAGCGGGGCTCATCCCAGGGCCCAGCTCACTGGGGCTGTGCCGGCAGCCAGGCCTTGCCGGTGCCGGGCAGGGTGGGTTTCCTCTTTACCACTTGGGCTGAGACCCTCCAGGTTCATTTCGTGCCGCGCAGCCTGGCTTGTCGGCGGTTATTTAAGACGTGCAGTGCCCGGGAAGCACGAGGACTGGAAGGAGCCCGAGGGGAAGGCTGGCCGTCTCTAATCGTTCCCAATCCTCTGCACTTTATTTTTAATCAAAGCAGATCACTAGGCTGTTTCCAATAGTTTTTAATGGGCAAAAAGGAGCTTCGATTATAAAGACAATAATGGTAAATTATTTAAGGGCCTGGATGTACATCATGAATCAGTTTAATACCAAAGTCACTGCCAATTACTCAACTGATTCAAAATGAGACTCCATCACAAAATGTTAAATCACAGGATAAATCTGTCCTAGGAAGGGCTTTAGTAATCAAAATTCTCTCAAAGCAGAAAAACCTTTTCTAAAAGCAGGGGGAAAAAAGGGTTACAGCTTAAGCCAGACATTATATAGTAATGCCAGATGTTAAACAGTTGACTTAAATTATTGGCAGCTATCAAATGCAAGATACTAATACTACTGGTTGCAGAGCTATGCCACCAAGTTTGCAATCTGTGGAATGGGCTTAAATATTCCTTTAATTTTCTGCCTATGGATAATAAGCAATTTGGATTAGCTTCCGCAGAATAATAACCTCCTAATTCTCAGCAGATGAGTCTAAGCCTTCTGCAACATCAAAAAACCAAGGCTGTGCTTAATATGTAACCTTTCATGGCATATGTTTTTAAATTATACGACTCCACTGGACGTGTGTAATTAAGCACAAGAAATGCCTGTAACCACTCTGCTTGCCTTGCAGCAAGGAGAAGGCACCTACATTGTCCCAAATGCAGAAAAAAACTAAAAATCTGTTCACAGGTTGGCACTCAAAGGAAGATGTCGATCTGCACCCCAAATTGGCCATTAAAACACCCATGTATGCAGTCCCATACATCCTGGGCATCCTGCAGCAGCCCCCACCGTGGCGTCCATCCCTGGCTGAAGGGATGGGGACCTGGGGTCGGCCTCGTTCCCCGTGCTGCTCAGGCTCGCATCCTTGTCCCGTGTTTTGTTCTCGCCCTGCACTGGGCTCCAGGATGCATTACAAATAAATGAAGCAGCCATAGCCAGACCTGTTCTCCAGCTGTTTGCTCATCGGTGTGCATTGTGCAAATTATAATACCTCCCCAGCATGGCCACAAGGCTACACATCCCGTGAGCTTTTGTTTTGTCTTAATTTGTGTGGTGTTTTTTTTTTTTTTCCTTCCCTGAAAAAGAGCTGCAGGCACTTGTGTGCTGGGCACGCTCCTGGTGCTGCACCACAGGAAGGTCCCTGCGGGGGGCTGGAGGTGGGTGGGACAGTGGCGAGGAAAGGGTCAAAACATCCTCCTGGCTGCGAGCAAAGGAGGAATGTTGGCAGGGGAAGCCTTGCCACAGGAATAAGAGGTTGTCCTGGCTGTTCGGATTACTCCACATGGGGTGAGTAAAACTGTCGGTCGGACTGAAGCGTCTGATATACAAAGGGGAATAAAAACTCATTAAAGGTCTAAAAGGAAACCCTATTAAAATACCAAATATAAAACGGAGGAGACTCGATCACCCCAGTGCTAGAGAAGTGTCAGAGCTTGAGCGAACCTGGCTTTTTTTTTTCCTGAAAGCAGAGGAAATGTGTTTTGTGGAAAGCCAGGTGGGATGAGGGGCAGGTAGGGTGTCAAAGAGCACTGATAATATTTCAGGGTCTCGCTAGGAGCCTGGAATACGAAGGGGATTTATTCAGTTTTCGGCAGGGAGGAGAGTGCTAGCAGATTTTTGAAGGCATTCCAACGCTGTTCATGTTCATCTGTTTCTTAAATCGCGAGCTGCTGGCTGCCGTGGAGGGGAGCATCTCCACCTCCTCTGTCCCCACCCCGCCGCCGGCAGCGACTCAGCGCGGCTGTGTCCCCGTGGTCCCCCTGCCCTGGCCCGCTGGGGTCCCCCCAAAAGCCAACAAACCGGACCGCTTTTACAGGGCCCGAAATACCCCGAGAGCGGTCCTTCTCATGGCATCTCGTTTCTGCTTTATTTGATCTTGGGGAAGGGAAGAAATTACGATGGGAAGGAGCTAACCGAACCGTTTTGTTCCAAGCATGAAAAAGCCAGGTCATCCTGTGAGTGCTGGAAGCAAGGGAGCCTGGCTTCGGACAGACTCGTTCCTCACGGCTGGTGGGCTTAAAAACCAAACAGTATTAGGGCTGGCCCCCTTTGTAGGGGACACTACTTCTCCGCTGGCTTCTCCTGCGTGGGGACACGGTTGGCGCACAGGCATGAATGCTACCAAGGCTTCTCCACGGATGGGGAATTTTGCCCCACCTCTTCCCAGATTTGAAGGTTTTGGATCAGGGTTGAATTCAGGAAAGGCATAAACCGAGGGTTCCTCCCTCACACACACACATCTCTTATCACTACATTTTTGGGACATCTACCTGCCGTCCATTTGGTTGAAATCAGCACCAGAGTTCAGTAATTAGCGGGGGTTGCATGTGTATGTGGGCTGTCACCACATGCATCTCATTTCCTCACAAAATCAGGGTTCAAGTAAAAGCTTGGTCTGCTTTAGACAGAGGTGTAGAGCTGCTAACGCACAGCGAGGCTTGGTTTTTTTCAGCCTTGCCTCTTGGACCCTAGCTTTTGGAGAACAAGGATGGCTCCCTCCCACCTCAGTGACTTCTGGACACAAACAGGGCCCGTCATTCACTCACGCACACGTTATAACCACGTAAGCCTTGTTTCTGTACGAAACCCGAGCAGAGCTGCTGCCACACAGCAGACGACACTTCGTCAGCCCATTGCAATGCTCCGAGGCACTTCAAAGATCAAGGGGAGGGGGGACCGCCTCCAAGGCACCGTGGAAAGTTTGCCCGTAACAGAGGCGACGACTCTGCCGAGACGCCAAAGGTAGCTGGAAAGGACCGCAAGCCTTTTCCCAGCAGCTCCGTTAGGAGAATCTCTTTCACAGCTCTAGCACTGAACATCCTTTTCGGGGCCAACAAGCGCGAGGGGGAGTCAGCTCGCAGTGCCGGCACGGATCTGCGGCACCTTGCTCGGGCGCAGCAGGCTGATGGATTAGCACTCGTCCAAGGGGAATTGTAGGTCTCAATCCTCTGAGCCTTTTCCAGCCGACTGATCTATCCCAAGCCTTTCATCGGATACAAATGGGCCTTTGACTTTCAACAGAATGAAGCAGCAGTAAATATAAATGGGACGTGAATATATATATATATTTTGAATGGATGTTTTAATGGTCTGTTTGCTCTACAGCTCTGCTGTTGCGGTCAGAGAGGAATTCCACCTCTACTTCAGGAGCCGGAGGTAGAAATCCATTCCCCTGGTCCCCAGCAGCTCACTCCCACTGAGCTGAAGTCTTCTGCATCTTCAGTTATTCCTTGACCTGGTCCAGACTGGTCCATTCCTCCCTTAATGTTTCACTTCCCAACCTGCTGCTAATTATTGCCTATATTCCACTTCTTTATTTTGAGGCTACCAGTTATCCCCAAATATACCCCTATGTAAATTTTTATTCCCATTCCGGGCACCTGACAAACACGAGGCCACGCTGTGCCAAGCCCCAGCAAGCAGCAGACCAAGGTTCCTGCTGCCTTTGCACAGAAAGGGCAGGGACAAGTGCACAGCAAAGCAGTCAGTGCTCTGAGGTGATGGGGAAGCTACGTCTCTCATGTGCTAGAGATAAAAAGAGAAGAATACATTTGCATTTCCAGGTGTGTTGGAACTGAAATGCATTGAATGCCAGCCTAAATCAGTGGTATTATACAGTACTCTCGCTGTGGCCATGGGAGTTCACCAGATGCTTTCTCATTGTTCTGTCTTAACAGAGGATGGGGAGTTGTGTCTGGCTTATGGGCTCAAGGAGCAGGAAAGCTGTCTCTTCACCCCAAATGCAGAAGTCACTGACCTACAAGATGAAGACCATGAAGCAGAAGCCTGCGGTGTCAGTCCCAGACTGAGAGCTTTGCTAGGTCTGGGCACGAAACGCTGCGTGGCAGAGCAGACTGAGCTGAGGCGATACGAAATTTAACCAACATACTTTACACCCACACCACTAAAAATAGGACACCGACGCCAACTCTTCATCTGGAAAGAGAGGAAACACCAGTGTTGCTGTGTTTTGGATGAAACACAGCGCTGAGTCCTGACCATATTTGGCCATAAGAGCATCTCCCAGGACTGCTGCGGGAGAGCGGAGTTTTCAAAAACTTCTGCTGGCCAAGTGCCAGTTCTGCCTTTATTATTTCTCCTTGCTATCTCAATACTTCATTTCATCACCTAAATTGCTGTGTTGAGTTACTCTGCGCTGTTAAAATGCTGTCATGCTACAGAGGCAACTATGTGAAGGAAATGATGGCTCCACAGAAAGTGCCCCACGCAGCTGAAATCGGGCCACCTATTTAGGTGTCGGGTTTAAATTTTTCCTTGTAAGCACAGAAACTTGAAACACTTTGCCCAAATCTGTTGAAAGCTATGAAGACATTAAAGATTATTCATGAAATAAATATTCGTTTGCAGGAAGGCATTTTTTTAATGCATTAATATTTCAAGCAGCGTGTTGCAATGTGTGCAGCCTCTTACAGAAAAAGGTAATCATATTCCAAGTGTTGTTTCAATAGCTTTTATTATTAACAATACCAGAAAAGTACCACATTTTTATGAATTAATGGCAGTTTCAGCTTAAATTAAAATACTTCCTAGATTTTCCTTGTACTATTAACTACTAGTAATGAAAAATTTCCATTCCATGGGTATGAGTCCTCAAATGCTCTCCTAACAGGTTCTGTAATACCTTCAGTTTGCTGACAATTTTTAACCAGCGGTACTATGTTATGGTTGTCCTGAAAACATGAAAAGTGTCCTTATTTCATTCACAGTTACCCTGTCTGCTTTTTCCCATAGAAAAGGCGATTACTTTGCCAACAGCTTATGAATATATTACAGCTTTCCATCTTCAGCTTCCCGTGTATCAGAATTTCCACTTTTGAGGCACTTTCGGTCCCACCGGCTGATGCTTGCCGGGGCCTCAGTGTGGAGCTCTGGTACCATCTAGCGTTACTGGGAAATCCCAAACATCTGCTGGACGTGGGCCTTTCCTCGCTGATCACCTGCTGGGTTGGCAGCAGGAGAAATCTGCCGTGAGATTTTTCCAGAAACCTGGCGATGACCGGAGCAGCAAAGCTCCGTGAGCAGCTGCCATGATGGTGTATGCTGGGCCTGGCTGGAAGGGAAGCGAGTCTTTCACTGTGTGTGGTGCTTGGGGCCACATCCGTGGGGTTCAGTCACGGAGACCCCCAAAAGGAGACGCCACGGGTGTCTTTAAATATAAAGTAATTAGATTAGATCCAAAAGGAGGCTGCCATAGGCGTGAGAGGCAGCCTCCCCCTTTTCCTCCTACAAGGCCTAGCACACCACAGAGCCCTGCAGGAGCACTCCTTGTCCCGATGCCGGTTCCCCCCCTTGCTGTGAAGGACAAGGGCTTTATTTCCACCCCGGGGGCCAGCCATGCCCCCAAGAATGAGGCACACCCCCCCACCCCCCCCTGCCCACACCAAAGATGGCGGCCCCTCGGGGCCCTCCCAGCCCGCTGTCAGGGCGGAAGTAGCGCCGGGCGGCTTCAGGGCGGGCTGCCCTAATAGGGTCGCCGCCTCGGAAGCGGTTGTAGGTTCAAAGAGTGGCGGGGCCCGGCGGGGCGCTGAGGAGCGCGGTGGGGAGCGGGGGGACACGGACGGGGACGGGCCGTGAGGGGGCGGCCTGCGGGGGGCGACTGGGGCCTGCGGGGGCCGACTGGGGCCTGCGGGGGCCGACTGGGGCCTGCGGGGGCCGGAGCGGTGAGCGACGGTTCCGACGGCCGTCCCGCCAAAGGGGGGCAGCTCCCGCCCTTCTGTGCCTTTTTTTTTTTTTTTGTTCCTCCCCTCCTTGTTTTTGGCGTCGTTTAAAATTTGGGTGGAAAACGGGGAGTTTTGGGAGCTGCTGGTTGTGGTCGGGGTTGGGCGTTGCTGTCCCTAGGGTGGCTCGGAGGGTTCGGGGCTTGGGGTTGGCGTTTTGGGGTCTTTCTGAGGGAAGCGGGGGCTAGCTTGCTGTCCTGCTTGCTGCCAAACAGCGTGGCGCTTCCTTCAAGCTTCGGTCACCATGGGGTCCTCAAAAGGGGAGGAGGAGGAGCAGGGTGTGATCCTGATCAGCGACGACGAAACCGAGAGCACGCTTGGGAATTCGGTTCTGTTAGTAGACCCGTCAGGTAAGTACTGGGCTCTTCTTCACCTGTGAAGTTCTCCTTGCAAGAGAGGTCTGTGAAAACCTTTCCTACCGCTCTTTGGGTAGTGTTTTCAAGTCTTTTGTCCCAGGCCTGTGTGCCATTTGCGCCATATGAAATTATAAGAAAACTTGCATCTTAAAGTGTTTTAAAGAATAATTGTCAGTAGCTGATGACTCTGTTATCCAGTTGTAGTTACCTTTCTACTAATTTAGACTTTTTTTTATACAGAAAAGACCGCTGTGGAAGAGGAGAAAACTGAAGAGGTCGTAGACGAGGAATGTGACCTCATGGTTACATTCTGTAAACAAGCAAATGTGATGCCCCACGCCAGATACGACTGTACGATACACCCGTTTGAGTATGTTCCCTGATGTGGAGGACGATAACGGGGGTTTCCTTTCCTACATTTAATCCACCTTGTCAAGTAACCTTGTTAGCATTTTAACAGCTAACAAACAGAAAGAGTTGGGTAAGGTCACAACCAGCTTTGTAAGTAATGTTCTGTTTTTTAACTCTGCAGGAGAACGGAATGTGATACGTGCTCGCCTCTTGGAAAAAATGCTGATTTTTGCAGTCAGTGCTACTGCTACATTTGTGATAAACTAGCTTCTGAGGTAAGGAAGAACTGTAGTAAAAAAAAAAAAAATGCACAACTTTGAGTAAACTGAATTCCTTAAGTCTTTAAAAGACATCAGTCTTATTCACACTAAAACAATAAACAAAACTTAAAATTTGATTATTTTAACAGTTCCTCTCCTAAATGTTCATCTCAGTCAGCTTCACAGCACTACTAACACATGGCCAGTGTCTGGATTTATTTCTGGTACTCCAGTAAGTTGTTGGGGTAGATACTCATTTGATAAAAACAAATGTACCTCCTGTTTTCCTTGGGTACATGGTGTATTTCATGGAATCATTGCACTAAATCGGACTGATTCTCACTGCCCTAGACAAAGGTCAAACTTTAGATGTTCCTAACCAAAGTAGGGGGTGAAGTAGGGGGAGCATTTTTTTGGGTTGTTTTTTTGTTGTTTTTTTGTTTTAGGGGGAGGGATTTTGCGTATCTGGCTTGTTTTGCTTTTGTTTTTTAGAATTCAGCAAACTTTACTTTGAGTAAAGTTGGCCTAAACATGCAAAAACAATGCTCTGTTACCAGTTTACAATGGGGAAGGTGTGAACCCTAACTACCTGTAAGGTGCTCACTAATGAGGGTAAACCTGGGGGGAAGAGGGAGGGCCTGTCTTTTTTTCCTTCTTTTAAAGCCACAGTAGCAAGCTATTGCCATATTGGTCTCTTGCTTCAGCTGTCAGAATACCTCTTTGTGGCTTTGACTAGCTGTATAAAGCATTAAATGAATTCTAGTCCTTCACTAAGGTAGAGGAACAACTTTTGTCTGCTTAACTTGGGATGAGGAAAAAAACACTTTTCCCTGTCTTTCCCTTTTCATGAAATAGTGCCAGAATTGGACGACCCCTTCCCTCTGTCACTGCAATGCACATAACAAAAGCAAATTCTGGAAGGACCAGCGTGATTTTGCCTTGGCTGGTGTCCTTGTAATGTTCAAATTGGAGCTCATGGAAATAGATGCAGACCTTCGGCATGGTGGTAAGCACAGTGCACTTATACTGTCTTGGGAGACCTGTGGCTCGATGATACTTACAATCTATGAGGACCGCTTGTTTGGACTGCAGCTGTCCTTGCAAAGGCTTGGTGAATTATTTAGGTAGCAACTTTTCCCTGCTACCCCCCTCCTGGGCCATACGCAGACCAGACAGATCTGCAGGTCTGTTTTTTTGCTTCCTGCTTTTCTCCCCCTGGAAGAAGCACCAAAGCATGCCTGGCCATTAAGATTGCATGCAGGGGATTTGACAAATATTTCACATAGGGTACCTCTGAATGTCTTGCTGTTTCTCTTAGTTTTTAGTTTTGAAGAAAATTGATGCACTAACAGTTTCACATCTCTGCCTGCCCTCTTAGGAAGTCTTCTAATAAATTTTATCCAGGAACTTTCTGTGGAATATAATAAGTATTTGATTGGAGAAAAATTACCTCCCATACAACATGAATGCTTTTGTCTCCCAAAGTTACCTCCTGGCCAATGCAATATCTGCAGATCACGCAACCCGGAGGTTGTATACAAGTAAGTGACAACAGAACTAGCAGTACGGATTGGTCAGTGCAGGTTTGCTTTCCTTTAGTTACATGCTAGTTAGAATCATGAGACCTGAGATAGCAGAAACAACTGAGGGAACCTAACTGGTCAGTGGGCAATTAAACTACATCCAGTTCAATTCAAAAACTCCTTTAAGTATATTTTTAAATATGACTCTTGTGCTATGTGAAGACAGTTGCTAATATTCCTCATTATAACAATTTGGGAAAGCATGAAACTGAAGTCGGTATTTTTACTAATTTGTCAGGATTGGGTTTAGCTTTTACTCAGTGGTATATGCCTTTGAAATACTGAAAGTAATGCTTTGCAAATGCCATGTCACCATGTCGTAGATTCTCAAGGAAAGGCAAGTTAGTTTGCTTTCCAACTGTAGGAATGTCATAATTGCCATTTGTTTACAAAGTATCTCGTTCCAGACACTTTATCTTATGGACTGCTTAACTTTCTTAGGTACTCTGGAGTTTTTGCACTGGTAACAAGATTTTTAAATCAGTCAGAAAGAGAGAATCCTAAAGCTGCTGCTGTCATGCTCCTGGGAGCAGCTAAAGAGCTAGCCCTTCATAAAGACCCTGCTTTGTAAGTATCCGGTTCCATATCTAGTGTGTGATCTTTGTTTGCTCCTCGAAACGAGGAGGTTAAGTGAGAGAGTTCTGGTTTTCCATTTATTAAGGGTAGGAACAGTGTAAAGGTCATAGCCCTGGTTGCAGCACAGCGAGAGGAAAAGAGTATGCGTGAGGAAGAAATGAGCCTGACTGCAGGGACGGATTCTGGGGAACAGAGAATGATAAAGGTTGTGTGTGGGAGGAAGAAGTTGCATGGGATTGAGTCGTGAGGGAGAGAGATGATCTCCGATGAAGGAATTTGAGATGGGAACTGGAAGCGGGGAGGGTAACAGACAGCAGGTGGTGGCAGGTGGGAATCAGTTCTAAGGGAGAAGGTAAAAGGCAAGGGAGCCTTCCTGAAAGAAATGTGTGCAAGTTGCATTATGTGAGGAAACATCTGCTTCTGAACTGGAAGGGAGGACGTGACGTTTTTCAGGTAGTAAGTCTTAGAGCTGCCCCATAAGTCTGGTGGAAACGGACCTGTTTCGCTGGGAGGACTGAACAATAAATAAACAGCACAGTGTTTAAAGTCTGTTTTTTATTTTCATGTTTATATTATGGCTGGTTCATACTTGATTGCTGTCTGGCTTGAGCAAGGTCCTGGAACTTTGCTTAACAGAATCTAAATATTTTGGAGCTAGAATTCAAGGCTTCTTAAAAGCAGCAGTAAATGTGGTGTGGATTAGTTCAACAGGCCAGAAACAGCAGCTCCTCTGCAGTTATTTTTGAGGAGTTATCAAGGTTAGAACCATTGTTTGGGTAGGTTTCTCTGTACACTTACTGTGAATCCCACAGGATTCACCGTAGTCACATGGGATGTGGTTCAGCCCTCTTGTGGGCTGATACACAGCCCTGTGCATGCACAGGTGTTCCTGCAATGATCCAATGCAACAGGTTAGAAGGTTAGGTACTGCTTTCCTGTGTCTGGGCGGGAGGGGTTGTGCTTTAGTTGGTTAGGTACTGCCGAAAAACTTAAATCTAGAAAGTTTTACGCTTCGATCACTTGTTTTGTCAATTTGGAGTGATTATTAGCATGATAGCTCCCAATGCTTTTTAAGAAAAAAGTGTTGTCTAAAACAGTTGTGTACAGAGAAGGTGAAAAGGCAGGAAAAAAGAAAAACAATTAATTAGTGCTTTTCTTTCCCCCACCCCATCTGTGCCCCTCTTAGAAGCTGGCAGAACCTTGGTCATATTGATTCGCTAAAGCTTGCTGTCCCATATTTGTTGCAAAGGTAAGACTTATCACATATGCTGAGATGGCAATGAGACGGTTCCTAGATGCAAGCATTCTGCTTACGCGTGAGGTTTGAGTGCATGCTTTAGCTTTTAAAAGCCGTAAGTAAACTTGCACAGCTCTAAAATAAAGGTATGGAGTCTTAGGGTTCTGTAGCACCAGGGAACAGGACCTAAATATACTATGTTAGGCACTGGTTTGTTTGAGCAGAGTATGGAGAGCTGGAAGCGTGTGTGAAGACTGCAGATGTGTAGGGACAGACAGAAGAGTGTAAAAGAACTACACACACCAGTCAGCCTGATAAGCAGGGACCTCAGCATGCTTTCATATTCTACGATTGTATGCAACAGATCAGGGTTTTTAGCATCTCTGCGTATTAGTCCCTTTCTGTGAAGGACAAGAGCAGTATCTGCCTTATTTAGAGCCGCATAAACACTCAACCCTTCTTTGTTGCCTCAGAGGAGACTAACTTGATAGTGAGCTCAAAGCCAAGAAGGTGGATTACTTTTAGACTGTAATCTAGGAGTGTTCTGTAGGGCCAGACCAGAAGATGGTGTTGGGTAGCTACTTGTGGTTAGTAAGCCTAAGAGTAAATAGCATCGGCTCAGAATCAAAACAGCAGCCTTGTAGTCCTCCACTGGGATGGAGTAGTCGGGGATGTAACATAGTGAAGTTCCCCCAGAGGTTAACGAATGAGGACATCTCACTTACTTGGCTTAATTCATTTCTCATTTTAGCTTTTCACCTTTAACCTCAAATTCACTTGCAACAGAAGGTTAATGAATTAAGAATTAACTTTTTTTTAGGAGCACTCAAAAACAATTAATATTCTCACCTCTATGACAGGTATAACCTAAATCCTATATCAGTTTTCATTTTAAATGACTATTCTTGAATTTATTAATTTTTTACTTTAAAAGAACAGTAAAAGGATTTTCTTTGCCTCCCTCCCCCAGTTTCAAAAAATTAAGCTCTTCTTTGTGTCAGTGTGTTAGCTTCAGTTTTCAGTCAAGACAAAAATGGTTTCACAAGCTTTGAAGCTGCCAGGAGCTCAGGTTGATCAGCTTCCTTATCGAGCTTACAGTACATTGCTGCAATGTTTCTTGCACACTCAGCGGGGATCTTCTTTAAAACATAAGACCACAGAATACATGCTTTCATTGATGTTTAAAATTAATAATATAAAAGCAATATCTGTATTTACTGCAAATCTTAACGCACAAGCTTATAGATCCAAACTGTCTGACACTTAACCAAAGAAATCTGTATATACTCTCTAAAGTAGTTTTCCACAGGATTTTTTTTACAAGTTTAAATAACAATTCTATTTAACTTTAGCATTTTATTTTTATTTTCCTATTTAAAACAGGATCACAACACAACTTCAGAGGATGCTGGTGTTGTGTGACTTCCCAAAAAATTTATATGAGAAGTTTATTAACTTTTTCCAGTCCATTTCACTTCCGTGTCACTGTTTTGGCTTCTCAAATAGGTATGTTCTTTTTGCTTTTTGTTTACAAAATATATTTTCATACAGTTGGCTGGTTTGAAAACAGCTTTATAGAATGGTTCTTTCATTGATGGTGCTGGAGATGTGTGCGTTTTATCGGAAGGTTTCAGTATTAGCTACTTCATATCCTGTCCTTAGTAAGAAATTGTTGTTTGATGCTATCGTGAAGTGCATATTGATAATTTTCTTTCTTTCCCTCAAATTGAACTGTAAACTTCAAATGTTTTATTAGTAAGTCTTCACGTTACTTAAGGGAAATATTTTGTGGCACACCAACAAAATACACTTAACGTTTCTTTTTGTGCTTCTAGCTTGAACGTTGTGCCATGGGATCATGTCTTGCTAACCACTGTTCTAAAAGGCCAGAACACCACTGGACAAAGAACGCAGAAAGGAAGAAAAATATTTCTGTGGGAAGCGCTTCCTGTCATACAGGCTCGAGTGGAGAAATTAGTAGACAAAATGAAGTGAGATTGGTTTAGTCTTGTTTTGTTTTTTTTTTTATTTTATAAATTCAACTTTGTTATTAACTGCAATGTAGTCTTTTCCTAACATCTGTAGCAGTCTTGCATTATGGGGAAACATGCAAAAAATAGATATATATTTGAAGCTGCTCATTCCTATTACTTCTTATCAACAAAGCCATTACTTTTTGAAGTTGTTCATAATAGAATCGAGCCATTTGAACACTTCAGGACCTGAAAGGAATGTTGAAGTGGAAAATTTCATTGTTTCTATAATCTCACTAGGTTTTAGATGTTGATGTTTAAAATGTGCTCTGTTTGTCAAAGGCTGACTAGATGGAAGACAGAAAAAAAAAGAAAAAAAGGTGTGTTCTGGTCTCTGAGTCTTCTGTAGTTTCTATTCAAAAGAATATAGTCCACTTCAAGATGCTCCTGTTCTCAGCCTCCTGTTTTATTTTCCTAGAGTACAGAGATGATCTGTGCATAGCTCCTTAATTCAGGTATCTGCTGTGTTCAGAAGTGGCTTTATAGAACTTATTTCCAACAGTCTCTCTTCCTGCCAGTTGTATTTCCATCCTATTTTTGCAATATCTCTTACGTGGGAAGAACTACTGTTTTGCTTCATTAATTGTAATATTTGACATGTACACAGCTTAACACTTCCTTTCTTTTCCTACCCACTTGTTTTTTCTCTCCCCAGCTATAAAGAAGTTGTTCGTTACCTGAGAGCTGTGAAATGCAATGATACCAAAGGGTAAGTAGCTATTTTTGTTTCTTCGCCTTAGGTTTGTGTCCCAGTCTGTCCTTTTATTCAATGTCTAATAAAATGGCAGAACGAAAAGCAGGATTTTGGCAGCTGGTTACCAAGTGAAAATAATACAGTACTGCAGCTAAATTCTGCCTTGTTGGATGTAATTTATTAGTTTTCAAACTTAATCAGGTATATACATACACATTGTAAAACTTCCAGTGAACAAAAATCAAGTGTTCGTTCACTTCTTTTTTCCAGGTTAAGAGACCTTCGAGATAAAATCCCATTCTATTTGTGTAAAACTGGAGACTTCCTTGATGCTGCGCATTCTCTGTTGTTTCCCGTCAATAGCCTTGCATGCTGCACTGCCTGTCGGCTAACACCTTTTCAGTTTGAGGCCTACCTGAAGATGTTCAGAACAGGCAGTGTCCCCACTGGAAAGGATATTCAAGACCCTGCGCCCTGGATTACAACTGGCAAGTGTAACTTCTTGCTTTCAAATGTTTAGAATCTTAATGATAGCTTTTATTTTAATAACACTCTAAAATCTAAACTTCATTCAGTTTTTTACAGTTTTCTAGGATAGCATGTAGGTTCTGAATAGAAAAACTACAGCAAAATATTCTAAAAAACAGCTGTAGACGCTTGGTTTTTTTCTTCCGGTTTCTGTAGAAACCTATCTGTAACTAAATTATTATCTTGGTTTTATCCATACTCTGTAGTTATTCGGGCAATAAAAAAAACATCTTGGATTTTTTCTTCTTGCAGGGCCTCCGTTGAAGGATGGTGTTCTAATTAAGCAGGCGCTCAAACTCCTGTTCAGCAATCTGTCACTATACAGGAATGTGAGTCTGTATTAAAACTTTCTGTGCCCCATTGAGTGGTTTTGTACATTATCTGTTTTGTCCAGTTACTTCTCCAATGAAAGATTTACTGTCAGGACCCTTTTCTCTGAATACTTCATACCTTCGTGAGACTTTTGTTTTACTTGTGGGGCTTTTGATCATTTAAAAAGCCTTGTTTGGGGGAGAGGAGAAAACAAACTCTTTTCCCAGATAATAGTTCTGCGCTCTGTCACAAAACATGTCAAGTTTTGTAAATGGTACGTTGATTTAGCTGGGACCTTTCTGATAAAATTATGGCAAATGTTGTATGTATGCAGTTCTTGTAAATTTACTGAGTTTAGCAGTATGCCAATGTAATGATAATCAAATTTGCTATATGTATACGTTCTTACTGCTATAGTTATTTACAGTGGGGCTGTAATGATCACACCAGCAGCATGTCTATTGATGGGCAATAGAATAGAAATAAAACAGGTGAAAAAAGCCTCTCTTTACTACAGGTGAGGGAAAATAGGTGGGCTGCTTTGCAACCTGACAAATGAGGTTGGGAAACCCCAAGCATTAACATGTAATTTGGGTGTAGTTTTGTCTGGGTGTTCCATTAGAGAGAGGAAGAAGAATGAATGCAAGTCCGCGTGTCAAGGGGACTTATTCTGATTGCTAAAGCTTGCTAAGCGTGGATTTGACTTGGTAAAACAAATGTTCTGCTGTGTTTCAGCCTAAATGCTGGAGTTCCCTCATCATGATTTTGGGTAGTAGCCGTTTGCTAGAAAAAAGTGGGCACCTACATCCTCTGTCCCTGAAAGAGCCACCGCTTGACTTCCAAGAGGTAACTGAAATGGGGCTTTGAGATGGAAGGATCTGTCTTTGCTGGCTATACATGACATAACTGGATGTGGGCATTGCCTCATCCTTTTAAATACTAAGGTTAATGTTACATTACCTCATCAAATATTCTTATGGTATGTGCCAAACGTAATACTTTGCAAAAATTGTGATTTGGGAATATTAAATGCAACAGAGAATAGATTAACTCCTTTTGCAGCTCAATGCTGAATACTAATTCTATATTGTTTAATGTTGAAATGAATCAGACAACAGCAAAATGGATAGGAAAGCCGTTTAAGAAAAATGTGTTCAAATAGTCCTAAGAGACAGTATCTGGGTGTTTTCTTGACAAGAACAGAAATAAGTGTCTGCTAAGCATAGTAGGTTAAAATGATGATATGTTTAGTTAGTGTTGCAGAGCCTCAGCTTTCCTTGCATATGCTGTTGAACAGTCAACTGCATCTGTAAAAATGCTGAAAAATAAGTAAAAGCACTTTAAAGGAGATTGTCTTGGGCAGTTTGTTTGTAGAGTAGCTAGGCATCCTCTTTGATTTGTGACTCCTTACTTCTTTTGCAGGGGGTGCTGGCTGCCAGTGGCAGTCTCTTGCAGGAGCTGAAGGCAAAAGTTAATGTTTCTTTACCACCTGCTATTTTCTCTCCTCAAGTAAGTGTGCATCTGGCAATAAGGAAATTGACAACTTGGTTTATAGCTCTCAAAGATACTGCAGTTGTATTATTATGAAAAGCTTTTAAGGGGGGGCTTGAAGATTTTTGGGAAGTGGCATAAGACTGTTGTTCTTCACATAGTCTAAAGGTTAGAGCAGGAATCTTGGAAGGTAAGGAAATTATTAGGGCCTGTTTTTTTCTGACTCTAAGAAAATCTTCAATTCAGGAGAAATTTAAATTCATCGCTGTCCAAATTTATGCATCTGTAAAGCGAAGGTTGGTAATCACTGATTCTGTATTAACCTCTCACATAGAATAATCTCGTGTTGTTTGGTTCAAATTAGAAATTATCCTTTGCTACTAACAGTGTGTGTGTCTCAAAACTCAGAATAGCATGGAATTGCCCAATTTGTTTTGAACAATGATTTCAGGTGTGGAGCGTGTTTAAAAGTGGCTTGAAATGGGTTATTTATTAAATACAATCACCTATCTAAGGAGCAATCTTACTCTGTTTTACCTCTCTTGAGGAAACTGCAGTTAGGTTATTCTCCAAGTACGTGACTCCTGGGCCAGAGGTTTTTTCCCCTTAATTCTTCCACTTCTGCTTGACTGTGATGGTGTGAGACTTCATGTTTCTGTGAGGACTTTGAAAGCCCCAGGTGAAACATGCTATAGAAACAGAAATACTTGTTTTATTCCCCATCTTTTGGTCATTGTAAGATTCTTCTGGATGTCGTGTCTGTCATCCAGCCTGTGTGCTTGGAATGGTATTAGTGCTGATTTGTTTGGATGTGATATGCAAGTAGTGGGAAAGCAGACTTCTAAATACATGTCTCTTCTTGTGGATATCTCTTCCTGCAGTTACACCATGAGGCTTGTCTTATTCTCGCAGTGCAAGCAGTACAACAGATGCTTTTCTGTGATCTCCCATTCCTGACTTCCTTCCTAGAGATAGCCCTGGCTTTTGGGGTGAGTCCTAGATATTGACCTCTATTCTAAGAGATTAAAGCAGATTATATTTAAAATCTGTGTAACACCAACCTGGTGTTGTTCCTCTTAAGCTTTTCTGACCTTTAATTTCTTCTATGTATTTTTTTAAGAAATGATAGACAATTAAGTTAAATCAGTGCCCTTATTTTTTATTTTCCCAGAAGAACTTCTGGGCTCTGAGGCTGTTATTGGATCATCTTTCGTATCAGGAGCACATTCTCCATGGCACTGTCAATCTGATTTTGAGAGATCTGAGTCGTCAGAAAGCAACAATGCTAAAACTGTGAGTAAACACTTGCTTCCTGAAATCTGTTTATGAAAACATTAACGGCAATCTCGAAGCAGTAGCATTTAGCAAAGATACAATCCTTAGCTCTTTGAAAATGGCCAGCCTAGTGTTCTAAGTCGAGAATGCAAATAAGATGCTAGGAATCAATGGGAAATAATAGACAATGGAACGCTTACATAAATGATGCATTTGTTTTGAATATTGTGCATGATCCTAATACCTCTTCTCAAGGTATAGAATGACCTCTGTGAGAGGAATTGGTTAACTTGACTCAGCCATCGGAGTCTGGAGTTATGATAACGGGTCTATAAAATCACGCTTTCTGTGCTGAAGGTGACCAGGGAATAATTGTTCACAGATCAAGAACCAGGGGGCTTAAAAGAAATCTAACCTGGCAAAACAAGATGGATTAAGGTTGTATCACTTGGAGGAGTGAATTTGGATGACAGAGAATGTTGTGGAAACAAAGTATAT
This sequence comes from Anser brachyrhynchus, assembly GCF_964034855.1. NCBI lineage: Eukaryota > Metazoa > Chordata > Aves > Anseriformes > Anatidae > Anser > Anser brachyrhynchus. The sequence continues at coordinate 16,283,274 of NC_137733.1, forward strand.
ACGGACTGAAAAGCAATTAAGCAAATTGCTGTAAGACTCAAGTACAACCAGCATGAAAATAGCACTCCAGACCTAAGGAGGTGGTTCTTGAGCTGTTGAAGATAAGAGTGTACTTAGACAACAATTAATTTCCTTCAGATCTGTATGAGCTAGCACTATTCCTTATCTGTTCCTTTAAACAAGAGGTATCTAGGGCATCTCCTTCTGTGTGTCTGGTTTGCAGAAGGCCAAAATAAATATCGCGGTTGTTGTAAAGGGAGGATACTGAGCTAGATGGGCCATTGACCTGACCCAGTGCAGCTGTTCATATAGCGATAAAGCTTTGTAGTACTTCTTAATAAGCAGTAATGCTTATTGGCCAAGTAAAGGTACATCTGGAATAGCTGCAGCAATCTGAAATCTCTTTGCTTGATGGGAACCCCTATCACGGTGAAATAGTTCCAGCTGAAAAAAGAATGCCTGGTCATGGTATTGCTATGTCTACGTAATAAATGTATTGTTAATCAGAAGGTTTTAAGTGGAAATTGTGATTTTTGCATGACTATAGTGAGATGCTACTATTTTTAAAGCAGATTGAAGTATGAGAAAGTAGCATCAAGAGAGAAGCAGCGCAGATATTGTCTTTTGTCTTTGTTGTTGAACAGGTATGTTCTGTGTTTTGGTTTTATGTTGTTTAGGTGGCAAAACCTTGGTCCCCAGTATGTGGGTGAATTCCTTTGCCTGTTCCTGACTTGCAGACATAAGAAGATGCAATCTATCGGTCTGTTCGCTCTGAATATAATTACAGAAAACCTGCATGTGTAAGTGTTAAACTTTATCATAGCCAAACGGCAAATCATTATACATTGCAACAGTGCTGGTAGCTTTCACTTAATTAACAGGCTTAACTCAAAATTAATTACTGGTTTATATACTTCCTTATTATTAGCAATGGTAAAGGTACTGAATGTGATAGTTTGAGTAGATTTGAAATTATTCTGTGTTCCTGTTCAACCAAATGGTCTTCTAACTTCCCAGTGCCCTATGTTCTGTCTGCTCTGTGCAACCGTAACCAGTCAACATATCATAAGGTGCAGTCTCGTTCTGTTAGTTTAATGTCACTGTCATCTCCCTTCATTCTATTTAGGTTTATAAAACAACAACAGAAACCTTAGTTGGAACTTAGACCCTGGACTCTAGGGAGGTATAATGTTGCATAAAACTTCATTTAGAGAAAATAGTTCAAATTAGCTCAAAATGTATATTGTTGTGTATCTGCCAGAGTACAATGGGTGTACAGATGTCAACGTTTCTCTTAAACTTGTAAAAGATGTTTCACGTGGTGGTGAGGGAGTAAATCCCTTTTAAAAACTAGACTCAGGAACATCTGGGCACTGTAATGCAAACTGAGGACAGGATTAAGTTTGTGCTCGTCCCTCTTATCCTGTTTTAAAAAAAAAAAAGACTATTTGATCAGCAGCACAAAGCTGCTGGAGTGGAAAACAGCTCTGAAAATGTCTGAGTACTATGTTTAGATTACAAATGATGATAAAACACTGATAAGTCGCTATGGAGACCACTAGATATTCCTAAATATAATCCTTGCTCTCCTGGGTTGTGCAGGAAAATATTAACTTCTATCACTTTACATCCTATAATGTATTGACATAATAGTTTTAAAAAGAAATGACTCGATGCTTATATACCAGAAGGCAGAATAACTGCCTGCTCTGGCACTTTTAATTCACACGTAGCAGATGGCAGCAGAGTAATGTTGAAAATTTACTTTTTAGTAACTCTCAAGTAGAAATCACGAATACGTGAGTTAACTTACCTTGTAAAATGCTTCCCCCCCCTCCCCCCCAAGCCTTTGTTGTATGTATCTTAGGAAATAAAAGTCCTAACTTCACTCAGTTGTTAAACATAACTCAGCTCATATAAAAACTTGCGGTTCTAATAAATGCCTCTTTTTATCTCATATTTTGTGAGGTTTTACAGTACGCTCTAGCAGTAATCCAAGAGAATCTGATTAGATCCTTTCTGTTATGGTCTGTCTTTTTTTTTTACTGTACATCTGATGCTGGAGTCCTCTCTATTTGGAAGCTGAATTGTTAGTGTGGCTGAAACTGGGGGGTAGGTCTGTCCCTGTGGAAAATGGATTAAGAATTACATATCTAAATCTGTTTTTCAGGTGTCCATGGGCAAAACACCTTTGCAGATTCTTTCACAATGTAGTAAGTATCTTTGTATCTTAGAATTAACAATAAAGCATATAAATGACAAATACATCATTGATATATGATGTATTTGATATGTGATAATTGATAAATATTTGAAATATTTAGTAATGTCATTTATTGTAAAATTGATAAATTACTTATGTATATTATCTTTTTTGTCTTGACAGGGATTAAGGTATCTGCCCCTTGGCACTGCAGCTCATCACGAAGTCTCAAAGTTCATAAGCATTTTTGAAAAACTATAATTTGCCAAAACTTTCAAGCATATTTTTCAACTTGTATTGACTGGACATATCTCTTGCTGGGTTCTTCATTTTCTGTTTTGTCATCTCTTCCCTCACTTAAAAACGTTCACTTAAGAACTGACCAGACAAATACAAAAATTTTAGATTTAGGTGGTGAATAGTGGCTGTATTTCAGCAGATATGTTCTGGAAATGTCCTTTTTTCAGGCATGTGTATTAAGCTGTCATTTAAAGAGGCAAGAGCTATACACTGTAGGAAGAGCTGGCCTACAGAGAGATGCTGATCTGAGGCAGCGGATGCAAGAGGTATGAGAGGAGAGAAACATGGACAAAACAGCACCAGAAGTTTTTGCTTTTGAGTTGCACAGATGTATAGTTGTGTTCTGGGTGAGAAAGCTGCAGCAGAGCAACTGCTAAGAGAACAGTTAGAAAAACTTCTCCAGTGAGGAAAATTGCCTCTCCACAGGTGTACAACAGTATACATTAATGCTGTTTGCATTCCTTGGCTTTCTTTAGTGCATAATTATAAAAATAAACCACTCTTCAGTTAGTGTGGGTCAGCCTCAAGCTTTCTTATTTGCTGCAAGAAATCAGAATCAAGAAAGCCATAGCCTGTTTTTTGTACTAAAAAAAAAAGCTAGTTTTTTGAGGTTGTCTGATTGTGGGGCTTTTTTATATTCTACAATAGGTGACAAACTGGTGCTGATGGCTGTCATGTTTGGTTTGTTTTTTTTTTTGAAGCCTGAACTGTGAAGGTAGAAATAGAAATATTTCTAGCCTTGTTATACTGTTCTTTGCCCCCCTATCTGCATTGGTTCGGCAGTTGGGATAAAGTTGTTATACTGTATTTTGTTATCCAAAATGAGTTATGTTATTCAAGTCTTCCACAAAAAAGAATACATGCATCTAAAATTACTTGAGGTTTAATAAAACTTTTGTAGAAATCACACCATGTTGTCAGTTCTGTGAGTTTGTTTTGTTGTTTTTCTTTGTTGTGTTTTTAAGCAGTTGCTGTGCCTTTATCTCGTGCTGTCAGGGGTCAGTAAAGTCCCCTGCTGCAGGTGAACGTGGTTCTGTTGGGTGGCGGCAGGGGTGGCCACGTGGTGTTTGTTCTCTTCTGGCCTGGGCCCGTGCAGCGTGGTCTTTCATCCTGGTTTCCCAGAGAGGTGGTTTTTTTTGTGTTCCTAATGCTGTGATCTTTCTCACCCCATCTACGTGAGTAGAAGGCTTCCATTCCTCGTGTAACGGAGGTGGGGAAGGAGACTGTAACAGCTAAGCTTCTTTGTAGTCATCATTCAAGGTGTCTGGGCTCTCCGCAGCGCCCTGCTCTACAAGCCTTCCTTTCCAGCCCGCGGTGGGGCTGGGCAGCCTGCGTGGCGTTGCTCACGCTTTGTTTCACTTCTCTGCAGATGTAAAAAGACAACTGCAAAGCCAGGTAAGCCATCGCAGCTTGAAGTGTGTGGGCTCCTCGGTGCCATCCTGTTGGTGCCTGGAGCAGGGCTGGGCAGGGGAGGGAGCGGGAGCAGGTGAGGGCAGTGCTTCCTTACCCTGCACAGTCTGCATTTACCATCACCAGGAAGGGCAGGAACTGCTTCTACTGCAGTAAGTAAATAGCATGTTTATTCATTATTTATCTGCAGCTGAATTTTAATGAATTATAGCAGCAATGAGTAAAGCCTTTATAGTGAGGATTATACTACAGATAATGATATAATCTTTTATGTATGAGAAAATGACTTTCTCTGCAGATTAGCACTTGACTTTGTAATAACTGTACCTGTCTATCCAACCCCTGCCCAATCAACCACAGCAGAAAACATCTTCCCGGTACCCTGAGACTGACTAGTGTAACCTCAAAGGTAAATTGAAGGCTTTTTTTTTTCCCTGCTTTGCTCCAGGTATAATTGAGTTGAACAGAGCTCATTAAAAATTGAAATCTATACTTCAGAGTAGAAAATGTGCATCTAAAGCTGTCTGATCCAGATACTGTATTTTAGCAAACAGAACTCTGCTGTTTTAGCAAGAGTACATACAGCTGATAGTGCCAAACACTAAGTAGAACACTTGCAAGTAAGCACATGCATTGAAAATAAAATTTTGCCTGGAACTAATGAAATTGTTTGAGATTCATAATGTTTGGAAAGGGAATGCCATCGTTCAGCCCAGGAGAGTAAGGTGCATGTGTGCTTGGTTGTGATCAGCAGACCTATATTGAGTTTATCAGGGTAACATTTCTAAAATACGTGGCTAATAAACTAATTGTTTAAAAACTTGTCCTCTAGTGTAATATTTAAGGGGAGGAAAAAAAAGTTACCTTGTGCCAGCTATAAACTTCTGTTGTTTTTACTTGTGCTCTGGAGCAGTGGTGCTGCAAATCACACTACCCTAAGCTCCCCCAGCATGGCTGGGCTATTTCTGGATCCGAATAGAAAATGCCAAGTGGGACCCCACCACCTCAAGCCTGACATGAGTAACTTCATGCTCAGGGTGGATTGGTATGAGAAAAGGGCGAATAGGTGAGTTCATGGCCAAGGAGACAGTGGAGCAGTGTGGGTGAGGGCACAGGACCAACCCCATGTGTGCTGCTTCGTTCTCCCTCTGCTTCCCAGCCTTGTCTCTGCTCAGTGGGCTGGGAGAGAGCTGGTGCTGTTTCTGCCAAGGACACTAATTAACCTGCTAAATGAGTTTATCCCTTCAGCGTGTGTGAGTGTGTACCAGGGAACTGAGTTATCTAAAATACCCTTCCAAAGAGAGCCTTAATTAGCAGCCTGAGCTGAGGGCAGACCCCTGCTTTCTGGGGGGTGGATGGGGGCTGGTGCCTTGTTGCTGTTGTGGGACTTCGTCTTCTAGCACTGTGCTTGCACGTGTTGTCCTTCCCTGGGTGCTTGTGCAGCACCCGGCTGTGTTTGACAGGCACAGCATCCCTTCCCTCCTCTCCAGGTCTGCAGACTTGGGGCTTCGGTCCTAGAAGAAGGCGAAACCAGGCAGCAGCTAAATGTGGTTGCTGCCACAGTAGCTCCATGTCAGATGTCCTTGCCCACTCTCCCATGCCCCACAGCAGGCTCCCTGCCACATCCCCGTGTTCAGAAAGCATCCTGGTGCTGCTCCATCCCAGCGCTGACCTCACATTTGCCCACATGGCTGAGATAGATCCCATCCCTGCTGGCTCCTAGCGTGAGAGCACAAAGCTGCCCCTTACCTTCCTGGCCCTGAGACACATTTCTCCAGGCTCCAAACCCTGTCTGAGATGAGGGGTTCATGGTATTTTCTCCTTTCTTACCCCACACCACGGGCTGTGCTGGGGATGGGCTGTGTCCCCTCCATGTGGGCTACTGATGACACTGATAACGAAGGGGTAAAGTCACTGCTCAGCCACCTCAGGACACCACCGAGGAGTAGCTTTCTCCCAGCTGCCTGCCAGACCAAAAATACTCCATTTTAATAACTGGACTAAGCAAAGTAAAAAAAAAAAAAAAAAAAAAAACAGCTTGTTGCTGGCTGCCAGATTAACAGATGGCTACAATCATTAATATTGCAAAACTTCAGGAGTTCATAATTCTTTAATCTACAAAGCCAGGCGGGGTTGCTAATGCGAGCCCTGCAATCTGCTGCGTGGGGTGGGCACGGCGGGGGCTGCGCAGCCGGGTCCTCAGTGGGCGCTTGGGGATTTGGCACATGGGGCGCTTGTCCTGCTCCCTGACCAAGGCCTGCCAAGAAAAGGTGCCAGGGTGACCATGGCTATAGGAGGGGATGAGCTTCAGGGCCCCCTCGGCTTTGGGATGGTGTCGATGGCTCTGAAATTCGCTGGGCACTGCCTGTGCCATCCCTGGCAGCTCTGCCCGGCCCCGCTCAGCCGCCGCTGCAGTCAGATTGTGGAAAATCCACGGAAATCCAATAACCCGTCTCCAGTGTCATTTTATCGCTAAACCCCAGCCTTTCCCATAATTGTTTGGAGGCAGCACTGGGAGATTACGACTGATGTCAACAGCTAGATAATCTGGGGGCCAGCACGCCGTATCGCTGACCTCCTTCAGGCGGACGGTGCCATTTGCAAAAGGCCGGGCGGCGGCGACCCAAGGAGGCCACCACCACGGAGCCGTTCGCGGAGCACCCAGCGCTGGTGTCCCAACAAACATGCACAGGCACCGCTGCCTCTGGGCCACCTCCTGGTGCTGCCGGCTCAGCATCCCACCGCCAGCCCCGGGCGGCTCCGTCCATCGATCGCTGGCTGCAGCATCCTCCCGGGGCAGGGGAGAGGAGCGGTGAGCCCATTAGGAGGCCGGGGAGGCCACTAGTGCTATCGATCTTCGGTGGAGGCTGCCCGCAGAGGCTGGGGAAGGGCCAGCAGAGCGTGGCCAGCCTGGCTGCGGGCGCCAGCTGCATGCAGGGAGCAGCGAAGCTTTTGGGACAGGGCACCCGGGTGCCTGCAGGGGCTTCTGCGCTGCCAGAGGCATCCGAGGTGCAGCCTTTGTGTAAGAGAGAGATGGATAGCAGCAAAGAGTAAAGTTCTTATCATGAGGATTAAGCTATAGATAATGACGCAGTCTTCTCCATACAAGAAAATGTCTTTCTCTGAAGAGTCACACTTGATTTTGTAATAACTACGCCTTACAGTATGTAATAACGATAACTATTGTCTAATAACAGATTAGAATCCATGCCCAATCAACCAAACATCCTCTATAATATATAACACATATTAATTATACTTTACATTTTATTATATTTATATCATTTTATATGCTAAATGGTCTACTATATTTCTAGCTTATATATTTATTTCATATTTTATTATTCACAGAATCACGGAATTGTAGAGGTTGGAAGGGACCTCAAGAGATCATTGTGTATATATACTATATATATACAAGCGATTATTGTATATATATATATATTTTTTTTTTTTCACCTCCCTTTCCTCAGACGCTCAGGCCAATGCAGGGAATTTGCTCCCTGAGCCCCCAGCACGCAGGGACCCCCCCAGCTTGGCAACACCGGGCTCATCTCTTTGGGGTGGAATTGGGCAGGTGCAGCAGAGCAGGAGGCTGCTGCTGTGCTCGTGAGCTCAGTCTGGGACAAGCTCCAGGCTGGAGCCGTGCTGGCCGCCCCCCAGCAGGGTAGGGGTGCTCCCCACCGCCCCTGCCAGGGGACACCTTTCTCCTGCGTGGCGTTAAGAGGTCAGCATGGCCTGCAAGGTGCATGAGGGGCTGGAGACACAAAGTGTCGGCAGCGTCTCGGGCTGGTGAGAAAGGAGTTGCTGCATTCACCCCCCTGGAAATGTTCCCTCTGTGCGTGCAGGGATGTAGAAAGGCAAACGGTGTCTCCCAGGTCACAAATACTGGCCTGAATGGGTATGGTTTTGGGGAAGGAAAAAAAAAAAAAAAAAAAAAAGTAAGCAAAAATGTGCTTGGAGTGCCATATGGCAGAGGAGGTGATCGGCAGGCACCGGGCTCAGCACACGGTTTTGTTTGGGGGGGGTCCCTGCTCACCCTGCGGCATCGCCCTGCACCCCCTGGAGCACCCCATGGGCGTGCGGCCCTGCTGGGTCCCCTGAGACCGGGACACCTCGGGCAGGCGCCTCGGGCTGGGGGAGCAGCTCCTGTGGGTGCAGGAGGAGCAGCCCAGGACTGGCACAAAGGAGGGCACTTAGTGCCCACGCAGACTGCCCTGGGGCAAGGCTTGGGCAGCTTGTCTGTGCCTTTTTTTTTTTTTTTTTTTTTAAAGCAGCAAAAAACTGCTGTCATCATAGTTATCTGCTTTTTTTTTTTTTAATGGTTGCTTAATGTGGGTGGTTTTTTTTGTTTGTTTTGTTTTGTTCTGTTTGTTTTTTCCTTTGCGGTTTTGCTTTTGCTTCAATTACGGTGATTTTAATCAGTTAACAACACTTAGCGTTGCTTTAGCTTTTTCCTCCCTGTAAGTTACACTAATTGCTGCTTTTTAATGCTGTTGTTCAACTTGTGCTTCCCCTGCCCTTCACCCTGGCCAAATATTTAGTTTCCAACCGCTCAGCTTTTGTATTTTATTTTATTTTTTTTTATTTATTTTTTTCTTCTTAGTAAGCCATCCCCATGTGCACCCCTGCAAATCCCTGCCTCCTGGCCCTGCCAGCACCAGGAAAACGGGAAGGTGCAAGAAAACCAGGGGCAGCACAGAGCCACCAGCCAGGGGAAAGCAATGCCGTGGGTCTTGGGGTTTACATATGGGGAAATCCTTGCTGATGGCACCCAGGAAAGCTTTGCAAGGATTCAGGCAGGGATGCGGGCAGGGATGCAGGCATAGACATGGGCAGGGATACAGGCACAGACAGGAGCAGGGACACGGGCAGGGATGCAGGCACTCCCTGGGGTGCTGCTATGTCCCAGCACTCGGCCCACACGTGTCCCCCCGGGGCCCGTCCATCCCTTACAGCTCAGCCGAGGCCGGGGTAGCCCCGTTTCGGCAGCACGGCCGCCGCAGCCCCGGTACCAGCACGCTGCCTTCGTCCCGGAGCTCACGTTCAGCGGAGCCAAATCCCCCGGGAGCAGCGGGGGGGGAGGACGCTCTCATTATCCGGCTCTTGCCGTGTCGGAGGCAGCTGGACGGGCCGTGCATTAATAGATTACACAGAGGATTTGGGCTTGCTGACAGCGAGGGCAGCGCTAGCGGGAGGCGAGGCCAGCGCAGCTTGCCGAGCCGGCGGGGACGGACGCAGCCCCCCGCTCCTGCTAACACCTTTTCCAGCCGAGGTAGGTGGAGAGCTCAGCCGTGGCCGTGGCACTGGGATGCTGCTGGGATGGCTGGAGCGGGGCCGGGGATGCTTCTCCACCGGGAGAGCCGCCGGAGGGAGCGGGAGCAGCGGGGAGGCCGGACCGCGGGCGCGCAGGGATGCTGGGCGCTGGGTGCTCACTCTCCTCCCGGCCGTGCCGGTTATTTTTCCTGTGGATGCTCAGCAGAAGCGCCGAGCTGCTGAGCCCTGCCCTGCGTGGGGGCTGAGGCTGGCCCGGGATGCGGGGTGTCCCTGCTTTGGTCACCCCGGTGCAAAGCGATGCTGCTGGGTGGGCCTGGTGCTGCTCTGTGCCGGACAGAGCACGGCCCCGGGCTTTGCTGGGGTCATGGCTGGCCACGGGCAGGAGGAAACGTCCCCTTGTGCCACCCGTCCCTGGGACAGCATGGGGAACCAGGGCTCATGCAGCTGTGGTCACAGCTTGTGCCCGATTGGGTGCTGTGCCTCAGTTTCCCCACCATGTCCCCACTATTAGCTGTGTTGCGGTGGGGTGCTCGGTGCTTTGCTCCCCTCACCCCCACCAGCTCTCCCCAGGGCCACAGGGCCTCCTTCCCCGGTGGATGGTGCCACTCGGTGCTGCCCTTGGGGGCTGCTGCAGCCCGGGGGTGAGGCTGGGAGGGGGGGGATCTCACCCCAGCCCCAAATACTGGCTTGGGGGCTGCAATACATCCCCACCACACACCACAGTAACCATTCTCCAGGGCTCTGCAGGGCCAAAATCCCTCCTGCCCCTCGCTCAGGGCCACAGCCAGGCAGGAGAACGCTGCCCCCCGCCCCAGAGAGTCTCCGGTTTGTTATTTGCACACACCAACAGCCAAATCACAGTCAAATCCAGCCCGGCTCTCCGGGCAGGCTTTGCATGTGCCCGCGGGCTCAGCGTGGCTACAAGAGCGCGGCACCGGGCACTCGCTGCTGTGCCCGGCCGTGCCACCGAGGTAAGTGCAGCCCTCGCCTCCGGCCGAGGCAGCAAAACCTCCCGAAATCTCTCGGAGCCACAGGTCCACAATGGGTGGGATTGGGAACGTCCCCGGGAGCTCAGGGAGCACGGGGATGGGGCGGGGGGCAGCCGGAGACACAGCGCGGACACCCTGCCTTTCAGCCCCCGCCACCGCCGCGCCGAGCCCCCGCCGAGCCCGGGTGCCATGGACGAGTGGGACCTGCCGCAGTGGAAGAAGGAGGTGGAGAGCCTCAAGTACCAGCTGGCCTACAAGCGGGAGATGTCCTCCAAGACGATACCCGAGTGAGTGGGCATGGCCGGGAGGGACGGCGGGGCTTCCTCCCCCTGCCCCCTCCAAATCTCCTCCCCAAACGAGTTCAGAAATCGTCCCCCCGCGGTCACCCAAGCCCCAGCTGCTGAAGCCTCGCCAGACCCCCCCCAGGTGCTCGTAACGCCCCGTGCCTGCTCCTCTCAAGCTGCCCAAGCGGCCAGGACGTGGCGGCAGCTGTGGGACCCCTGGGTCTCCCTGGGAGCCCCCCAGCGCTTTGGGCTCAGCCTCTGCCTTGTGCCCTCTCCTGTACCCCAAAGTGGAGTGAGGTCCGACCCCATGTGCTCTGAAAACACCCCCATACGCCGTGCCATGCACGCTGCCACGCACCCAAAAGCTGCCAGGGCAGCGGGGCTGCCAGGGGGCGGCTGGGGGCTGCAGGACCAAAGCCCGAGCTGACTGGGGAGGGCAAAACGGGGCTGTGGGTGTGAGGGTGGGTGCCCAGAAGCTGCAAAGCAAAGCTGGAAATGAAACCTATAAAAGCAGAGTTGCAAAGAGGCATTTCTGCATGGCTCGCGCCTCGCTGCTGCCCGCCACGAAGGGGCTCGGCCCATCCCCGCAGCCTCCCTCTTACACAGTGAGGGGGGGAGAGGAAAAGGGCGACCTGAGCCCGGTTCACAGGGCAGTGGCGAGGCCGGCAGCACACGGCAGCCACAGGCACTGGGGACAGGAGGCAGCTGATGAGGTCTCGGAGAGCTGGGGGCCCCGGCCCGATGGGCAAAATGCTGCCCTGGGCCCACCGTGTGCAGGCCTCACTTCGGTGCGGAGCAAATCGGGGAGGGTTTGTGCACAGCAGCCCCAAAAAGCCAGGCTGTGTGCTCCCCCTCCCGCAGGTTTGTGAAGTGGATCGAGGACGGCATCCCAGAAGATCCCTTCCTGAACCCGGAGCTGATGAAGAACAACCCCTGGGTGGAGAAGGGGAAGTGCAGCATCCTCTGAGGGCCGCGGGCCGGCAGCGGCTCGGGCCTGCCGGGCGCCCGGCCTAACGGTGAATGTACACTTTTTTATTAGGTAGCTTCCGAATACGACTAACTGAAAAACCCTACCCTCATCTTGTCTTTTTATTTTTAGTAGTGAAAGCGTTTTCTTTTTTATATGGGGTGCCTGGGAAAAGAGACACGGGGTGGGCAAGGTGGCCGAGAGGTGTGGGTCGAAGCAGAGGGCTACAGGAGGAGTGAAAGGTTCTCTGGGGCTGGGCTGTGGGGGGCAGGTACAGCCTTCCACGTGCTTCTGCCCCCCTTCTGTAAACGTGACCGATTTTTCAACTTGTAAAGGAAAAAAAACTTTTATAAAACATTTACAATGATTTTACTCTTTTGTATATTGTAGGCTATGCAGTTTTGCAGCACAACAGGCAAAATATGGCAACTAAGGGTTTATAAATGAAATAAACAGCAATATTTCAAGATTTTATTAATTTTTATATTTTATTTTTTTTTAAACAAAACAACTGGTTATTAAAAAAAAATATCAGCACCACCTGCACCCGCTCCATTCAAGGGTGAAACAGCTAAAAGCCAGCTTATCATTTCGCTCCTCTCTCCGGTATTTCCTGGGTTCCCTCTGGTCCCTGCTAGAGCAGGTCCTTGATGTAGAGGTTCCTCCTGACCGCGTTTGAAACCCCTTCATTAAATCGGAACCAGACGTCGCTGTTGCCCACGGCCTTTCCCATCTGTCTCTCGACTGAATCTTGCTCGGAGGGCTGAGGGGCTGCAGGGTAGGGGACGGGGAGGAAGACTGGGGGTAAGGAACGTGGAGGAACTTCCCCCCTTTATTCTCATGAGCCCCACCAAGAGGGGAGCTCACACTGCACACAGGGAGGGTTGCAGGCGCACAGCTGATGCCACGACTCAGCTCCCACAGACACTTGCAGGACCCCATAACCCCGCTCCCCAGCCCAGTTCATTTCCCAGTTTCCCTTTCCCAGCCCACCAACATTCCCCCAGGCTGGGGACAGGGCTTAGGGACAGAACACCCAGTTGGGGACCCGTGCATGTGGGGTCCAAGCACTGCAAATACAGGGACCCCCGGCAGCACCTGTGGGCACCCCGTCCCTCTGCCACCTACCCGGGGCTGTGGACACCCTCTGCCGCAGAAGAGGCCGCCCGAAGAAGTCAGTCTCAGGCTGTGAAAAACAAACAAGGCGGGGGTCAGCGCAGCCCCGCCGGTGCCTGCTCCAACCCCCGGCGCAGGAGCAGGAAGCCACCGAGCAGGAGCTGAATGCAAATCCTGCGGAAAGGGCGAGTGGCCTTGGTAAAACGCAAACAACATTCAAAATCAGTAGGAAAAGACAAATGTTAGGGGTTGCTGTGTTAAACAGGGTTTTGCTGAGGGCTAAAGTCTGAAGTTCAGTCCAGGACAAAGGGCAGTGGCACGGGACCAGGGCAGCCCCGCAGTGCCCGGTTGGTCCCTGGCGCTGCTCCGGCTGCTCCCCACCGACCTCCCTGGCTGCAGCCAGATGGGGTTTGGGTGCTCCGATACAGGAGTACGTGGGCTGTGCTGAAGGCACTGCCACATCTCCTGTCCCCACGGATGGGGCCTTCAGGGGGTGGGCTGCAGGACCCACCTCCCCAGGCACCAATATCCCCAGGTGCACGGAATGGAGCAGCCACAGGGGTTTTGTGGCCACATGGCTGCAGGAGAAACACCCCGGGGACACATTGCACAGCCCGCTGATGGGTAAAGGGCCCTCCGACCTTACTGCTGATAACTGTGGCCCCCCCCTCACCTTGTCCTCCACCGCTGCCCTCCTCACGATGTGCTCCAGGCGCTGCTGGTGGTTTTGGGGTGCTGCCGGCCCCGTGTCCCCGCTCTCTGCTGGCTCACCGGGGCCTCTTGCTGGCCCCTCCTGTGGGGGAAGACCCCTGAGCACGTCCCCTCTGGGCTGCTCCTGGGTGCCCAGACCAGGAAGAAAGCCCCCAGCTGAGGACCTCTGCCTTTTTCCTTCAACACACCCGACTTCAACAAACACGCGACTGTTCCCACCTGGGAAACGCAGGAGGGTTTCATGGGTTTTGTTACAGATATAGTCATCTTTATGCTGTAGTCTGGGGTCTATTTGCCGCCTATTTGGATAACAATACTTTGTTGTAAATGTTTTTCATCATGTTGTCTCCCAGCAGCAGCTCCAGATTAGCCCAAGGCAGCGCTTCGGGCACGCTGTGTGTGCTGTTCCTTTGCTTGGGACTTTGTGGTTGGCACCGCATAAACAAGAAGCCTTCAGAGATGTTTTGACACCATCTCTCTGCCACAGGTGTCCCCTGAGGAACTGCCTCTGCTGCAAGAAGGGGCTCCCAGGGATCCATTATCCCCCTGGCACCAGGGCAAGGCAGGCAGCAGTTACACAAACCAAACCAGGGCTGTTTCTCAGCCTCCACATTTGCCCACTTCCACCTTCTCCTGCCTCACACCCACTGCCCCGTGCAGTGGAGGGTTTTGGCAGTGGGCAAAGGAGCTCTGCTCCTCCCGGGGTGCTCTGGCATCCTTGGGAGGATCAAAGTGAAGCGACGGGAATGTGCAGGCAGGAAAGAGCAGGTCACCTCCTTCACTGATGTGTATAAGTCACAGCCAGGTCAACTAAAATTCCCATCTCTAGTTAGAGAGGTTAAGGGTTTATAGCTTATACTCGGAGTGAGTATTTCCAGAATTCATACAAAAAGATGAGCTGTTTGGGCTTGCCACACGCAAGGCTGATGTGCTGCCCCACGCCTGCTGTCAGCTCAAGGCAGATGTGCAGGGGCAGGGGGGGGCAGGCAGGCTGCGGGGACCCGGGGGGGTTAATCCTGGATTTCCACTGGCAGAGCAAAAGCCATCAGCCTGTGTGTGCCTCTGCTGCCATCAGCAGGCGGAGGCGGCTGGTAGGGGCAGGGGTGGTGGGCAGGGGCGTTTTGTAACCCCACACTGTGGGACGGGGGGACACAGCCGAGACGAGACGTCCTCCCAGGCCCTCTCCAGCTGCAGTTGGGCCCCCTAACAGGGTCTGTGCATGCACTGACAACCACCTCCTGCTTTGGGAAGACCCCTTCCCCACGCCAGCCCTAAGGACTTCATTTATCCCCATCGCCCACCTGCACCCCAGGCGACGGACCCGCCACCACAGGCGCCCTGAAAGCCCACCCCTGCTCTCCCCCTTCCCTACCTCGCTGAGGTTTCGAGCCTGCAGCAGAGCCTCCATCCTCCTCATCTTTTCCAGCTCGATCTCCCTGGCGATGAGCTGCTTGGCCTGGTAGGTCAGCTGCTTGCGAGCCGGCAGGTCCGGGAACCGGCAGACGTCCTCCACGTTCCTTCAGCAGCAGCCAGGTGCACGGGGGCAAGGAGGAGAGAAAATAAATCCATCACCGTGCATGGCGAGACCTGCAGCACTGCCAGCACTGTCCCCTTTCTGTCCCACCCCGGGGCACGTTCCCCACCGCTGCCCTCCCAGCGGGCGCCGGCAGCGTCAGAAGATGCCCGGCGGGCGGTGCTGGATGTGCAGACCCAGGCTGCTCTGGTACAGCGCAGCTGAATGACAATCCCCAGGAGATTACACACTTTTTAATCTCGTTTTGAGTGCAAGAACAGGAAATTACACATGCTTGTGCCAAACAGACTGCCCTGAAAAAGCCTAAGCCACAGGGTCGCAGGTGAGGCACAGGCGGCAGCAGGTTCCTTGCCATGAACCAGGGGAGCCGCAGGGAGCCCCCCCAGGGGGACGCAGCCAGGAGCGGGCATTTGGGCAAACCAGAGCAGTTTGGTTCTTAACGGGGCTGGCACATCAGTTAAGCCTTTTCCGGCACAGTTAAAGTCCAGCCCGAGCACCCGTCTGGTTTCCTTTGTCTGCCATTGAGACCATTCCGTGCTTTATTCACGTTCGGTATTATTTCCCTTCAAATAATGGGAACGCGCTCGCATGTCAGATGGATTTGCAGCTGTTTAGAAGTTAGCTGTCAAATCTGCTATTTAAAAAGTCATTTTTCTTCCTGTGTTTCCTCACATGGTCCCTCAGCTGCCTTTAAAGAGCAGCAGTAGTGACAAGGCAGCACCAGAACAGGCTGCTGCAGGAAAAGCAAACAGTGCAGACACCGAGCTTCCCTGCAAAACCCAGCTCCTGTCCTTCCAGGTACTGCCATCTCCAAAACCACTCTGCCTATATACTGCAACAGAAAACAGCTTGTGACAGCTCGGAGAAAACAAAAGGTTTTGCTGTTAAAACAGCTCTGTTTGCCAGACACTGGGACATTTTCGAGGGGTGCCAGCAGGACACGGCACCTCCCTGCAGCACCAGCCATTGCTGCACAGCACACCAGGTGCTGCTCCACGCTGCTCCAGCACCCTGCCGGCGGCTTTTCGGAGCAGCCGGGCTCGGGGGGCAGGAGAGCGATGCCTCGCCGCAACCCGAGCAGGTCCCGCAGGCGTTTCCGTAGAAAAAAAAAATAAAATGCTTCACTGTAATTAGATACAGCGGCTTGATTTAACAGAGGCTAATTTCTGTAATTAACTTTGTACCAGGAAGACATTAGCTTTGCTCCTAGCTCTGGTCGGGTCTGTATTATTTCACCAAAGCCTCGGGAGCATTTACAGCTCAGAAGATCCCTAAAACACAGCGAAGACTCAGGTCCAGCAATGGCAGGCTACTAACGCACAAGTTCATCACATGAAACCAGGAGAGCGCACTCATTTTCTCGTCCTGGTACAGCACCCACGAGCTCCTGGCTGGCAGAAAGAGGACTGGGCAGAGGTACAGCAGTCCCTCGAGACTTACGGGTCAAGCTTGTAGACGTACTGGCCCTCGGGCAGGCGCTCCTGGTGGTAGGTGAGGTTGTAGGCCAGCATGGTGCTGATGAGGTCGGCGAGCTGCTGCTTCTCCTTGAGGCTGTAGAGCTGCGTGTTCACCTGGGGAGGAGAGCGGGGCCCACCGGGGAGGTGAGCAAGGGGAAAGCGCAACTCGAGCTATCTAGAGCAGCTTCGCAACACAAAAATAACCCAACGCAGGCTTCTTGTCTCAATATGAGAACAGATAGCGAATGCCCGTGAGGATACGACTAGGGAGGAGAGAAGTTCGGTCTCCTATTAGGGACACCCTGTGCTTCAGGGCAGGGGAGCCTCCTGCATCAGCCCCAAGGGTGACTGTGCCAAGGGAGCAGGAGTGGTTCTGGTTGAACCAGGCCTCCAAAATCCTCACTTGCACCAAGCCCCCAGCCCCAGCTCCTGGAGGTGCACCCACAGCCAGGTGTTTGAGTGCCACATCCCCTCTGACTTCTGCATCGGGTGCAATTCCAAACCAACCCTGAACTGGGGACGCAGAGGTCTGGGACATCAGCTCAGCCCACGCCAGGGCAGGGCAGCGCAGGGGACGTGTCCCAGCCCCCCTGGGAGCCACTCGCAGAGGGGACCCAGCACCCAGGACCAGAGCAGCCAGAAGGGGCCAGCAGGCACTCACCGGCCGGAGCTTCGGGGTGAGGATGTCCAGCAGCAGGCAGAGCACCTCCAAGACGAGGGACTGCTGCCCGGTGCGGCTGCGAGCGCTGGGCGTTATCCCCGAGACCATGGACACGATGAGGTTCTGCATGTGGTTCTGCTTGGCCAGGGCCTGGGGGGAGACAGGGCCGGGACAGCTCAGCCTTGGCCACGAGCGCAGGTGTCCCCACGGTTCCCCGCTGGAGCCCAGTGGCCACCGTGCCCGCCCAGGGCTTGCCTCGTGCTGGCTGCTGGGGTAAGCGAGCCGGGGGATGCTGGTGGCCGCGAAGAGCAGGTGGAAGGCCACGGGCAGGAAGGGCAGGTAGCGCATCAGCTGGAAGCTCTGCCCGTGCAGCACGGCCCTGCTCAGCATGTCGGAGAAGCCCAGCCACTCCAGGGCCAAGCACACCGAGCTGAAACTGGAATCCCGCAGCTTCATGTTCAGGAAGTTGTCGTACAGACCCTGCAGGCGGCCGGGCGAGAGCGGGGTTAGAGACTGGCAATGGCCCCATCTGAGGATTTTAAGCCTGGTACCCCATCCAAAAGGAGCACGGACAAGGACTCACACGCCTGGCTCTCCCCTCCAGGCTGCTCTACCTGGGCGAGCTTCTCCTGCTCCCCCGAGGAGCTGGCGAGGTGCAGGACGCGGTGGAAGCGGTGGGAGGACGCGTTGAGGCCGGCCTTCGCGCCAAGGTGCGACAGGTCGTCCTCGTCCGCCAGCAGCTGGTTTGGCAGCGTGGGGTCCATCCCTATCCTGTGCCTGCGGAGAACAGCAAGGACAGGGCTCGGGGGGCCCGGGACACGTGCAGAAAGTGCAGTGCTGGATGGACCAGCAAGGAGTATTTGGACCCTTTTAAACCAGACTGAAGGCAATACCAATATCAAATTATTGGGCGCTAAAAGAGCATCTAGAGTACATAAATTTGCTGAAACCAAGCCTGGTCTCCAGCACGGTTCAGGTTTCTCCACTGCAGGTCCTGCAAGCAGGGCCCACAAAGCAGCGTGTGCCAGACAGACCTAACAAATTCCCCGTTTACCTTTGAACCCGTGGGAGCTGGAAGATCTCTTGCCAGATGGAGAAGAGCCCCTTGTTTTGGTCCTTCAAGCCGATCTTCATCGTCTGCACCATCTGCACGTTCAGCTCCTTCTGGCCTCGGCCGTGCAGGAACTGCAACACAAGCAGGGGGCTGCGTGCCGCGCAGGGGGAGAGGGGCAACGGGAGGAGAAAGGGGGTGCCAGCAGTAGCTCTGCGGTGCTGGGAACAGCCCGAGACAAAGGCACCTCGTTCTTCCTCACACTGTAGCAGAATCGAGGTTAAAAATAACACCAGGGACAGGACTGACACTTTAGGGACCTGCCTGGAACACAATTTTTCCCTTAATCCCCATCTGAATCCAGATCAGGTCAAGCAAAGCAGCAAGCCTTCATCCCCCCGCCGAGACCTCCCGCTGCTACAAATACCTGCAAGGTGTTTATGCACGAGCGGATGTCGTTCTCGGTCTTCTCGCAGAGAGCCAGCAGCGCTCCCACGTCCGCCCTCATGCCCTGCAGGAGGGCGATCTGAAGGGAAGGGAGGTGAGCAGGGCCCCGGCCGCGCAGCCACCGCGCGGGGAGAGGAGCCCGGGGCCGCGCGCACCTCGCCGAGCCGCTGGGCCAGCCGGGACGGGGCCGTGCGGGGGAAGCTGAGCAGGAAAGCTTGCTGCCGCAGCGGTCTGAGGGCTGGCACGAACCTGGAGAAAGGAAGCAGAGGGTGTCTGAGCCCCCCCCCCAGCAGAAGAAATCCAGCCACTAACGCTGCCCTCCGAAGAAACGCGGTGTTTAAAAGATGTACAGCGCTGCACGTCGGTGCACGCGCCAACGCTACCGTACCTGGGGCTGTTCGGCCTTGAGAAGAGAAGACTGAGAGGGGATCTCATCAATGTTTACAAATATCTTAAGTGTGGGAGACAGAGGGATGTGGCCAGCCTCTTTTCAGTGGTTTGTGAGGACGGGACAAGGGGCGATGGCCACAAAATGGAGCACGGGAAGTTCCGCACCAACATGCGAAGGAACTTCACGGTGAGGGTGACGGAGCACTGGGACAGGCTGCCCAGGGAGGTTGTGGGGTCTCCTTCTCTGGAGATATTCAAGGCCCGTCTGGACGCCTGCCTGGGCAGCCTGCTCTAGGGAACCTGCTTTGGCAGGGGGGTTGGACCTGCTGATCTCTGGAGGTCCCTCCCAACCGCTACAATTCGGTGATTCTGTGTACATCCACACCTAGCCGAAAGTCACACCAGCACCCGTCACCTCGCTTGGGGCAGGGATTTCAGCTCCCCACCCGTCCCCTTCCCCACCCTGGAGGACGAGCGGCACGCACTGGTCGTTGCAGATGCAGACGATGGGCCGCAGCAGCAGACCGCCCTCGCGCCGCCTCCGCCGGCCCGGCGCCGCCTCACCCTCCGCCTCCTTGCTGTTGATGATGTTCAGCAGCACGCTGATGGACGCCTTGGGGAAAAATTAAGGGACAAAAGGGAACGAATGCTTGCTGTTCTGAAGCAAGAAACAGGTAATAAAACAGAGCAGAGGATGAGCCGCTAAGGGGGTTAAGAATTAAGCAAGAGGTGGCCAGATCCAGGCTGGGCAGCAGCGAGGGCTTACGGTGGGCGCGCCGTCTATCTCATCGATGATCAGGCAGTTGGGCTTCTCGTCGGCACCCAGCACTGACTTCATCTGGGTGGCAGCTTCGATGCGGGTCTTGAAAACCTCCGGGCTGCGGTCGTCGCTGCAGGAGAAGACCGTGGCGGGAGGCTCGGTGCGGCACCACCGCCAGCAGCTTTCGGGGCTCAGCAGGGCCGGGCAGAGGCGAGCCTCACCTGGCGTTCATCTCCACCACGTTGTACCCCGCGTGCTTCGCGATGACGTGGGCCAGCGTGGTCTTCCCCAGGCCGGGCGGGCCACAGAGCAGGGCCACCTGCGGCACAGAGGGGACAGTCAGCCCCTGCAAGCCCCTGCGCTGGCCGGGGCACCTGGAGGGGCACCGGGGGCAGGGAAGGTCACTGGAGGAAGGGGAATGTAACAGGAGCTCTTGGAGGTAACAGTCATCCTGGCTAGCAGGTGCACCTCTCATGCATTTTGTAAATTTATAGGATGACAGAAAACGGAGAATAAAACCCCTTCCAGAATAACACTCCCGAGAAACAACACACTTACATTTTTAGCATCTAATTTTTGTTTCCCTGGTTTTTATATCCTTTCACTGGATACGTTGAAAAACAGTCTGGTAAAACAGGTAGTTATCTCCATTCCTTTTACTGTTTCAGCACCATTGCTCTTTTCCAGATGCAGAAACTCTTACTCAAAGACATGACGCGTTAGCCCCTCATGAATGAAGTCCAGACCAACCTCTGATAAAAAGGGCACTTCTTTCCTCTACCAGCCCACTTAATTTGGCTGGAGAAAGTCTCTTCAAACCTGTTCCCCTCCCCTTGTTATTACATTACTTAAGCTGAAACAGCAGAAGAAATGAGAAAAAGATATATTTCTAAATGGGAAACGGAATCAATTTTTTACTGGATCTGTACTGGAAAAGAAGAGAAAAGGAAGACCCTGCTGCTCACCACGGTGGTGGGGTTAGGAAAGGAGGCTCACCACAGCTGCGTCCTGGCCTGCTCACCTTGTATTTGGGTCTCTTGTGCTGGTCCAACTCAGCCTCCAGAATCTCCTCCGTGAGCTGGGCTTTCGTCTTCCACTTATTCTGCTGCTCCTTGGACTGTCTGAATGGGGGATGAGCCTCAGCGCTGGACTTTGCCTTCTTCACGGGCTTCTCCCTCCCGAACACCACCGTGTCCCAGAGCTTGAGCCACTTCAGGAGGCAGCGGTTTGTGTACTGGTGGCAGACAAGAGAGCGAGCAGTCACACAGGGATCTGAGGAGCACCCAGTAAGGACAGACACAGGGCTCTGCCCTTCGCGGCTTAACGCCTGTGTGGCGTGCACAAGAAGCAAACCCAACAACCCGCAGCATTCAAGGAGAGCTACAAGTGATAACCCCCCCGAACCTCACTTATCCTAGGAGCTCACATCATCACTGAGCAGCTCCATGTAGCGCCGGGGAGTAAACTTGTCCACCCAGAGGCAGTGCAGTGCGGACTCCTCCTTGTCTGCTGCCTCCGCTGCCTCCTGAGGCTCCACGGTGTCGTCACAGGTCTCAAGGCAACTGCGAGGAAGGATTAACGCGTCCCAGACCACGCAGGGAGCCAGGGCAGGGCTGGGAACTAAACCCAGCCTTCCCAAGCTGAGGATGCTGGGGGCAGACCCACGAGAGCATCTCAGGGGCCACATCTGAGCGCAGCAGGCCGGCAGCTGCCCACACCTCACCTGTTTATTATCTCCGTCAACTGCTGCGACGCCTCCAGAGCGCGCCTCCGATGCTTGGGGACAAACAGGGCGAGAGGGGGGTCAGGGACAGGCTGCTGACGGGGCAGCAGGGGCCAAAGGCTGGCAGGGCAGTAAGGTGCGATACCTCTTCGTTCACTTGTTCCTTCAGGTAGGAGAAGGGGACCCCCAGCAAGTGGAGCGGCCTGCGTGCGTTCCAGCCCAAGGAGTCGGGGAGCTGTGAGAAGCAGAGGGCACGGCGATGCTCAGCACGGATGTTTTGTGCTTCATCAAAGCTCCGCTCCTGAACCAAACGGAGGTCGCAGAAAGCAGCTGAGCAAACCTGGCCTCCAGACCCCCCTCACCTCCACTCCTGTCCTGGAGGGATCTTCCCTCACAGCCATGAAGACCCTGGTGCCTTCGGTGGACGTCACGTTGATGTAGTCCTCCAGGATGGGCGGCCGCTTGAGGACCCGCTTTGGGTTCTTGTGGGAGGGCGGTGTGATCTGCAGGGGCACCATGCCGCTCACCTCCAGGCGCTCCGAGCCGGACAACAGGCTCCTTTAGCGGGGGGCGAGACGGGGAGCGCTCAGACCCCACCCAAGGGCAGACCCACAAGGCTCTCTGAGCAAAACACGGTGAGGTGACAGAGGGGCAGCGATGAAGCCGCCAGGGGAACCGGCCAACCTGGCAGCCTGGGGAGCTCCCAGCGCCTCTGGGCCAGGCACGAATGTGGCGGCATCCTGCAGGACATCGGGAACCAACTCATCGTCCGCACCGAAGTTCAGCTTCTTCACGGCTTCCAGCCGCTGCCGCTTCGGCTTAGGAGCTGCGCGAGACGGAGGCAGGAGAAAGCTGTGAGATGCGGCACGGACCGAAGCCCGCCAGAGCAGGCTCGGGTGCAGCAGGGCCCCATAGAGCCCCCAGCACACCCCACAACCAGCACCGGCCCAGCGAAACCTACTGAGGGCCACGGGCGGCTCCGGGGCTGGGGAGGGCTGCGGGGACCCACGCAGGGCACACTCCTGGCCCCTCTTCCTGGGGTTGCCCCCCCCGGCCTGCTCCGTCTCCTCCAGCGGCTGCCTCCTGCTCCGGAACTGGGAGATTTTGGGGCCGGCAGGCGGGGACGGGTAATCTGCGGGGCGGCGCGGAACGAGGCTGCTTGGGGCTGGCGGGCACCTCCGGCTCCGTCCGGGGCAAGCCCAGGGGGGCCACCCGGAGCTGGTGTCCCAGCCAGCGGCGCTGGGACGGCTCCGGGGACGGCATCACACCTCCGGCACGGCCAGAGGGAGCCTCCTGGGCTCCGGTTCGTGCCCGCTGCCTCCCGGCCCCGCCGCCAGGAGACCGGCCCCGCAGTCGCAGCCCCCCGGAGCCGCTCCCCGCTCCCCGCCGCTCTCCTCCCGGGCACCGCGCGGCCCCGGCCCCGGCACCTTCCAGCTCGGCCAGCACCTCCAGCTCGGCGGCGAACCGCTCGTAGAAGTCGTCCCCGGCTCCATCCCCGGCTCCATCCCCGGGCCACTCCACGAGTCCCTCCACGGTTCCCTCCCCGGGTCCCTCCATGGCCCCGCCGCGCCGCGTCGCGGGGCCGCCCGCTGCCCGCCCCGAGCTTCCTCCCGCCGCGCCGATCGCCGGCACGGCCGCTGATTGGTTGCGGCGCGCCTCTCGGCCGGCGGAGGAAGCGCTGATTGGCTGCGCCGCGCGGCGAGGCCGCAGGAGGAGGCGCTGATTGGTTCCGGCGCGATCCGCGCTCGGCGCCGAGGTGACGCGCTGCGGCCGCTCCGCCCGGCCGGGCCGGGCCGCGCCGCAGGTGGGCCGGGAGGGGGCCGCGAGCGGGGCCGGGGCCGCGGGGAGCCGCGGGGAGCCGCGGGTCCCCCGCCCCGGGCCGGGCGTGCGGGGCCGCGGCGGGCAAACGGCCCCGGTGCCGGCCCCGGTGCCGGTCCCGGTGCCAGCCCCCAGCCCCGCTGCTGTCCCCGCAGGGCGCTCGCCATGGAGCCGGGCACCATCGACAACCTGTGCATCCTGTACCAGAGCCCCGACTTCATCGTGGTCAACAAGCACTGGGACGTGCGCATCGACAGCAAGATGTGGTACGAGACCCTCACCCTGCAGAGCCAGCTCAAGCGCCGCTTCCCCGAGCTGGCCGACCCCGACACCTACTACGGCTTCAGGTGAGCGCCGGGCCCTGCCCAGGGCCGTGCGGCGGTGGCCGAGCGGCCGGGTGCTCCCGCCTGCCCTCTGCTCCCAGGTTCTGCCACCAGCTCGACTTCTCCACCAGCGGGGCCCTCTGCGTCGCGCTCAACAAGGCGGCGGCGGGGAGCGCCTACAAGTGCTTTAAGGACCGGCTGGTGACCAAAGCCTATCTCGCCCTGGTAAGCGCCTCCCAACAGCTCCTGCTCCTGGGTAGCTCACCGTGCTCACTGTAGCTTGGCCTCTGCTTGCTCATCCCGGTGCTGCTGAGGAGTGAGTGTCGGTGCTGGGCTCGCCCCGTGGGCTGCCTCGTCCCGTCTCCCTGCAGGTGAGGGGCCACGTCGCCCAGAACCGCATGACGATCCGGTACGCCATCGGGAAGAACACCACCGAGGGCATGACCCACATGATGTGCATCGACGGGACCGAGGGTGAGCGCCCTGCCCGCGCTGCCCCCGCCGCCCTCCCCCGGAGGGCTGCGCAGAGCTGACCCCTGCGGATCTCGTTGCAGGCTGCGAAAATCCCAAGCCCTGCCAGTCGGAGCTGATCGTGCTGGAGCACGGCTCCTACAGCGGAGACCCCGTGACCAAAGTGCTGCTGCAGCCGCTGACAGGTGGGAGCCACGGGGCGGCTGCAGCGGTGGGGGCTCCGTGGGGGCTCACCCAGCACGGTGCCTGTGACCTTAGTGCAGGGTGCTGAGGCTGGACGGGTCCTGCAGTGGGACCTGCGCTTGCAGCCACGGGGCTTGGCTGCAGAGTGGCTGCATGATGCAAAGCAAAGACTAGGAAGGGCCAAGCAGAGCTGGTTGCTCGTGGAGGATTTGAATTCTCTGGCTGGGGGGCACTAATGCCACTTGGGAATTGGGTGATAACCCGTGTTCCTGCTCGTGCTTTCCCCCCAGGGCGCACCCATCAGCTCCGCGTTCACTGCAGCGCCATCGGCCACCCCATCGTGGGGGACTTCACCTACAGCCAGAAGAAGGACAGCAGCCCCTACAGGATGATGCTCCACGCCTACTACCTGCGCATCCCCACCGGCAAGGAGCTCATCGAGGTCTGCGCGCCCGACCCCTTCGTCACGGCGATGGACAGCAACTGGGTGCCCCAGCACGTCACCCACCGGCTGGACGACACCATCCAGGAGCTAAAGGACAAGGCGATGCAGAAGGGGGAAGCGGAGGAGAGCCAGAAAGTCGTGCTTGAGGACAGGGGAGTGGAGGTGCTGAGCAAAGCTAAGAGCCCGGAGACAGAGGAGCAGCGAGCCCGCTGTGAGCAGTGGCTGGCCGAGTGGGCGCTGGAGTGAGCACCAGCCACGTTCCTGCATTTCCAACCCACTGCTCCATTTTTGTCCCGATGGGTCCCAGAGCCCAGCACTGACTCCGCATCCGCACCTTCCGTATGCCGTGGCACCCCTCACTTCTAGGGCTGGGATTAGGCAGGTTTTAGCAGTGATTAGGATCGGTTTATTTTTTTAACGTACCCATCACCCATCTGGCCACCGGACGCCCCTTTCCTAATTGTGTGCCTAGCAGCCGTCACTGCGTCACGCGCCAGCTTAGAGTGACCCCAGAGCTTCACAGCCCTGTGCCGGGGCTGGGGCACGGCCGCTGGCTTTGCCGGGAACGTGGAGGGCAGCTGCAGAGCCCACCCGTGCTGGAATCTGAAAGGCAGCCCACCAGGACGTGCTGGGTGCAGCCGCGGGATCCATGAGGTCTGCGCCCCCCGTTCCAGCCTCCTGCGGTCAGCGGCAGGGCCCCCGGTGCAGGGGACGCGCTGCCCACCCCCTCCCCAGCCCCTCGCTGTGTTTTTTTAAAGGCTTATTGAAGATGGATGAGTTGATACTAAGAGATTTTAAACTTTTTTCAGGTTTTTATGAGAAGAATCTAGTCTTTTAGCAGTTCTGAATCCCGATGGTCCCAGAGATGCGCGTATTTTTAGTACTTCCCTTGTATTAAATTTGCCAGCGTCCCTCAGCTTTTTCTAATAGACCCCACTATTCTTTCTACTAGCGTTTCCTTTTCTTAGCGCCCACCTTTTTCCTGGGTGTGGAGGTAACTCCTGGTGAGACAGATCAGAAGATAGAAGCTTCTTTCTGCTTTACCCTGACGAAGGGGGGTAGTTACCACGTTTTGCTCCTACTGCTCGACCGCCTGCCCGGCGGGTCGCTGCGGGGCTGTTGGCACTAGGTGGTGCCGGAGACAGGCCCTTTGCTTAGGCTGTTTGTTAGGGCTCTGGAGCAGCGAGAGGAGCGGATGAGATGGCTGAAGCGAAAAGAAAAGCTGAAGACTGCTGCAGGCAGTGGGAAGGAGCTTGTCTCTCGCTTTGGCGCTCAGGTTTGCAACGTGCCAAGATTCGTTTCTGCAAAAACGCCCTTGCTTCGCCGGCCAGCTTCGTCCTGCTTTGCTCTCCAGTTTCCACCCCGCTTCTCTGCAGCCCTGGGAGAAAACGAAGAGAGCAGATCAGCTTGAGTGGGATGAGGAGAGACAGCGCATGGGCCACGGTGCCTGAAGGGACTGGAGCCACTGAAACATGCTCCTGCGCACCGAGCGCCAGAGCCCCGGGCACTGAGCTGCACATGCCGCAGGTCCCACCGGCCCACGAGAAGCCCTGGTCTGTGTACAATGCGCCGTGTAAAATCTTATACAATGCACCTAGCCAGTGGGTGAACAGAGCAGCCCGAAACCCTGCTTGGGGTCTTGCATCGCACGTGGCCCTCACCCTGCTCGGCGTGAAGCTGCTGGGGGTCAGGACGGGCGCATGGCTCGGGCACCGAGCGGGCACCGGGGGCTCGGGAGGCGCCGCTGCGGTGGCAGAAGGCTCGCTGGAGCCACCTCCTCCCTGCCAGGTACCATCCCCACCTCCAGGTGTGGCCGGGGAAGCAGCCACAGGCGGGTCGGAAGGCTGTGAATGGATGACATGAACTGTTTGCCAAAGAATTAGCGTCAGCGATGTGCCCGGCAGGGCCCAAAAGGTTACGGGTGAGGTTTGCTGCCTCGGAGCCAGGATGCGCCCGTCGCGCAGGTCCTGCGTGGGGACGTCCCCGCTGCCACTGGTGGCTGCAGGGGCAGGGGCTGCCCTCGGCCGCGTGGGGACACGCTGTGCCCCTGCACACGGGGACGGTCACGCAGACCATCGCGGCCAGGGGCTGGCGCCCAGCATTCACCTGGGAGCACCAGAGGAGCCCCTGCATCCCGCCCCGTCCGTCGCGTGTTGCACTTTTACTCGATGTTGCAGGAACCAGAGAAATCTGTATTTTCCTTACCCAGAGAGGGGCTCACCGGAGCCCTAGCCCTGCTCTCCCTCGTGCGCCGGTGGGCAGTGCTGTCCGCACTCACTTCCACGGGGCATTTGCTGCATCTTGTGTGAATCCACTCGTGCATGTGCGGTGGGGGGGGGGTTGTGGTCGGGTGTGCGTGTTTCGTGACATTCTGTACCTCTGGGAGTAACCCTTATTTGTTGCGTGTTTGTGGACATCACCATAGTAAACCGTCACCTCCAGGCACGGCAGTTCCCCCTGTGGTCTCCTCCTTCACCGCGCGCCGCACCGCGCTGCCAGGCGAGCCCAGGGGCTCTCAGGAATGAGCACGGACCGGCACAGCGGGGTCGTCCCCGGGGCTGCAACCCGGCCAACCTGTCCTGCGAGCACCCACTTTCGTGCGGGCACCGGCTTTCATCCTCACCCTGGTGAAACCCCCCTGGCCGAAACCATCGGGATTATCCGCCCAAAAGCCCTCCCGGGAGGGCAGAGGAGCTTGGAGCAGCTCCGCCACCGCGGGGGATTCGGTAGCTCCCATGCAGGCGGTGAGGATGCACGGGGAAGGTTGGGGCAGGTGCTGCTGCCTGGCCCTTCCCCAGCCCAAACCTCGGGCCCCCTGTGCCACCCCACAGTGCCGTCCCCAGAGATGGGGTCCCCAGGGATGGGAGCAGGGAGGGTTGGTTGTCCTCGCTTGCACAATTCTTCCCCGGGGACCTTTTCCATCTCAAATACCCGCGGTTCCACCCCATTTCGTGCTCTGGGTCCCAGCCCTGGCACTGGCATTGGCACCGGTTGAGCCCCCCATGTCCCTGAGGGCATGGAGGGGTTTGGGACCCCGGGTGCCACCTGGGGCTCTGTCCCCTCCTGCACACATGCCCCGGGGTGGGCTCAGCCCCCTCTGGCCTCTCCCTGCCGCAGCCACCCCGATTCCTCTTCCCCCCCCCGCAGCCTGTGGCAGTGTTATGCCAGAACCAGAACTCTGCGTCACCCAACAAAAAGCACCTGACTGACAACACCGGCGGCTGGGGCTGTCCCAAACCAAACAACAGAGGTGGAAGGGAAGTTTCTCCTAAGTGCTGAAGAATGCAGACCTCTGGCAAGGACGGGCGGGAGCAGCGCAGCCCCACACTGCTGGGGTCCGTAGGGGTCGTGGGGAGCGCTGCCTACAGCCGTCGTTTTCCGGTGACACTTTTACATCAGTAGTTCGTTCCTCAGCTTGGCGCAGCTGGAGAAACAAAGATCTGGAGAGATTACGTGCAGCTGTCAGGTTGTGAGCCTCTAGGGTCGTAGATCTGGCCGCAGCGGGTAAGCAGCCGCCAGGAGCGGGGGCTCTCCTGCTGCCTCCCGACACGGGAGGCTGGGGATGCAGCGTCCCCAGCGCTGCCTGCCAAAATGCAAAGGCCCCCAGCACGTGGGGGCTGTGGCCACCTCCCGTGATGGGTCCTGCACAGCCCCCGAGGTTGTTTCAGGGCCAGGTTTGAGCCCCGAGCAGATCCCGTGTCCGTGGTGCCCCGCACAGGCGCCCACGGTGCCCTCACCCCTGCTCCCCACCACCGGCCGGGAAGGCTGGGGCGGTGGCCCCATCCTGCCAGCAGCCCCACACAAGCAAGTTTCTGTAATTGCACCATTCCAGCAGCAGCTATTTTTATCACGGATCCTTTTGGAATAGAAACCAGAAACCCCTGCCAGCAGCTGCCCAAGCCCCTGTGCTGCGGGACCGCTTCACCGGCTCGGGGACGGGGGGACACGGGGGGCAGCGAGCGCCGAATGGCCCCACAGCGAGCAGCCCCCAGCCCCAGCAGCACCAGGACAGGACCCCCACATCCCTCGAACAGGAGCTGCAGGGAGGGGAGCGAGGTCCCTCTGCGAAGGCTGACGTTCCCCAAAATGCACCCAGGGGCAGGGGGAGCTCCCACCTCACCGGGACGGGCAGCTGGACCCCCCCGCTGCCCAGCTGCCGTCTCCTCCCGGGGCTCAGAGAAGGTCACAGGCACTGCATTCGCTGTCTTGCGTCATCATTTCCCTCTGGCTTTTCATTGCATCTCCTTGGAAAGGCTTCGCTTCCTCTTTTTCTGCACCTTTTTTCATGTGCTGGATGGCATCACGGAGCACGACCAGAAATTCCAGGGAGAAAACTGTAAGAAAGGAAACAGAGGTTGTCCACCACCAGGGCAAGAGGATAACAGTGAGGAAAAGGGGTTCCGAGCCCTTACCTGAGGACTGCTGTGTTCTGAACCCCAGCTGCCCCATAAAATAGATCCCTGAGTAGCTCAGGGGTTGTGGCTAACCCGGAGGACCTTTGTCTCCATGAGGAGCCCAGGAGCCGCCGGCCCAGAGGCATTAATTCATTAGCCCCAAAGTTCAAAGTGACCCTTTACATAAATTAAAAAAAAAAAAAAAAGGAGGGGAGAATGAAAACGGGGAAAGGAAAGAAAGCAACTTTACAAAACACTGTTGAGAAACTGCCTCCGTCACACCCCGTTTTTCAGAGCGCCATCCCCACCCCGCAGGAGATAAGGGCTGCACCGCTCCCCGGCGCTGCTCATCCCTGGCGGCTGGCGCGGGGCAGGCGGGCTCCCGGTGCAGGTGGGGGGCCTGAAACCCACGGCAGAGCCAAGCTCCAAGGTCAGCAAGGTAATTCTGTGCGGTGCTCCGGTCTGCTGATCCAGCTTCTGGAGCAGGGACTTATTTTCTGTAGGGGGGGCTCTCGGGGTCGGGATGCCGGGGGTGCAGCACCTGCTTGTGTGCCCCACGGGCTTCGTGTGGGGCTGACCGCCGCCTTGTGCTGGATTTCTCCCCGCCTGCACTGGCGTGGCCCCGTGCAGAGCCAAGGGACCGTGGGGAACCCGGCTCTGGGTGCCAGCGAGGGCATCTCCTTACGGAGTTCATTTCAATAACAGGCGGAGAACGAGATCTGTCACCCACTATACAGGATTCAGAAACCTCCCGCGGCTGCGCGAGGACCTGTGCAGGCAGCACCGGGGCTCAACTCCAGCCCCAGCTCCGGACGGAGGCAACCAGCACCAGGACCCCCCGGCCGCAGCCCCCCGCTTGATGCCCACCTGCAGACGAAGCCCCGGCGCAGTCAGGATGGTGCTGGCGGCCCCCGCCCTGGCCACCCTCGTCCTCGGCCTCCGTGAGTCACCGCCTGCCTCCGGGCTGTGCTCCCCGGGCTCTGCCATCAGCAGCCACGGCTGGGGGAGCTTTGGCCAGCCCGCAGCTGGCTCCACAGCAGGGCCCGGCATTTACTAAACATTGCTAAACTGGGAAAGGAAATCTTTCCTGCTTGTAAAGCTGGAGCTGCTCCAGAACAGACCCCCATCACCTCTACATGCGCTCCTGCCCGTTTTATAACACCGTCTCGCTTTGTTGCAGGATTTTCCACGGGCCTGGCACAAGCCGCACCGGTAAGTCCCTGCGGGTTGTCTCAGGGGCTCCAAAGGCACGGCAGTGGCCCAAAATCAGCAGAGCTGTCACCATGCCCTGGCCCCATCCCCATCCCGGCTCTGCTATGACCCCACAGTGCTTGCCCACAGCTGCCCCGCAGCCTCCCCGTGCTGCTCCCAGTCCAAGGGAGGGGGTCCCAGGGGAAGCAGGGGCAGCCCCGCTGCTGAAGGGTTGGTCCCCGACCTTGACACGGGCTCTGGTGGCTTTTGCACCTGCGCGTGACCTGGAGCATCCCCAGGGCTGCGGCTTGCGGGCACAGCAGGCAGGCTGGGAGTGCTGCCCGGCCCCGGCAGATTTCGGGCTCCTTGCAGCTGATGTCTGCCTTTCCCCCCCCCCAGGCTGCCCTGCTCTTCGGCACCGTCCTGTCCGCCACCGAGCCCTTTGCCGAGTAAGTACCGGCCCCTGGCAGGGCTCGGCGAGCGCGGGGGGCGCAGGGTGCGGCCGGGGGTTCCTGGCTGGGGCGGACGTCGCATTTCTCCCCGCGTGCGTCACCACCGCCGTGACAGGGAACTTGGGCTGGAGAAGATTTAAAACCTTGTGCAGCCGGTTCTGGTACTGGGCTAGGATTTCAGCTGCATCATCTTGTGTTGTCGCACAAACAGACAAAAAAATGCCGTTCCCTTTACCGGGCTGGTACAGGCACAACAGGAGCCTCCCCTGGGCCAAAATCCGGGCTCTGCTGGTTTCTGCCTTACCCACAGCCCGGGGCACCCTGCTGCAGCTGGAGCACCCGCACCGCCCCAGGCTGCAGGGGGGACGTGCCTGTGGCTGTAGGGCATCTCCTTTGTCACGGCATCCCTTTTGTCAAGGCATCTCTTTTGTCACGGCATCCCTTTTGTCAAGGCATCTCTTTTGTCAGGGCATCTCTTTTGAAAGGGCATTTTCTTTGTCACGGCATCTCTGCCCACTTGCCCCACGCAACCACAGCCAAGGCAAAGGGGAATTTCCTGAAGGGTAGAGCAGGTTCAACCTGCCGGGGGGAAGAGGGAAGGGAGGACACCCAAAAGAGGGGTGCGATGCAGCTGTACCTGCCCAATGCAGCCTTCCAGCCTCGGTCCTGCAAGGATTGCGGTGCTCCCAGGCCCACCACCTGCCTGCTGCCGCCGTCCTCGCGCTCGCCCGGGAGGTGCGGAACAAAAGCGTGGAGCTGAGCAGCGCCCAGGTGGGCAGGGGGGGCTGCTGGAGTGGGAGGGTGGGCTCACACCTGCTCGGCGTGGTTAATAAAAGCGTTTCTTTGCCCAGCTGTCGTGCCTGGCCCGGCTGCTCGCTGCCAACAACCTGACGGCCAACTACAGCAGCTACCCGCCTGACCTGCTGCTCTTCTTCGAGTGAGTACCGAGGGCGTCCTGGTGCTCCTTGGGAGCTCCGCGCGGGGAAGGACGTGATGAAAACCGCCTGCTGCTGGTGGCACCTTTAGACCAACACAGGGCAATCCCAGCCCCGCAGACCCCCAGCCCCTTCCTCACCCTGCTCCTCTCCAAGGCCAGGCAAAGCAGTGTGTGGCCGCACCACGCTGGCTGCGGCGTGGGGTGTGCGGGTCCCCCATCCTGCCCAGGGCAAGAGGAGACCCCCAGCACGGGCCAACGCACGAGCTCACCCCATGCCTCTCGTTGCTCAGAAGGGAGGGACGCCTTAAAACAACCCTCCCCACACCCCCGAAAAGGGGGCAGCGCGGCCTCTGTGCCCCCGTTTCCAGGCCACCCCTCCCCGCACCGCTGACTCTTGCTCCCCGCAGTGTGGCTGAGGTGCGCAGCGAGACCTGCGAGGAGTTTTATTCCCTGGCTGCCCGCGGGAACCTGGAGCTGCTGCCCCGGGGCTCAGCACGGCGCAGGGCAATCCTGCACGGGGCTCTGGCCTGCGTGGTGAGTGGGGGCCGTGCCGCGGGCTCTGCGCTGGGGATGGTGAGGGTCCCCCGTGCCGGGCATAGGACGAGCACCACGTCCCTCTCCCAGGGCGCGAGCAGCTCCCGCCTGCGCCCCGAGCAGCTGGGCAGCCTCGGGGCGCTGGTGTGTGACATGGAGCCGGACACCATCACGGCCTCGGATCCCGGCATCCTGGAGAACCTGAAGCTCTGCACAGCGCTGACGGGGGCTCAGCGGGGTGCTCTCAATGCCGCCCTTCTCGGGGGCGGCACGGCGTATGGGTGAGGAGCCCCCGCTCGCCGGGCGGTGAGCAGAAGGGGGGGGGGGGGTGTACCTGTGAGGATGCTGGACCGTGCCTCCTGTCGGCTGCAGGGATCCTTTGGGCTGGGATTTGCAGACTCTGCGAAGTCTGGGGCCGCTCGTGCTGGCTTTGAACCAGACCACGCTGAGCCTGGTGGCCAAGGTAAGCCGACCCCAAAATGCCCATCCATCGGGGCCAACCCACGGCCGTGGGACCCAGCACCCTCTGCCCTCCCTTGGCAGGCGGCGAGGGAGGCGTTTGCCAGGAGCATCGCGGCCACCTACAGCAGCCAGGGGTGGTCCCAGCGGGAGAAGTCCCTGACCCTCCTGAGCGCCCTCGCAGCGGCCTCAGCAGCCTCTCGCCCCCGGCTGAAGCGGAGCGCAGACCGTGAGCCTTTCCCTTCACTCTGGATCCATTCGGTTGCTCAAAGCTCGTGGGGTGAAAAACGCCCCCAGGGAGGGGGAGAGGACAGGCAGAAAGTGGAGATTGCCCATAAAGGAACCGGGGAGATGGGGGAAATGTGGGAAATGTTCCTTCCGCATGTTGGGGGCAGCGGCGGGGGGACAGCGCTGTGGGACCTGTGCAGCTCGCGTGGCTGTGCTGTACCAGAGAGCTTTTAATTGACTTTAACAAGACAAAGCAAAGCGCACATGGCCTGCAGAAACATAAACACGTTCTCCAGGAATAACTTTAAAACTGACGAATGAAAGCAAATAACCCACAAGAGTGAGAGGGAGAACTGGGGGACGGGAAGCTGACCACAGTCCCGCCCTGTGAGATGGTTCGAGCAGCATTATTGCAATAACCTGCCCGTTCCATAGGGATTTTCCGGGTGGCTCTGAGGCCCCATTATGAGATCAGGGCCAGGTGTGGAGGGAAAACACCCACCCTTAACTTGTCCTCCCCACCTGCAGGCTGCACGTCCAAGCCCATCACCCCCAGCACCCTCTCTGACAGCCTCCTGCTCATTGACTATGACACCCCCGAGCAGTTCTACCTCTGCCTGAGCGTTCTGGTTCTGAAAAACAGCCTGGCACTTGTGCTGGAGCAGCCGCTCACCACGGACTACCTCCAGATGGTGAAGAAAAAGCTGCAGGAGGTGATGGATGAAGCAGGGCAGGGGCTGCTGCTCGGCCCCTGGTTGGCACGGTTGGGACCGGGGTCTGGGCGCTGCTGGGAGCAGGAGGTGCTCACTGGGGGGGCTGGTGCTTGGTGTGATGCCCCTTTGTGCCCCGCAAAGCACCAAGGAGTTTGGGGGCTGGGGACGGCGTGGGCAAGGCAGAGCGGCAGCAGGGTCGGGAAACGGGTGGTGAAATGAGCTGGGTGAAGAATGCGTGGCAGAAAGCAGAAGGGTGGTGTTTGTGCGGACAGGGGTTTCTCAGTGCTTGTTGGGCTGCCGGAATTTGCCTTGGGATATGGAGAGCGCCTCCTGTCTTAACATAGACAACTAGAGAAGCATCCCCCGTTCCCGACCCTCTTTTCTGACCCGCCGGCCTGGCCGTACAGGTCTACCCCGCGGGGATCCCGGATGACCAGCTGAGGCTGCTGGGGCTGCTGTCCCGGCAGTACACGGCGCAGGAGATCAGCCAGTGGCAGGTGACCTCCAGCGACACGCTCTGCGCCCTGCTCAGCCCCATGGACGGCGCGTGGAGCGCTGCCCAGGTACCTGTGCTGCTGGGGGACATGGGGGGACGGCTGCTGGCAGCAAAGGCAGTGCCCAAGCATGGCACAGGGGGGGGTTTTGCAGCTCGCACGCGTTCCCCCCAGGAGCGTTTTCCTCCTCCAGATACCCACAGCCCTGTGGATTGTGTTTTCCAGAAGCAGCAGCTTATCGCAAGGTACCTGGAGCTAGGGGGCAAACTAACCGGCCCCTTGCTTCAGAAAATCGGTGGGAGATGCCTGTGTAGCCTGAGTGAGGAGCAGATCAAGAAAGTAACCCCAGAAGCAATTGGGTAAAGCACTTTATAGGGGTATTTGTCAGTCCTGTTTACAGGGGTATTTGTCAGCACCTGGGATCGCGGGGGAGGAGGGCAGAGGGGCGGCGGGTTCCCACCTCCGTTCTGGCTCTGCGATGTCCCCCTGTCGGCTCCCGCCTGAGCCAAACCACTTTTCCCCCCCAGCCATCCAAAGGGCTTTTGCTGTGGTTTGGGTGCTGCCCCCTGCTCTGACCTGTGACCCTTCCTTCCCCCAGGAGCGCCGGAGAACTGGACGTTTCCTCTTGCTCTCAAAGCAAAAAGGACCAGCTGTACAGGACAGCCCGGGAGGCCTTTGCTGGCCAGGCCGGCACCAGAGCCTATTACTGCCAGATCCGGCCCTACCTGGGTAGGTGCTCCAGCCTTCACCTTCCTCCCCACGGCAACAAGGCATGGGGATGTCATCCTTGGTTTGGGGGGTGGGGGGGGTTAGACAAGGTAAAGACATCCAACAGCCACCAGAGCCTGTCTTGCAGCACTGGAAGTGTTTGCAGGTATTTAGGAGCCCCATATGCTTTCTTCAAGGTGGAGCTCCAGTAAAGGACCTGAAGGACTTGGCTAACGCTGGCATCACCATCGGCATCGACACTTTTCTTGCCCTAAATCCCAATGAACTGCAGGTACGTTCCTGGTGCGCTGTTGCTCTTTTCCCTGCTGAAGGGAAGGGCCAGTCGAGGGCAGGGCTGTGGGGCTCAAGGCTGCAGTCCCAGCAAATCACCAAGGCTCTATTTTTTACCTTTTTGTTCTTTTTAAAGTTATTCCTTGCTCCGCACCCTGTTAGAAAAGCACTCTGTGGCAGCGTCGGCTGTGGGGCTGACCAGAGGTGCTGTATGCGTATTGCAGAAACTCAGTGTCATGGATGTCAAAAACCTGCTTGGGACAGACGTTCAAGAACTGAAGAAAGCCGAAAATCAGACCGCCGTGCTTTGCTGGATCAAGAAACAGTCCCAGGAGGAACTGGACCGAATCCTGGGAATCGGCCTGCACGGGGGGATGGAGGAGCCCAGCCCCACGGGGACCACCACCCCGCCTCACCCCACCACCTCGGCCAGTATCGCCCCCACGACCACCGCCCCCCCCACCACCGCCCTCCTCGCTTCCCCCAGCCCCATTGCCACGAGCAGCCGCCCTCCTAGTATGCCAAACACCAGCCCCAAGCCCCCCACCCCAAACGCTGTCAGCTCGACCCTCCCTACCAGCACTGCCCCACGCGCTTCCACCCCGCGGCCCAGCACCGCTCTGGGTCCCGCTGCCACCCCCACAGCCCGGCCTGCTCCAGCCCCCAGCTCCATCGCCCCGTGCCTCATCCACCAGTCCGCCACCCCAAAGAAGACCACCACCACCCCGGCTGCCACCCTCCTCACCACCATCCTTGCTGCCACCAACCCCAGTGCCACTTCTCCGAGCTCTGTCCCCACCCCAGCTGCCACAGGCAGTGCCCCCCCCGGCACTCGTGTCACCAACCCGGCTGTTAGCACCCGCGGCACCAGCACCCTGCTGGCGCCCAGTAACGCCCCAGCACCCGGGGGCACCACCAGCCCAGCTCCCGCCACCCATACCACCACCATCCCGAGCACCACCAGTGCTCCCAGTGCCCTTGTCCCAAAGTCGACCGCTGCACCCGCTGCCACCACAGCCACAGAAACGAACCTTCCCCACAAGCCCACCCCAGTTCCCAACACCACTGTGTCCACCCAAAAGGGTGGCAGCTCCTCAACGGTCAAGACTACAACATTTGCTTGCAATGGTGGCCCTCCGGCACTTCTCGGACCCTCTTCCACCACCTCCAGCAGTGAGAACACCAAGAAAACACCCGCGGGTGCGCCAGAGCCACCAAAACCAACCCACGGTGGATACATCAATCTGCAACCCGAACCTGGTAAGGCATGTTAAGAGTCAGGAAAGGCTTAGGAATCGATGCCAAGGCAGAAATCTTCACTGACCAGAGCAGCTGATCCGCCTTTTTCCTTGCCAGCTTCAATACTGGCATGCTGCTGTCCACAAGAAACTCCAGATAGCTGCTGGCACGTCAGGTAGCAGTGTGTCTCCATAGGGCCTTATAGCCCCTGGGTCTGCAGCATACTGCCTTCAGATCCTGCAAGTCCAGCAAGGTGCATCTTAAGAGGTCTTGTAATGTTCTGAGAGCACAGCAGCCCTCAGCCGCTCTGCAGAAAGCTGGAGAAATTGCAGCAATGCCAGTGCTCTGCTTTATTTTTCACAGGGCAAGGATACAGGCCTTCCATATTTTAGCTGCACATAGTCTTCTTGAATAGGAATCACTGTAGAAGCCCTAAAATCTGAAGTCCTGTATCCTGACAGAGCTACTTCAGTAGTTTTATTGACTCAGACAGATTTACTCCTGTTTTACATTAGCAAAATTAAGAGGAGACTCAGTCCTCCTGACTGCTCATGGCAAGGTGGTATTTGCAGCTGGGGTGCAGGTTCCTGCCTGAAGGTGCAGGGTATGGCCAACGTCACAAAAGGCAGAAAAGTGTTGTCCTACACATGCAGTCCCCCAGGGTACCTGAACCCCAAAGCAATTCTACAGCCCTAACAGCTCACATGTGCTACTGATATGGATAATCCAGTTACTTCTCATCTGTGTTCTCTCTCCAGGATCAGGATCCAGGCTCTCCTCCTGCGTGGTGCACATACTGATCACAGCCGTGGGCTTATCGCTGCTGCAAGGGCTTCTCTGACCCTACACCACCACCTCTAGCACCATGCTCACTAGATCCCTAGTTAAAATTTTCAC
Source organism: Anser brachyrhynchus (assembly GCF_964034855.1). Taxonomy (NCBI): domain Eukaryota; kingdom Metazoa; phylum Chordata; class Aves; order Anseriformes; family Anatidae; genus Anser; species Anser brachyrhynchus. The sequence continues at coordinate 16,320,331 of NC_137733.1, forward strand.
CATTCTGCAAAATAATGGTGCTGGCAAGCTCCCTGCTGAAACACAGAAACTCGGGAAAGTAAAAGAGTTTGTCTGTTTGCTTCCAGCAAGGAATTTGCTCATTATTTTTGAAGCTGGGAAGTGAAAGGAGGACAGATGATTTTCCATCCCAAAGCAGCCCAACAGATAATTACTACCTAGATGCTCTATATAGTACAAGTATCAGTAACATTGACTGAGCTGGCAATGCATTAATGCTGACAGCGGGTACAGTTCTGACCGCTTCACTCACACGGGGTGGCGTTCTACTTCTAAGCTGTCCCACTGGGAGCTGTTGAAAACAGTGGGAAAACTCAGGGATTCAAGTTACTGGCCACTGCAAGATAGGTAAAATATGGCCCAGGAATGCTGCCAGAAAGCTCAGCCAGAAATCCACTAAACTGCATTTAACTTGCTTCAAGAACGTATGAGACTTTTGATCAACATTTGTTCAAACTACGCCAAGCCTGATTAGAGGGAAGATTAACTGAAGATAGTTTGTCTTGATTACTGTTGCAATGTTATATAATAAAATATCAATCAACTTTTTTTTCTTCCCCTAATCAAATGTGTCCTTTGATGTGTTTAGTGCTTTGTTGTTTGTTTTTTTGTTTGTTTGTTTTGTTTTGTTTTTTCTGGCTAACAAACCTGAACAGTTTCCATTTCTTTTGCTCTGACTTCCTTCCGTCTTCTCTCATAGCCCTCCTGCAAGCAAGCATTTCTCCCTCCAGCTTGCAGACCTCACCAATTTAATTCTTCACGGGCTGAGAAGACTCTCACATGTCATTTATTGAGTGAGTCAAGGCATGAGGAAACAAATCAAGATTTCTATTAAGGGATCAGGATTTGGGGAAATGCTGTTAAAAATGTGGGCTGCCTTACCTGGAATCCCATCCCCTTCCCTCCCAGCCTAGGTAGTGCCCCAGCACCACTGGATGCAGGCAGTGGGGAAATGTCTCTCGCCACCCCGAAATCTGCAATGATGGACAGACCAGTCACTCACATTCTTTTTCTGTAAACCACAGACAATAAATATTTATAATGCCTTTGCAGGAAAGAAAAAGGGATTTCAAGGGCTAGATTCTGACAAAGTACAGTTTGCACTGGGGCTTTTTCAGACAGAAATCCCCAATGAGTGGAAAAATTATGCTGAAAGCCTTATACAAAGTTCTTACGCCCTTCCCGTGAGGAAGCTGAGAACAGACTCAGCCCTTAGATTTGAGCAGTCAACACCAAAGAAAACTAACAGACCTGTCTGGGGCTCCTGGACACTTAATTTGATCCTATACCTGCAGACAGTAAGGTGCAGGCAGTGCGAACGAAGAGAAGACAACAGCAACTCATATTTTGCTTCTGGCATTTTTTACTTAGTTCCACCATTTCTTTACAACCAGCCGGGAAACTTTACTCCCACTCAGAGGTCCTGGCAGTGTCAAGAGATCAAGCTCTTTGAGAAATGTAATTGTTAACATGCAGAACAGCTGATTCGCTCACCCTTACACCCACCAGGGTTACACAGTAAAATATTGATATTGGTTTTGTTGCAGCGATATGGCTGGGTATTACTTGGGCTTGGTCTGTACAAAGGGAAAACAAGATCCTGCTCTGAAGAGTCTGAAATCTTCCCTTCATATAGAACACTTTTTTTATTATTATTATTGATTTGAAAGAGAAAAGCACCTAGCAATGAGCACCGGGCTATGTAGCAGTTGCCTGCTAGCACTGAGTTCCCCCTTTATCCCCCCCGGCCTGCCTCAGAGCAGGTCACAGGCTGGTCCCCCTCATCTTGCTGCCTGCTGAGGGAAGATTTTCAAGACAAGGCCATCGTCATCAGAAAACTGAGAAGCAGAGCAGGCAAGAGGTGGGCTGCCATAGCCACAGTGCCCAGAGCGGATGAGGATGGCGCTAGAGGAAAAAGAGAGAGGCATCAGTGCAAAGAAACCAACAATTGAATCATTCCCCATGGGGAGAAGATCCCTTTGTGCCACATCTGGGGAAGATCTTTGGCTTTCTGACTAGGGCTTTCTAACTGGTAAGCAGCCATCATCCTTGGGAGAACTGAATTTGCTTCCCCCCCATGCTGGGAGGCGAAGGGAGCAGGTGAGCACTACCCAATGTTTTAGAGGGGCTGGGTGGCAGGGCAGTGACACGTGCCACTGGAAGGGGTCTGCAGTAGCCCAGACCAACAGTCTCTGCTCTCCTGGACACATGAGTAGCTAGCAGGACTTTCCAAGGCCTTGGCACAAGCACAGCTGAGAGCAGGACTAGAACTGCTTGGCAGTGCTGCCCAAGGCAACCACCTCAAGCAAGGTCCTGATTCAGGGCCCACATCAGCCTGGTGCACTCACTTCTCTTACAGACGATCAAAGGCACCTCATTTCCACAAGGCGATGTTTATCCTTACTGTGGCCCCAAAGTAAATATTTAAAGCACAATGATCAGAGGCCCTAACATACTACGTACGCTGAAATTGAGGTGTGACGACGATCATGTAGCCTTCTTGTGTTCCCCCAGTGAGCCCAATGCCCAGTTTATCCAGTTCTGCTTGTTTCCGTGTTCGGACCCACTCCTGGATGGGAGCCTTGTTCTGCCATTTCACCAGATCACGAAGATTTACCCCCAGCAAGCCCTTAACTTCAGCAGGCGTCAGGCTCTAGGAGAAATCAAACAGCAAGACTTACAGCTGTAAAGGCAGGAATGGCAACAATACCTCTGATCAAGGAAGTGGTGAAGTTTATGTTAGCCCAAGTGTTAAGAACAAGAAAGACAAATTCTCGTGAGTAGTTTCAGTTGGAATAATCTTGCCTTAGGTTAGGGGAATAAACACAGTGATTCTTCAAAGCCTCTTTCTGTTGTCCTCTCATGACACATCTCCTTGACCCAAGTGAGAGCCCAGTCCTTGTCCGGGTCAGTAGGCTTTCTTCCAAAATTGATGATATTACTGCTAACACTCTTGTTAGAAAATTTGTCACATAGCTGTGTACTGTAGCCTAGTGGAAGGCTCCTACTACTGCTCCGAGAGCTTGGACTAAAGAAATTCCCCAGTGAGATTGGGTAAGCATCCATGTAGGACTCCAAATTAAACTTCTTCAGAAGTTCCAGGTTGGTTCTCCACTTTCCACTAGTCAACTATCTCTCTGAATGTGATGGAGTGACTCCAGATTTACACCAATGGACAATGCAACCAGAAACAACCCCTTGGCATGACATATATGCAAGGAGTCAAACAATGTCAACATTCAGCTCACCATCAAAGAGTCTCTTCTTAACTTTGCCAGAGTATCAACTGTCATGTTCACGTTGTCCTTGCTTAGGGCTCTGAGATCCACACCAGGAGCACCACCTGTGACCAAAAAGAGAATGTTTTATTCCAAGCATGGAGATCAGCCCTCAAATTAGCAGTGATGTGTATCTGTATAGACTGGAGCTACAGTGACGTCTTCTAAATTTATTAGGCTGGGGCTGCTAAAATAGTAAGTTCCAACTGCAAAAAAATATGGATGCTAGTTCATTTTGTTGCAGGGTTTTATGATGTTGGCCATTAAACCAATCTGCATCAAAGCCAGATGCTAGATGGAGGGGGGAAGAAGAGTTCACTCAGGCTGTGAATAAATTCTTGGGTTAACAGGAAAAATCTAAGTTTTTGACATGGGGAATGGCTGTGAGATAAGCATTAAGCATGAGCAGCTGGATTTCCAGGGGACCTAGCAGACCTTACCCGTCCCAGAAGCCCCGAGTCTGATTTTCCCTGTGGCAGTTGGGCAATTGATTTGGGGAATTTTAAATCAGGTACAGATTCCTTCAAGAATATTTAATGCCACCTACAAGTTGGAAAAGGATGTGGACCCTCCAGAACTTTTAACAGTTTGGCTTTGAAAATTCCCAAATCTTAAGATGGTATTTGATCCCCACTCAGCTTCTGGCTACGACCTCCCTCTTTCCCTGTAAAAGATTGTTCTTTTACATACCTAGATATGGTTCAATGTGCGTATAGTAAGACGGTAAATTGTGCTGGTCTGAGAAAGCACGTTTTGCTTTAGCATATAAGATGTCTTTCGTAAGCTGTGAACAGGATGAAAGATTCAGAGAAACCAGTCTGTAGAAAAATGAATATTTAGGAAGAGTTTTTATTATTTTCAATGTGAATAAATTTTGAACTATTCTGAGTATCTCTCTGGGCTTCTCTACACAGGACAGATTACCTCCTCTTCCATATAACCCTGGGTATTTCCCAGTAGATAGAAGAGGTATGGAGAGAAGCTAAATTAAAAAAAAATAATGAGTCGGGCTACTGCTCAATATGATATGTTTTCTAAGTAATGATGGCTCTGATGGTGTACTGATAAGTTTGTGTGTTTGAAAAGATGTAGTTATTTAATTAATTTCATTTAGCAGTCTTTCAAAGGAAAGTAAGTGTCATCAACTCTGTTTTGCCTTTAAATAAAAGCATGCATGCAAACCATGTTTTTTGTTGTCACCTGATGTACAATAAAAAAAAAAATGATTGCAAATTGGAGCCCTTCCTGGCAGAATGGAGAACAGCAGGCTTTTAAACCAGGACACAAAGCACGTACTGAGTTGCTTCCTAGATTTCCTTTCACTGAGTGCAGAGAAACTAAATTGAACTTGCTGATGCAAAAGCGTTTTTGCAAGCAGCCCAGCCAAGAGCATCACAATATTTGACTCACTTCAAGCTGTTGGAGTCTATCATATTCAGCAAGGTTGCATTTAGAAGGCACAAGTGTTTTCTATCAATTGCTTTCAGTGCAGTGGTGTCCAAGGGATTTCCCAAGGCAACATAACGTTCAATCAGTGCAGTAGCCTAGAAACACAATTATTTTTTTTCAGAAGTTAACTTTAGCCAGAATCTATGGTTTCATCTTCAAAAGAAAAACAAATGCAATAATTACAAAAATAAAACCAAAACATTTTAAATCTACTTGTTTGGACTTCAAAGATGGACCAACCATCTTTGAAACCACTAAGATGGTTCTAAACCAGCAGTTCCCAAACAAGGAAGCAAACCTAGGCAGAAAAGCAAATCCAAATCCCCACCTGTTTGTCTTTGGGCAGACGTTCTAGCAAGAAAGCCAGAGTGTTAGGTGAAGTTATCCTCCATCTTTTAATTTCCTCCACGGTGGCAGAATTAATGAAGAGGCCCAGTTTGGAGAGTAGACTGTCAGGATACCCATCAGGGTATGTCTGTGGAAAGACTGTTGTTATTGCTATGAATGCTCTTTATCATGCCTATGCTCTTTGCAAGATTGCTGTGGAAAAGCCTAGAAGGCCTGCAAGGAAGAAGAACCAAAGCCAGTGAGATTACTTGAGCACATCTGTCATGCATTTTTCTGTATGATAGCTCAGGCAAGCAGGCCCCAGGGAGGGAACAAAACCTGCAGCAATGCAAACTGACTCAACAGAGACCTGAGTGGAGGTGTACCTTGAAGCGGTGAAGGCTAACCAAACACTGGACAAGCAGCACAGTCAGCAGATCAGAAGTGATTATTCCCCTCCATTTGGCTCTTGTGAGACCCCATCTAGATACTACATCCAGTTTTGGACTCCTTGATATAATAAAGACTTTGACGAAGTCTAGCAAACACTAGGAAGTCTAGCAGAGGTCCATGCTGGCTGAGGGACTGGAGGCACAACATAGGATGTGGAGTGGTGGGGCTGAGGAAGCTGGTTATTTCAATCTGAACAAGAGGAGGCTAGGAGAGGATTTAATTACCATCTTCAACTACTTACTGGGAGATTATAGGGTGAATGGTACCACAGTCCTCTCAGAGGTGCATGGTGAAATGATAAGGGTCAACAAGCAATGAGAATTCTGAACAGGTATTAAGAAAAATCTATTTTCACAGTAAAGGTGGTCAAACATTGGAAGAGGAGTGCAGAGAGATGGTGGAGTCTCAGTCCTTGGAGACACTGAAACTCAACTGAACAAGTTCCTAAGCAATCTCATCAGTGGATAATTTGGCATTCTTCAGCCTGGCATTACCTGATCCAGATTCTCCTTCAGCACAGCCAATTGCTCTTTACTGAAGGCATAGGTCAGGATCTGAGAGAGGTGATTCTCCAGAGAGACATTCTTCAGGCAAGCACGTAACTCTTCAGGTGTATACATAATAGGCATCAGGTCATCGTTAAGAACTGCCTCTGTTATCTTCTTGTCATCTGGGCAACCTGTTGAAGAAAGTATTAAATATACTAACGCCACTGCCCCTTGTTAAATCCTTTTGCTTCCAGCTTTGAGTGCTCCCTTTATGGAGATAGACAGGTATACATTGTTCCACCTTCCCCCTGGGCAACCTACCACCAAGTGCTTCATAGCTCAACTCAGACAAATTCAGGGAGTCCCACAGGCACTGGGGTCAACCCCGATACCAGGGGGAACACTGCTGTTATGGATCAGAGAAGGCTCCCATACCACTAGCACGCTTGTGCCTAGAAGGCAGGATTTCTTCAACAATGGTGGCCAGCTGTTCCCTTGACAAAGGCGAATCGTGTGCGAAGTTTTTCAGCCAAAGAGTTAAAGCATTCTGCAAAGAAAAAGTTGAATCAGGAAGATTTTTCCAATCTTGGGTATATCACCAGCGTAATAAGTAATTATTCACACAGGTGAGAAGCCTTATTGTTGAAATACTACGGGCAGCTAGACTTCTGCTAGCAGTTTAAAGACGTTTCCTTGGTTTGCCAAAGTCTAATTTCTAAATGCTTAAACTCTGCCGTATTCCATGCCCTGTAAATGATTTTAACTCCTCACAAAGCTCTGTATATAGTTAATACTGCTTTCTACCTCTGGTCCTCTTCTGACAGTTATAGGAAGAAGATTACAGTGATCTAGGTTGGCAGTTGCAGGCCATCTGACTTGATTAATCCTCACTTTTCATAGACCACCTGGCCCCTTTGTCACCATGTTTTTAGATGAAGACATACTAGTGAAAGCATGAACAACTGCTGTCAACAACCCCTGTCATACTTCTACTATACTGCAGAACCTAGGAGTGTTTTCCAAACTTCTCACACCCCTGTGAGTAACCCACCTTGGGGATCTTCTGCAAGATGCTGTGATCAAATACAGGAATCAACCCACCGAGCTCATTCAAGGTAGAAGCTGACCACACTGAAGGAGGACTGCATACAAAAATTAGCATGGATTAGCTTTCAAGGATAAAATTAAAAAAAAAAAAAAAAGGAAACTTAAAAGCTGCCAGCATTACGCCTTTATAACATTTTAAGTTAAGAAAGTAGAAGATTTATATCTTGAAACTTCTCAGTCACTTCCTGTTACACCAACCTTAATTCCAGTGGAGCAGAAGCAACTGTTAGTAACATGAATAGGGGCAGCTGTATAAGAAAATGGCATTTAACAAACACATTATTTTCTTAAGCATGAAAACCAAAGAATATCTACTGCTCACTACTGCCCATTCAGTGCCAAGATCTTAGATCATTTGACACAAGAAGGAAAATATTTTGCCTCTTTGGATGATGTCTCTTAGAGACAGCAAGGAACTTATTAAGCATCTGGCAGTTTAGGAGGTGGAAACAGAATGTTTTCTGAAAACCGTCAGCTGACAAGCAGCTAGAGCCCACCTGTGTTCATCAGGACCATCTCAGAGAAGTTTGGTTAGTGAAAAAGGACCACAAAAAATGGTTTTATAACTACAGCAGGTGAGACACAGAAATGACTATATATTTTTCAGTTGAATTCCAGGCTAAATTTTCAACTGAAAGAAGTTCAAATAAAACAAAGTAAAAGGCCCAATGTGAAATTTAAAACAAATTATTCGCATTTACAATCAAGCTGGTCAGCTGGAGTTCACTTAAGTATCAATAGGACAAAGGTGTTTTCGGGAAGTGTTTTGCTGATGCCAAGAAGACAAATGCATACCCAAATGTAGTGTTACCACTGCTGATCACACTCTTAATAGCCTCTTCTTGATCAGGCAGGAAAGATTCACACTGGCTTAACTGCTCCAGCAAACTCCCACCAGAACCTCTAATGTATTCTTCACCCAGGTCACAGACCAGATGACCCAGAATCTCTGCATTTTCCTCGTTCACTTGTGTTCCAGAAATTTTCTAAAGTAATACAAGACAGAGGCATTAAATAGAACTGGATACCACTGTAGAAGAGCATTCTTGGTCTTGTTGACTGCTGACAACCCCAAACTCTCCACAGCTTTGAGCAGAGTTGTCCCCTGACCACATACCAGACATGCTAGAGCTTCCAACAGCAGCTGTTTTCGCTCAGACGACTCTCTTTGCAGAAGATCAAGATTGGCTTTCCCAACACTAGCAAAGTACTGCTTACAGCTTCCTGTTCCTGCGTAGTCTGAAGGACTAGAAAGACAAACACTCTGTGAATTTTGCTGGGTGAGATCAAACAGTTGGACAGCTCTGTTCAATACAATGTCTTCCACACCCACAGTCTAAACTCCATGTAGTTTTCTTCTCAAAGACTGAAGTCCACATTTTTCAAAAACTCTTTTTCACCTTAAGGACTCTATTGTGAGACTCAGCCAAAATTGTGCAAGATTTGGATACAGAACCACACAGGACAGCTACTGGAACAAAGAAATCCACTCTTGTCTATTTCATCTGATGCTGTAAGGGAAAAGCCCCCTCAGAGAGGCTAAAAAGTACTAAAAAGCCATGGTGGTTTCACATTAAGACAGAAATATCTAAAAAGACCTTCATTCTGTTTTACCAGTACAAAGGATGATTAAATCTGAAAGGACCCTAAAACTGTTTTGAAAGCTTTCCACAATATGATTTATTTATTTTTTTCCTGTAAGGATGCCTGAACAAATTGGAAATTTATGTCAAACATGAATTGGTCACTACCAGCTAGCTTATAAAGTCATGCCTTTTTTTTCCCACCAATGCCTAATACAACAACATGAAAACCATAGCACATTTACCTTAAAAATAGCAACAGGTCCTTAGGATAGCTATCTAAATCCTTGGGAATCCCATGCAGCGTCACCATCTTCACTAAGCAACTCAGCTGAAAGGACACCGGAGTTTATATCAGAGAAAGAAAACAGCATGAAAACACAGGAAAAAAAATAAACATGAAGACTTTACCCGACTCTATAGAAAGAAAGAAAAAGACAGAAATCGGAGATTTTGGTTCCTGAGACACCTAGCCAACTGGGTTTTGACTTCACCTCCCCCTGAAGAAATTCAAAACAGTGTGATCGAGACCCAAGACCAGTTACGTTTGTTCTAGTCCCTTAAGCTGAAAGTATTCTTGTTCTTGCTGAACAATCCTAATTTATATCTCAATTGCAATATCAAATGCAGCATTTTGGAACACAGGAACTGACCTGGTCTTCTCCTAGCTGGACATTCTTCTTCTTCATGGCTTTGGCCAGCTGCTGAACTCTTTCTGTTCCTATTTCATTGGCAACTGCGCATGTGTAGCCTTGGAGAACTGACTGAGAAAGCCTGAACATTTACAGAAAGCAAATCAGAGGTGCGAGAACTTCAGGAGAAAAGTCAATGATGAGCTCCTATATATACACCATGACAAATATGACAAGCATAAATCTCTCCCATCCTTAAATCTTAACGCTCTCCAAATTCCATCCACTCAAAATTGCTAGCCTTGAATTTTGTAGGAGATCAAAAAGCCATCAGTGCTTGAACAAACATAGTCTGGAGACTCTCTGCAGCAAGCAGTACTGCTGTACCCTGATGTACAAGATCAGTCTCCTCTATGTGCTTTCAGTACGTGCCTCACATCAGAACAGAAATGGAGCTGTGCAGATTCTCATCACAGAATACAGTCTGCATGACCTGGGAGAGCTCAGGGAGAAGTCCTAGATGGAAAAAACTGCTCTTGTGAAATCAGCATGACATGGGTGTCAGTTCAACTGCTTTTCCAGATGTGTGTCAAGGTTTTCATCGTTTTTCTTCTCAGATACAAGAGCTGACAACAGACACTATTTAATCCCTGGAAGAGCATATGACTGGCACACTATCTGACTAGAAATGCCTTTCACACAGGCAGTCAAGAAGCAAGGTTCCCAAGTGCAGTCTGAGCCAGCAGCATAGTTTTAGAAAGCAAGTCCAGCTTACAGGCACATTTTGCAGCTAAAACCCTGGTAGGCCTTGGTGCTACATGCCTGTGTTTGTGTTTGCATGGTATTTTCCCATCACTTTCTATAGATTGAAAATGATGGGACAGCCATTTGTGACAAAGGAAATATGGATAACACAAGCAAAGCAAACAAGGAGAACAGAAGGAGAGTAAGAAAACACTACCTGTTGAAGTCAGGCTCTCTCTTTATCACGTCACTGAAAAACATGGCAGCCTGTGGAGCAAAGCCAGATTGATAGTGGTTTACCATGCTCTTCTGCAACATTCACCTGTATTTTCAAACAGATTTGCAGAGTGGTCTCATAGCTCTGCAATGTCCAAGGCTGACACTGAGGGGTGAGAAGGACACCAGCTTCTAGCATGTTACCTGTTCTCGGGTCCACATTTTTCTGTTGAGATCTTCAATACTGGGCTTCTCATCCTCAAACACAAGCAATGATTTTGGGATGTAACTAGCCAGAGCATCAGGGATACGTTTAACCAACTCAGCAGGGTGGCTTACACTGGAAGAAACCTTAAAACAAACAATACATACATATATTCACATATATACATAAAATCATTCCAACACTGTGGCTAAAATAAACAATGTCTGTAGAAGAAATGAAAATTCAGAAAGAGGCCATGGAAATTCCTCTGTTGATCACCTGGGCATTTGTCAAAGACCTAATATGAAATATTTCCTGTTTGCCACATGCATCAGACTAGGAGAGCTGCATGGAGCTAACAGTTGAGGCCCTGATGAAAGGGAATGATTCTGTCTCTATCACTTCCCTGGCTCCTGCCTTTATGCCCTAAAAACCTTTAGTAGGTCAGAAAGGAGGGACACTTCTTCCCTCTCTGACAACCCAAACAATAACTCAGCTCTTGAAGGCACGTTGCAGAGCCTTCTGTGGTGAAGGAGATGTTACTTCCCTAAGGTGTCCCACACAACCCTGACAGCCCCGTTGCCCCAGCACATGCTACAGGCTATACCAAACACGGGTCAGTGGCTTTCCTACAGGAGGGAGGACGAATAACAACAAACTCAAATGCTGCACATGCAACTTGAAGGTTAAAGTCATGGCTGAGAAAAGTGGGAAAAGAAGTCCAAGACCTGTACAGTCACACAGGGAAATGGCATAGCGCATTGCTAGAGTCTGTCCTAAACGGGGCTTCCTGAGAGCAGCCTTCACTTCTCACACGGTCTCACCCCAAGCCATGGCAATAACCTTTCCCTGACAGCATCTTATGAAGTCAGTGGGGAGTAGTTTCTAGGTGTACCCTGTAGAAAAGCTGTCTCTTCTGACCCAGGCCCTAAGAGGCTTGGCAGGTCACACTGGCTGGCAGCCAAGGACATCTACACAGGTCCAGGGATAGGGACGTGGGATGCCTGTCCTGCTGCACACTCCGGTTAGCAATGACAAACACCCCCGAGGGAATGCTGTGTGTGTGCAGGTATGTGCCAATGCCTGGCCCCAGGTAACCAGTGTCCTTGGCTGTGAGCCATGGGAGCTTTGCTAATTTGTGACGTCCACAGAGAAAAACAATTTCACCATTTCCACAAATGTCCTTTTCAGAGCAGGGGGCAGGGTCACCAACTGCTGGACAAACTCAGGCAACTTAATGGCTTCCAAGATCACTTCTGGAGGGAGACTTCGAAGCGTGCTGCTGCTGAGGCCAGCCACCAAGCTCCCTAGCTTTGCCAGGCTCTGTCCATCTGAAATCTGAAAGGTAATACATGCAGGCATGAGTACACAAAGGGCCAAACATCATTTGTGCAACTAGCTATACCGGGTGTAAGGTGCATTTCTGGACCTCAACCTTTGTACCTGATAGCCAGAGCGGAGCAGTTTATTGATAATAGCACTGGACTGGTCAGCATTCCAGCCACGAACTTCACCCAGGGCAGGAAGAGATTCCTCAAGGTCTTCATCACTTATTTTATTTTCGATGTCAGATACGGACAGCCCAACAGCAACCTGGCCCAATTCACGCAGGATTGCAGGAGTGAAATGCTCAAACTTGCTCACCAAGGAAGATGCAACCTGCAGAGGTCCCACACATACAGAAAAGAAAGTCAGAAGAATCATGAGATAAGCTTATTGGATCCTGCAGCCTTTGGATGTCTTAAATCACCGGATTTTCTGCCTCAAATTTGTGTGATGATGCCTGTTGATGGACTGCCTCTACCACTGAGATTTTCAGATCGTAAAACACCAGCCAGACACCACAATAAAAAATAAATAAATAAGAAAATAAATAAATAAATAAGCAAAATCCCAAGGTGAGCTCTAGGAGTGTATATGGGAGGAGGCACAAGAGTTGAATCCTCAATTCTCAAAAATACTGTCTAGGTGAATGAAGAACTGAGTTGAGGCTGGACAGCAGGTTACCTGCAGTTCCTCTGTTGTCAGGAAGGAGGGAGCTCTCTCTCTATTTATTCCTCTGTGTGTCACGTCCAACTGGCAGTTCTTAGTGATCCTGTGGGCCAAGCTTAAAGCATCGTCTCTGCTCAGGTTGTTCACTGCGGAGGGGCTCAGGTAGCAAACAAATCTGTCTGGGACACTGCAGGTGGGAGACAAGGAGGAGAGGTTACCGGTCTGATAGGCAGTGACTCTGATTTTTCCTCTTTTTGATCTTTTCCAGTGCATATTTCCCCTGATTCATTTTAGCTCCGATGATGCTCCTGTTTACAGCGAGCACAGCTGTGTCATGCAGAACTGCCCAGCTGCAGGATGCGCAGTTGGTCATTCGCTGCTGAACGGCACTGCGTGACAATCCTTTCTCAATGATTCTCATTTCTCACTGAATATTTGTTCATTCAAATACCTGCAGCAGGACAGCTATTTGCTACCCTCCAGGAAAGGGTCCGGCCCACCTGTTAATGCCAGGCAGCCTTAATGAGGCATAGCCCAAAAAATTAATGCAGAAGAGCAAACGAACAACCCCGATGATAATTATTTGCTGGCACCATTTGGGATCAGGGAGAAGGTACTTGTAAACTGTTTACCCTTAGGTAGAAATCAAATCAAATGAAGGTTTGAAACTGACCTGTCTGAGTCCTAGGCCCCCATCACCAGCTAAGCCAAGCTCAGCACTGCTGCCAAGGTTCTTGGAGCAGTAAATCCCACCTGTGACAGGCTGTCTGGCACATCAGGGACTTGCCCTGCCTTTCTTTGCCCTGCACAGACACTGAGCCCCAGGAAACCATTTTCCCTGTGCAGTTCAATCCAGCAAAACAAGGGCTCTCCCTGCCCAAAGGCATCTCTGGGACTTTGCAGGGAAGAAGGTGCTACACCAGGTTTCAGAGGCTACCTGCCACCCGAAGTGACATCCCCAACAAACCAGTAACACTCCCCAGGGAAATGGTGCCAAGGTAATTTGCTGACGGTTCACATACCTTTTCACTGAAGCACACACGGCAGTTTCTGATTTCCCAAAAAGAGAGAGAGAGAGACAAAGATAAAGGCACTGTGATAGGAAAACCTATACAGAGCCATGTTTGAATCTTCCGTAGGGAAATTACTTGGTAAGAGACTCACCATTGACAGGGGAGCTGGAGCACTGAGCAGGGAGAAAGAGAGAAAAGAGATACCGGTGTAACTGCAGAGTGACGTTAATGCAGTGTTATCTGTGATCATTTCATACAGAGAAGCACGGACGCTACAACCATTTGTACTTGGATCTGGCTTGAAAACACACAAATACCTACATCCAAAGCTCCTATCCTGACATGTTAGGTAGGTGCCATCTGCAAAGTTGATATCACTGCTGGTTTTGTACTTTAAACAGCCAGAACGTTCAGGGTTATGCAAGTCCTCCCGTCACTCGGGCATCAGGCCCACGGGATGGACTGCTCCCAAGATCTGAGTGCGGTCAGCGGGCGCCACCTTCCCTGCAGCGTCTGGTGATGTGCGTGCGCCGCAGCCCTGCAGAGGCCTGGAGAAGCCATCCCCACTGTGCTCAGCACTTGGGAGACACCACTCAGGGGAAGGGCAGTTAGCACCCACCTCCCTCACAACGCTCCGGATTTGGTTTGTAGCAGCTGGTGCCCATCAATGCCCTGCCGTCAGGAGAAACCACGCGGACCACCAACCCACACGTGCTTTGCAAGTAAAGACATGGGTGACACTTCAAACACAGAGTTTGCCTTACCAGGGATGTCTCAGCAGAAGCTGTGTCAGCTGCCAGCCAACCTGGAAGACAATGTGATGTGATTTAGCAGCAAATGCAGGACAGAGGTTCATTCTCAGTCCAACCCCCAGCTGGCTTAATAGGTCCTGAACCTCCCTCATCTCACTGCATTATTCTGTTCTTCGTTCTGGGCACAGCATTTCACAGAATCATTTCTGTCAGCTGTGGCCAAGCCTTTGTTGTTTTTCACACCTCTCCTGCAAAGTCCTTCACTGGATTAAAACCCTCCAGCGCTGCAGGATTGCACAGGGCGCAGGCAGTGCCCGTGTGTGCCAGCCCTCGCTCCAGCCCTGCCTAAGAGCTCGGCAGGGATTTACTAAAAGAAACCAACCTGTCACTGCTGGCTCTCGGCAGGTCTGTGCAAGCTCTCCACTACCCTACACTTTGTTTCCCAACAACTTCCCTACTCTACACATTGTTCCCAAAGTAAACTGACATCTCCCCTCCCAATACCGTGAAATTCAAAATATGGTGAAATGTGAGCTTAGGAATCAAAACAGCATGCACAAACTCAATTCTCCTTGGCATTACTATTATTTACTTCAGATTAGAAGCCTGCCAAGCTCAGCATCTCTTGTGTACAGAAAAAAAAAGGAAAAAAAAAGGTTAAGACAGGGACTTCCATCGGTTTGTGACAGGACAGAACAAATGACTGCAACAAATGCTACATGAAACCAGAGGCAGGGAGAGGGAAAAGACAATGATTTAAGCTCCTGAGGTTACACTGGAGGGCTGACAGGCACGATTTGGGTGGTGCCGAGTCACTGCCGAGTTGTTTTTGTCCATGTACTTCTCACACAGGAGCGTTCTCCCTTCTGGGGAAGAGGGAGAAGATCCCCAAATGCTGATGTACTGCGTGGTGTTGTGACCTGTGGTTCCTCCACACCCTCTGGCTAAAAGCCTAGGCTGTGCAACACCAGGACAGTCCCAGTCAAACCCATGGCAATATGTGGGCACAAATCAATGGGATGGGAGACCCTTATCACTGACCTGCGATGGGGAAGGGCGAGGAGATGGAAGGCAGTGGCTTACTGGGTGTGAATGTGTTCTCCAGGCAATGACCCACATTAAGAAAGGGATTGTAAAACAGCTTGTAGGGATGGATTAAAGGAGTCCCTAATTAGTGTAACAGCTTTTTTGATTACTACTTGCTACACCTTCTTAATTGTTTAATTAATAGAGAACTGCCACTAAGTAACAGGCAAAGAAACCATACCCATAGGTGGCCAGGTGCATTCCTCCAACCCTAACATACATTAGATTTACTCCTAGATAAAGTCCCAGAGGAGTTACCAAAGTAACCAAGAGCTCAGTGCCAGAGGCCATGCTTCCCTGCTTGCAGACAGAGCTGGGACTGTTTCCACCCATAATAATTATTTCCTCCTCACCTCAGGATTGGACCTTGGAAAAATATAGCCAAGCCCTCTGGCCCCAGCCTTGGAAAGGTCTTACACATATGTTTATCTTTAAGCACAGAAATCATCCCATTGACCTGAAAGAGCAGTGCTCAGAGATCCGTGTGGGAAAGGAGGAAGAGGAAGATTGGCTTCTCGTTCTGCAAGATCAGGGAGGCCCCCAGCTCACTACCACAACAATCCTAATTCTATGTAAGGGCTACAGACTCCTCTTGTGTCATGAATCATCAAAGATATGTGTTCACAGCTCTGGAAACAAAGCTTTTCCAGAACACTGCTGTCACTCCCGTGCCTTGTTAGTGCCGAGGCACGGCAGCCGTAAGGGACGGGACCAGCTCCGTCACCCACAGGCATTACTGACCTGCCAGTCTTAAAAACAATTGCATTAAGAGCCATTAACTTTTACAAGCAACCTGTGTACTTCTACCGGACAGACTTCTTTCCCTGTATAAGATGTCAATATAAAATTGGAAAATCAGATTTTCATCAGGGTTTCCCAGAGACACCTACATATTCCAAGAGAGGGAGCAGTGAGCAGACAGCTCTGCAATGACGGCAGGAAAATGAATTCCAGTTTTGTACTTCCATTCTGTTTGCTACAGAAACTAATATATTTTGGTTCACAGACACAATAATAAGCAGGACTAAAGGCTGGGGATTTCAAGCAACCACCAAAGTAATGTTCAACGGTATTTCAGCACAATCTTCCCTTTTGAGGGCTATCTCAGCTTCAGCTGTTTGTAAGGAAAATCCTCCCAGGACACCCGTCACCTTCACAGTAATACTCACCAACCAAAAGGAGGAAGCCAAGCCGCGGGAGCAAGGGCAGCATTTCTGCAGAGGTCTTTAGAGTGCCCATGCACACAAGGAATCACCTTATTTCAGCCAAGAAAGATCAAATACGAACAATACTTAATTATAAAAATAAAAATAGGAGAGTTGAAAGGTGCTCGTTCAAATAACTATCTTGCAAGCAAACTTACACATATCAACACACTCCACAAAACCTATCTGAAACTGGATCCAAAGCACACAAAACTATTGAGGGTCTGCTAAGTCTGGCAAAACACTTCATTACATGAGATAATTCAGTTAGTTAAGCTAGATTCCTCTCTGGGAGAAGACAGTATCAGTTTGCAGAGCCCTGATTACCGGTGGCACTCACCTTCCAGCTGCTGGTTGCTGCGTCCTTCATGTGCAGGTCTCCAGTTGTAGAGGGCTGCTTTTGACTGAGCAAACCAGGGTGTGTCTCCGGCTTCTCAAAACTACATCTGAAATTACAGGATGGATTTGGAGCGCCGGACACACCTGTAAGTCCTTGAAGATGCAAATGTTCAACAGTACAAATAAATGTGTGTTATTTGCTAATGATTGCCATTCCCTAGGACACCACAGGGAACGCGGAGCCCACAGCGAGGCTGCGTGGAGGGACAAGGGCAGTGACTAGATGCATTCCTTCCTTGCCCTGCACAGGACCCATTTGCCATTCCCAACAATGTGAATTACAGCTCCAGAATTGTACTCCCTGAGATCCCTGTCTCCCTGTCACCAGAAACGGCCTTTCCCTCAACAAACATGCAAATTTACTAGACCATAACGTTATGGGCTTTCCAGTCCTGCAGGCTGCTCTACTCCAAAAAGTAAACAACGTTCTTTTTAAAGAGCTTGCATTTGGTTATAAGGGATCTGTGTGCAGTAACTGCATGCAGAGGAATGCCATGATGGGTTTGCCCTGCTCCCTTGGCTGAACAACACATGGGGTTCCCCATGACCTCCCCAGAATGGCACATCAGCAGCCAGGGGGATCTCCTCGATTGAACTTGTGTTCTCTCTCAGCTAAAGGTCAGTTGTAAGGACTTCATCAAGGAAAATGTGGCAAGCAAAATCTGCAATAAAAATGAGACCTGCTGCAAATTCCAACAAGGAATGGACATTAACTTATTTTTCATCTAGTTCAGACTTCATTTCTCTGACCCTTAGAACCGAGTCCTCAAGCCACTAAGAAATTGCCCACAGCAACTCTTGATTTCTCTGGATGCAAGTGAGTAATTCTGTGTACTCAGGTTTGAAAAAATCTTTGTTTGGTCACTTTATTGATGCTTTTCAAGAGAAGTTTGGAAAGCCAGTTGTGTCCCAAACTCCGGCTTGTCCCATCATGCCCACCTACAACTCAGGTGTTTGTGGCAACATGGAGAAAAGCTGGTGTTGACTCACGGCACGTACCCAAACCCCTGCTCCCTCCCCACTCCCAGCTTTCTTAGCACACTTAACATGCTTATCAACTATTTTGAAACTAGTACAAGAATACTGATTCATACATGTGGTTTGTCTGACTCAGAAGTCCAAAGGATGCCAAACATGAAAGCAACTCTCTTCAGCACCCATCTAAGCTACCTCTATCTACGTAAACTCGAAACACGTAATTTTATAAATAGTCAGCTTTGTGGATTCCCATTTCAAAGCAAGAAGACTCTTCTCCAGAAAATCCAAATGAAGTCTCCTTGAGATGGATGGAAGAACCTTCGATCAGGCTTCAAATACCACAGCTTTCAGTGCCTTGTGCCTTTTGGAAAGACAGCATTGCACGCAGGCTGGCCAGGAAGGGGGATCAGATAGGCACGCGTTGCTCTGGAGCCCTGGTCGTGCTGCTGGAGAACTGCAGGTCCACAAAAGAGTCCACGAAGAAAGCAACGAAGAGCACATGGCACAGCATGCCTCCGCCATCTGCAGCCAGACCCACGGCTCTTCACCAGGGTATCAGGAGGTGAATCAGAAAAACAGGGAAGAGCTGAAAAGCAGAAAAATCAACAGTGAGCCTCGGCCGCGGATGAGGAAAACAGGGGAGGGGGGCAACGCAGAGTGTCAGGATTTTCTGCTTATGTTAGCCAGGAAATCATGCATACCTAAAGTGTGCAGAGCACCCTCCCTTCTGGGGAGAGAAACTAAAGTTCACAAAGGCAAGGAGGAACTTTCGTCTGTAAACAAACTTATTTTTCTTAACTCTGTTCACAAGGTGGCTGAGCAGAAGTATCCAGTATCTGGCATATGTGTTCATACCAAAGAAAAATTCAGATTATTACACAGGATAAGGCTGGAGATGATTTGTGGTATTGTATCTGCTTGAGTAAGAATAAATAAGAGCTGCAACCTCCTGAAATAGGCTTCCAGCTAGAGGGTTTGGGCTGTGATGCCACCTCCAGCCACACCACCCCGTAGCACTGGATCAGTTGGGCCTGTTGCAGGTTTTCCTGCACTTTCTAGATGCCAGCCTGCCCCAGCCTGGGACACAGCCACAGTAACGCAGGAGGCTCAGCGCTGCTTTCAGAGCAGGATAAGATCCCTGTGATGGATGGCCAGAGAGGAGAACATCACAACCTCTCACAAAGTGACACGACTCTAGAAAAGCAGATTTTATGCCATAATTCAATGATAACCTTCATGCTAACCAGAGAGGACGTGGTCTAGGAGCCTCACTCCTAAAATATTTTTAGCAACATGCAGCAATTCAGATAGCAACTGTGACTAAGGAAGAATTTGCAGCCCGCACCCGGGCAGACAAGTCTTTCAGGGGACAGAGCCTAGCACACCCTCAGCTACCACCTCCCCTGAAGCAGAGCTCTCCCTGTCTCCCTGTCATTAATTTCATTTGCACCACGTTCCCTTCCTAAGCCCTGCTTTCCCCACCCTCTATGAACCTTCCTCATTTTGCGGCATCAGGCCTCTCAGGTCTCTTGCAAACAGACGGGAACACAGCGCACGCAATGGGAACGCTGGTAAAGCTCCCTGTTGGTGGGAGACAACCAGAGATCTCCTCTCACCCAAGAAGCAAAGAGCTGGAAGAGGTCTCAGCCCTCCCCTTGCGCCATGGTGCAACTGCAAATACCTGGGCTGTTACAGGTGCATCCAGCCTGCCATTGCATAGGCATGTGAGGAGGACTTCAGAGCTCATTTGTAAAAACAATCACTTCCAGCTCACTGCAATTACTGTGGAGACCTCCTTCTGCCTTCTCTTTCCTCTTGCATTCCTCCCCCTCTGTTTCCTGAAATGGGAAATAATCCAATAGTCTTCATGTCACCTCCCTCTCTTCTCAAACGCATGAATTTCCCTGTGATAGCAAGTGGGGAGTGGAGCCCGGCTTTGCAGCCTGATCTCTCATCGCTCACACTGAAGGGTCAGGGCAGGAGGGAAGTCAATGAAATCTGCAGAGGGTGGGCAGGAGCAGGCCAGGCCTAAGCTGCAGTTTGTACCATGGAGAAACGAGTCGGCACATTGACAACCCTCTTCTCACCCGGCCTGACTCTGCATGTGGAGCATCAAGTGCAGCTCACGAGTTCTTCAGCAACACCAGATGGTACAACTGGTTGCCGAGGTGTTCCTGCCATGGTAAGCCAGGTGTGGCAACAGGCAGTAAATCTCCCTCGATCCCAGCTCCACCATGCACGCCACACAACCCGTTCAGCCCCAAATCATTGGACTTCCCCAGAATGACAGGGCCTTTGCGCTCTCCCAGAAAAGCCAGGGCTCCCATCAGTTCGGTCCAGCACCCTGGGGCAGCAGAGCCGGGGCAGCAGGTAGATACTCGCACCACAGGTGAATCCCCATCAAAGAGGTCAGAAGGTGACAGGCACAACAGCAGCTTTTAGGAAGATCTCCAAGGGAGACTGGACAGAGAACCAGAAAGTAAGGTAGATAAGGTTAAGTCTCAGCCTAGAGCAAATCTCTTTGGCGGGGCAAGGAAAGGCCCAGCTTGCTGTAAGAGTCGGGTGAGCTGTGTGAATCCCTTGTAAAGGGCTGTGTCTAGAGTTGACAGAAGGGATAAAGACAGAAGTGATGCAAAGCCTGTGGCCTAAGGTATAAACAGATCAAAGCCCACAAAAGTGGTGTTATAACACAGTCATCACTTGCACTTAGCTCTTCTGTTATCCTCCCGGTACAGATCTCAGGCTTACTGGGACTTGGCACACAAAGGAAGACTCCCCAGTAACTGAACTAAGCCTCCGCGAAACCTCTCCTCTCCTTATCTCTCTAGAAATGCAAACAAGGAAATAGTGCTAAATAAACGTCCACATCTGAGAACTGTGATTTCATTGATAACAAACCAGGTATTGCTCCATTGCTCACTGTTTCCACTGCAGAACTGTCCTGCCCTCGCTCCTGCAGCCCTGGACCACAACCACCGTCACTATTTGCTTCTTGCAGAA
Organism: Anser brachyrhynchus; assembly: GCF_964034855.1. Taxonomy (NCBI): domain Eukaryota; kingdom Metazoa; phylum Chordata; class Aves; order Anseriformes; family Anatidae; genus Anser; species Anser brachyrhynchus. The sequence continues at coordinate 16,341,256 of NC_137733.1, forward strand.
AAGAAAGTCAAGAGGCCTCTCAAAACATTTGTCAGAACATCTCTTGCCTTAATGGTGGATCAGACTTAAAGCACTTTGCCTGGAGCAATCTTCCAGGTCAGCAGCCCGAAAGGTTCTGGGTTAAGGCATTTTTTGAAAGCTCTGTCTTGCAGGTAGCCTACAAATAAGGCTTTCCACTTATACTGTTGGTCAGTGACGGTAAGAAGACAGCTTTAGCATAAATAGGCAGCTATGATGTCTGGCATCACAGCCTTCGCAGCAGAGAACGTTTTGGCCCATTTTGGCTCCATAGCCACCTTTCTCTGCACATCGATGGATTGAAAAGGACCAAGCAGAGGCAGTTCAGACTAGGAGAGGAGCTGACCCTTCACACAGGCAATTGAATTGCACGGCTTTGTCTCAATAGGTGGCAGATGCTAGAAGTGACCATTGGTTCAGAAACCAACTGTACAAAAGTTCTCCGTTCAGATATATTGCAAGTGCAAGTGTGGTTTTGAATTGACAAGACTGATTCTTATCGCAGAGAAGATCTTCAGAAGAATGCGTAAGCACACAGGTCACATCCAGCTATGTGACTTGGTATTGCGTACCTGCGTGTTAAATGTCAGCTAGAGATTTTTATAAACAAGGCAGTATTTCGCTCAATACACAGCTTGTCTCACTTCTGCTTGCTTAAGCATTCAGTTACAAGTAGGGAACGTGAAAATAAACATCACTGGTTTTGAGATGTCACTGTGCCCACACCTACACATGCCAGTGGGGTCACAAGAACCTGACTCTGAGGGTTTGTGTCTGACATCTCATGCAAGTCACTTGATCCTCACCCCCCACACTAACAAACCTTCACTTAAGGCTATTTCTAAATTGCCAAGGAGAAGACAAGAAAGTCGAGGGTCTCAGAGACCTGCCTACCATCAGACACGTGGGCTCCTTCGCCACCTCAGGACTAAAACTCAGTCCTGATCTGTTCCCACTGCACCAACTCCAGAGCAAACCCTGCTCTGGCCACTTTGCACTGCCAGAGCTATTCTCTGCACACTGCTAAAGGAAGTATCACGGAGACAAATAAATAAAAAGGCAGCAGAGATGAGAGAGAGTTGGGATAAAAAGGCCAAACAGTATCAAATATCAGTTTATAGCTAGAAGTACAACTGAACCTGCATGCTAACACCTTGCTAGAAGTTTACACAAGAGATTTTGCTTATTTTCTACCTCCCTTTCTTCCTTATAATCATATTTGTGTCGCATGAACTCAAAAACCACCTATATTTAACACTCACACCTCCTGAATTAAAAACCTAAGAAAGCTAAAAAGGAAGTACTCTGCAGTCTGATTTTCCTCTCTCGGCAAGGTTTCTATTTGTTCTTGACTGACTGCTTGACCTAGAGAGCAGAAGTGGTGTTTAGCACTCCCCTAACCCTACCTGCTCACCAATTTCCTAACCCTCCCAGTTCAGCTGCCCACCAGGGCCTGGTCTTGGAGGCTCTCCTGACACATCAGCAGCCAGCAGTCAGAAGCAGGACCAGGTTTCAGGTAAGTGACATTGCTGGAAGATCCCATTTCAGCAGGAGGAGGCTCAGAGCCGACAAATGCTCCGAGGAGCCCAGCCCAGCTCAGGAAGAAGCAGGGTGTTACGACACCGGCCCCTCAGCCATCAGTTCTGGCTGTACCATGGTGCTCAAGGCATTAGAAGTATTTGGCATCCAGCACTCTGGAAAAGTGCTACTTACGTCGGCTGCTGTGCCACATACTCACAACTCCCATGTCTTTTGGGCGAGCAGATCCTCCCAAAGCACATACCTTCTGTAGTGCCAGGCATGAAAGGGGGAGTATTCCCACGGTGAGTGCCGTGGGTGTCCAGCAATGCTTCTGCCCATCTTGCCTCGCCACGAGTACCATCAGCACTTGGACATCTCTAGTATGCACTCAAGTGCAGCAAAAAATAGCTATAATTGACAGGCACTCCTTATTCTCAAGGACAAAGAAGCTCTGTTTCTTTATTTCATAGCTTCAAGAAAATGGTCTCCTGTATGAGTCAGCTGCCTGCTAAAAATCTTCACGTGTTCTTAGTTGCTTCCCCTTACAACAAGGCTGATACCTTGTGATGTAGCAGAGCAGCCTAACCTCCCTCTCTTCTTTATATATAAATACGCAGATATACATGCACAGGTGTGTACACAGTCACCTACAGACGGTGACACCACACACTGCCCTAGAAGAGAGGGAAAAAGAGAGAGCCTGCCTAGTGAAAGTCAGAGATCCTGCTCAACCTGGAAAGCCTAACTCAGACTGTAGCACGACCGAAACCCATCCCTCATTCTCCCTAAAGCCCATCAGCCAAAGGCCCCCAGCCTTAAAAACCCTTTTAAAGTAACTTCTCACACCCATGTGCAACGCCCTGCAAGGGATTTATTTCAGCTCCCGGTCTCCTGCCTTGCCATGCCCCCTGCAGTGAGTGCTCTGTAAGGCAGGCTAGGGAGCCTTAATCCCTTTATGCTGCACTTACGTGTCTGATGAAAAACAACTTCCATGGGCCAAGGGCTAGATATAAAATATTTGGCATTTTATCCTTAGCCATGAAACCAGCTGACAGGAACAGAGTTCAAGTGGATTACCTCCTTTTCTGTGTTGCTCAGGCACTGACCCAGCTCTCTGCTCATAGCAAGACCATCTACAGCCCCTCAGCCATCCAGATGGTGCTGGTGCTAATTGGGAACGAGGAAGAGCCTCTCCAGTGCCTTCCTAAAGGACTTCAACACTTTTGTCCTGAAGGTGAGTAATCCACGTGCCTGCAATAATCAAGTCCTTGGGAGCACAGCAGGTCAGAGGTGAACTCTCAGACTTTGAACTCCGGGAACCTCACGGCCAGACATAAAGTCAGTCTGGAAGACGTGTCAGAAAGGAGTTCCTCCTGCTCCAGCATGATTTGATCTCAGTCCAACCCTTACTCTGGCTTAACTTCTGTGCACAGACCAATGTAAAAAAGGTTCTTCCTCAGAGGAACTTTGGGAAGCACACCCACCAGTCCAACCTAGAGCCAGGATGTAAACAGCAAGGGCTTCGCTATTGCTGATCTGTGGTGACCTATTAATGAACAAAAAGTTTTGGACCAGGCCCCTAAGCTTGTTAACATCCATTAAATCATGTGTGTATGCGTGAGAAAGACCTTCTCCTGCTTGTCCTAGCTCTGCTGAGCTGAGGCTCTTCAGTTAAGCAGAGCAGCCTGAGCCTGCCCCAGCCTTACTTTATACATAGCATGACCACTCTGCTGACCGCTGTAACAAAAGCAGTGGCTGTGGGAGTGTAAGAGAGAGGAAATCCAAGCACCTGGCTTGCTTTGTTGTCCAACTCTGCCGACAAAAGAAAACCTGAAGTGCCAAGGTCAATTCCCTAACAAGGCCACTGTTGGGCCATATTCCCAACTTTTATTGTTAAACGGGGAGAGGAAGGAAGGGGAGGGGAGCAGCAAAGAGGAGGAATTGCAGTTACTTTGCCAGTTTTTCCTTCACCACTTTTCCTGCTTAGCTTCAACATTCAGGGCTTTCCAACAGCTCTGCTCATCACCTTCAATTTCTTCCTCCTTCCTCAGAGCTCTGATTTCCTAGGAAGTGCTAAAGTTCGAGACACGATGCTAATGAAGGCGGCTGAGATTGTCTTCCCACAAATTCCTGACATGTCCCTGGAAGACACATCTGCGTGGCTGCACAGGCTGCGCATTTTGCTCCCCAGTGTGAAGGAGACAGTGCTGGAGCTGCTGCCCCTCAGCATGCCGTGCCCGTACTACCAAGCTTTGTAAGTGTCTGCCGGCAGGGCTGCAGCTCTTTTAGCCTTGTGCGGCTGTGGGGGCAGTCGCTCTTGCACCAGCTTTTATCGCAGAGAAATAAGATTTCCATTTGGTGTAGTGATTTCCCGTCTCAAAGTGAATCAGAGAGCAGACCAGACCCTGCTTCCGCAACAGGACAAATATTAGCCACTCTTCTGCTGGCAGCTAAGCAATTAGTCACAGGAAGGATGCCTAGATGCATCATCCTTCAGAATATGCTGTGGCCTTTAACTGTGCGGGTCTGTTTTGTTTACAGGATCAACATGCCAGGATGGAACAACCGGGACTGAAGACTGGTTGCAAAAGAATCTGGGAGAGATGTGTTCAGGAGCTAAAGTAAGTGTACGACAAGCCTTTTACCCAGACATTGCTGGAGTCTATGCACTGAATAGTAGTAAAATTAGCACCAGCTTCCAAGCAAACCGGATAGCTTCCTGGGCTTTACACTGCAGTAATGAGCAAGGACAAGATGCCCGCGGTTCCTCACAGCGGCACCATATCCTAAAGCAAGCATCATCTGGGGCTTATAAGGGAGAATTCTAGGTCTGACCCATGTGCAACATCAGGGGGTGAAACACACATCTGTATTTGGATCTGCATCTGGAGATACCGCTGTAGGACTTTAATCAAACAGAAATAAACGCAGCCCAGCGCGCCTCTTATGGCGCCGACACCCCAACCCTGTGGTACCACACTGCAGGCCTGCGCATGCGCGCCCCTTTCACGACGCCGCGCCGCGCTTGACGGCAGCGTGGCGGCCGCCTTTTGCGGCAGTGTGGCAGCACCGCCCTCCGCGCGGCTGCCGCGCTTGACGGCAGCGATGGCGTCGCGGCTGAGCGGGGCGCTGCGGCTGGCGGGCCTGGACGACTACATCGCGCCCTCGCAGGTGGGCCGGGGGCGGCTCGGGGCCGGGGGGGCGGCGGTGAGGGCCGGGGGGGAGGTGGGAGGGAGGTAGCGTCCTCCAGGCGCCGTCAGGGGCCGGGGGCACGGGGGGGGAGCGGCCCCCATGGGTGCCAGCCGCCCCTATGGGTGCTGGGCGTTGGCAGGGCTGGGCCCCGCGGCCTGGGCCCAGGGGCGCTGCCACGGGCACCATGCCGCCCTAAAGGGTCATGGAGCCACCCCAGAGGTCAGTGAGCTACCCCAGAGGTCACCGAACCACCCCAAAGGTCACCGAGCCACCCCAGAGGGTCATCAAACCACCCCCAAAGGGTCACCGAGCCACCCTAAAGGTCACCCAACCACCCCAAAAGGTCGGCCAGTGCCACCCCTGGCAGGGCCAGGGTCACGGGGGCAATGAGCAGTGCAGCAGAGGCATGGAGTCTTCTTACCACAGCTTTCGAGCACCAGCAAAAGCACAAAATCCCAGATGTTTGCTGATAAATAGAGCAGAGAACTCCTGAATCTGTGGAATGGGATGTAGCAAATCCCATTAACTCTCCCTGTAATTTGTGGGTTTCCCAGTGAAGTCTCCCATGTAAACGATGTGACCCACTGCTCGGCTTCAAATACGTGCTTGATTTATTCAGGGAGCAGAAGTGAAGAATTGTAGAGACTTGTGCCTGCAATCTCTGAATCTGGCAAAATTCAGAGCAAAAACGTAGTAAGGTTGGATTAAGTTAGGAGTGATTCTGTTTAAAGGCGTTGGCAGAGCAAGGATGCTAAAAGGCAAAACGAATTGTAGCTGTGGAAGTAGGACAAGGAGTCATAAGGTGCGTAAACAATAAAAATCGCACAAAATGTGAAAATACCCCTGAGACTTCATCACAGAACAATACAGAAAACTGGAAGCTGTCCATCTGAGGTCGTCAGAGTCCTTTCGACATTGCATGAAACTTCATTGGCACTAGCCACATGTTGACTGTAGCGACCACGCCTCCGTCGGTTAAAATTCGCAATGAAGGCTGCACGATCATCTGTCAGATTCGAGAGAGGAGGACTTTGCAGGCAAGGCTCCTGAAAACACAGCTGTGTTATTTGAGAAAGAGCACACAAATTCTCCTCTGGTTTTGGTATGATGCTGAAAAAGTGTTCCTTCTGTAAAAAAGGGGTAAGCGGATTTTGCTGGTACGTTTTCCCTTGGTGGTTATAAACACTGTAAGTATATCCTGCATTGCTTAAAGTAGAGTAAGAGGCGTTCACTCTGGAACAAGTCTTTGGGTTTGATCGTTTTCGTTTCTTTGAAACCAGCCTTCCACACTTCATTGCTCATCTCGTTTTGGGGTTTTATTTCTCTTCCAGGAATGTATCAAGCCTGTAAAGGTGGAAAAAAAGCCTGGAAAAGCAGCAGCTAAGATCAGAATTGAAGCAGATGGGAGCTATTTTCAGATCGGTCAGGTATTTGTGATTTTTCTTTATTATTGTGTAAAATATGAAGAAAATGCTAAAGTATTGTTACATATTAATAGTTGTAACCTATTTAAGTACTTCAGAGGGGACCAAGATGTAGTAAGTGTTGCTTTTTTCGTCAGCATTCTCACATCTGTTTTCCAAAGTCCAACTTCTTAATGATTACATTTTACAAGTAATAATTCTGATCTTGTGTCTATCATTGTGCTCTGAAACATTGACATTAAGTAGTGGTGATTTTTAGTATAAGAGCAGATAAGCTAAGTCTTTTTTGCCATCAATTCTTAAGCATTAATAATTCCTGGATTATTTGAGATAATGTCTTTTTTTATTGCCCTATTTCACACAGTGCAGTGTTACTTACAAAGAGATTCAATTAGATTAGATGATCTTTTAACTTTAAAAAAGGGGGAGCAGGGGATATAGCACTTCTAAAGGAGCCTGATTTCTTATTAACATTTTTAATTTAATAGACCCTAATTGCTCCATCTGTGTCTGACTTTATTGAGAAATGAAGTTTAAGGGAGAGTCTCATTGGAAAAATGACTTATTCAGGTCAATTAGTATGAAAAATATTTCTTTCCATTGCCGTACCACACAATGATACTCGGCCATACATTTCCCTTTTAGTGTCTGTGTAAGTTTTGCACACAAAATCTGCAGAACATTCAGCATCGCCTAAAAACATTAGCAAGTTGTAGTTGTAACACGATTTCTTCAGCAGGAGTGAAATTCAAGACTCCTGTGAAGAAACAGCTCCAGTACTATTCAATAATATGAGCTGCGTCTGATAGAGGTGGTAAAGCTGTTGTGCTTCCTCCAGCGTAATGTTCAGTGCGCTGTGGAGGTTGGTTCTTAAAGGCTTAGGATCTCTGTGGTCTACAGTTCTGTGGTTAAAGTTGCAGCTGCAATCTGTAGCATGTCAGCCGTGGCGGCCCAGTCTTCAGCCAACCACAAGCTGAAAAACTAAGCAAGACAGGCCGTATTAGCTCCTGGGAAAGTATATAATTTCAGTGTTTTGGAGCAATGTCAGCCCACCGGATAGCAGAAATAGCTGTGGCCTCAGCAACTGTTCTGTATTTGCTGACAAGTTCATGGTCTTGCTAAAGTTTATCCTGAAGTTCCTCAACTTATTTGCGTGGGTATGCCAAATAATCACATTAAAATCAGCAGCCTTCAAAGATACAGGTCTTCCTCCTTATTTTAGTGAAAAAGAAATAAATAAATAAACCAGGGGGGTAAAAGGAGCGATATCTTTGTTACTAAACAGAGTAAAGGTGAGAAACTGCCACCCTGCCTAATTCTCTGTTGGGATCAAAACCAAGTCTAATCTGTTTCTTCCTAGGATGGAGAAGCACAAAAACTGGAGAAGGCTAAAATTACTCTGAACGACTGTTTAGCTTGTAGTGGCTGCATTACATCAGCGGAGAGTGTGTTAATCACTCAGCAGAGCCACGAAGAGCTCTGCAAAATACTAGCTTCTAACAAGGTAGGTGACAAGACGGGGAGGTAGGCTGCAAAGTTTTAATAAGGTCTTAATAGTTTGCTGTGATGCGTCTGCAGAAGCATGTTTGGAAACAGCACGCACAAAAATTAGTTTCAAAGATGGGAAGGATCTGAATACGTTCTCGGTGCAGTGTGGTGCATTTTCCAATTTTTTAGAAAGTAATCATAGGTTTGGAAATGTCCTTTTTGTGTTGCCAGCCTATATTAGTAACTTGGGAGGTAAACTAGAAGATCCTTGGTGAAGTGCTAATGTGCTACAATACTGCATGAGCTCTATTAGTACTGTCTGAACAGGTACTTTTTTTTTTTTTTTTAAGGCTGCAGCTCCCAATGAACAGAAGTTGGTGGTGGTTTCTGTTTCACCACAGTCCAGAGCTTCACTAGCTGCGAGATGCAAATTGAGTGTTCTGGAAACAGCAAAGAAGTTGACTGCATTCTTAAAGAGTTTAGGCAAGTGTGGTAATGTGTTCTGTTAATCACAGGTGGGACTGCTGGGATACATGTTAGGTACAAATTTCATGAGCTCACAAGGGTGATGTAAATTAACCTCCATCTGGGTTCATAACATTATGTATTTTGCATTAAGCTAAAATGCAAGCATTCTGCGTTTTCAGTCACAAAGTAAAGTTGGAGTAATGGGGAGAAGGAACTTTAAACGATTCACATTTCTCCTGTGACTTTTGCTCTTGTCTATGCTGACAGGCTGGGGAAAACAGTTCACTCGCAACTGCAGAGGTTGATAGCTGTGGATATGGTGTGCAGTTTGTTGCTTGTATCTTCCCTGTAAATTTTAACACGTGTGCTGTATTGCCTAGGTGTGCACTACGTATTTGATACAACCTTTTCAAGAAACTTCAGTCTGCTGGAGAGCCAAAAAGAGTTCGTAAAACGCTTTCGAAAACAACCTGAAGACAAAAAGGCTTTGCCAATGCTAGCTTCTGCCTGTCCAGGTATGGTACTAAATTAGTTACGGAAATAATAAAATGGCGTACTAAAGTACATCAAAACAAGAATTCAGAAAGCTAGTCAGAAAAGTTCACATGGATAAATTTACTGAGAGGATTACTTTCCTCTCAGTACAAAGAGATCTTGGTGCTAATAGCAATAATGGTCTATGCAGCTGCCTACTGATCTTTCAAAAATGAATTGTTACATTTCCTTTGCTTTTTGCACTGAAGTGAGTCTGAAAGTGGTTATTAATGGGTAGTAAGTCTGGGGTTGAGGGGCTGTGGGCACAGTGAAGGGGTGCTTGTTTTTTTATTTATTGCAGCTGTTTGCTAATTAGACTCTCCTCAGGTTGGATCTGCTATGCAGAGAAAACCCATGGCAGTTTCATCATTCCTTATATCAGTACCACCAAGTCTCCGCAGCAAGTCATGGGCTCCTTGATAAAGGGCCATTTTGCAGAACAGCAGGTAAGGTCTATTGAACAATATCTGATATATATATATATTCCTTTGTGTTTTACAAGAGAGCTTGAAAGTAAAAAGTTGCCTTGTAAATTGCTAGCAAAGGCAGCATCTCTCTCACTTCCACATCTGGTTAGAAGCTGGCCACTGGGCCAGTAGCACTAAGCTTAAGCTTCATGGAGTACTTAAAACCTCTCTGTATTATTCAGGAAGGCTAGGGAATCTGATTTTTCAGTGTGCTTGTGCTGACATCTCAAATACCACTGTGTGGTATTTTCATGCTGTTCACAGTTGGTGAATAACTTAAAATAAATTAACCTAAGACAAAACTTCAGTCAGTGCATACGTGCAGATCATGTCTTGTCTAAAAATTGCTTGTTCTTTCCCAACTTAATGTTCTGCTTCAGTTTGACTTAGTTTTGTTCTCAGTCTTTAACCTTTGGAATCTTTCCAAATGTAAATTTGATACTTAAAGACTAGAGTTATACTAATAGCCCAGAGTTGTCCAGCAACAAAATTAAGCACCATTTCTGATTGTATGATTTATTGTCCGTTAACAAGCAGTGGTTTAACGCTTGCATTAAATAATTGCTGACATCTGCATACTTGTTACAAAAATTGGCAGCTACTAAGAATATTTGGCACAAGATAGCGAAACAATGGCCTTGAGTCAATGACTTATTTCCTCAGCTTGTACTTATTTCTTGGATGGTCCTGAGTTTTTTGTCCAACTCTACATTATTTCTCAGTTATTGATGCAGGGGTTTAGTAGCGTGTTAGAAACATGTCATGTAACTGAACAGGATTTCTCCGCTGATTGGATCATCTGCACTAGCAATAGGTGGTGGTGGGGGAACTGTGAAAGACCATATTGTTGACACTTGCTACGAAGTAGAGTTGGGTTCTATGAGAGAGAAAAAAAATATATTTTCATGTTCAATAATCAAGAGTATTTCCAGAGGCATGGCAGCATTGGTTTCTTCATTCTCATTGTACTTGGAAAACATCTTGCACAAGATAGGTGTGATATTGACCAATCCAGCTACATTGCTGTGTCTTTTTCCAGCGCTTAACACCTGACCAGATATACCATGTAACAGTAATGCCCTGTTATGACAAAAAGCTAGAGGCTTCAAGGCCAGACTTTTTCAACCAAGAGTACCAAACTCGTGACGTGGACTGTGTAATCACCACAGGTAAGAAGAGCTAGAGACAGTCTAGATAACTTCTGGACTGGTTTTAATAATCTTTTTTTTGGTGGTGGAGGAAGTAATGCATGGATATTGCTGTATAATTTCACTTCAATAATACAAATCGTGTCCTAGCAAAGACTGCAGATATATGCTTAGGTATTGATCTGTAGGTTGTTTTCCTTTATCCCAAAAACATGCTGTGCTTCTGTTTTAGGAGAAGTGCTAAAGTTACTGGAACAAGAAGGAGTATCTCTGTCAGATGTAGATCCTGCTCCTCTGGATACCATGTAAGAACAAAATCTCATTTGTACCTTTCAGGCATGTTCTTGTTCATCCACTATTCATACCAAGTTCTTCAACATAAGTTACCTTCTGCTACTGTTCTGCTGTGTACAAGGCTGCACGTGTTTGCATTTATTTTTCTTGCATCACTAATTTTGAATCGGTACAATTCTGCATGAAGTACTTTAGCAATCTGTGACAAATTTACACTTTTGGAGCACCTGTAACTATTTGCTAGATTTTAGTAGTTAAAGGATTAGCGATTCTCACTGTAAATCATCAGGATTGCTATAACTAGCTCAGTAAGAGTATAACAGCAAAGTAATTGTGCAGAGAAGTACAAATTGCATCACAGCCATTTCATTACTTTTACTCACAATATAACCGGTGGTATCCTATGAAAATCTACCTGCATGCTCAGAGGAGTGAAATAATCTAGGTCAGTGATAAAAGAGTTCGCTGAAACAACGCCTGTTATTGCACTGTCTGCAAACACACGTTTGCGTGTGTCTATTTGTTATCTGAGCTACTATAAGGATTCCAGTATTAAAGCATAAAAAAAATATTTAGATCACTCAGCTAATCTCTGGGAGTCTTTATTTGCAAAAACATGATCTTAAACATATGCAAACCAGATGAGACTTCAGTTGCATTAACTGAAAACATCTGGTTAAGTGACAACTGCAGAGATCTAAGAGATTATAGAAACATTAAAATCGCATTTTATCCCTCTAAGTTGACATGCAGTAGTGGTTCCACACTGATCATTAAACCAAAGCATTCTCTTCATCAGTTTAGAAGAAATGTCTCTGTAGCGCTTTGTGCCAAATAAACACAGTACATATGTAGCAACCATTATAAATTTTAAAAGATTATTAACAATATAGTTCAGACGTTTACAGACTAAGTTTCTAGGAGAGATTTTCATACCCCAAATATGCAGCAGATAGCACATGAATAGGAATTGGCACTTGTCTGTTTTCAGTTGTACCCTTTGCAGATACGACACTTGTTTTGAAATGTAGTTTATTTCTAAATAGGATTTAAGTCTTTCTAGTACAACTAAGTGCCATGGGCAGTCTTTGCTCAGGAGTTGTCTGAACAGCACGTGTACGTTGACAGAGCTGTGAACAGAAGCATCCTTACACGAGGCCTGTTTCCCAGTTTAGCTTTTACTGTTGTGAACATTGGTCGTTCCTGTGCTTCTGAAAAAAAAAAAAAAAAGAAGAAGAATGTGAGAGAGATTGTCTACTGCAGTCTGATCCCTCTTATTTAAGGGATACTTTCAAAAAGAAAAACCATCGTAAATGAGTTTTGTAGCTTATACAGCTACTTCTGCACTTTTAGGTAAATTTAAAACGTGCATTCAGAGAACCTTGGTTACCACTGATCCGTAGCAGAAGGAAGATTTCCCAAATAATACACTGAATCAGTTCTGTAGAACTCAGTCTCTCATTCACTTTGCTCAGAAGGACTTCCTTAAGGAACTTAAGGCACACCAAGCCAGTAGTCACTCTTTTTTCATTTACTGTAATTGATCTTGTTTCACTACTATATCTGCCTTGAAAGACATGGTGATATAAATAATATCAGGTGATGCATAGCTGGAGTACTGATAAAACTTTAGGAACTGAGAGACTGCATAGCATGGATGCAAACATGTTTTTAGTGCTGCCATTAAAATTACATATTGAATGAGTTTACATCAGCGTATGCATATGCATGTAAAGCATTTTGGTAGCACAGATGTATTTGTGCATTCTGAATTTATAAATTATTCCAGTATTGCCTTTTTCTAGCATGGCTCATGCACAAATTGCTTTCACATCAAAAAAATAAAAAATGTCTTCAGCTGTAATAAACGTCTGCATGGCTAATTCCCAAAGGTACAATTTCAGAAGTTGCCCATGTAAACAAGCACTTTTGTTCTACCTGTTTTATTGCTATCCTATTAACAGAATATCAAGGAGGAAAAAAAAACATTCTGAAGTGTTCGGATTCATTTAGGAAATAACATTATGGAGGTGTCAGTTATAACATACAACAAAATGTCTAATTACGTGATAAAAATCTCTGGCTCACTTCTTAGGAGTACATTCTGAGCACTAGGCCTCATGCTTGTGGTGATAAAGTGCTTCTATAACCTTTTGCTAGCTTTAACTTACTCAGTAAATTGACTGGTTACAAACTGCACGTATTCATCAGAACTTGGAGCATTAACATAAGCAGTCCAATGGCTGTTGTTCTGCTTTATCCTCCAGCACGTGGAAAAGCCCATTAAGAGGTTATTATATTTGGCAGCAAGAACGAGATAAAGTGCCAGAAATCTGAGGACTTTTGCTGGTATAACTGTTTGCTCCAGGCCAGCACCGAGGCTTACTGGCAGCCTCGTTTTAAGGGAGTAGCAGTACGTGAGGCCAGACACACTGAAACATTTCATTAATGAAGCTCAGTTCCTGTAAACAAGACCAAATTAAAAATAGTTTCTGAAGGTGATTACGGGCTAAAGTGTTGCCTTCTGCAGTTCTTCTAAAACTAAGATTTTATCGGCAAGAGGCAACATCTTCGATTTGACTTGAAACTGCTTGGCCTGAATTCAAGTGTTTTCCCTCCTGCAGCTGTTAGTAGGAGAATGCAAGTGTCACTGCCTGATGAGTGCTTATAAGCATACCCCACATTTTATTATTCTCTTATAACAAAAGCTATTGTTGTGGCTTCCATCTGGTGAGCTGTTTTTCAAGAAACATTATCTTGACCTCTAAGTACTTGGTTGTGTTTTAGGATATCAGTGAGATGGACTTATTTGTGCAGAACTTGAATTAACAGAACTTACATTAGCGCAGTTATTCAACACCAGAGGCGTGTTGAACTAGAACCAGGTTCTTGCTGAGGACAACCACGTACAGAACAAATGCCCTGGCAGTGTTAGGTTTGTTCATCTTTATGTTCTGCAACTTTGATAGCCGCGTGAAACCACAGCAACACAGGTTTCATCTCTTCATGCTTGGACAGACAGCACTGATACCTCCCTGAAGCGTTCTCTGATGTCCTGGCAACGAGATATAAGTACCCATTTTCAAAAAAAAGTGTTGTAACAGAGAACTAGAGAGCTTTAAATAATGAACTCATTCTGCTGATTCGCAGAAAAGCTTTATGACCCATGTCTCTTGACTGACTCTAGATAGTGTTCTCCATGAGAAGCATAGGCTGCACAGATCCATACCCCCAGTGCTTCATTATTTCCCTCCTCCCATTTCTAAGTATAACCCAGGATGTTTGTAGAGATATTAAACAGGAAGCTAACTAAAAAATGCACTCGCTTAGACATCTCAGGTAATTGCCCTCATAACTCAAATGTTCCCAAATGTAGTTTTGTTGTGCGAAGATTAAGTTGGCAGTGGGGTCAGGTCTTACAGGGGCATGTGACAGTATTTCCACTGAGCTTGACCCAAGGGATGTTAGACAGCATAGAGTTAAATCCGCAGGGCACTGGAGCTATAAATAGTCTCTTCCCAGGAGAAAAGGAAAGGCTAGGAGTTCAAAGGGAGCCGGTCTGTGGCTTGTTCTATTGCTTTTGAATTCCCTGGATGAAAATTCTGCTATCAGAGAACCTCACAGGACTAACAACATGATGCTTTTATTAGGAGCACTGAAGCTGTTTTAGCATCGGCATAATGAAACTTCTGTTAGAAGGAACAGTGGGCTTTGTGCTGGCTGTTCTATTTTGTCGGAGAGTCCCTTAAAACTGCTTCTTTCTTCCTTTCCTCAGGTTTAGTAGTGCTGCAGAAGAGGAACTCACTAGCCACTCAGGAGGTGGTTCTGGTGGTTATTTGGAGCACATATACAAGTATGCAGCCAAGGAACTCTTTGGAATTCAAGTGGATACAATTCAGTACAAACCTTTAAAGTAAGAAGTTTAAAGTTTTTACAGAAAGCACTATTTTTATTGCAATTCTGTTTATGCTTTATCTTGCTGATGGGCCGAAACTTTCTCTGCAATGTTAAACATTTTACTTCGAGGCATGGGAATTGGCTTCTCACTCCCACAGTTGCTGAGCAATAAATCAGCCAGCACTCCATGCAGCCTGGCCCTTGGAGACTTCTAGCCCCTTCACCACCCACACATTTTATTTTGGCCCGATGGATTTTCCTAGTATCAAGTTTCAGATAATTTTAGAGCAACTTAGAAGTCAGAGCTCACATGGATCTGAGTTGTCTCACCTGCAATCAGGCCAATAATGTAGCTTTGTTACTGATGTAGCTATCGTGGAAGAGAAAAAAATCTCATGTCAGGATTTTGGAACTCTGTTTTAACAGTGTTATGGTAGGACAGAAAACAAGTCACTTCAGTTTGGGTATAGAGGCACATTTAGCTGAGATTCCTGCTTGCCTTCTAGGTATAAACTTTATGTGCCACTTACAGCAAGTTACTGCCCTGATTAACGGTAGGATTCTCTGGTGTAGGAAACAGAAGGAATATAGAAACAGTTCCTCACAGTCTCAAACGAAACACTTGATAAAAGTCAAATTACTTACTACCAGGAACAGGTATTTCCACTAATGCTAGGAGTCCGGAAGCCTTCAATGATAGCTTCCTCCATGGTTTTATGACCCACTACAATTTAAGTTTCCTTCAGTAGCCTCGCTGATGTGTAAGTTGGCTGAAGCCAGCTCAGGTGGCCTATCACAATGAAACTTCAGTTTAGGCTCCATTTGCTTAGGTTTTAAGGATTTATTCAATACAGGTGTTCTTCAGGAAACCGAGTTGAAGCAGCAGGTCCTCAAACAGGATCTGAAAAGGATTTGTAAGCTAGCTCTGCCAACTGTTTTGCTTGGGTGGCAAAGAACTAGGACAGCTTTCTCAAATAAGACTCTATGAAGAACTTTGTTTCAACACAGGCTTCTTTGAAGTTTAAAATAGAAGTTAATTTTGATAAGACATTCTCTGCTCTTGTTCCTCAGAAACAAGGACTTTCAAGAGGTGACACTGGAGAAGGATGGAGTAGTTCTGCTCCAGTTTGCTTTGGCATACGGGTTTCGAAACATACAAAACTTAGTGCAAAAGTTGAAACGAGGGAAGTCACCCTATCACTACATTGAAGTCATGGCCTGTCCATCAGGTAAGGCTGCATAGGGATTTCACTGTTACAGTCTGTAGCTGTAGGAAGCCATATGAAGCTGTAACTAAAATGTGAGACATCAGCAGCTTCTCACATCCGTGAATATTGCGGCGAAGTCTTCAAATTCTTAAGATGGGATAGTCATAACATGGGATTTCAAAGGGAACATATATGTTTTCCACCCAGAAGCTAATAATTCTTCAGGATTTAAGTAATTACAGTTAAATTTCACATTGAATAGTAAATCCAGAACATATCCCAAGATATTTATCTTACCTTCAGTTGAGACTGCAGGGCTGTTTTTGCCTAGGTTGGATACTGTTTTTTTTTTCCCCCTCCTCTGACGACAGAGGAAGAAAACCAGCCCTCCTTGCTTCCTCTTATCTCTGTCTCCCTGGCACTTCCCAGGAAGCCCTGGAGCCCTGTCACAGCTGGGCTGAATTAGCATTGGGTCACACCAGGCAATGAGCTCCCCTCTTGGGCTGCTGCCTGCCCTGCTGCTGTTAGATAATGGGGGTGTGTTCTTATTTCTGCAGCTGTTCACAGGTGGAAAGTAAGCTTAACTGTAGTTGGTTTTGTTTTCCTGATAAAACTGCAGTAATTTCTAAACTCAGTGATATTTTCCTACTTTTTTTTACGCAGGCTGTTTAAATGGAGGTGGTCAGATTGAACTGGAAGGTGAATCCAGCAAGGACTGGCTCCAGCAAGTTGAGAAGCTGTATAATTCTCTTAAGACTGAAATTCCAGAGGAGAACCGGACTGTAACTGAACTGTATGAGCAGTGGCTGGGTGGCACGGAGTCAGAAAAGGCTGGGAAAGCTTTGCATACGGAGTACCACGCAGTGGAGAAGACAAACACCGGATTTAACATCAAATGGTGAAGACTGATGCTGGAAGCAGATCTGTGAAGCCCAGATAAACTCAGTGCCTTTTAAAGTTGATTGTATTTAAGATTCTCAAGAGACAGCTAAAGCTCTGCGCCATCGCTGGTGAACTGCACTTTCTGACTCTCCTTGGGGAGAAGGTAATGTGCATATAGGCAGGCAATACTAATTCCTACAGCTTTATAATTATTATAATGATGTGAATAAAAGACAAACAGCGACTTAAATACATGTTAAGAGAAGCAGTAATGTATCTTAGCCTCTACAGTCTTTAACGACTAAATCTGCACTCCCCTTACAATCCTCTTCCTAACAGAACTGACAAATTTAAGGTACTGAAGGATTTGGCTTGCAGTAGACTGTAACTTCACTGAGATGAGCTTTATGCTACCTGAGAGTATTTCCCATCCAGGCTTTGCTGTATTTTTCACAGCACTAAGTTTTATGGCTGTCTCTTTTGGGACATCCTCGTTTAGTTATAAATGGTCTAATTAGGCCTTGGGTTTTGTTTTTGTGTTTCTCTGCCCCTGACTGGATGCCCTTGAAATCCAGCTGCAGCATCTCTGCACTGGCAGAGGGGGGCGGGTACCAGCAGCCTGTAATCATGTGAGAAGCATCATCTCTAGGGCTGTTCTGTGGCCTGCTGAAATGTGACTCGAATGAATGTTTAAGAAGAAAAAGCTGTGTGCTTTTTCCTTTAATTATAACAATCGTCTGTAACTGGGGACAACTACATCTCTCTCTCCATAAATACATGGAGATACACACAACTGTCACATCTACCCTGGCCTCAGCAGCCAGTTACTGATGAGTAATATCCTTAAACTCAGTAAAAACAGTTTTTACAGTGCTTCAAGTAAGAATTTATTGCCACTTTTGTCAAAAAGAAAAGTCCATGGTGTCTTTGAAAGGTGTTAATTTATAAAAGGTCATAGAAAAAGAAGGCTGTGGGATGTAATCATTATCACAGCTTACCAGAACAATCCAAGAGGTTAGCAAAAATACATCTGATTTAATGTGGTGCATTACAATGCTTTGCCAAAACACGTGTGGATGTGAACTAGATTTGGTCTTTTGTTACGGGAGATGATGTGTGCTTGACTTGCTATCTGTATTTTTACGTATGGGTGTTTTCAGAATTATTTACAGAAAAAAAAACTGTGAATGACTAACTCTGTTTTGGCCTATTTAATCTGAATGTCGTTTCATGGAGTGACAACACGTATAGGAAGGGGACAGTGGTAGTGGGGGGAGTTGCAGCTTTACCTTAGTTCAAGGTGAAGGGACACTGGCAGATGTGGAATCTCCTCGTGACCGCTGTAGCTGCAAGTGACAATGAACTGAAAAATCACATTCTTGCTTCACTTAAATATTTCCCCTTTTCCGAGTTCCTTTCTGCAGAGTCATTCTTCATCACGTAGCAGTGAAGTAGATGAGAACTGAACACAAAGCTGCCCTTTTGCTTTCTTCCTTCAGAGTAAATACAAACAGCCGAAGCTGATTACTGCATCTAGCCCAAACTGAACCCTTGCCCAGACCCTCTTCAGAGAGAACCCGCACTCAGTTACTGCGTGCCTTGGGCTCAGGGCTGGCAAAAGGCAAAGCTGCCAGACCTTAACCTGCTTCTCAACAGCTTCTCTGACACTTCCCTCTGTCCTTCTCAAAGCCTCCCAGCATTCATTAGAAGTAAGCCAACAGTGTAAAAGACAATTTTAATGTTTTTTAATTAAAAGCTTTACATATTTTAGGTGTTGCCGATCAATTAGTGAATTCACAGTGTTCATAAGGCAAAAATCTCCCCCCGTTTCCCCCTCCCTTCCCTAGTCATACGCGAGCAAGTTGGTAGTTGCAGTGAATGCCCTTCTCCATGCATAGTTCTGTAACACAGTGTTATGCTAAATCATAACATTTTTATCTACAGGAAGAGATACCAGTGCTAACGCAAACTAAGTCCAACGTGCTGAAGTGCTGAGACCATAAACTTTGTACATCAGTGCAAAAGAAACACATTCTGTTTCTGTTGAGAACATGCACATCCAGCCAGAAGTGCACAAGTAAAGCTGAATTAGCTGCAGATTAAACAACTGAGGATTTGCATTTTGTCACCTCCAGTTACCAGGATACCAACGTGCACCTTACTAAAGCTGTCAGAGGACTCTCCACCCAGAACGTACCCAGAGCACAGCTCCCACAAACTCTCCCAGGTGTCTGCTCTTGCCATGGTCTCAAGAACAGCTCCAGTTTCACCCAGCCTTTGGGCTGCATGCTGCTGTCAACACGAGCAAACCCCGTGGCAGTTCAGGAACCCTCCCACATGCACCCAAGTGCGTCTTCGCTCCCAGTATAAATAATATTCCACAGGCACTCCCCAGGTAACAGATGCCTGTCAGGGCATCACCTACAAACTGTACCATTGCATCTGAACTGAGTAACTGGGAGGCAATAGTACCGAGGCAACTTGTGCAGCAGGACTGACTCTTCCCTTCCTGTGCAGAAGAGTAAATTCTAACAATATAATTAAAAAAAAAAAAGGCAAAAAAGAAAACCTTAGTCAAGTTTCTAGCAAGGGAAAAAAAGGCCGTAAATCAGGCTTCAGTGGTAACAGCTGCAATTCACAGTCCACACACAACAGATCCTGAAGTCAACTCTATTCCAGTGTTAGGAGCTATAAAGTTTGTAATCAGTGCTGTTTAAAAGGACACCCCTGTGGTACGGGGCTGTGGGGCCAACTCCTGTTTGCTCCTTTCTGTTCTCATTTAATCTGCATGAACTAGAGGTAAACTGAGCAACACCGAGACAACTAGCCACACACACATTGCACAAGTGAAGTAAAGAAAAAAGAGATTTGCGTGACTGCCCAACACGGAGCAACCTGCCCCAAACCAGACCCATCGGAGGGATTTTTCACAGCTATTTACAGAGCTACCTCCAAGCCCTATTTTTCCCTACAAAACTAAGTTACTCAATTTTGTAATACATCTCACCACCACCTGCAAAATAAAAGCTCTACACATTTCTCAGCCTTAAAAAAATAAAATAAAATGAAATACAGTACTGATTTTGCACAAACTGAACAATGAGGGCTGCAAACAAGAGGCATAAGAGACCCAGCTGCTCCCTCACTCTTATTCTAGAGGAAAGGCGAGGTACACGTAAGTTTCATCCAGTATTTTTCCAGTATCCTATCTTGGGGAAAAAAAAAATGTAATGGATCCATAGCAGCATGTTGTTGCTTGCTGCCTAAAAGCTCTCCCACCCTGAAAAGCACTGTAAAGAGTGGTTTAGAGCATGCTCTCCTCCATGTCTGAGCTCCACCTGAATGTATCCTGCAAGGTTTAAGCAATTTGGATGGCTCCGGTAAGTCAGCAATCGCCTTAGAAACCCCTAAATGATCTCCTACATTGCCTACAAAAACTAGAAAGTAAAAACAGAAAAAAATACACAAACCACAACGCAGGCAGGGTTTCTGTCAGCCCAGCTCTGAAGTCCAGCGGCTGCTGCTGACCTCCAGCTCGACGCCCGGCAGCTCCTCCTGCGCATCCCCAGGGCCTCGCACCCGTCCCTGCCCTGAGCCTGACCAGGGCACAGGGATGCCCGAGCGGAGCAGCACGAGGCAGTTGGAGGAGGCAGAAGGGTCTGGAGCCTGCTGAGCGCTGCCGGTCTCCCCGCTCCCCCCAAACGCCTCCTCACCCTCTTCCAGCAGCACCCACGTCCCGGCGGCGCAGGGCTGACCGGCGCGGCTGCTCGCTGGAGGCAGCCACACGCTTCCAAAGCTCCCGAGGGCAGCAGGAGCCATGCTCGGCGCTGGAGGGAGCGACAGCAGATTGGGCTGAAAACGAGCAGGTTCGGGACAGGAGCCCCTTCCCAGCGGCGAGGCCCCTGCCACCACCGGGACGCTGCGTTTTGGTGGCCGTGCCCACGGCCGCACCGGGGAGCCGCCTGCTGCCACCGCGGCTCACTTCTTCTCCAGGAAGGGGCTGAAAAGTCCCCAGTCGAAGGCCAGCACGGCCTGGGGATGGGGCCGCTCCTTGGGCTTCTTGAAGTTATCCTTCTCGGTGCGGAGAGCCCTCAGCACCTCCACCGGCTCCGTCTTGCCCGTGAATTTCTGCACGGCCTCCTCCCTGCAAGGGCAACGGCTCCGCTGGGATGGCGGGGACAGGATGGGGACCCAGCTTGCCACCGGGACAGCGGGGGGCACAGCCTCATGCTGGGGGCACTGCAGGCACGCAGGGCTGGTCTGCAGGTACCCTGCGGTGGCAGCGCGGGACCCCACATGCAGGCACCCTTCCCTCCCTCGGGGCTTGGGATTCCCACTGTCCAACAAAGCCACTGGGAGAAGGGGCGATGCCGGAGGGGAAGGGGGAGCAGGTCTGGGGGCAGGAGCAGCAGGACAGGGATGGACGCTGGCCCTGTTTAGGGGCTGCCCCTTGCGGGGCCCTTTGTGCCCTCAAGTTGCCGGATCTGCTTACGTGACCCGCAGGAAGGGGTTGTAGAGGAACTCCTCCTGCAGCGTGGAGGGCACCGTGGGCAAGTCCTCGTCATCCCGCTGCTGCAAGGAACCACATGCGTCCAAAAACCCGCTGGCACCCAACATCCCAACCAGCCATCACCCCCACAGGGGCACGGACACTTACTTTGGCCCACGCAAGTTTCTTCTTCACTACTTCGTTCTCCGGTTCCACTTTTAAGGCGAACTTGAGGTTTCGGACAGTGCACTCGTGGCCGCAGAACACCTTCTGCAATGGCAGGGGGAAGCACCCGGCGTCACACAGGCTCCTGGTGCCGGATCCGACCCTGCTGCACCCCAGTGCATGCAGCCCTGGGGATGGGCGCTGCCACCCCAACAGCCCCCCCCCAGCATTTCACCCCCCCCAGGCTGAGATCCAGGGCGCTCACCGTCTCCTTCGGCAACGCCCCCAGCACTTGGGTGAGGTTGGTGTACATCTGCTCCGCCGTCCCCTCGAAGAACTTCCCGCAGCCTCCCACGAACAGGGTGTCACCTGCAGGGACACGGGGCTGGGCACGGGGGCGGACCCCAAACCCGCGGCCGGACAGGGGTACGCGGCAGATTTGCCCCACGAGCACGGGGTGGGCATGGGGTGGGCGGCGTGGGGTGCACGGCAGCGGGGCGGGGGTACCTGAGAAGAGAGCTGGGGCATCCGGGGAGCCGTCCTCCCACATGAAGTAGCACATGTGGCCCGAGGTGTGGCAGGGGGTGAAGAGGCACCTCACGCGGATGGCCCCGAACTGTGGGGAGGGAGGGTCAGGGCCATGGCCAGGCACGCTCCGGGATCACCGCGGACCCCTGGCCTCCCCGAACCCCCCTGTGCTGCCTGCCCAGGGCCCGGCGGGTGGGGAACACCAAGGGGGACGCAGCCTTTGGGGTGCCCCAGCGCCATCCCAAACATGCCGGGAAGGGGACAGGGCTTCTCCCCGTGGTCAGCGTGCCCACCCCACACGAGCGGTGCCACCTCTGCACCGCCCCAGGGGCTGCACGCCCGCAAACACCCCCAGGGCCACGCACCGTCAGCTCCTCGTTGGGGGCCACCTTGTGCGTCAGGGCCCCGATCCGCTCGTCGGCGCCGTACACCCGCAGCCCGGGGCACAGCCTCGCCAGCTCCTCATTGCCCCGCGCGTGGTCCCTGCGCGGGGAGAGGAGGCAACGGGCACCGCTGGGCACCGCTGGGCACGGCCACGGCCGCGGCTACGGCCACCGCCTGCACCCCGTGCGGTGGCCAGAGGCACTTACCAGTGGTGGTGGGTGGTGAGCACGGCTCGCAGCACCACGTCCTCCCTCCGGACGATCTCCAGCAGCTGGAAGGGGCCAGGAGCAGCAGGACGTGAGCGCAGGAGGTGATGAACGCCCAACGCCGCGCACCCAACGCCCCGCAGCCGCCCAGCAGAGCGCGGCCGCTCTCGGAGCAGCCGGCACCCAGCGCAGCACAGGACGGGTCCCGCACCACAAACCCGGGGGCCCGGCGAGAGGAAAGGCACCCCGAAAACCACGCACGGCGCTGGGGGGGGGCTGCCAGGGGCCCAAGGCACGGCTCAACGCGCGGCACCCATCACTCAGAGCAGAGCAGGGGGGTGCAAAGGGGCAGCTCCCGGGGGGCTGGGGGCTGTTTTGGGGCCGGGGTCATTTTGGGGCCGGGGTCATTTTGGGGCCGGGGTCATTTTGGGGCCGGGGTCATTTTGGGGCCGGTGGCGTTCCGGGCCCATCGCGGCCCCCCCCCCGCTCCTGCGCTGCAGCCGGGGCTCGGCCGCCTGGAGCCTCCCCGGGGAGCCCAAATTCAGCGCCCCCAGCCCCCCCCCCGGAGGAGGAAGGAGACGTGCGAGAAAGCGGCGAACGCTTAAAAAAAAAAAAAGAAAAAAAAAAAAGGAAAAAAAAAAGGAAAAAAAAAAAAGAGAAAAACAAAACAAAAAGCGCCGGCGCCTGCAGTGCCTGCGGCAGCGGGGGGGGGGGAGCACACACGGGGGCGGTTTGGGGGGAGCGATCGGGGCCGGTGGGGCTGGGGGGGGGTCGGCAGGGGGGGGCCGCTCCGGGCAGAGCCCCCCCCGGGCAGGGGAAGGGCCCGGCGCCTCTCACCCTTTTGGGCACGGCGGCGTCCACGGCCACGGCGTCGCGGGTGCGCTCCTCGATGACCAGGTACATGTAGTTGTCCTCCAGCACCGACACCACCTTCACCTTCATGCTCCCGGGCCCGCCCGCCCGGACACCCCCGGACCCCCCCCCCCGGCGGCGGAGGCGGCCGCTACCTGCGGGCGGGGCCGGGCGGGGAGGGAGGGGAGGGGAAGGGACGGGAGGGGACGGGAGGGGAAGGGCCGCGGCGGGGGGGAGGGCGGCGTCCACGGAGGGAGGTGGCCAACCTCGTCCCCTTCCCTCCCTCCTTTTCCGTTCCCTCCCCTCCCTCCTTTTCTTCTTCCTTCCTGCCCTCCCTCCCCCCTTTTCCATTTCCTTCCCTTCCCCTCCTTTTCCTCTTCCTCCCATCCCCTCCCTCCCTTTTCCTTCCCCTCCTTTTCCTTCCCTTACTCCTTTTCCGTTCCCTTCTTTTCCTCTTCCTTCTCTTCCTCCCTTTTCCCTTCTCTCCCCTCCCTCCCTTTCCCTCCCCTCCCCTCCCTCCCTTTCCCTCCCCTCCTTTTTCATTTCCTTCTCTCTCCCTCCTTTTCCCTCCCCTCCCTCCTCTTCCTCTTCCTCCTCTCCCTCCTTTTCCCTCCCCTCCCTCCTTCCCCAGCTCTCAGTGCACTGCAGCCACAGGGCAGGGGGCAGCTCCTCTTGCAGCCACCGGTTCAACGCAGGGGTTCATCAATCCCTCGGCTCCCCCCAGCCCTGCCCCATTTGTTCTCCATTTAAAATAAAAAAACAGTCTTAACAAGACCTTGAATAAAGCCTCAGATGTTCCCCAAATGCCTACCTGCTCCCCAGGGGGATTCAGAGGAAAGCTGCTACAAGGTCGCTGACTTTAATCACCAGTACAAAAAAATAAGAGTTTAAGAGGCCGACTTTTTTTCCAGACTGCCCCACTGTTTACAGCTGCGTTTATTTCCTCAGTTGTCAAACAGCCATCAGTACAGTCATGCTTAGTTGTAGCAGCACAGCATTCAAGTTAAGGAGTCAGTAAAGTTTTAGGTACCATTTTTCTAAAATACATAAAATTTACCTTTTTTTTTTTAAAGCAAATAAGGAAATGGTGCTACACCAACCTCCGCTCCTACACTGCCACTCAGCACGCTCTTTAGAACAGCAGACCAAGTTACAGAGGTGAAATCCAGGCGCTTGTGCGCTCCGTCCTGGCATTACTTACCAACCAGCGTGCGCTAGAGAGAGAAACTGGAACCAAAATTGTTCAAATCTGTTATTACAGTTTCAGCTGTGAAGCATTTGTTTAAAAATCTCTTGTATTTGAGCAGATCCACAGCATGCAACTGAGATCAAGAAACGAGGAATTTAATACACCTGGGAGGAAGATGCATTAAAGACAGATGCCAAGCCTACAAGACACTTATACACTAGGTAAGTTCTTTCTTCTCAGGGAACAGCAGACAAATTCCTTCTTCGTGGTACTAACACAAGTAACACACAGATCACACCCACGAGCAGGAAGCAGGTGCATGCAAGCAGGCTTACGTTAACAGGGAAAGGGCATAAGCAACAGTGCAATCCCTAAGCCAGCATGCTGCTGCCTGGAAAAGTTACTGCGATCCGTGACAAGGAATGTCAAAGAGAAGAGGAGATCCCTGCGGAACAGCTGGACAGTCCCAGCGTGCCATTTGAAGAGTCAGGCCACAGCATATTTTACAAACCATGCCCTAAACTGGCTGCGGCAGAGCAGGTCTGTCACTGAGAGTGGTTTTAGTAGAGCCAGAAGTGACGGACTTAGAATAGTTTAAGTAGCAGCATGGAAGAAAAGTTTCTATCTTCAGATGGCAATGCAGTTAACTGCATTTTGTCCCTGTTTTAAACGGAGACCGAATACCTTCACGTAAAACAGCCCCAATCCCACTGTCTGCATTCACATTAGGCGCCTACAAAAATAACAGGAGGTTTTTTCCTAGGCCTCAAGGCTTGGCCCTTCCCTACCCCAGCCTCTGAGCTATGTACCAATGCTTGTAAAATGATCTGCGTGTGACATGTGACAGTTTGAGAGCCAGCAATAAAGGGATAAATATTCTTCATTATAAATATGCTGTAGAGTATCTCAACAAGGGCAAAGTGCTTTTTTTTTTTCCCTCAATCAAAACAAAATAAAAACCTAAATAAGACTGTCTCGACCACAACAGAACGTTCAATTCCTAAGACATCTGAATAATCTAAGTTGCTGTGAAACTGACAGTAAAGTGACCTAGGCAGAGTGCTCAGTCCTTCGGGACCCTGAAGTTATCCTTCTCTTTTCTGATGGCTCCCATTGTTCGGATAGGATCCGTCTCCCCGGCGTGCTGCTGAACTGTCTTCTCCCTGCCAGGAAGGAACGCCAGGGACAGTAAATGCAAAGGCTGGAAGATAAAATCTCTGATATGAAGTCACTACTGCCACATTTTGCCTGTATCAAGGGGATATGTTCTGTTTAAGATCAAGGACTCGGGGCTTTGGCGCAGGCTTATCAGCTCTCTTGGTTTAAACACTCACGGGCAAGAGGAAGTTGCAAACACTTTTATGCCTTGAATGGCATCTTTTTACTGCGTCTGTCTGCCCAACCCTGCGTGATGAAGGAACATCATTACACAATAAAGCTTGTTCTAGCTCCTGAGTCAGGGACTTCAGCACTGGCAGAGGTGCTCGCCAAAACCCTTCATATTTTACTGCAACCACCTTCTGCCAGGACAACGAGTACTTTACCTTCCTTACTCTTGGAATGCAAATGCTTTAAGGAGAGTCTTGAGGGCACTGAACAGGAATGTATGAAGCAGGAGAGTAATTCACACTTAAGGCTCTTTCTTCACAGACCTCATCCTTCCCACGTCCCCCCTCCACCCCAAGCCAGAGGGACCGTTCCCACCCCTCCCTACCTCACTCGCATGAAGGGGTTGTACGTGAACTCCTCTGCGATGGTGGAGGGTATGGTTGGCTCGCCGCTGTCGTACTTGGCCTAGAACAAGGGAGAGATTCCTGCCTGATGAGGAACGTTTTGGTGAATGAGGAGCGTCCCGTGTACGAACCGTGATGGGTTAGTGTTGCACCAAATTGCCTGAACTGCTTCTCAGGCCAGGCCCTTCGCAGAGCCTCACACAGTCAGACAAGGACCGAAGCACACATGGAAAGAAAGACCTGGGTGATAGCTTTCGTGGGACTCCCACATGGATGTGGACAACCAGCCTGTAATTGTACCAAGGAGTTCTCAGGGAGGGTCACATCTCCACAGGATAGCAAACTGTCTCCTCCGGGCCCCACACCCAACCCTGTTCCCCAACACATCGCTCCCCTGAATGCACAACCAAACTGCGGCTTCTCACTGGTATCTACCTTCCCTGAGTCCCACCCTTGTCCCCTCTCCTCTATTTCCTCAGAGTGGCTCTTCCTGCACGAAAGCACACAAGAAGTTTAGGAAAAGCGTGAACCAACCTACCTTGGCCCAAGCGAGCTTCTCCTGGATAGTTACATTATTGGGTTCAACATGCCGAGCAAATTTGAGATTGTTGATAGTGTATTCATGACCACAGTAAACTCTCTAGGAAGAGAAAGGATGAGTTACACGTGGTAACTCTGAGGGCACAAAGGTGGAGTGCCAAGTACCATCCTCAGCGTTATTGTACACAGCAGGAACAACAGAGTCAAGCCCCGAGGATACACCGTACTCTCTACTAGAGATAGATGCAAAGTGCTGGGAGTTATCAGCCAGTACTATGTGTGAATTTAAAGCGTATTTGGGTACCCATTTCCTTCTCAAAGGACTCCAGCTATTCAGCATCAAAGACAATTCCTGAAGTGCATTCCTTCAACACGAGAAATTGTCTCATTGAACAACAGTATTATTGGGAAGATGGTTTTTCTGATGCCCGTAGTACTTTCTGGCTGGTTACCTTACTAGCATAAAAGATGAGTTTCATACCGTTTCAGGCTCCAAGCTGCCCAGAATCTCAATCAGCGCTCTGTACATTTCCTCTGGGGTTCCCTCGAAGAATTTCCCACAGCCAGCCACGAACAGCGTGTCACCTGCAAGCAAGGCATGACATGGCATCAGGACCAGACGGAACATTTCACGCCCAGATGTGAACACCCTGAGGGCTCGGTCTTGCCATTGCTGTCCTCTCTGCAGCCCACACTGCTCTGCCCTCACCAGAAAGGCACAGGGACGGCCAGGCTTTACTGCTGCCCCACACTGGCTCGGTGCTACATAAACCCACATAACAAATGCCTTTCTAACCTAATCTCAGCTTCTGATGCAGGAAATCCCACAGCCTCACCATGCCAGAGCTTCCCTACCTGTAAGTCTGCTCTCCGCTCTTGTCCCTTCTACAATGGACAATGAACAGTTGTCCTCTTTACTGTGAGGACAACAAAAAAGCAACAACCAGCTCATTTCATTGAAAAAAAAGTGCTAGAGGTAGGACTCATCCAGGGCTCACTCTTGATTTTGCTTGCAGGGCGTCCAGCGATACTTTACGGAACTAGAGGAGTTTCACCGGTTTCATCTACAATTACTACTAGGTAGCTTTTGGTGCGGGGACAAGGTGTGGAAGTTAAGTTAGCTGCACGGGTAATAAGGAACAAATGGACATCCAGAGTCAGGAGCACACAGGCAGAGGGGTAGCTTATTTCTTCGCAACACAGACTGCCGGCGGTGTAACCTCCCAACTCCTCACCTGTAAAAACAGCAGGTGGCTCGGAGCTATTTGGCTTAGTCACATAATAACAGATGTGTCCAGAAGTGTGACACGGCGTACAGAGGCATTTCACATTAAGAGATCCCACCTGAGAAGAAGGCAGAAGACTGGAGCTTAAGCTACTGTTTGGTAGCATTTGTACGATTAGAAAAGAATTGCAACTATTACAATGGCCTAGTAGTCCTACAGGCAAATTCTCACGTAGCTGGTCGGTAAACATCAGCTCTTTTCCTGAGAGAGTCCAGCAAAAGAGTTTTATGGCAAGGACTTGGAAGGGAGCTGTTTCCTCTTAGCAGGTGTTGTTACAAA
Source organism: Anser brachyrhynchus (assembly GCF_964034855.1). Lineage (NCBI taxonomy): Eukaryota > Metazoa > Chordata > Aves > Anseriformes > Anatidae > Anser > Anser brachyrhynchus. Next base: position 16,369,448 of record NC_137733.1, read on the forward strand.
GGGAACTGCCAGATTCTTTCATTTGCATGCAGAGTGACTCAGCGTCTGGTTGGCAGCAAGGGAAAATAGATCTAGAGCCATACAAAATCCTAAACAAAGTTAATCAAGCGGAAAAAGCTCCAAACAAAAATGAAGCTGAAGGGTAGAAGTGGAAGACGCTCAAGAAAAGGGAGGGATTAAACACATTCACGAGGATGTTTACCCCACAGCCTTAATTTGTGCACCTTCCCATGTTCTTCTGTGCTCCCTTCTTTGCTTCTGACTGCCCCACAAAAGGTGCACTGCAGGAATAGCAGTGACATTCATGCCAGCCTGCAAATTTCATAGCAGTTTATGCAATCTGCCAGCTCATCTATAAACAGCCACGTTACAAGGTTTGCCACTTTAGCTCTGGAAAAGCAATGCAAGGCAGCTAGCCCTGCTGGCCCACTTTCTCTTCTCCCTGTATTTCAGCCTTCATTCAGAGAGCACCCTTTGCATTTCCTCAGTGCTACCCAGGCTCTAAGCAGAACACAAGCCCTGTGCTTTCACATTTTGGCTCTGACCACCCCAGTTAAGGCAGCTGTCAAAGAGCAGACAGACACCCAGCATGTCCCAGGCAACACACGTGTCTGAGCCATGCCAGTTACCATGAGAGAAGTCTCACCAGCTAAAAGGAGCCGGAGGGGCTGTGGCTCATAGGGCAGGAAAAGGGGGAAAGATGTAGCTAAACCATCAACTACTTCTGAGAAACGTTAAAAAGGTAAAACAGCCATGACCACACCAGTCCGCCTCCAAAGCTGTGACACAAATGGAAGATGCCCTCAGTCCTACAGATCACTCCCTTTACCTTGAGCGTCGTCAGGTGAGACACCTTCTGTGTCAGTGCTCCAACTCTGCTGTCCCCGCCATACACGCGCAACCCCGTCTCCATCTTAACGAGCTTCTCGTTTCCTCCAGCATGGTCCCTGGAAGGTCAGAAAAAGGGATTTTGGTAAGGATGAACACAAATTTATCTTAACTCATATTGCAACGGTAACCTCCAAGTGATCATTTCTGATCAACTAGTCTTACAATATCCTGACATCTAACACCGTCCTCCTATCCAAGAGCATGCTACATCAGCACTAGTGGAGATAGTTTCTTTAAATGCCAGTTAAGTAAGTGCTGGTGGCTGTAGAGCAGCACGTTCAGGAAGGATTTCGGAACAGGACCTTGGTCACTGTCTCTCCAACAACCCCCTCAGCTTCACACCTGGTTGGGGAACACCAGCCTCAGAGGATGAGAGTCACCTCTCCAGTAACTGGGGCACTGAGACACTGAGATCACTGCGATAACAGTTATCAATTCAGTGGCTCCACTACGACCCATGGGAGAGGTTACTCAGGTTCACCACTGCAAAACTGCTCAAGCAAAACATTCATCTCCACGTCCCTGGCAGAGTTAATCTGCAACCCAGGTAATCTTCCCGCAAGTGCTGACTAAGTACCGTGCCACAGAGACCTGCCCCAGCAACTCAGCGTTGCACTCCCCAGCTACCTACACGTTTATTCCACTGACCTGCTAAAAGAAGTCAGCATTTTGAAGGTTAAAGGCTCTAACACAGAGAACTCGTAGTCTAAACAATGTGCCTGGCCATAGCAAGAATTACTCATAGGAAAGTCTGGCTTGACTCCAGGCACAGGAAGACTTCCCCATCTTCGCTGTGCACTCGGCTACTTCATACGGATTTCTCTGCACTTCACTTCCTCCTGTACTCACCATGCCTCTGGACCAGGTAAGGACCAGACTGTCCTTCCGCAGAGCTATTCAAACAAACAAAAAGCAGTTGGGATAGCCTGGGCGCGTCCAGTCTGCTAGCACCTGGACATCTTCTAGGAGAGATCTTGACATACAACTTCAAAGCAGCCCTTTACCAACCTCTGACTGAGGGAGTGTCTTCCTTTGCCTCACAAATTATTTCTCCACCGTGCTTCTGAGTCTGTGCTAATGTTTGATCAGTCGTAGCTCCAAGCTGTCTGGTCAAATAAGCAGGCAGGGAACAGCCATAGCAACTGTCCCCCGCGGGCACACAACGGAGTGCTGATTTGAGCCATCCTCTCTTAGAGACTTCTCTTACTCCATTTGCCCCTTTTCTACATTATAAAGGAAGGTTTGGGAGGACTGCCTGCTCCAGCTGAGCCACCAATAACACGAGTAAGCATCACTGCCAAAGCAGTTAAAAAGGAAAGGCAATGACCAAGGCCCAGATGCAAGGATGAGCTGTCACCGCTGGCGCCTTTCTTGTTTACTCCTGTCCTCACATCTGCACGCTGAATCCAGGCCCACCGGGACACCCAGGGACCCGTGTCCCTGCACAGTCGGTATCCTGGTGTCAGACAGACCGAGGGGCACTGCCTGAGCTCTGATCCTCCCCTCACACCTAAGCTCCTGACTAGAGAAATCTGATCAAGAAGAGAAACAATTATTAACTGCTTGTGCTAACACGGAGGAAAGGGGGATCCCACTACAGCAGATGAAGTTACCAGTGATGGTGTGTGGTCAGGACAGTGGTCAGCTTCACGCCATGCTTTTTGACTGCATCCAAAACCTGCAGACACAGGCACGAGGAGAGCATTAGAACTCACACGAGGCAACTTAACAGCACACCTGGTACCTGTGTGCAACCACTACCAGGTTTGAGAGCCACACCTGCATGCAAACACCCCAGCAGCTCTGCAGAGGGCCCATCCCTCTTCAGGGAGTCGTTACAGATCAGGACACAAGGTCTCTGATCCTGCCAGGCCTCAGTCCCATTTCCTCTTTTCTGCATAAGAGCAAACTAGGGCAGGGAACAAAATTGGGTCAGTAACTCTTGAAGTCAGGGAGAAGCTGTCTGTGCTCAGAAGCTCGGTGAAGCTTTATCTGTACATAGGAGAGGCCAGCATTTCCTGCCTTTCCCCAAGCCTGAGTCAGCCCGTGACTAACTCCCTCGTGTACGTGGCAGCCTGGAAGCACCTCCCAGGGAAGCAGCCCGCTCCTGGGGGCAGCAGACGGCATTACCTTCTGGGGCTGCACGGGATCAACTATTGCGGCCTCCTTCGTCTCCTCATCGATGAGGAGGTACATGTAGTTGTCTGTGAGAGCCGGGAGGAGCTCCACCTTCATGTCGGCTTGCGTGACCGTCTTCGACTTCCTCTGCTCGTGCTCTGTGTGCAGGAAGACAGCTCGCAGCCACACGGGACCTGGGGAGCCAAAAACAGCCAGACCTCAGGAGGGGAACGAGTGGGACACAGCACAGCAGGTCCTGCAGCCAAGGAGAAGGGCATGCACAGCCCAACCTGCCTCCTTCAGAGGAAGAGGAGAGCGGCTACCACGGGACAAAGCGTTAGTGCCTGGCTGTGTCACCCTGTGCCCTGCGGCATGGGAGGATCCTGGTGCTCTGCAGCTTCACAGAAGAGGGATGGGACTCTGCTCCTGGGGATGTACTCATGCAGGCAAAGCACTGTACCTTGACTGGAGAGATTTCAAGGGGCAGGAAAGCAGAACAGAGAGGGAGCGCTTGGACAAAGGTCAGCCGGGGACCATGACTTTGCAAAAAAAAAAAAAACAAACACAAAATGCCATGTTACAACCAAAAGGGGGAAAAAAAAAAAAAGGAGAAATACAGACACTGTTAGAACAGAAATACGTGGTGCATTAATTGGGGAAATCACTTCTTACGTAGCGCTACAGAGAGAGGGGAGGTACATGGAGGGCCAGGCTCCCTGTCTGGCAGATACCAGGCATGCACTGCAGGAAGGGCTCTTGCTCACGGGCTACCTTGATGCAACAGCAGTGCTTCCCTATTTGCTTTTGGTTAAATGTTTAATCAGATCCAAGTAGTAAATCTGATTCCAGATGCAAATAACCTGTGCTCCATTTTTCCCCACTCTTTAACTCACAGATGCACAGTTCTTAAAGAAACAACCGAGTCATAAGAAGCTCTGACATAAAAGGAAGGAAGGAAAACAAAGACAACAAGGCCTTCCACTGCCAGCAATCCACAACACAGGCCTGGGTCCATGCACATGCAGGGCGAGAGGCACGAGCCTCTACAAATCACACACCAGTTGTCTTTAACACCCAAGGCCCTCGCATGCCACTGAAGGTGCCTGCATTGCTCCGAATCGGGCTGGCTCAGCTCCTGGTTCATTTTGCACCACTGCCTCCAGCCCAACGCTTGGTGCTCAGTAACCTCCACGGGTGCCAAAGGGAGGGGTCACCATGCTCTAATCGGCCTGGCCCACTCTCGAAACAGGTCGGTCCTGATAAGAGGCAGCTTCAGGGAGCTGAGGCCCTGCAGGCTGCCTGCAGCCCACCCGGAGCTCCGGAGGCTGACGGACAAACAGCGCTGCAAGGCCAGGACCAAAGCTCCCAGCTGTGCGTGCCGCTGCAAAGCCAGGCACAGGGGTGGCAGCACCCCCAGGGCCCCTCCAGTACCACTGCCCTGGAACATCTTCCCCTTCTGCATCCTCTACCTCACCTGCTTGTACTGGAAAGGAGGCATGGAGGGGAGATGGTAGTAAAATTAAATGCAAAAAAAAAATAATCCCAAGGCACAACAGTGTAGGCATGCTCTGGGTATTTGATATGGAAGGCACATAGTGTTAAAGAAAGCATCCATACCTGCCAAGTGGTCCTTAGGAGCAGAAAAGTCCTTTCAAAAAAAAAAAAAAAAAAAAGAACAGAATAACAAATCCTTACTATTCCTTGATGGGAAAAAAAAAAATTGCTCCTCAACTGCTCTAGCATAACACGGAGCACTTTTCCTTTGGATGTAATCAGTCACAAGAGCTACGTTTACTGTATGTTTGTTTGCACAGTAGATGCCAACTGGAAAATAAAAAAAAAAAATCAAAACAAAAGAAAACACAACCCTAGCTTGAACTCAAAGGAATTATTCACATAGTTAAAATGCTTTCTTCCTATGAACCGTTTTTAACCTTGGCCGTGATCCTGAAGACTCTTTGCATGTTTAGCTCACAATTCGTGCACAACAAACAAACAAACTACACCACATACGGAAACGTTTTCTGAGATGCAATTTGAACAAAGGAAGGAGAAAGCATCCACGCAACGTGAAACTCGTTCTGATCCCCATCTGCAGCTGAGCTGCACCTCTGCAGCCTGCCCGTCGGACGAGCAGACCACAAGCCCTCACGCACACCCAGCACCGCTCGGAGGAGAGGAGCAGGCTCAGCCCCGGCTCTGCTCACGCCAGACCCCCAGGCAGTTCCTAACCCCTGCTCTGGCCCTGCACCTAACGAAACGCTCTCGTTTCGAGATCACTGTGCTGCGCGCAGGGCTACTCCAAAATCAAGGTCCGGTAATTTCATTTTCGCTCGTTCTGCGCCACATCCCCGCTGGCTCGATGCCTGAAGCAGAGGTGACAGGGGCTCGCGGAGCAGCAGAGGCCTCTGGATCGCACGCTTGGTGTTGCGGAACGGCTCGTCAGCGCGGCCCGACTCGCCGAGAGGAAGGGTTCGCACATGGGAAGCATTAATGTTACCGCATGCACGCTCGAGGTTAGGGGCAAGCAGGCAGCAGCGCAGTTTAATAATAGGTTACTGCAGCGAAGGGGTGCTTTATACATTTTCTCCACGGTATTTTTGTTTTACTCTTTTTTTAATTACAGCAAAGAGTGGAAAATTGCTCTTTCAAATGTAGCTGTCACAGACACGAAGGTGACCGCCCATGCATCCCCAGATGTACATCCCTGCGTTGCCACATAAGTAGAAACACCACGTTCACTTTTTTTTATGTGCTCTGCACGCAGATATTTTTGGACACCGGGCGAGCCCGTGTTGGCTGCACACCCCCGGGGAACGGCGGCTCGCCTTGCCCCTGCTCCCCGCCAGCAGCCAGCCCGGGGACCCGTGCACACCCTGCAGTGGGGAAATTCGGTCTGCCAGCCCCTCGGTTTGCTTGTTCCCAAGATAGCATCGGGGTTTCCAAGCCGGGCAGTAACTCCCAAGGATTTTTGCTCACGAAGGCCAGGTCTTAAAGCTGGAGTGATGCAAAAGGCCTCTGGCAAGACTCGCCCGAGACACTGTCAAGCCCCAGCCCCAGCTCCAGTTCAAAGAGACGCTTTCAGAATTCAGGCCGCATATTTAAATGCACAGCCCAGGCTTTTTTTTTTTTTTTTTTAAAAAACGTTACCGATACAATTTCGCGTTGAGCTCAAGTTAAAATTCCAGCTCCCAGCCCGCTGTCCCCCAGAGCCATAACCAGCACCCGTGGCAGTCCAGAAACTCCAGGAGCCCTGAGATCAGTTATCAGTGGGGAGAAAAAAAAAAAGAAAAAAAAGAAAAAAAAAAAAAGAAAACCAACCACCACCAGAGACAGGCTCCAGCTAAGCAGATACTGACCTACTTGGGGCTGTGAGTCAGCTTAAAAAGCTCTGCGCACCCCTGAGTGGGCAAAGGAGAAGAGAAACCATCGTCAAACTCGGCAGCTCGCCGGGGCTGGGGGGGGGTCCGCAGGCGCCCACGTCCCCCCGGGGCCGGCTGCGGGGCCGCTGCGCCCCCCAGGCCGCCAGCCCAGCCCCGGAGCAAGGGGGACCCCCCGGAGGAAGGGACCCCCGGGAGTAAGGGGACCCCCCCGAGCAAGGGGAACCCCCCGGAGGCAGGGGGACCCCCCGGCCGCCCCCCGCTCCGTGCCCGCCGGGGCAGGTGGGCTCCGGGCGAGCCTCCCTCCCCACGTACCGGCTCGGAGCAGGGCCCCAGCTCGCAGGGCGGTGCCGAGGCTCCGCCAGCCCCCGCCGCGCATGGTGCAGGCCCGGCCCGGTTACCTTCGCTCCCCGCCCCGGGAGGAGGAGGCGGCGGCGGCGGCAGCCCCAGCGGCCGGCCCGGCCCCGGCCCCGGCCCCGGCCCCGGCGTACAACGGGGGCGGCGCTGCTCCCGCCCGGCCGCCGCCCGCCTCCTCCTTGCACGCCCGGGCCAGGCCCCTTTTTTTTTTTTTTTTTCCTTTTTTTTTTTCCCCAACGGAGCCGTTTGCCAACCCCCGTGGAGGGGCTGGGTAAGGAGGCGGGGGGGGGCAGGCGGCCTGTCCTTGGGAGGGAGCAGGCAGGGGAAGGAAGGAAGGAAGGAAGGAAGAAGGAAGGAGGGAGGTCGGAGCTCGCCGTTGCAGGCAGGGTTTGCGCCTCCGGGCCCGGCAAGGACACCCCAAGGGCATCCCGGTGAAGGAGCCGCCGAGCCCATGGCCTCCTCCCGGCCCCTGGCCCGCTTCTGGGAGTGGGGCAGGAACATCGTGTGCGTGGGGCGCAACTACGCCGAGCACGCCAAGGAGATGGGGAGCGCGCCGCCCTCAGAGCCCCTCTTCTTCCTCAAGCCCTCCTCCGCCTACCTGCGGGAAGGATCCCCCATTCTCCGGCCTTACTACTGCGACAGCCTGCACCACGAAGTGGAGCTGGGGGTGGTGATCGGGAAGAGAGCCCAGGCCGTGACCCAGCAGGCCGCTATGGAGCATGTGGCAGGCTACGCCCTGTGCTTGGACATGACCGCCAGGGACACCCAGGAAGAGTGTAAAAAGAAGGGTTTGCCCTGGACCTTGGCCAAGGCCTTCAACACGTCCTGCCCGGTCAGTGAATTTGTGCCCAAGGAGAAGATCCCGGACCCTCACAAGCTGAAGATCTGGCTCAAGGTGAATGGAAAGCTGAGGCAGGAGGGGGAGACCTCCTCTATGATCTTCTCCATCCCCTACCTGATCAGCTACATCAGCGAAATTGTCACCCTGGAAGAAGGGGATTTGATTCTGACGGGGACTCCCGAAGGAGTTGGGTCTGTGCAAGTAAACGATGAGATAGAGGCTGGGATAAGCGACATCCTGACCATGCGGTTCAAGGTGGCACAGCAAACGCGGCGGTCCTAACCGAGAGCCCGGCTGGGACCCCTGTCTATGTAGGAAAAGGCCTTTTGGGGAGTATCTGGTGAACGAAGAGACACACAAACTGTCCTGTGAATTAAATTTATATGGCCTAAGCATCTACTGGACTGTCAGTTGTCAAGGACACGTAGCTCATGAGCTCTGAAGACCTTTGGCCAAAACAACCCCATTTCCACGGAGGTTTCAGCCTCCTCCGAGGCTGTACAGCGGAGGCCAGGCCAGGAGTCCAACCCAGCGTGGGGCAGCTGGTTAATACCTAAACGGTACCTTGGAACTTTCTGTGCAGACTGTGCTGGGAGATGAACACAGGGCAGGAAATGCAGCAGCAAGACTCTCACTGTGTGTGTGCGCCCTTCTGTTCTATGTATTGCCTTAAAATAAAAAATAAAAAGTGAAACATTAAAATGGTGATGTATGGAAAGTGCTCTGGGATCCTGGTAAGGACTGCAGCTCTCCCCTTGGTACCTGCTTGTTAGCAGGAAGGCTTCCATGTCCTGGCTCCCAGGTCTCCCATACGCTTGGCTTCCTTGCACAGAGGTATTGAAGCAGCAAAAACGTACGTACACAACGAGAAATAAAAGTTTAACCTGAGGACTGGAATCCACCCAGGGTGTGAAGCTACATGCCCTGGCAGCTGTCAAGGTGGGGTCTTCGCAGCTTGGGGTGCTCCAAGAGCTGGCTCATGGGCAACAAAACAGCACTCAGAGGTGCTCTGCACCTGGGTGCTGGGGCCCATCATCACTGGGGAGCTGCAACAAAAAGAGCTGTGATGAAACATGGAAAAGCCTATGGGGAAAGGTGCCTTTGCAAAGCACTGCATGCGTTTTCATCATTACAGTGAATAATCTATAAACCCATAGATATCTAGGGTTTTAATTAATCCCTTAGTAGGCCACCACTTTGAAAGTAACGCTTGGGCATTCTCAAAGCCTAGGCTCACATGTCACATGGGGTGGGGGCTCCTTTCAGTGGTTTTATTTCCAAGATTGAGGATTTGGGGTTGTAAATAAAAATTAGGAGCTAAGGCTCACCCATGCTATATAAAATCAAAGGTGCACATGCAACAGTAAATCAAGAATTACAGCTTCAGAAAGAATCTCTCTCCTCGGAGTATTCTGCAATATAAAGATGTTTTCACAGGAGTTTCATGATTCCTCCATGCATTTTTCAAGTGTACAAATTAAAAGAGGATTGCTTTCCCTCCCACTCCAAGGAGCGTTATGCAGCAGAAGTGTGCCAGATGCCTGGCAGATTATTTTCTTAAACTAAACTTTAAATATACTTCTAAAAGTATAATAATACAAAAGATAAAGAAGCTCATTGGTAAAGATCACCAGTAAACTTGTCTTTACTTTCACTGATTTAAATATGCTTTATCAAAATCTAACTGCAGCAATTACCATTACTTACATAACACAGTGCAACAGTTGAAGGTTTTTTAAAAAATATTTCCAGCTGTTAAAAAGCCACGTCCTGTTTCCAAACTCCAACTGATCTTACATTTTCTACCAGTTTACATGACAGTGAGCTCTCTTTCAAATCAAAGGAGTGACGAAACAAGTTATAAAATATTAATAAAAAAACTCTCCCCATGAACATCAAAACTTACCACTTACCATTTTCAAAGGCTGCACAGTTATCCAATTTCTGAGAAAAACAGATGGATTTTTTTTTAATAATTGTGAATGCTGAAGCGAAATGCTGAAGCCAGATCTTAATAACTGCTAGAAGTTTTGTTTCAAAATGTACATTCGAAGTCTTACAGAACAAATTATGGCAGCCCAAAGACAAGTACCTCTGTTAAAGAGCAGCATGCTCCAGAATACTGCCAATCACATGGTAAAAGAAAGCAGAACATGTTGTATAACAAAACATGTATTTTTTTTCTGTCACTTTCTATTTTGCTTGTCCAGCTGCATGCATCTTAAGCACATCTCTGCATGCCCAAACACCACCAGGTACTAATCCTGCCAACACACACACATCTCAGTTCTCTGCATTTTAACATCAGCCAATGGCTTAAAGCGTGTGTAAAAATTTTTTATATGATGAGACCTTATAATAACTAAATGCTGTGAACATAATTCAGATTTTACATAAACAACGCTTAAGGAATCAAGGCCAATTGAAATAAACATTCAGCTATTGCTTCTGAACAAAACCAGCCTCTGCCTTGTAGAAATCAAAATGTTCCCTGAGTCAGTGGGAACGCTGTGCTCTGAATTTGTTGCAAGTCAATGAAAAGCTGGGCCAAACAGCAAAGTGAGCAAACTGAGCTGGTCTGAACAGGGAAGTTAGGGTGAATAATTCTGACGGAAGAAGGATGAAACTCACTCTCTTTACTGTTTCCTTTCCTTTGTGCCTGTAAAACATTACTGTCTATGGCAACAGCAACAATGCACTATTTGTAATTTGGTCTTAAACACTGTGTATCGATTGCAGAGCTGAGTTGTGATTAAAATTATTGGGAGCATTCAACACTTTCCAGATGTAACAGCTAATAGTCTGCAGTTGTTTATTGCTGCAATAGCAGAGATGCAGTGACCCAACACATGCGATATTTGTACATTTAAACCTTTGTTCTGACTCACAAAAGTGCAAAGGTACAATATGAGTGTAGTGATTGTCAAAATTCACTGTTTCTGCCATCGCTTCCTTTCTGCCATGTTGTTTAGACAAAAAAAAATACCTGGAGAAGGGCAAAATGTACATACCTGGGTTCTTTATGTTCAGCTAAAAACTACTGTGCTGGGGAAGAAGAATCACTCTCTTTTCTGCCACCTACAGTCTTAACTTGATTTGTTGATTGTCAGGGGTCCCTGGTAATTATTAGTCTGTTCTAATAAAACTTAGCCTGTCCTGAAGAAAAGCAGCCTTATAAAAATCTTGTCTATTTCCAACTCACCTCAGTTGCCAAAAGTTCCGTGTTTGGACTTAACAATGTACACCACAAACACAGACAATACTTGAAAGGGGATATACTTTTTTTATTTATTGAAACAACATGGAAGTAACACAAAAGTAGCATAGCAGTTAAACAAAGCTCAAGAGATTTGTCTTGTATGATTGTTATTTCTGGTTTTTTTCAAGTGTTTTCTAAACTGAGTGAAGAAAGCTTCTACTTCCCACCCCCAAAGGGATGAATTCACCAGAACTAACTTTTCTTAGGCCAAGGACTTAGTCTACTTTTCAAAGTACAAACACTCGAAAAAAATATCACCACAGAAGACCACTTAAAACAATTAGTAATGCATATTCCTTCTCTACCATCAGAACATACTTAGCAAAATACAACAACAACCTTCTACCTCTAATAACATAGTGAGGAAATGGTCTTTTCCCAGCTGTTATCAGTCCACATGGTTTCATCTCTTTCTTTTTCCCAACAAGCTCTGACTTGCCTCTGTAGGGTCTGCCAGTTTGCATGAAAGTATATTCACCTTCAGACCAGTTCTCCAACTGGGTGACAAAGTGATCTGTAAAAATAATTCAAGGTCTTTGTTGTTGTTTTTTTCTTTTTTTTTTTAATCTGATTTATAGTATTTTGATATATATTATTTTCAAATATCACACAGCATATTTAATTGACAGATTTACTTATACATATTTTACATTATTTTAAACGTGAATACACAGATTTTATGTTATATACCTCTTACTATTGAAGTAAAACACTTTCATTATTTCCTGGAAATAGAAGCAGATGGTGGAGGAGAAGGAAGAGTAAGAACAGTTTTGCTAAGAAGGATAACTTTATAAACAGGGAGTCAATTTAGAGTTGTCCTAAAACAGGCAGTTCTATGAAAAAAAGGAGTCCAGTCCAGTATAAAGCATGAAATAAATAATAATAACATACATTTCTTCCTGAAGAGACATCATCCGATGCTGAAATTATGACAAAAACTACTTACTTGGAATACTCTATGTACAAAAACCAATTCTTATTTTGAAAAGGTCAGCAGAACTGACATACACTACCTAACTGGAAACAGCCACTGTTTGAAATTAATATTAAATACCAACTTTAAAATAAATCTTGCTTCGCTCCAGAAGAAGTTGCCATTTCAACGCAGTCTTCTTCTCTTCTGTTAGGGTGAGGAACTCATGAACCTGTTAATAACATGACATCAATGAACACTACTTCAGCATATAACTGTAACATCACAACAAAATGATGATTAATTTTAAACTGTATTTTTTCTCTTTTAACATAGTGTTTGCTGTGATACACATGCCTAGACAGTCAGATTAATCACAATAAATTACAGGGTTTTTGAGAATCAAAGTTAGGGAATTCCAATCGTGTTCTCAGAAAAGTGTAAATTAATTTAGATAAAGTGGTATTCTGAATAGGGTATTCACTCTTACATTTAACGTCTCTTCTTATTAGGAGTCAATGACTTCTAAGTTTTGACTTTTAAAAAAAAACACATGTATGTATATATATCTAAGTATAGATACATATCCATATGTACACCGCTTAACCACTGTATGTATACACACACACACATATATAAATGAAGAACATATGTATATATGAAGAACAGTCAGATGAATTTGCAATTTTCATCAGGCTTCACAGCTCAGATCAAATAAGAACAACCTCATTTGTTTCTACTTACAGTGCAGCCTAATGTTTCCTCAGCTACGCAGTCAGACAGGTAACAAGAGTAAAGAGTGCCTGTATGGTCTGTCAGATTAACGAGGATGTCAAAGCTTGCAAAAGTTGACTCTGAATTTGAAGAGATGTCACCACAGAAAGTGCATGTGTTTGACATTTCATTCACCACAAAACGGCATATTGAACTGAAACACAAAGATAATTAAAGCATGTAAGTAATTCCTCCCTGCCTGAGCCTGTTCTTTAGACAGATTTCCCAAGAGACTCTTAAAAAAAATTAATCTTCTGCACTCAGTCCATCCAAGAAGAAATGGCCTCTTTTCTCTAGGACCAGAAAGTCCTTCATAAAGCCAGCTCCTCTTTCTTGCTAATGCTGAAAAGTCTACGCAACAGAAATTCATGTCCTCCTCCAAAGCAGTTTTACTTCTTGTCCAGAACTAGACTAAATATTGTTCTAATTTGGGCCAGGGGTAGCAGGATAAACACTTTTAAATACAAACTTAAAAGAAACAGTTGCTTACCATCTGTTCCGAATAACTTTAGATACATTATCATCAATGTCCAATGTAGAAATGTAGCCATAAATAATGCCAAAGACTGGTTCAAGTTTCCCATCACTCTGTAAAGCTTTTTCTTTCAGCTGCTTCACAGTATAAACGTTAACTATAGTCTCCACTAAAAATTTAAAAGACATGTTTGGTGTCTGAGAAACAAACAACACAGAAGATCAACAACAGAAGAAAAGGACCTCAAGGTAGTGAAGAACAGAGGATTTAATCTAAAGCATCAGAAAAGCCCCGCACACCTTTTGCAGCAAGGTTATAATTAAAGGGGAAAAAATAAAAACTAAAAGAAAAATCAGGAAAATCTTAATCTTTGTATCAACCCAAAACAAGTTGATCAAAAGTTGATCAAAACTTTCCCTCTCCATCTTTTCTTACTTATTAAAGCCAGAAAAGAACATGTCAGTACACAAGCCCACATAGTCACCATGCCTGAAGATACATAAGTAGTAACATAAGGGATAGCTCAGTAACATCCAAACTTGAAGTACTCAGGCAGGCTACACAAAGAACTTGAAATTTCAACTGCACTGCGAAACTACAGTATCTAGTTCAGTGTTTTAACTTACAGTTAATGGATTCTTTTGATTGCTCCTCCATTTTATCATGCAAAGCTCCTGATTGTGCACTCTCTTTTATGAAGCTGAAGAGAACACTTGCTTCAGCGGTTTCTTAAAAATATATATATATTTAAGTTACGAATATATGTAATATGCAAAAATAACAAATATATTCTGTAACTTCTTAAATTCTGGTAGCACTATCATGTCTCTTAGATTTAGCCAAGGGATGCTTTTCTGTTTTGTTTTTTTTTTCTTTTACCATTAGTCATACATGGAATATATGAAGGCTGCTTAGATTTTATATATATATATTATTATATTATTTATATGTATATGAAATGGAAGCCAAAAACTTGGTCACTATGTAGGAAGCAGGGAGCTTCCTGAGGCAAGCTTGTAGAAGAAATCAGGTCTCCAATGGATTCATTCATGCTTTCTAGTCTACAATGATTACTAATACCAAAGCAATATGTCAATAGCTCTTACCTGGATTAGTTGTAATAATGGTCTTTGATATCACAGTTGCAGTCATACAGTTCCTAAATTTGTCAAAATTTATTCTCACATCTGCTGCAAATATTACTGGGCACGAAATAAAAAATCTGTTACTTTAGAATATGCATCACATTAAGAACTACAGTAAAAACATCAAAACAACAACATTATACCTGTTTTTCGTGGGATCCAACTTTGTGCAAGCTGGATAGACTCATTATCCCAACTAAATCAAGAGAAAATAGTGGGTCAAAACATTTCTGAAAAAGCACTAGAACTGTTAAGTACAAAACAAATAATACAGTTATAATTAAACTGATCAAAGAGAACAATTCGCTTATTACTTGCACATGCAAATGAAATACTGCATATATCCACGTGCATCTAGTTCACAGCCAGTAGGATGATTTAAGAATGATCCAATACTGTCCCTATATTATCCCATGCCAAACAGAATAAAATAAAAGGGCTATTAGGCTGTTCAAAATGATTAAATGTCACACACACTTGGAAAAATCCTATATGTATTTCAAAGTTTTGACAAGTAATTTCTAATCAAAGCAAATCAGAAAGAAAGTAGCTGCTTATCATCTGAGCCTTTTCTGTGGGAACAAGCCAATTGCTCACATCACTAGGCCAGATGTTCAGCCAGCTTTCCAACACTGGAACCCTTGTAAACTGTGGATAAGCCTGGAGTGAGGTCAGTGCTATGGCTCAAAAATGAAAATGCTTGATAAAATCTCAAGCAGTTCCTCTTAAGTTTGGATGGCAAGAATACTGCCGAAGCACAGCTCTGTTCTGTTTTTCTCAATCCCCACAAAAAGGTTTCAGATATTTACTTTTCATCTAGTATTGCTCAGCCACCTGTTCACTGATGGCCTCTGAAATATCTTCACTATAATGCTGTTGCTCAAGGATTTCCTCAAATCTTGGACTCTACCTATAACTCTGTGAAAGAGCAAAAGGCACTATTTAAGATAACCACAGGAACTCCACCTAGTCTCTCCTGAGGACTGCTAAAGCACACAGCTCTGTATCACTACACACACCAGCACTAGAACAAGAATAACAGAGCTGTTGCCACTGCAAATTAACACTGGTGGCAGCTCAAGGGCTAGAAAACTGCACACCATAGATAATTACTAGTGTTCACGAGCATACAAACACTCTGCTAAACACTACGCTGACTGACAATACAATTTCCAACTCAGACACAGAATGCAATGCTGCTACCTTGCTACTTTTACCTAGGGAACAAAGGTCATTTTAACCAAGGGACAGCAAACTGAGTGCAAACGAATACCCACATACCCTTGCATGTAGATAAGCCATGAGTTTATTGAAAAAAACTATGGGCAAAATGCAAATGCTCCTGTATAAACAAATATCACATGCATAAATTGTATGGACATTGTCGTGTTTGTAAATGGGATACAGTTTGAAAATATGGCCAAATAGTATCAAAACATTTCTGTGATATTTTAAACAAAACAAAAAAAAAAGGAAAAAAAAAAAACACCACCTATCTCCACTCCACTTCTTAATTCTTCTTGGCTTTAAAAATGAAGCATACTCCTCTTCCCCCCGCCACTAGTTTGTGGAAGAAATGAACTGCCCTTGTACCTCTTTTTAAATCCCACTTCCTGAATTAGTTCTAATTTCTGAATAAAAAATGTAATTATTTGGAATTAAGTTTCATTTTGGCATCTGTGAGCTAGCAGTTTGTCAGTACATCATACAACTAGACAATACATGTAAGGTTACTCTACTATCTCTGTTTAATATATGTTGCTGCCTCATCACAATTGCTACACAAATACCACATTTAAGACTACTGTAAAGAGTATGCATTCTTTATCTACTCTTGTATGAATGTGTGTATTTTAGTAAATTAAAACATTTTACCATACTATTGGAAAAGACATCTCTGTTTCATCATACAGCTTCACTTCACATCTCTGACCTTTTCTTTTGTCTGAAGTCATAAAATACTTTGGCTCCCCAACCTTTAGAAAGAAAGAGATGACACTTTTATAAAAATCCATGTTTTGCATATTTGCAAATTATCTACTGCTTGCACATGTATGATTTCAAAAAGGCAACTTCTGTAGGACATTTCCATTCCCTTAATTTTCTCCCTCGTGTTGTAGATGAAAACTTTAAGTAGATTGTACTTCAACACAGTTGAAATGACTGCCAACCTAAACAATCAACACTGATTCCTGGTCACTGAGTCCCAAAATCAATATTCATGCTTAAGTCAATTAAGATAGCCATGCTAAGTAGAAAAACACCGTGGCACCTTAACTTACTGACATTACAGCTGCAAGCACATTAAGGATTCTTCCATCAAGGCTTTGTCCATTTGCAACGATATCACCCAGTGAATAATAATCCTGAGGGTCCTTGACAGGCAGATGCAACAGAGAAAGTAATTTGATGTCCATTTCGTAACATGAAGAAGTTTTCACCACTGAATGATTTTCACTGAGCAGTAATTTGTAGCAACTAGATAGTAAGCACAGAACAAAACCAAGTCACATTTCACTTAATCAACAGTCTAAAACGTTAATTCACATGGGAAAATAATTGCTGATTTTCTCCTTTGTTTTCTCAAATGATATATATAAATTCCAACTTTTCAGTAATTTTTAAATATAATTTTAGAGCTTTCCTCTTATGGAAGATTTATTATTGTGTACTTAATATTTACTTAGAATTGAAAAGCCAGCTAGCAATGCAGAATACATATTTCTAAGCCTCTCAGCTCTTAACAATAACTAAAAATAAATTCTGAAACGTCTGTAATCTAGGTAATTGAGAGGTTTTGGCATTGTGACATAGTAAGACTACTACAGTCAGACTGGATTTGATAGGAGGTTTTCAAAAGAAATAGCCCAAGGAGTTTAGTAATGTTTAAAACGCACTGTTAGCCAATTGAAATAAGGTATAATCAATATATTCTGGATAAACGTATTTTACAGAAATGCAGTCTACAGCTCTTTTCCCCAGTGAAGATTCTACCTGACATTTGTTCTATTACTTCTTTCTTTTTAGCCAGAAAGTAAGTAGTGGGTGTAACTGCTATGGATATACACTTGCTACAAAGCTTAAGAGATGAAGAGTAAGCAAGACCACAAAACTTCTACTAGTCGTATGCTGCTGCAATCAGCTGGCAATTAAAGAAATTATTAACTGTGATCTTACTGGAAAGATCTACCAGTCTACACTTTAAATTTACCTAGGAGTTACAGGGTTGAATTTTTCTTCCCTTTCTCCTTCCTTTGACTGGACTAAAGGATTTTCAATTGTAACTGCAATAAAACATTGACAAGTTATGTTAAAAAACTGCAAACAGATACATACAAAGAGAAGTAGCTTTTAAAATGGTTGCTTCCCAGGTTTGATATGGAAAATAACAGATATGTGGTACAACTACTGTTAAATACTTTCATACTGAAAACAGTGTCTGTCCAGACAGCTCACATTATAGCCAAAGTCCCAAAGGAGTCCTCAAGACATTTAATGGAAATAAAATGACTAAGCGTTCTTGTGTGCATACTTTTCACGAGTTTCATCCAAACATTCTGATATAGCAATCGTGGGCAGCAGAGGTTTTTTTATTAACTTAATATACAAGCACAGACTGTAAATATATAGGTTGCTGTTGTGTTTTTAATGGACAATCACAGTAATACCTATAAGTAATGAAAACAACAACAAAAAACAATACTGAACTACTTTACAGAGTTTATTTTTCATAATTTGTAAGAACTGAATGTAATGTAAGAGTTTAGACCCACTCAACTATAGGTAAGTTCTGGGTGGCTGCATTCAGTGGATTTCTATCTGGTCTCTTTGTTTACATATTTACTGGTTTTGGATTTAAATTCTAGATATTTTATTCCCTTCCTCTTTATACTTAACTGAACAATTTGTTTCCAATTAGACTGTTTTCCAAGCCCTCAGAGAAAAATATAGTAAAACCACAAACACATAACACTGAATTACTGGGGAAAAAAAAAATCCACATTCAAACAGAGACGTTAAGAAAAAAATTCCAACTTACCACAGTCACCAACTCTAAAGCTTTCTGAAAGCGATCTAATATATTCTTCTCTGCCCCAAGAACTAACATTGATAAAATAAGCTGGTGAATCACGAATAGTGAAACCGAAGGTGTATCTTTCAGACCCAATGTCTGCAAAACCAAACAGTATTATTAGCATTCAGTTGCACACCTTAGTTTCAATCTGGAACATACGTATAAGATCTGTATTAGAAGGTTTGGCTAGATTTTGTCATGAAGAATTGACATCCGCAGTCTGGTGAATACCACTAGAGGTCAGCAGACTTTTTGGTAAACACATTGGTGTTCATGAATGGGGACGGCTACAATTCCTACAAAAACTGTACCCGTACCATGCTATCCACATACGCGTATCACTTAACTTTAGGCAGCACCATATAAGCTTACAAATTAAAGAACTGTACAGTACAGCAGTCAAAGCAGTCATCCTACCCAAACACATTAACAAAGGTAACTCATCAGGCAACGTTATAAATGAGCGTATGAACTAGCAAAAATATTCTAGTAGGAAGGCAGTCTTTCGACGGCTGTGCCCATGTATGAGAAGACCGAGATGACATACACGCTGCAGATTACAGGCAGTATTACAGTTCAGATAGTACCAAGGGGTCTAACTGAATAAAACAAAGGGTTTCCAGCCCTATAGAAGTTCATGATTAAGAGGGTATCAGTGAGAGTCAGGAAGGCTGCGCTCCCTTTTCCCTCACAGCTAATTAACAAGCTTTCCATGGATCATACAGCAGCCTGCAACATGTTATTTTCAAATTATCAGTAACAATTGTAGAGCCATCTGCATACAGCAAGCGCAACCTGGCTGTAGTTCCGTGGAGGCATCCACAGGAACCACCCCATTTCTCAGCTATGGAGAATTGCTTCTCATGAGGATGACTTCCCCCCAAAATTCACCACTAGAGCAGGCTCAGTGATGACAGTACCAACAGCGTAACTGAGCCCCTCACACAGAGCTGGAACGATTGTGGCCGGAGGTGCTTCCTAGCACTGTGTTGTCTCTAATCTGTAGGTACATGATTTCAGTTTCCAATTAACAGTGTATTAACAATGTATTATTCCCATTTTTTCTTGGGAAATATTAATTTGGTGCTACCCAGACCAGAAATTACTCATTTCACTCAAGATATCTCCTTAACATTTCTAAGACAGCATGAATATGAAGAATTGACTCCAACACTATTTATAGTAGTAGCGTGTTCAAAATGGTACCATCTTCTTCAGATGCTGAAATACTTCCATGCTGGAATTTTTTAGAATGAATTCTAACTGATAAGGTTTACCCAAACTAATGCTGCTCTCTCCTTGTTTCCCATCCCCCACAATTATTTTTTTTTCATTTGTATTCCATACACTTTACACTAAGAGGTCTGTTTATCATTTAAATATCGATTTCAGTCATACATGCCAAATTATACCACATAAGAAAATGAAGTAAAAACAGTTAAAAAAAAGACTCTACTTTTTCTGTCTGGAAAGCCTCTGACATCTGTTTTCCCAATAACCACACCGATTACATTCTAAAAAATAAAAAGATTATAGAATACAAGTATTAAACACAGATGTATATGATGAATTAGATTTCATGGACTTGTACTCTACTGATGATAATAAACATATTTCTGACTGGTAATCATTTTAATCTATTTATTCCACATTACCATATGAACTAAGGACTAAAACATAAACATACAATTTTACTTTAAAAAATGTGACTAAAAATATTAAAGGAAATACATCTGTTTCTGTTTGTAAAGACAATGAGAGGACAAAAGTTCAACCCAAAACATTCATAATTTTGTCTGTTTACAGTATCCTCTCCTCAGGTAGGCAGTGATGTTGTTGTTGATGTAGAATAATATATAATATGTATTATAATATATATCTATGTGGTATTAAAAAAAAAATCTCCTCAGCATGAGAGAAGAGCACAGCAGTGCTAGTTCAGAAATTTAAGAGGTAAGCAATGAAAGCCAGTATGGTAACAAAGCCTGGAAGGGTGACTGCCACTGCAACACAGCAGAAAGACGGAGGTGGAAAGACAAGGCTCTGAGGCTACAGAGGTTATCTTCGACTTCTGACTTTCATAAATAAGCATCATACACTCATTTCTCAGCAGATTACCGTATTTGCCTTAAGTTCCCAAGGGTACTTCAAAACACGAAGTGTGCCACATCTCTTCCACATCACACACGTCCAAGTTTACTTGCAGTACTCTGTGACTTTCTTGTTCCAGCAGGGGAACCACAGCAGTCAATCAGTAAGGGACAGTTTAGCAATTTAATAATCAACACATGCTGAATTTTCTATCTGTTCACAAAGCAGCACAACCTGACCAGCTCCACTACAACTGTACAATGTCTGTACATGCTCAAAAATTAGGTCTCATGTTCCCAGTTTACTCTGAATCACTAGATGGAGCAAGGTAGCTGTGTTATCCTGCCCTGATGGACATAAACTCATTATAAGGGTGGATGTGGAAATAGTGTAACATTCTAGTTCTTCCAATCTTTTTATCATAGGGTATTTTCTATCTATCCACAATATGTAATGAATTAGGATTTTTTCTATTTTTAGTTTTGCTTCTTTAAAAAAAAAAAATCAATTAAATCAAACTACAGCATACCCTGTATCTCACCACTGGCATGAAGAACTGACATTTAGGATGACTTTTTACATAAACTATCCTGATGTAAAACTGCAGTTTCCAAAAGAGACCTCCACTATCCCTGCTGCAAATTTATTCATCATTCTTATGCTAGTACTAGGGCTGCACAGCAAGCTGGCAGAAGGAAGTGATCTGGCTGAAAACTATGGGGGGAGAAGGGGGTATAAAAACTTTCAGAGATCATTTCCTTGATCGACTTTATTGTGCAACTACACAAGCGTTAGTTTCACCAGAAGAGGAGGAGTGAAACACGCCTGCCACAAGGGAATGGGCTGCACTGCCTTTTTTGGCAGAGCATTGCTTGAGACTGCTCAACCAAATCATGAGACTACAGCATTACAACACTGCAAGCTTCTTAGACTTTTAAAAAAGTCTTTTTCACTTTTAAAAAATTAACTTTTAAAAAATAAACTCCGAAGTAAAAAATTATGACATTTAGGTACTTAAAATGCCAAGAGCTCAGCTGTTTTAGGCTGGTTAGTATGTGTTTAGGAGGTTATCATCAGATAATGGTGAGTTATTGTAAAGAAAGTTGCTGTGGTTTTTTTATTATTATTATTATTATTAATGTTTGCTAATTGCAATACTCAAAATTAGTTTTATTTGTAAAATAAAAGCTTTTAACTGAGTTAGTGAACCATTGTATTGTGAGTAACTGTGAGTGACAGATTAACTTTGCTGGAGACCAGAAGTTTATAAAAAGTTGGAAAAAGCATTATTTCTCTTTCATATGTTTAAAATAAATGGGAAAAAAAAAAGTGGTAAACTGTGCCCCTCTAAACAAAAAGTTGTGGCAACAGGAAAACTTGTTTTCAGCTCCTCACAATGCATCAGGTCTTCCATGGGGCATACAGCTCTGCAGGCATGCATCTGCTTTTCCCTATGTGGAGAGATGCAGCTGTAGCAGGGCAATGCAGCTCAGCTGGCAGCATCCATTTCGAAATGCAGCTTCTCTGTTTTGTTCTCCAGGTACCACCTCCCAGCAGCACCAAACATTTAAAAAAACGTTATCACCGGTGGGCTATAAGGAGTGATGGGTGGGAAATAATTAAGAGAGAGCCAAGTAGCCTTCTCCCTCTTGTATCAAAACAATCTTGGATACCAAAGAATGAAAAACTGGGTCCCCAGACTTTCTATTTTTAATTCAATCATCTAAAACCCAAAGGAGAAAAACATTGAGTTACACTGCACACCTTTTTGTTCAACCTTTACTTCTGTGATAATAGTCCTCATTTGTGTCAGGACAACAACAACAAAAAGATCACACATGGGCATCCAACATCTGCATGGAACTACTAAGTACAAAACTCTGCTGTTTGCTAAGTTTACTTTTTGGTTCATCCTACTCTCCCATACTCCCACAAGCAAAGTTTTTTGCACCTTAATAGCCTGACAAACACAAAACCTGCTTTTTGTTCTAAAGAAAGAGAAACAATCCCATTTGATGTGTAATTGTGAGATTTTTTATCCAGTTAAAAGACCATACCATTCAACAAGATTTTTGTTTGAATAATTAAGGACTACCTTACTTAGCTTAGTGGGATTGAGCACACAAGTAAAGACTGCAGGACCAGGCCTTATGTTCATAGCTTGTTGTGAAAGACTATTGTAGGTTACAGATGTATTGTGACTACATAATGCTGACTCTGTACATGCCTTTACTAATTCAGAATCCATTTAAAACATTACAAAGAAACCTCTGATACTTTCAGACATTGAATTGTCCAGTCAATATCTGTAGTTGTAGTATCCACATATTATGGACAACAACAGCATCAATTTTCATTTTCCTGGTTTATGCACAAAGAAAGTAAGGTACTTTATATCTAACAATTATACTAATGCTATTAGTATCTAAATACATGTCAATTACATAATTCTGCAGTAATGTAATACAGCCATATACAATTTCACTTGAGAACAAAAGTACTATGGCACTGAGACTTACAGGACGAGCAAGATTTGGATGCAGATCTGAAAGTGCAACAAAGTCCCGTGTTGAACTGTAATAAGCCATTTATCTGTAATTTGAGAAAATGAATTTAGATTTTTAAAAGATCTAAACAAATCACTTAAAACTATTCATAAGGAGAACAACAAGCATTTTTTAATACAAATGTTTTGACCTAAATAGCATGTCTTCAATAAAAGCATTTCAAGCCATCTAAAGTACAAAATTCTTCATTGTTTGTATTCGGCTATGTAATAGTCATGAGTTTTACTATGCTATCTGTGCTTCTCAAACAAATGTTTGTTTGGTTGGTAGTTGTTGTTTCTGTAAAGCATTAAATAACTCCATTAGCACACGCCATGAAAAAATATTTACTCTCTTTCTCCTGTCTGGGAAATCCAACCAAATTCAATAAGGCAGCTTGGATATGAAAGGTCATTTACATGGAAGGAAATAAAAGTGCTGCATTGAAAATCACCTTAGTTGAATTTCTGGATTTAATATTAAACTACTTTAAAACATGAGTTCATCCCTTCTTCAAAAATGGAAAAGTTTTGAATTTAATTAAAAAAAAAAACAAAACAAGTCAATTATTTTCAGGCTGCCAGTGGGCTCACAGGCCCATTCCTGTGAGCTACCAATGTCCCCTCCATTGATGCCAAAATTGCACCACGGCTGTTTTGTCAGCCTCTCTGAACGCCTTTCATTATTTCAGGATTTCAGTTCCATGGCTATGCTCAGAGACATCGCTGATATTTAGCGAACAGTTGTCATATTTTCCTTTTTTTGTAAAAGGAACCATCGAGTTATCCAAACGTTAATAACCTTTAATATTGGAGAACTGCTGTTGTTTTCAGAGGACACCCACTCCAAACTCTTTAACAAATATCTTGCATGGCTTTTGCTACCTGTACACCTGGCACCCTGCGTGAGAACTGTTAAACACTTCATTAGTCATTGGTATAACGATCTGTTGAATACACTAGAAAAGTAGACAGGCTATAAAGCAGTTATCTGGGAATATAAAGTGATTTCTCTAAAAGAGAATTTAAAACTAATCTCTCACAGAAAGATACTCCAAATTTGCTTTATAAAAACTACTTAATCGTGTGGCTCTCAAACCTGCTGCCATCCCATTACATGGAAGAACGCATGTTCACTTACGTAGGAAAGTCAACTATCCCTCCAAGGCACGTCAGTATCCTTGTCTCAGTTAAATATTGTTAAATGATGTACCTCACACCACGACTGAATCAGGTGAAAGACAACAGCACTGGGAACACATGGATCAAAGGACAATTAGAGAGGCTATTAAAGATTTAAAGCGCTTCAGGCCCCAAACAGGGAAGGACAGTATCCAGTTGTACCGGTCGTTTATCCTCAGAGGCACGAGCTAAGCTCCCGGGGTCAGCAGAGGGAACCTGCTCTTAGCACCTGCTCAGCACCACCCAGGATCAGACCCTCTTCTGAGGAAAAGGAGAAGACAGAATCCAGAATAACTAAAACCATTGAAACCTTAGTCACGGCCATGCCATCCCATCCCAAACCGGTGTCTGGCAGCAGGTGAGCTGGCACCCTCAAAGCCTGACACCAGAGATTTTTCTTACCACGGCCCTGCCGGCTGCTGAGAGGGAAACAGAAGGCGGGAGGGTGAAGGGGACCGGGAGGGGACAGAGACACAAAATGGCGGCGGGCGCCATGGGCGGGAAAAGGCCTTCGCGCCCCTCCGTGTGTGACCGAGCCTAAAGGGCCAGCTCTGGGCCTCAGGGAACAGCTGCCAAAAACAAACAAACAAAAAAAACAAAACTGAGAAATTTTAAGTCTCAGGGCAAACACTTTAACCTGCCTGGCCAGTGGTGAGCAACCTAGAGGCACCAGCCCGGAGTACAGTGCCATCACATTCAATTTCAGTCAGAGAGCTTGGCTGAGGGTGCAGAGCTTGTGTTTCACTTCACAGAATTATTTGTAAATGTTCTTATTTGCAGGGCTGAACCTGGTCCACCTCCAGTCCATGGCTGCAGCCCTAGCTGTAGCAAAGGGCGCTCTTACCAAGCTCCTCGAGTTCATGAAGCTGATGAGGCCCAGGAGTCAAAAGTCAGCCTCGTTCTGCCACAATTATAAATGCAAAAGACACCAGCAAGCCCCAGTAAATTTCAGAAAATTAGAGGAATGATTCCCTGTGGCTTTTTTTTTTTTTTTTCCCTTTTTTGTGGTAGCTCCAAGAGAAAAAAAAAAATGTAGCCTGCATTTCATAAATGAATTGAAATTTATGTTTTAAGACATTATTTGTATTGATTTGCACACAGCATTCCTGGGTTTTCAGGCCATGCAGAGGACTGAAGTGGGCCATTTTGTCCATTTATATTGCATTATAAATTTTTTTTAATCGATACTCTTCACTTCTGTGTCATAAAAAATTCTACTCCTGATCAGTAATTTTATGACCTCAAGGTCATAGCTATTGAAGTTTTTAGTGTAGCCTGACAAATTCTCTGTGTTGGTTCTGTATTACAGGATCTTTCATTTCTTCAATTAAACAGCTGAAAATGGATACCACCTGTGCTCTCATATTTATTGTGTCACTAAAGTCCATGATAATTACACCATGCTGATGACAAATGGCATGCCAGAGAACTGACAGCCTGGGTTCTCAGGTTTTGTAGGTCACATTTTATACAGTACGATCTATAGATCTAACTTTGTTCCATAGGTTTGAAGTCTCCAGAAAAGAGAAAGAACATGTGACCACAGGCCATTTTTCTGTTAATTCCATTGTTTTCACTACCTCAAGCTGATGAACAAACAGCAGATAACAAATGTGGTGATGGGACCCTAATCAAGTGGGAAAGAGAACTTGTACGCTAGCTGGAAAATGCTTCTGGAGGTAGATGCTTCATTCTTACCACCATGACTGCAAGGCAAACCAAAAAAAAAAAATAAATCTGAAATGATATCTGCAGGGTCTGCACTGCTGCAGAGGGTGATCGAGGCAGAATCACGCCCTGCAGACTCATGGGCATTGGATTTGTCCAGCATACAAGCAAGGTTTGGGTGGGACATGAGCACCCACTTTGCTAAACCGAGCAGGGATTCTGCACCACTGCCCTGGCATGGGCACCACTTTCCTTAGGTTTTGTCCCATTGAGCTGCTTTTCTCCCACAGGCACAAAGGGCAGGTGAAACCCGAGGCGGCTGGTGCTCCCAGCCCAGGGCTGAGGCTTTGTTTGGTCTCAAAGCCGCCAGAACAAGGATGCTGTTGTGCACCGCTCCTCCACACCCCTACAGCCTCCGGAGATGGTTAACAAACATGTGCTTTTGCCTTGTGGTCTAGTCCCGCTCCCTGCTCTCGTTTTCAGCACACCTACATTGTGAAAAAAGGCTGCAATTTACTTTCCCGTGGTAGCTCCCGCTAGGAAGACATTCTCAGGTGTATCTAGATGCAAGGAGCATCACAAAGGGGTGCACCTATCCAGCCACAGGCACAAAGCTGCTGGGGGAGTGAATGCGAGAACAGAATTTTCACCCTGGAAGATGTGATTAGGTGCTGAATTTCTAACTTGCAACTACGGAGACAAGAATACATTTAACTGATGTACCTGTCTCACAGTGATCCTGACTTCTGCCATTTGTCTGGCACATGTCACAACAGGGGACAGTCAGCAGTTCGGACTCCTGTAGGTTACTGTAAACAACTAACGTCTTTATTAGTGCTAATAAGAAACAAATGTCTTCTAACCTGAACGTCTCCCGCTAATATGCAATATCAGCAGCTTCTCCAAGTTAGAATTTTTTAAACAGAGATACTGAAGAGAGATTACAAAACCAAAAGTTACTTAGCTTTACTCAAGCTTTTCTCCTCAACTGACCTGAAAGTGGTCTTATAAAAGAAATCAGCATCATTATATCCATTTGACAGTTGAAGAAACAGAGGCAAGAGAAAGACCAGGAGCAGTTTCCTGACGGCCAGTCACCACATGAGGATCCCTGGGCACATCCAGCCCAGTACAAGCACCAGTCCCTGCAGGAGGGTGCCAATACGGAATTAGTATTTTTCTGATCTGGTGCTTGATCCCTGAGTGATTTCAGCTCTCCAACACTTTAGCAGCACTCAGCACTCTGACGGATTCAATCTGTGATTAGCAAAGACTTCCAGTGCACAGCTGCAAATTGAATGGTCCCTGCTAATTAGGCCTTCATGAATGGATTTATTTAAGTTACACTCATTGGCATGGTCAAGGAGAGCAAATGCCATTTTGTAATTCACTTAGCGATTTGTTATTTGATGATCAGTACTGTTTGCATGCAGGAGAAGCTGTCTCTGTCCAGCAACAGGAAGGACATCTCTGAAATTATCTTCAAAAAGATTTTCAGAGCTTGAACATATCAAAATATTTGCTCTGCAAGTTTTACACCGCCCACAGTTTTTACAGAGTGGGCTCATTTAACGTTTATACACTCTTAGGACAAATAGAATCTGTAAGATGAAAAGGGCAGACCCATAATTTTATGTAATTGGCCTGACTGAATGCATTAAAAGCCTCAAGTTATTAAAGGTATTCTCTCTTCAGCGGCTTTAGCTGATACCTGACCTGGATGAGAATGGAGAATGCTGATGAAGTAATGATGGACATCTTTAGCAGAAGTAGTGCAGGTGCTGATGCAGCCAACAGGTGCTCAGTGTGTTGAGGGATATTTAATCTAAATTTCTCTCCGTCATGCAGTATGTCTTTGTTCATCGCTCGCTTTGCCCTGCATCCCCCCAGTCCTGGTCTGCAGCACTGGACTCATCCCTGTGCTGTTCCAGTGGGATTTCCTCACTCTGAGGAGTGCTGCAACCTCCTGCAGCCCAAGAACATGCGCTTTATTTAAAAAAATAAGATAAGGATCAATCATGGCTGGTTTCAGTGTAATCTGTGCTAATTATAGCTGATTTGATCAATGGAAGACACCAAGACTTGAGGCTGGTGCATCTGCATAGCATCAGTGCAAGCGCTGCTTGTGTGCGTGCATAAGCAATGGAGCCCTACATCTCAAGGGCTTGGAGCGGGGGTGCCGCTGGCTCTCTTCTGCCCTACTGCTGACAAAGAAGAAAAAAAGCCATCTTGAAGGTGTAAAGCTATTTGGGACATGTAAGCGTTCCCCTTTCCAGCTGTCCGGGAAGGACAGTTTTGAAACAACAGATGCTTGCAAGACATCTCCTTGTTCTCTCTGGTGAATTCACATGAAACTCCTTAAAACAAGATCCAGCTTCCCCCTTGGGCGGGGAGTGAGCAGCATCTGGAGGGCCTGAGCGCAGTGAGGTCCGTGCTGGGGGATGGCAGCAGGGCTCCCCCTGCAAAGTCGGCCCCAGATGCCTGCTCACCAGCAACCTCAGTTCATAACCGTTTCAGCAGTAATTAATCCCTTCTGTAACACTCTCACAATGATGGAGCAGAAACGTCACATAACGTGGGCAAGCCCAGCAAGGAGGCCAAACCTTCAAGGCCAAAACATGCTGTGAAACCTACTCACATCAAGTGACCATTGCAGAATTTTAGAGAAAAAAAAAAATACAATCTAAGACCTCTGGATAATCACTGTGTAGCTGGTATATTTTCAGCAGTTTGCAAATAAACATATCTCAGAACTAATCCTTCTGTGCCTTTGCTATTCCAAAAAGCCCAAATAAGATGTCCATGTAGGAATTCACTGTTTGAAAACACTGGCACGTAGTTTTCTTTACTTCTGTCTTTGTCCACACAATATTCTACCTTGCTTTTCTGCAGATCAGGCTTTAACTGCTGAGGACTTTAGAGAAATCACTCTGCTCTTTAGCTTACCTAAAACTGCAGAGGTGAAAAGAGCTTCTTTGTGGAGCCTCTGAGCAGTATGAGAGCACCCAGGCTATAGAGGATGGCTTCTCCCCTGCGTAATTCCAAATAAATTGTGAGGTCAGTGAAATTACTTGGATTTTCATCACTTTCCCCAAGACCAGAACTTCCTCCTCCCTCTATGAGCAAACAAACGATGAATATTTTCCAACAAAACGCTATGAATTCAAAAATACAACAATTAAAATTAGTTTTAGTGACAGCTCCCTGACATTGGGGAAGAATGCTTTGGGAGGAAAAAAAAAAAGATATTTAGCATTGGTTGGCTGCCGTTCAAACATTTTCAGCTATTGAAATCAATGAACCAAACCCAAATAAATTATATCTGGATTTCAGTTTGAGACACATGATACTCAACAATACCAATTAGACCATACGGGATGGGAGTCTTCCAGCAACAAATGTGGGGGAAAACCCTTCCAAACTTCAGCTGCTTCAGTTTCCAACCAAGTGTAAAACTCAATCCCTTTTCACAATGCACGAGCAGTTCATAAGGAAGAAAATTTAGGATGTAAATCTCAGAGACAGATGGGGATGGCTGTAAGAGAAAACTGGAATCATAGAGTAAATAACATTTTTTCCCCCACCACAGAATTCAGTGAACAGAACATCAGTGAAATGCAAACGGTCTGTCCAAGCTAAACTTTCCAGCAAAAATATACCTTTGATCTCCTGGCTGAGCGCTTGGCCCCGGCACTGGTGGCATGGCTCCCACTGCCTCCGAGGGCCAGGACTGCATCCAGCCCGTTCCTATAGGTAATGGTGTGTCAACATTTCCACGGTACGCCTGGCTGCCTGTCAGCCAGCTAGTTAGAAAATTCCTGCAGCCCGACACTGACATTTTCAGTTTTCATTTGCTAGAAAAACAAAAACTCCCCCCAAAGCCTTTTCAGAGTGCAAAGATGCAAGACCTGATCAAAACAGGACTTTATCAAGAAATTTTCCATAAAGAAAATGAACACTAGAGGTCAACCTAACAACTTGTCCCGGAAATATATATCTCTGGAATAAAATATTACAGACTTCTTCTGTATACTGTACACCTCTCTAACTACATCCAGATTCACTGGCTTGGCAAGGCACTTCATATCTAACAAGAGTTTATTCTATTCTTTTGAATTTGTTCTCGTCTTGCTGTACATTAGTATTTCCTTTTCTGGAGCTTGCCTGTATGATCGCTGTCCCAGTTCACATGGCTCACTAATGTACTTAACTACCCGTTTATGAAATGAAAGGGGAAATTGGCACTTGTGTGCGTAAATACTGGAGGCCAAATGTGTCCCTGCTGCAGCTCCGCTGCAGAGGGTCGAGTTGGACTGGAGATGAACGCAGAGACAAAGGGGCAGCCACCCCCACGTGGATGAAAGCCCTTCTCACTGGTCCTGGTGTCTGCTGGATAAAGCCACAGCCTCAGCAGCAGCAGGGACCTTGCGGAAAATTGGGTTGGACGTGAGCAAGGAGTTTGTGGCTTTCAGCGTTCAGTTCTTTTTTTCAGTTGAGGCCAGGCATCTTCCTCTCTCTTCCCTGCTCCTCGTAAGAGAAACAGCATGTAGAAATAACATGCAGCCCTGCCAGCCTGCTTCCATTGCGAATCCCCCGCTCCCCTCTTGTTGGGCTCCTTTCTCAGCCAAACTCGACGGGGACACCAACGTGGAGGCTACCTCCACCGAGGAAGCTAAGGGACATTTAAGATTCAAAAAACAAGTCCAATGGAAGTGTGGATCCAGCAAGGAGTGTGCTAAAGCAAAAAATTTCTCCCAGGGAGTCACTGGGACCGCTGGTGTGCTTTGCACTAAGCACATATGTGAGTGCTTTGCTGAACCGTGGCCAAATGCAGTTCTTCTTTATGACTGCGGGCCAGATCCTGTAGCACTGAGTAACGCCGATGAGTAACATTCATTCACACAAGTGGTCTCTGTGGAGAAGGGCTGCCAAGTCCTGGCCCTGTATGATTTTCTCTTGAGCAAGCAGCCAGAGCAGAGCTCCATATGGCAACGCCAGTTCCTCACTCAGCAGCTTGCCTGCTGCCAGCTCCGTGGTGGAAACACCCCAGTGAGGCAGAAACGTTCCAGCTTAACCTCCGTGCTACAATTACCTTTAAAAAACTGCCAGATGAATTCCTTAAAATTCTTCCAGGGAGTTTCTACCTGATGCGGCTCTGTGTACGACCATGGCCAGTGACGCCCTCCTGGGCAGCGCCCGAGCTCTTCCTGGCGGAAGGTATCTCCCAGGGCTTGTCCACAGGGTCTCATCTCTCAGCACCCAGCTTCCTGGTGGCCCAGCACATTCTGAGGCCGCTGCAGATGTGCTGGGCTAGCAGGACAGGACTCTTACCCTCCTCTTCAACACGTCCCTAACGTGGAGCCTAAGCTGGTGCAGGGACACATCTCTGTGATGGTGCTTTCCAGTTGCTGCAGACACAGGAGGGATTTTAGGAGGGGCATGAGAGTGGCTGGGGTCGTGGTACAGAAATAGACACCTCATCCCACCGTGCAGCCATCGTGCATTAAAACTCTTGCTCCAAGAGAGTGAAAATTGGGCACAGCTGAATGGGAAACCTCCCCCCACGTTCATCTCAGCATGCTCCCAGAAGCTGCAGGGCTCTGACACCTCGCCTCTGGAGCTGTTCTGGTCAAATGCACAGAGGAGGTGCTGCCCTTCCCCAGCACCCCTGAGTGCCCACGGGGGAGATGCCCGACTTGGCCAGCCCTGTTGCAGCAAGGACAACGTCCAACCAACCTCCGCTCCCTGCCTCTTGGGGGGGGCACATGAAAAACATCCACCTGCAGCCCCAGGCTGGGCACACCCTGAGGCTCTTCCCGAGGGCTGACAGCAGCCGCAGCAACCAGCCCCTTCCCACCACAGAGACATGGCCCACACCAGCCCCAGCACCTGCTGGACCAGCCACAGGGACCCTCCACATGCTGTGGGGACCCTGCGGTAGAAAACAACAGCCACCCACCCAGGAACCCGCACATGTCCCGGGTTCTCCCCAGCCTTCACCACCCCCTCGTCCAAGAGCCATGCGTGCGATCACCGGTGAAGGTCCTGAACAGGGACCGACATTTCGTTAAGGTCTCCAGCGATACTGGGCAGAGTGCCGAGGAGATGGACCTGCCAGAAATGATCGGCAGCACTCGGAGGGGAGCAGGGCTCTTGCGTCCCTTGTCACCAGCAGCTGCTCCCAGTTACCTCCGACACATCCCTCGGTGCCATCGCCCTCCTCGTGGGGGCTGAGCACACAGCAAGGCTGGGGTGAAAAAGCACAACAATACCCAAGCATTAGGTGTTACCCAGGCAGGATCGGGCCCCACCGAGGCCAGCAGCAAGCTTGGGTAACGCTTACGGAGCCTTTCTGCATCGCCGCACCCTCAGCCTCTGTAGCATGTGCTGTTACTGCCAAATCAATACGTGAGACTTCTTGGTAAATAATTGTGTCAGTGGGATGTTAATGGTGCACAGTGCTCGTGGTGTCAAGACTTCTTTTTTTTTGTCAGCAAAGCAAAGTCATTCATTTTTCTCCCCCTTCCCCCTCCATGAGCCTTCCGAAACGCACAAAATGGGCTCCAGACCCACCTCCTACAAGGAAATGAGAACCAGCCCCGGAGGATCACCCAGCAAGAAGCCTCTGTTCGGAGATCTGACGCCTCTTCAAAGCTGGGGGAGCAAATGTGCTCCTACCTCCGCTGATTTATGAAGAACGTCTGCGTCACCGATGCGGGGGAAACGGTTAAACGCTACCAGAGGGAAGGGGAGCCGGGCGCTCGCGGCCTGTGCTTGGGGGCTGCACTGCATAGCCAACTATTTATTATGCTTTGTTTCCATATAATTAGCTCTATATTACATTCGGGAGGAAAACAAACAGCCTGGTGGCTGCGGCACATGCTGCTGGGTTGTGTGCCCCCTACCAAAACAAACACCGGTGTGCCCCAGCCGGAGCGCCACGGTGGCAGGCGGGGCGTGCCAAAGGCAGCTCTGAAATCGCACACAGCAGCAGCCAGCCCAGGTCCCCGTGTGTGAGGGGACTCGGGGAAAGCAGGTGGCTCTCCCCTGCTGGCAGGAGATGCCCAGTATCGCCTCTGACACAGGGAAGCCAGCACACGGCTCCTCTGCCTGCCCGCAATCAGCTGGAAAGGCTTGGTTAAATGGGGACAGAGCTGCACAAAGCTGCTCCTCCTCCCTTCCCTCTGTGTTGGGAAATTCGGGGTGTAAATTGCTCGCTTTGTTTTTAATTTCTGCTGATGCCCCAGCATTATTTATGCTCTCGAAATACAGCAGTAGGCACGAGTATAGCACTTCATTCATGAAATACATCCTACTACCTATGCTAATTATCGATCGGAGCAGTAAATAACTCCAACAGGCACAGTTTTCCAAATGAGTAGAGGACGTGGCTGAAGGCTGCCCATATGCCAGGGCCAGCAGGATTGCACCAGCAGGGCCGGTGAAGCAGCTCCTGAAATGCTCTTTTTTCACACAAAGCAAAGCCAAAAAGGCCAGCGCAGCCCCGGGTGGGTGACAGTGACAGCTGTGCCCTGCGCTGGCACAGGGCTTCCAGCCAGCCCGGCTAGTGCTGGGGGGACATCCATGGGGAAAGAGGACGCAGCCTGCCCTGGGATGCTCCCAATTAATGCCAGAAGGATAGGGACGGCCAAAAGGTAACCACTCTGCCCTGTCCAAGGGACACGCAGCCACACCAGGAGCTGGTTCCCACAGTACCACGCACTCCAGGAGAGCCCAGAGGCCACTGCAAGAAATAAAAGGTCTCTATGATAACTTTTTATTTTTTTGGTTTGATTTGACCACGCTGGAGAAGAGGAAGGCAGTACATAGCCCTGTGTATAAGCAGTTGCTTGATTAGCATAGTTAATGCCTGTGGAATTTATTCAATGTCTGAATTCTTGCGCTTTTTCCAGGGAAAAGGCAACGGGGAAATCTGCATAACACTATCCATGCAGAACTGTGTCTCAGCTGTCCCAAGTATTTCCCTGGAAGCCCTCTCTACCCTCCAGTAAGAAAAGGGACCCAGGAAAGCCAAGTGCTAGGCTGGATAGATTTAGGGTTGCTATACTGGGACCCATTTACCTTGGCTCAAAGGTGAAGCAGCACCATCCTCAAGGACAAAAGCTTAACAAGTGGGAGGATCTGAAGCAGACCTTGACCTAGTCTCAGTCATGTAGCTGCACCAAGCCAGGCGAGGTTGATTTATGGCAGCAAGAAGGCAGTTTCAGAGGCACCCAGAGCATGCCCACCCCCCCAGCACCTCACAGCACCCCCGGCTCATCGCTGCAGGACGGGGCTGCTGCAGCAGCACCCCCAGCGGTGCTGCCAGCTCTGGCCGTGCTCATCCCGGTTCATTCCGGGGCAGTGTGTGTGGGCAGGGTGGTACACAGCGTGAAACAACAGGGTGCTTTCAGCAGCTCTAGCATTCACCCTGGGGCGAGCGTGATACCCAGGCAGCCTCTCACCAGGGCTCGGCTCCTTCCAGTTTAGCTGGT
Organism: Anser brachyrhynchus; assembly: GCF_964034855.1. NCBI lineage: Eukaryota > Metazoa > Chordata > Aves > Anseriformes > Anatidae > Anser > Anser brachyrhynchus. The sequence goes on from NC_137733.1 coordinate 16,403,660, forward strand.
CCCTGTTCCAGAGGGCTGAGCACGGTCCGAGGCACCGAGGAGACCAAAGTGGGATCCCCAGCTGCAGGAAGCACAAACCCACGGCCTCAGGGGGTTAAAACCCACGTGGTGCCCAGCAGGAGCGTGGTGGCAGGATGCCCCGCAGCAACCAGTGCTGCCAGAAGTCGCCGCATCCAGGCAAGTCCCCACTGCGCGCTGCTGCCTGCGCACACCAAAGCTCTTTGCCTCCCCTGGGATCCCCCAGACGTCCTCTCCTGCTCCTCAGAGGGAGGCAGACAGCAGCAGACCCCCACCAGCCCCACTTCCCAAGCTATCCTCAAACAACACCTGCCCATTCCCACCGCTGAGAAACCTTTCCCATTTTCCCGAGGAGCTGCAACAACCCCAGCCTCCTGCAGAGCCCCCAGCTCGCTGCCAGGGCTGAGCCCCCGCTGCCGGGGATGCTCCTGTGCGCCCGGGGCAGGCGGAGACCAGCACCCGCTGCGCTCCCCAGCCCTGCAGATAGCCAGAGGAGCCGCTTCACCTTGGCTCCCTCCCCAGCCAAGAGCCATTTGCCAAGCTCAGGCTTGGATCTAGCGATAGACTTTTGTGCTCTGGCTCGTAGATCCTGAAAACAAGAGCTTTAATCATTGCTTGCTTTTATGTGCCGAGAGCCAAAATTGTCTTGTTAAATACAGTAAGCGATCAGTGCTCGCAGTAAAGAACATTTCAATGACGGCTTGTGTGGGTAATTATTTCAGGCTTGCCTTTCTTCCCCTCTTGAGAAAAATTACGGAATGTGGAAATTATTGCGAAGCCTCTCCGGACCTCGAGCCTGTTCTGCCGTCTGCAGGCGCTCACTCCAGGCAGCTGCAGCGACGTCTGTGTGCCTGGCCGGGTGCGCTCCTGCTCACTGCTGGGCACAGGAATCGGTCCCTGGGCAGCTGGCACCAGGACCGTGTCCCCTGCCAGCAGCTACAAGAGGCGCCTTGAGTTCAGATAGGTCTAAATGACCCCAATTGTCCTAGAGGCAATAGGAGGCTCTGCTGTACCAGCCTTGTCCTGCCTTGTGCCCAAGCTCAGCACATCAGCACAGCCCAGAAAACATTGATTTATTGTTTTTTCCTACCACTGCATCCCTGAGCAGCCTTCAAGCCATGCTTGGGAACCTTTGTCTCACCCTTTTCTCCCAGCGCTTCTCTTTCAGCCCCGTTTAACATTATGGTATTAAAGTTTCCTCGTAGCTTTTATTGTGATTTTTTTTTTTTCCAAAGTTTAAGCAGCACAGAGGAAGCTGAGGCAGCCCTGGCACAAACCATGTCACTGGAGCCAGCAGAGCGGGCAGGCTTGAACCAGAAGCACTGCAGTGAGGCCAGGGTATGCAGCAGCCACGAGGAAGAGGAGGAGGATGGTGCTCAGCTGTCCCATTGCTCAGCCCCAGCTTTGATCGAGGGACAATTGTGGGGCTGGGAGAGCAAGCTGCAGCGATGCTGCCTGCTCCAGCAGCCTGGGGCTGTTTTGTGGAAAGTTCCTTTTTCCAGCATTCTGATCAAAATATCCCTGGCTGCTCACTCACAGCCAGGGTGGTGCAGGGGGCTGCATCGCTTCCCGCTCTGCAAACACAGCCCTGGGGAGTCGCAGCACGAACACCTCTGTGCAGGTTTAGGTGCAAAACAATCTCCCCCCAGCTGGCAGGTGGGCAAAAAGCTCATTTCTTTGAGTTTACTGCAGATGGGAGAAATGGGGCCAAGCCATTAGTTTGAGCAGGGGCCCTGTCATCACCCTGCGGACAGGCAGGGCTGAATGGCACAGCTCCATCACCCCATGGAGGGAACAGCGTGAAAACTGCAGCAGAAAGGGCCCCTCAATACATTTTTCCCCCTCTGCGACCAGACCAAGATCAGAGCAGAAGCCTTCCAGGGAGGACTCTTAACACATGGCTGCATCTCCACGTGTAAAACCTGCTGTGCTGGCAGATCCGAAGGCAGCGCAGCACCAGGTGCAAGGAGCCTGCAGAGAGGGGCTGAGCACCGTCAGCAAAAGCAGATGTGCCCCGCGGTGGGCACAGCCCCACGGCACCAGCCCGAGAGCAGCTGGGCACAGAGAGGCACCCTGGCTCTGCCTGACCCGCTCGGCACAACATGAGCAGCTGCACCCCAGGGGAGGCTGCAGGACACAGGGCAGGCTGCTGCTGGGTTTGGGGTCTTTGAGGAGATACAAAACCACCTGTGCAGCCACGGGTACAGCAGACCAGCAGGATTTGCCTGCTACCAGTGTTCACGCACCCGCACCGTGCCCACCGTGTTGGACAGGCGAGCTCCTGCACTGCAGTCGTTACCTGGCTCTGGTGCAGCTGGGACCTCTCTGCCTGTCCCCGAAGGCTCCCCGCAGCCCCAGGGCTGGCTCCTGCACCCACCCCAGAGCCAGACCCAGCTCTCCCAGTCCCCCCAGCACCCCAGGCTTTGCACCCCGGGTGCAAGACCACATCCTTCCCTCCCAGCACCGCCATCCCCCAGTGTGCTCCTCCACACCAGAGCCCCGAGTCTCCCGGGACACCACAGAAGCTGCATTGAAGACATTTGTGTGCTCCCCATCCCCTCCACCCACGCACGGCCCCGCTCCTCAGCCCCGTTTGCCGGGAAGGCGTGGGGGGGGGGACGCGGCACCCGAGCAGAGCCAACAGGAAGGGAGGCACTCCTGAGGAGCACTGCTTCTAAACCACTCCAATATGGCAAGGCAATGGTAACCAGCTGGGAGAACGCTTTAAAGACCCTTAATTAAAGGCTGGCTGTTGCACAAGCCCCTTTTCCCATCCCCACAGGAGCCTTTCCCAGTTTCCCAGCCTCTCCCCCGCTGCCCTCCATCCCCTGCACTTCCCCGCCGCCGCCTGCCAGCAGCGTGCTGGGGCGCTCAGCCCCCGCAGGCAAGGGAAGCTCGTACTCACAGCACAAGGGGGAAAAGTGAAATATTCTGTGATTTTCAGGCGTGGATGGAGGCAGCAGCCGCCTGCCGTGCAAAGCTGGCATGGCCATACCAACCGGGTGCTGGGACCATCAGCTTCGTCATCTTGCTGTGCTCTGCACCACTCCTCACCCCCCACGGTAAACCAGGGGAAAATGGGGCTGGATGAGGCCCTCCAGCTCCATCACTTGCCTCTAACACCAGAATCCAGCTGCAGCATCACTTGGTGCCATGGCGCGAGGCAGCCCCGATGGCTGCAGCTTCCCCGCTCCTTCCCCTGCCCTGCTCTGCGTCCCCCAGGCGGTGGCACTGCCCGGTCCCACGTGTCCCCCTGTGCCCACACCTGTGGGAAGTGATGGGGCGTACACGACAAAGGCCTGGGGCTCGCCTCCCGGGGGGCAGAGCTTGCTAGAAAGGCCTCAATTCATTCCTTCTATTGATATAAATTGATGGATTAAGCTAGGCACTGGAGGGCTGTTTCTAATCAACGCTCCCCAAAGCTGTTGTGCTGCCAAGGGAAAGCGCTCAGCCTGTGCGAGGGCGCAGAGCCCAGCGGGGCCGTGCTGCCTCTGGCCGGGATCTGGCCCCTCACCCACCGCGACCACTGGGGGAAAAGGGACGCCACGAGCCAGGGAGCCCATCCTCTTCCAGGGGGATGACCCTGAGCACCCCTGAGCAAGGTCACCGAAGCATTTAAACGTGCCCCGAGATGGAGCTAAACCCCCGCAGGAGGAGGCTGGGACTGGCACTGCTCCTGGTTGAACGCACAGGCAAGATTTAAGATCTGAGCAGAGAAGCAGCTTGGACTTTCAAAATAGCTCAAAGAAAACGTGTTTTGCCCCAAGAAAAGCAAATAAGCTCGGTCGAGCTGGTTTCCTCGCAGCAGTGCCACCATTTACACGCCTTTCACGCTTGCTCTCTAGAGCTGTGGGGGATGCAGGGGGGGGCTCCAGCCCTCGCTTGCAGCAGGACCCCCAGACACTTGCGGTGGGGACGTGCCAGCAGCGTGCCCTGTCCCAGTTTGAACAGGAACTGATCCCAGCAGGTTGCTCCCAGATAAATCATTTGGTTAATTATTTCAGTAAGCAACAACTTTCCTAAAAGCACTTAGCTGCCTGCTCGCTCGCTTCCAGAGGGGCTGAGCACAAAGGCAGCGTTTGTCTCACCCTAATTCCAACTAACCCAGGGAATAACCTCACCCACGGTCGGGGCACAGGTTGAACCAAAGCAGCCCAGCTCCCTCGGGGCTGGAGGTGAGCGCCATGCTCTCTGTTTGCTTTGCACACCCGCGATGCTGGCTGCACCTGGTGGTGCCTGTGCCCACATGTGTGATGCAGGCTGCACTTCACATGGCTTGGAAGCCACCGCAGGGCACGTGGTTGCAATTACAGCGGCCTCTGCCTCGGCGTGGGCATTCTCTTTTCTATCGGGGAATGTGGCATGAGATTGTTCCATGTGTTGAGATTATGTCAGGATGGAAAACAAAGCAGCAGGCAAGGGAGCTGGCAGGGAAGGCAGGGTGCTCTGAGGGGATGCACGGCCTTGTGAGGGCTCCCCTCTGTGCTGGGTGGGTAGCTTCAGCCCTCCCTGCTCCACCTTTACGTGTATTTGAGTTCTGGTAGCCCCAAACCCCATCGCTGCCCCCATCACACACTAACGGTGCACCAGCAGCCCTGGGGTGAGTGCTCAAACCCCCAGGGAGCAGCATGACTGCCCCACGGGACAGGGGCAGCTCCTCTCACAGACCTCGGGCACAAACACGGGAAACCTCACAGACGCCCAGGCACCCAGAGGTGCTCCCTGCCCATCGCTGTGAGCAGCCACACTGCCCCATCCCCAAACCCTGCCGGGGCACGCTGCTCTACACGCAGCACCAAGCACAGCCAGCCTTCTGTCCCCCTTACCGGGCACATCCTTCCCCAATCCAGGACACCTCCTCTGCTGCCTGCACAGCTGGGGCAGATCCTGCAGCAAGGAGCCGGCCTCCTTACCTCCTGCATTTATAGCCCACAGGTGCACAGGACCCCAGCAGCTCCAGCCCCACCTGGGAATGCAGCCCCACACGCTGCAGCGGGCAGGGAGCGGGCAGATGGGGGCGTTTTCAGGGAAAAGCATGGCTTTCCTTGTCAGAGGTTATAAAATGTGTTCCCAGGGCACACCGAGATGAGAAGTGTAATTGCAAATCAGCTCTCCTGGATTTCCAGACCTACACAAAGGCTGGAAAGTTTTAATTACTTCCTTGTGGAGCTTTTTTCTTTTTTTTTTTTCTTCCTCTTCTCTCCTCCTAAATTTGGAATAAAAGAAGAAGAAAAATGCGTACATAAAAATTTTGGAAAGCTCTTGCAACCCTGCTCTTCCTGGCGTATGCAGCAGCCGGGACAGATGGGGAGGCCCAGGGCACAGGAACAGCAACACTTTGGAGAGTTACTTTTAAAAACAAAAATTGGGTTAGAAATGGGAACTGCTTAACTGAGACTGGGAACAAAACTTCTTTTCACACTTGGTAGCCAAGGATTCTTCTGTGGATTTCCATCCCCCTCTTGCTCTGGCACTTCCCCCGTTTAACATCCACTGGGACCTGGTACCCAAAAGGCATTTCTGCAGCTCTGGCAGCGGAGGAACTTTGCATCCTCCCTGGATTGAGCAGACATGGACATGTAGCTCAGAAGTGCCTTCCCCGAGCAAGAGCCAGCAGTGCTCTGGGGAACGATAGCTGCCGGTGCGCTCCTGGGGTCTCAAGCACGGACTTCCAGCACCTGCCATCCTGTGGGAAAAACATCATCTTCCAAACTCCTGGTCTTTAGCAATCTGAGATAGACATAAAGAAGGAAAAAAGTCATAAACACACCCACACGGAGCTGTTTTCCCTCCCCAGTCCACACCAGCACCATGCAAGGAGACATGAACACAGCTCTGCCTATAACTTTATTCCATCCCAGCCTGGCAGTGGCAGCAGCTTCTCCACCGCCTCCAGCCCGCGTCCACAGGCTGATCCTGGTGTGTACAGAGGGCATTGCAACGGGGGGCTCAGCTCACCTTTCCTTAAGAGCCCACCTGAGATCTGCTGCATAAACTCTACCAAAGAAGCCAAAATAAAGAGGCAGTTTCTCTTTCTCGGCTCTTGGTGCACACAGGGTGTTGTGCCTCCACCAAGGTGGGAGCTGACACTTTGAGAAAATCTGATTTTTCAAAAAATCTGACTTTTCAAAAAAATCTCCTTTTTTAATTAGGTCAGTGCTGCCAAAGGCCGTTTCTCCTCTGGATGGACATGGGACATGCTGCACCAGCACGCGGTGGGCTCCCCGTCCTGCTGATGGTCGGCACCCGCCTGGCCGTGGGGAAGGACACGGCACAGGGCCACCACGGCTCCGATAACAGCTCCGACTCGCCCATCTCATCTTGGCTTTCACCAGTGATCGTCACCTGCCCTCAGCAGTCTGGAGTTCCCCAGCTTAGGGCTAAAACCGTGTGCACGCAGAGGCCACCAGTGCACCACCAGCGCAGCACGATGGATGCTTCAGGCTGGTCCTTCTGCCGGACACATTGCCCCAGCACCATCATGGGACCCCATTGCCTTGTGCCATGGACAGCACCGATTTCCTGAGCTGGTGCCAACCTAAAGCACGGCACGGTGGAGAAGTGCCTGGTGACCACAGGGGATTTCAAGCAATCGCTGCTCTCAAGAGCGAGATCCGGGCGATTTCATCCCGGGCACCTTCCCCCTGCCTGTCCAAGGCCACTTTTATTGTCTTGATGTGATGAAGTGCGGGCTTCACCTGGACAGACCCACAAGTGGCTCCTCTCGGAGGCAATGAATACAAATACTTGACCTCATGAGCCGTGGGGCAGCAATTAGTTTAAGCAGGGGGTTTGTGTAACACTTCAAAAGTCTTAATCCGTGCGGTCAGCCCTGGCACGGTATTTGCCAGAACCTATTGAGTAGTCTTAATGAGTCTGCAAAGCAAGCTTTCAATACATTTTGGGTCGCTTCAGATGCTTTAAATGGCATAGTCTATATGGTATTGTGTGGCTTTAGAAAGGCCCGGGCTTTAAAAAAGTATGGCTCCCTTTCACAGGACAGACAGAAACCATCTTTAGAGCCGGGACCCTTAGCGTTTTGCATATCAATACGGCTCGGGCTGAATGCAGTCACTCAGCTGGGAAATAGGATCACTATCAGCGTTTCCAGGCTTTCACAGGCACTTGGGAAACTTTAAAGCCCTTCGTGGAGAATAATTTGGTCGAATATCGTGGCTGGAAACAAAACCTCGGCCGGCAGAGCGCGGTCCCTCGCGCCGAGCTCGCGGGGCGCTACGGCAGGAGCCGCGTCCGGCCTTCATCTCCTGTTTCTGCTTCTTCAAAACTTCCCCAGTTCCTGCCCTAGAAGCCCACGGGCTTGTGCACCACAGCCCCGGCATCTTCAGCTGCTGCGGAGCTGCTCACGGATGCTCGCAGGGATGGACACACGGACAGCCGGTGGTGCTCTGCCCGCAGGAACGGGCAGCTGTACGCGTCCGGTTCCCACATCACGTCAATCCCACTCGTGTCACTCGTCCCCTGCGTGTCGCTTGTCCTGGCATCGACCGGACGAGCCCAGGGGCTGAAAGGGGCAAACGTGCTGACCGCACACCGGCACGGAAAGTACGTGCCGGCTCCAAGGGGCACGAAGAGTGTCCCGGCAGCCGGGACACGGGAATGGGGAGAGCTGCGTGGGGCAAGGCACAAGGTGCCGGCGTAAAACAGCGAGGGAAGGCTCCCCTGCCTGCCGTGCATCCCAGGACAAGCGGTACCCTCCGCATCCATCGCCCCCATGCAGTGGCGGAGGTGCTGAGCGGTTCAGAAGGGAAGGCGGCGTGGAGGGACAGCCAGCGCGGGGATGCGGCACGAGGGGCAAACCACAGCCAAAGCCTATTTGCAAACAATGCGGGGCCCGAGGGCCCTTGAAAACACGTAATTAGCTCATTAAAGAAACAAATACAAGTCACTAATAAGATATTAAAGGTTAATTAAATGTTTTCCCCATATTTAATTAAGGGAAAACTAGTTAATTCAGACTAAACTAATTTCTGCAGCCTCCCGTGATAGCGCTCTGTGGCTGCAGATTTCAAAATCTATTGAGATAATTGAACCCAAAGGTCAGAGTTTGGGGCTTTTGTTTGCTCTGCTTGGGTGAATCTGGGGAAGCAGGGATTTTTATCCTACGGGTAAGAAATGCCCCGCTTCATCATCTGGCTTACTCGAAGAGCATAGGAAGGTATGTGATACACAGCTCCCCGTCCCCGGCCCCAAATCTGGCACTTATTCCAAACTACCACCGTTAGTTGTTGTCCTTAACTAGGGAATTCCTTCAGACGATTCCCAGTCTGCAGAAAACACCCCGTGCTTTGGGTTTGCTGCTTTTGCCAGCCTCAGCCCCACGGCAGCCGGCGGCTGGCCCCAATGTGGATGATTGCCTGAATGCAGCCCCCTGGGCTGGGAAGGGGCTGCGAGCACAGCTGAGCACCCACCGTGCCCCGGCACCAGCACCCCTTTTTTCCCCTCTTTTTTTATTTTACTTTTTGCACATAGGATTGTTTCAGCAGAGGGGATCTGCACCCGGAGCTTTTTCAGTCTTGACCAACACTACCAAACTATCTCACCACGTCCAGGAACAGCACGGCTCCGTATTTAGCATTTTGGTTTTAACAACACTTCCATCAACAGAACGTGGAAACTGGGGAAAATCGGTGCAGGGAGGAGCAAGCTCATCGCAGTCACCTTCACAGCCCTCCTCCCACAGATCTCACCTTTAGATATGAAAACCAGACGAGGAACTGATGGGAAGCACAGAGGCTGACCTTGCAACCAGCAAGGAGGGAAAAAGCAGCTGCCATCAACTGTCGCAAACATGTACCTATAATTTATAGTCTAAGGCTTGACACTGCTCACAGTAAAATCAGTGGGTAACCCTCTGAAGGAAGCACAGGGGCTCACACGTTATTAAATAGGAGTTATTTTTGCCACCTCCCTTGCTGGAATGGGCACAGGCAGAAGCCCCAGGGCAGGAGCAGCCCAGCCCCGGCTGCGTGCCCCAGGGCTGGTTGGCCCCCGGCGCTCGCACGCCCGTGCACCCACACCCTCCCTCTCGCCACCAGCACGGCCACAGTTAACATAGATTAGCAAGATTTATATGGAAGAATATTTAATCTGGTCAGGGGGAGAGGGGTCATCTGTGTTTTTATTTCTTAAATATTTCTCTCTACTCCGGAAGGGTCCGTTTCTGGCCGGAAAAGGTCCGATATAAATTAGAACGAAGGGAGGAGGCTGCTGGTGGCCCCGCGCACGGCTCAGTCCCACCCGAAGTCCTGCCCTGTCATCTGGTAAAACTTCATGTTGAAAGGTCTGTAAAACTCCTGCAGGCGCTGCACCACCTGCCCGTCGATTTTGGGGTGCGGCCGCCCCTTGGACTTCCCCAGGCAGCGGGGCTTGCTGCTGCCCTCCGGCTTCTTCAGGCAGGGAAAGCCCTTGGTCTCGTTGAAATAGAAATGCTTGTCCGTCACCACCCTCTTGAGACCCAGAAAGTCCTGGACGCGGCCCATCTCCCCCGCCGGGTCGCTGACGAGCCGCTCCCCGCTGACGAAGAGGAATTTGGAGAGGGGGAAGTACCGCAGCCAGTTGTCCAGGTGCTTGGCGTAGATCCCGATCCTCACCGCGCTCCAGCTCGTGTCGATCAGCCCCGTGCTGACGTTTTTGAAGGCCAGGGCCTGGAAGCTGGGGATGGTGGGGTTTTTGGAGAGCGTCTGCGTGTAGTCCGAGATGGCGCGGGTGACGGGGTTGCGCACCACCACGATCAGCTTGGTGTCCCGCGACATGTTGTAGATGCGCCGCGGAGCCTCCTTGGTGACGAAGTAGCTGGGGGTCTTCTCCATCGTGATCTGCCCCTCCAGCGTCCGTGGCATCAGGCTCCTGGGGAGAGAAAGGGGCACGGTCAGGGCTGGCGGCTGCGTGACCCTGCCCCGTCACACCCCGTCGGTCACCTCCTCGTCCTCAGACCCCTTCCTCGGAGCCCCCCTGACCAGCTCGCCCCTCTCGGTCCCCCCAGGCCTGTCCCCAGGAAGGGGTTCCCCATCGCTGCCCTGTTCACACCCCACCGCCTGTCCCAGCTTGAGACTGGGGAGGAACGACAGCTCAGTGGGACGCTGCAGGAGAGGTTCCTTAGAGCACCTCGTGCAGGGAACCCGACTAAAAGCGACCCAGCTGCCGGGGTTAAAAGCCCCCGAGAGCCCTGCAGGGTCGAGGTGCTGGTGTGATGCACGGTGTGGAACCCTCCTGCACAGCACCCTGGTGCCAAGGCAGGACCTGCCCCAAACCAGGACCATGCAGAGGCCCCCCTGTGCCGTGCCTGTTCCCGCACGGGGACATTTTTTGTCCTGGCCACCCCACAGAGCACACCAACTGCAGATGCTCACACGCTCCGTAGGGTTGCAAAGAGAAAAGAGGAGGAGAGGTAAGCCTTGACGTGGGTGTGGGCGCCCATTTGGGCGGGCAAAGGGATGAAGGGGTAACCTGGGGGCCTGGCACAGCCCCAGCCCCCGGCCCTGGCAGCAGGGATGAGCACCCTGGGGGGCTAAGTCCGGCCACCTCGAATCCAACCCAACCGGGATGCAGAAGCCCACCAGGGCTCCTACCTCCTCCAGACAGCAAGCAGTTAAGGCCAGAAAAAGACTGTTTCCTTTAAAAAAAAAAAAGAGGCGGAAAACCTCTCAGGGCCCAGGCATTGTGTTGTGTAAAATTCGCTGCCCTGATTGTTCCCTTGTGCACTTTAATGAGGCATTAATTGCTGGAGAAATTACCCAGGCATGTCATAGGCATGTCACCCCATGGGCTGAGGGCTCAGGGGGGCTGCGGCAGGGTGCCCCCCTGCACCAGCACAGCACCTGCCCTGAGCCCCCCATGTCCCCCTTCTTCTCGAGGGTGGACACGTCCCCTCCGGGCAGCCGGTGAACAAGGGGCTTGGTTTGTGCAGGACTGAGCCCACAGCGGGGTCACCTCGGAGCTGCCCGGTGCCCGCCCCAGCAGGGACAGGGAGGGATGGGGTGGCTGGCTTCTAGAGGCTGGCTTAGTACGTGGGGAATGACCAAACCACTTCTTCTGAAGCAGGAAGTGCCCATCCACCCGCACACACGAATACAGAAGCACAGCCCCCCCCAGGCAGGTGCTATTTTACAGAGGCACCCGGCAGTGACACGGCGCGCAGGAGGTGCTGAGCGAGTGCCTGCGTTCATCCAGCAAACGCACGGCCACCTCCCCACACCAAGACTGCGCGGCCCCAAATGCCAACCGTGGTCAGGGATAAAAAACCCCACGGGCAATCCCCCCCCGTGCTGCTGGAGCTGGCAGCGCTCTGGGGATGCTGATGGCTCTGCCCGGACCCGGTGGCACCGCTGGGCCGTGCCTGGTCCCCAGGCGGGGACACACGCAGCAGCCTGGGCCACGCTGCCGGCACGCCGGGGCTCTGCCCAGCAGCACGTGGTCCTTATGTAATGGGAAAAGGCTTGAGGTTTGGGGAGGTTTTTTCCCCTGGACGCAGGAAAGAACACTTTATTAAAAGCATTTGCGAGCAACGCTGGGCTCCGCACAACTCCCTCCCCCGAACGAGAGGCGAAGCCACTTGCGGCTTTATTTTGTGGGATTTTTTTGGACAGCGACAGCACTCAGAGCCACCTCTCGTCCCCAGCCTCACCGGCCACCAGCAGCGGCGGGGCAGCCTGCACAGCCTGCACAGCTGGCTGGAGAAGCTCCTGCCCGGCAGGTCGTTGCGTTCCCCTGTACCTGTAACCCCAAACACATCCCAAACCCAAGCCCACGATGCCACTTTAGAGCTGGCTGGGGGATGATGGACACAGGCACCTCCAGCCCAGCTCCTGGCCAGCCGTGTCCCCGAATGTCCCCAAGGTGCCTGCGCTTCCCTGGGACGCCGCTGGTGTTTCTGCGCAGGAGAACGACTTCCCACGTGCTGCTCAAGCTCTCAGCACACATGGGCTTAAGACCTAAATCCGTCACTGTCCCCAGTGTGCAACAAAATGCTCGTTATGCAACATTTGGGAGGACGCCCTCTGAGATGCCGGAGAGCCCACGTTACACTGAAATACCGCTTTCCTCAGTCTGTGCTCCACAAGCCGGTGCTGGTTTGACCTGAACTCAAGTTCTGCTCTGCTTTTGTTAGAGGCAGAGCTTTGAACCTGCTGCAGCCGCCACCACCGAGCTCCCTGGGCCGTCAGCGGGGATGCCCTGAGCCATCTGCACCCATCCTGGCATCCGCAACCCTAAAAACTGATCATTTCTTACAGCACGTGAAGAGCAAATTGAAAGAAAAGAAGAAAGGAGGAGACCCAGACTGCTAGTCCAGGTGGGATTTACCTCCAGGTACAGCGCAGTGCGCCTGGGTGGCCACAGAAAAAAGTTAACGGAAGGTAGGGTTTTGAGAAAAAAATCACTAAAACATTTAAAGTTCCCAGATTTTCTGTGCCAACACATGCCGCTCCATCTGTGCTGCCAGGGGTTATTTCTAGGAAAAAAATAAAATAAAAATACATCCCTGCCCAGAGCTCTCTCTGCGGACTGGGGGGCCAGGTCCACCAAAACAGGACGGGTGCCTGGGCCCCACCTGACCCCCACCCTGCCGCACTGATCGTGAGGAATGATGCCAGCCTGGACACCCCAAGAGAAGCCTTTCCAGAAATATCTTCCAAAAGCTGCTTTATGCCCTCTCCTTCCCTGCAGGAGGGCAGCCAGGGCTGACAAGCGGGGTGACACATGCCTGACACCACCGGTGCCTTCCCCGCACGCGTCCTGCCCACCAGGGGCTTGTCAGCACGCAGGAGCAACCCAGCTTTAATTAAAGCCAACCACGCCCTCCTTAGGCTTAAGGAAAATTTAATTAAAGTAGAATTTGTAATAAAAGCCCACACCGAGGCAGGGATTCCCAACTCCGCACCACCGGAGCAGCAGCGAGGGCTGCGCGAGGGATGCGGGGACCGTCCCCGCTGGGGACAGCGATGCCCCACGCAGACCCCCAGGGCCATAAGCAAAGCCCCTGCACGGCAGCGCTACCACGGCCCCTCCACGGGGCTCCAGCACCTCTCCGGTTTTGTTGGTGCTCAGAGAGTGTTAGGAACGATGGCTGCCAAACAACTGCACGACATGTATCTTCCGCACAGCTCCGGCACACGGATTCCCGGCTACCTACGAGATAATTACACTATTTCACATTTTCATTAACTCCCTAAGAATTACCCCAGTTAATTATTGATAAGCTCTGCCTGCCTCCGGATCTGGCTAAAACCAGCAAATGAAGGGCAGGGCTCCTGTTGTGCTTCACTTTAGCAAAAGCACTGGAAACTTTAAACTTGGAGCTAATTCTTGTTGACCTTGAGGTTGCTCCTTGGGCGCACCAAGCACTGCCCACGGGAACACGGCATCGCGACGGGGGAGCACCCGGCAGCCTTCGATGGAAGTTGTATTTCGAGAGAGACCACGCGCCCAGGAGGAGGGATAAAAGTCCTGCTTCTCTATTAAGCCGATAAATTTCAATTTTTGATAAGTATCGAGATGACTGGCACTCGAAAGGCATCGGAAACAAGATTTCCTATGTGGAGACGTACAAGACGTGGAGATGTACAAAATGTGCCGCGGGGTGCTGGCACATGGGGCTGTCGGTCCCCGGTGGCTCAGGCACGCTGCCGAACCTGCCTGGGACGGCACAGCTCTCATAGCCAGGGGGAAACTGCGGGTTAAGGCTGTGCTCCCGGGGGCCCTCACTTAGATTAATTACCTCCTCTCCTGAGGTAGCGAGGTGCAGTAAGTCACAGCCCTGATAGCAATGCAGAAAGCTGCACGAAATACAGATTAACAGCCATAGCAGGCAGGTAATCAGAGCAGACTTCAAAAACCCGGGCCGACATAACTTCCCAGGGTTAATTGGTTGAGGATTCCTCAGCTCCGGTATGGTTTTGCCGGAGACGGAGGAGAACTCATCCCAGGAACGGGCTGAGTGTAAAGTAATGGATGCGCCTGCCCGGGACAAGCTCGCTGATAAGGAAGGCTCCAGCCCGACAGCCTCCCACGGGTGATGCCAGGCAGCATCCTCGGCACGGCCCAGCCCGTGCCAGGAGTGAACAACGGCCCCGAAACCCAGAAAAACCACGGACGTGGGTGATGGGGGCAGCTGGACCAGGCCTTGCAGGTCCTGCATTATCACCCACCCCGTGGAAGGGAAAAGGGGGAACAAAACCTCCCCATTATTATTAAAAAAACGAGCACTGACAAAAAAAAAAAAAAAAAAAAGCCACCGACAAAAGCAAGTGAAAGGCGAGGGGATTTCTGCCGGGGTGGACATGGTTGAGAGCTTTCTGCAGCGCCACAGACAGCGCCTCTTTCAGGGCGCTCAGCCGGGAAGGCGAGGGGTGATGCCGAGGACAAAACCAGCAGGATGGGCGCAGATTAGGGTCGCCCTCCCCAGCCCCGGCCGGTGCAGGCAGGGGGCACGGAGCCGCGGGGACACGGGGGACACGGCACCCCCCGAACAGCAGGGTGACGGCCTGCCCCACAGGCTCACTGGGGCCAGCACCTTTTTGTGTAAATGTAAAACAGTTTGGAACCGGAGAGGGGCGAGGGCCGGGACAGATTTATCCAGACTTACCCTCTGCCCGCAGACACCCCTACCACCCGGATCTGCATATGAATCGCCCCGAAGGCTTATCTCACCCGGCGGGGACAAGGCGGCCTTTGTGGTGGCAGCAGCAGCGGCTATGAAGTTGTTAAACTGGAACCAGTTAGCGATACTCTCAGATACTGGGCTGCTCCCTAAGGCAGCCGGGATAGCGGCACCTCTACCGGAGAACGGGGCGAGAACACGTTAAGGGCTGGGACATCGCAGGGACGGACCCAGCCGCACGTCCTCGGGCACGGAGCTGCAGCAGGACCACGACTGCCAGGGATGGATGGGGGCAGCCACACCGGACCCCCAAGTCCCCAAAGCAGCGCCTGTCCCTGCCCTGGTCCCCTCCACCACCTCCTCCCGAAGCATCTGTTGAACCTCCGCACCCCGACAAGCCGCCCGGGAGCAAATTAGGGCCGCGGCCGCGTTTGCTCCTCATTACTGCGCTCTTCCCCTCGCCTTCCCCATCATCGCCCCCTCGGAGGGGCCGGAGGGGCCGTCATCGCCCCCACCGGCGGGCAGAGCCCCGCGGCGCTTTCCCTCCCCGCCTGCCTCCATTATTTTTGATTCTTTCGCCGATTCAAAAATGTGCAAATGAGGCCACAGCTTCCCAATCGGGCCTGGCCATGAGCTAATTGGCTTTAAGCAGGGAAACCTGAATATGCTAATGGGGGCAGTAACGAGCCCGGGATGCGCCTGGAAGGGGAGCCAAGCCCTCGGCTCACCGATCGGCTGACTCGAGACACGTCAATTAACAACAAGGAAGATAATTTATTAATGCTCCTTTGCATCCCCCCCCCCGCCCCCTGCACCTAATTACAGATTGATACAAGAAACAACCCAGGGGTTTGCTCCGTTCAGCCCCCAGCACCTGCAGCGGCCCAGGACCAGGCGGAAGGTGCTGAGCTAACGCAGAGGACCCGCGGCTCCTCCAGCCTCAGCGATGGGTCCCTGCCTGGTGCCACCCGGGCCGGGCAGCAGAAGGGGCTCAGGGAAGAGCCAGGAGCCGGGGAATGTTGTGTTTGGCTTTCCGACCTATTTAGCATCCTGTTCTTGGGGATGTGGAGTGATGGAAAGGGGAGAAGCCTGAGGCAGCATTAGCATTTCTAATCAAGTGGCTGCTTTTACGAGTCACCCGACACCCGGTTATTAGCCCCCGATAAGAAGCAGGGCCGTTTCAGAAGCCATTCAAAAGAATAAATCATGTCCCTTTTGCGGGCTACAAAACCATCCAGCCCTCTGCACACCCCAAGTCTCAAATCCTGGCCATAAGAAGAGGAAAAGGACGTTCGCCCTAACACCACGGGGCAGCTACAGCCCCCCCGGCACGCACGCCTGCTCCCCTCCACCGCACTTCATCTGCACTGGGACCACGCTCATGTTTATGGCTGGGAATTGCAATTATGGGCAGCTTGAGGCCCTGAAGGTTTTTGAGCGATTACGGTGTTTTCTTTCCGTGGTTATTCCAGCGGGGTCATTAAGGCCAAGAGGGCTACTGGTGAATACACCCAACGCATACCATTATGGAGAGCAGAAACCAGAGACAATGCGAGCGCAGCTCTGGCCCCCGAGCGGCAGTGCTGGATGCAGCCGCTCAGCGCAGGGTGGGCAGGGGGTGCTGCACGGGGTGCCCCAAAACAGTCGCTCCTGCTCGCAAGGCCGGCTGCTTGCACACACACGTGCTCCTGCACGTACACCAGACAAGCACTGAGAGCTGGCCGGACGGGGACGAGGATCCAGCAGTGCCACCCCGGGCAGGGCCCTGCAGTGCCACAGCAGCACGGGGACGCCTGCAGCCCGCGGGTGCCACGACCGGAGAGAGACCGGGAGGAAAAAGCTCCTCCGTTCCCTGCGGCACTTCACGTGCAGCGAGCAAAGACGCCTACTGAACATCCACCAGTGCCAAAGCAGCTGGACCCGCTTTTACAGTTACAACGGGTGAAAAACAGAATAGCAACAGGAATCCCCCCCCCCCCCCCCCAAAAAAAAACCACCTCCAGAAAGAGCGGGCAGGCAGGTCACCTGCACGGGGACCGGGGACGCTGCAGGCTCCCTCCGGAGCGGAGCGCGGCCGCAGCGCCGCAATTAGAGCCCTCCCCGGCGGCTGGCTCCCCGCGCCCCGTTGATTCCCGGCCCCGGGGGCGCAGGGACGGCCGGCAGCAGGTGTCTTGCCTGTGACCCCGGTCAGCCGAGGGCTCTGATCTCCAAATGACCCTGCCCAGCAGTGAATATGCGTACCCGCGCTCAAACAGCTTGCAGATGAAGGAGCAGCAGACTGGAGATGATTTATTCAGGAATTAAAGGTTCAGTACCCCTTTTAAAGGCCGAGCCTCGCCACTGTCAGCCTTCATTGCACACAATTAAAGGGGTTAGCTGCCTGGGCCCGCCACGGCCCTCCTCCCTTGCAGGGGAATGAAATAAAACAAAAACAACCCCTCCACACGCTCCCACCGCCCCACGGCCCCATCCCTGCAGCGTACAGTTTGGGGCACGACAAGAGATTTGCAAACTCAGCCCACGAATGGTGCTGAGCTCAGGCACGGGACGGTGCTCTCGCTCTGCCTTCTGCAAGGACGGGGAGGTGCAGACCCTCAGGAACGGGTTTTCTCCCCTCTCGCAGAAGGGGAAGATCGGGGCCTCGGTCTCTGCTTGCTATCCCTGGCGCAATCAGCGCAGAGCTCGTTCCAGCAGCACAGCACCAGGGTGCTCAGCACCAGGCGCCCCAGGTCCTGCAGGGTCCCCGCAGCTCCCAGCAGGCAGTGCCTCGCTGTGCCAGGCTGGAATTGCCCTCCAACACCCGGGAGAGGAGATAACAGCAATATCAGGCATTGCCCACGTTGTTTTCTTCCCTTCAGAGTTCGGCGAGCTGACCCGGTGTAACTGCGGGAGGGGAAGCATCGCTCGCGGGCACAACCAGCAGGAATTCAATGAAAAGCTTCCTTCCCTTTATAGCAGAAAAGGAAGAAATCCGCTGCCTGCAGCGGCTGCTGGTAATCTCTTTCTAAGGCAGTAAATTTTCCTGCAGCTACCCCAGCAAGTAATCCAGCAGATTATTACACCTTTCAGTGAAATCAGCCGTTTAAATACGCTCTCCCCTGGCCGTGCATCTTATGTTTTACGACCGGCTGAAGATACCCGACGGGCCGGCTGAGAGCAGCGAAACAAAAATTATGCTCCGCTGCAAACTGAGCGGAGGCACCGGTGACAAATCTTACGCCTCCGGTAACCGGGTCCTTGGGCGCGCCAATAAATAAGGAAAATTTCCTCTTAAAACTCGGCGGGGCTGCCAGGCTTGGGGCTGTGCATCACCACCGTGAGACGCCCAGGGGAGAGCAGGAGGGCAGCACAAAGTGCGGGAGGGGGCACGCACCCCAGGTGGGCAAAGCACAGCCGGAGTTTACAAAATCTTTGCTTACAATTACAAATAAAATAACACGCATATCAGTTTTGACTAAAGTATCCTCTTGCAGCAATGGGCTGATCCTTCCTGGCTTCAGGAAGGAAATAAAAAGACCACAAAATCTCAGTTTTTCAGCTTTAAAGTTGCACGGCTCGTGTCTCCCGCCCGAGTCCTGCTTGCACCCCAGCTCTTGCCGGGTAGCCCAGGACAGGGCCGGCAGCTCCCACATAAACGGGAATTCCCCAGCATCCTGATGCCAAAGCAGGTGAAAGGAAAGAAGGCGTGCACCAAGAGCCAGCCCCGGGCACGCAGTGAAAAAACAGAGGGGAGCGCATCCCTCCCACGGCACCGCTCATGGGTTAACCTCTCCCTGCAGCATCAGCTGCCCTTGGGAGGGGAAAGACAAAAAAAAAAACCACGCCGATTTCCCTATAATTTTGCAATTCTGCCTGCGGGGCCTTGGGGCACTGCACGCCCACGAGTCTCACTGAGCAGCTGCAATAGGGGGACAAAAAAGGGGCAAAATCCTCAAATGTGCCGGGTGTGCCCGTCCCGCAGCAGCACAGGGTGCGGCCGCCACGGCTCCCTCCGCGGCCCCGGCATCGCCGCAGGTGCGGGACCAGCGGGAGCGCAGGCGAGGGAGGAAGAAAGGAGGAATTCACACGTGTCTGCCAGAGCGAGACCTTCCTGCCGGCCGCTGCACCGACAGATGCTTTGATTTGATCAGCAGATGCTGACGAGGCATCAAGACAAGTCCCCCGAGCCATGAATAATTTTGCTGCCTTCGTGTTTATTTGATCTCAGCGTGGGGCTGGCCGGCGCTGCCGCCCCATCCGGCACTCTGCGCCCCGCTGGGGCTGGGAAGGGTGCTGGGTGCTCTTCCCCCGTGCACCAGCACCTCCTGCACGGCTGGGGGGGCACGGGGAGCATGGCATGAACATAACTGAGCCCAGCGTTTATTTATTTTTAATTTCTCCTTTTACATGGATAGAAATGGGAACTCTGGACCCGAGCAGAGGGCAGAGGCTCTGCACCAGGGCCACCAGGTTCTGTTGCAATCACCCAGTCAATGCTCGGTAGAGCACAATGAATGCATTTCTGAGTAACTAAGCGGCCACAGCCCGCCGTGGTATGGCACAGATCCACCCACCCGAGGCAGCCTCCGGACCACAGCACCCAGGGAAGCAACGGCCAGGGCTGGGCAGCGGTGCAGGACCGCAGCCAGGCCAAGGCAGCACGAGGAAAATGCTGTGGGCAGAAGGGATGGAGAACAACCCTCACCGAGGTCTCCCCGAGATGCTATCAGCTCCTCTCTGGGCGGCTTTGGGACAGCGTGGGGCCACCTGCAGCACATGCAACCCTCACTGTGACACGGCCGAGCACCGGATGGGGACAGGGGGTGTGGGGGGGACAGCATCTCCAGCCACGAGCAGCCCCCGTCCCGCAGGGCCCTCACCGCCAGCCACTGCAGGTGGGGAGCATGCCCTGGGACTACCCAGAAATGCGAGCATTGGCAGGGAAAGTAAGGATAAAAGAAATGTGCAGGTGGCCGCAGGCGCAGCCCCGCACACGGGACGCAGCGGCAGTGTCCCCGGTCCCCGTGCAGAGCCCGGCGCAAGCGGGCGTTCTCCTCCTCGGGATGAAACCGCTCCGTGAAACATGAGCAGGCTCCAGAGACGGGTTAGCTAATCTGGTGTGGAAAAGCTGTCAGATTTGGCCAAGGGACAGAGCCAGCTTTATTTATTTTTTAACGCAGTGGGTGGTGTGGGGAAGCTGCTTGGAAGCTTCGTTCAGGGTTAAAAAAAAAAAAAAAAAAAGACAAAAAGACACAAGACCTGCCTCTTCAGCAGGTTCCCTCCTAATGCCAAAGGGAGGCCAGGCCGGCCTGCAGCTGGGAACCACTGCGTGCACAAAAAGCCAGGGGGAAACAACCCGGGTGGGTGCCCAGAGGCTCGTGGCCAGGGAGCACGGCAGTGAGGGCCCATCTCGCTCCTCGCCCAGCCACGGACAGCAGCTCTTTTCCATGACACAGGACCGGGGTCTCAGAACACATCCGCGCCGGTCCAGGGCTTCCCCAGGGCTTGGAAGCCCATGGCACGATCTTACGGGCCCTGCGTGAAACCCGCACACCCTGACCAAGGACCCTGGGTCCTATGCCAGTAGGTAAACCATAAGCAGTAAAAGCTGCTCACACCATCTGTATTTTCAACTGAGCAAATTCAATTGCTTTAACTAATGTGATTTTAATACAATTACACTGCCCACAGCACCTTCAGCGTCCAGTCCAGAACTGCAGCAGGGGGATGTGACGAGTTAGAAGTCAAAGAAGCTACCAGTGAGGTGAGAGCCTGCCCGCTGCCGTAGGAGCGATGCCCTCCCACCACCAGCGTGCCAGTTTTGCACGTGGCAACTCCACCGGTTCCACTTCACGGAGATCTGCAGAAATGCTCTCCCGGCTCGGCTTCCCGCTGCTGAACAAGCGCTGGGTCCTGTTCGAAGCTGCAGGTTCAAGCTAACCGCCAGCCGCTCTGAAACGCATCCAGAACTGTCTCGTTTCTACCTACGAAAACATAAATCAGTCCTCGCTCCTGGACCGCAGCCAGGCCTGAGGTCTGCGGCGAAGCCTTTGGGATCCATCGGGAAAGTTTCCCGCGACAGCTTTAAGCTCTTTTGGCCAGATCCACAAAGGTATTTGGGAACCTAACGCTCACGGAGATCGCCGGTACCTGAGCACCCAAATTCCCCCAGGAAGGTGATCTCCGGCAGGCAGCCGCCCCGGCCTTCCTGAGAACACCACCGAGCGCCGCGTTGGGTTTTGAAGCAGAAGCTGAGCCGGTGCCTCGCTTTGCCCTGTGCTTCCACGTCCCCCGGCCCTCTGCATCCCCAGCTTGCTGGCGAGCATCCCCGCGCACAAGGGACCGCGTGCCCCAAACCCATCTGCCACTGCACCCCCGTCCCCGGCGGCGACGGGCAGCAGGACGGGGCAGGAAGCCAGGAGACCACAACAGCCGGGTGCTGCTGCCAGCAGCTTCCACAGCCCACACCGGAGCCCGAGCTGTAGGACTCGGCCCAAGGGAGGAAGGGCACCACATCGGTGCAATTACCTGGGTTACGCACATCTCCGCGGGTGCCCGCCGTGCCCACCGCCAGGCTGGGTTCGGTAGCTGGCAGAAGAGCGGCACCAGCTGCGGCTCCGGCTCTCGGCGGGGCACGGAGCAGGTGTGGGAGCAGCCCCGCGAGCGGCTGCGGTGCGGGGAACCGGGGCTGCTCGCCCATGGGGGGAGGCAGCAATGCCGCAGCTGCGCACAGGCAGGGGGTGCACGGAGATGCGGCGGTGCCCCCCCCAGGCGTCTCCCCAGTGATGCCCCCGACACCTCGAGCAGGCGACGGCGTGGCTGCTGCATCCTCCCCGTTTGTGAGAAGGGCACCGGTGCTGCGGGTCGGAGCCTCTGGCCCTGGCTGTGGGTTCAACAAGGGAAGCTTTGAGTTAAGCCCTCACCCCGTAACAGTCCCTGACCCTGCACCCAGGCAGACCCTGCGCCCTGCAGAGCCCGCGCTACCTGTGCGAGGGTTCGCAACAGCTCAGGGCTCGCGGGGCTCGTGTCCCCTCCCCGCCTCTGTCAGCGACAAACAATCCCATCCGGGCTGCCTGGTGCTGCTCTCGGGCAGAACGTTGTCATGCTGCCACAGAAAAGCTCTTGTTGGGATGGAAAACGTATCCAATTTTCCACAAAAATGAAAAAAAAAAAAAAACAAAAATCCCCATCTGTGTCAAATTTGTAATACAGCCTCGGGGAAGATGGGAAACAAATTTAGCTCTTTTTTTTTTTTTTTTTCACTATCAGAAAAAGCCCCGTTTCCTGGCAAGGAGCGCAGGCGAGCTTCGCCGTGCGGGGCCGTGCCGGGGCCGAGGGGCATCCCGCATCACCCACCTGCAGCACCCACCGAAAGGAAGGGGGAACCAGCCCCGAGGGGCTGCCCAAGGGCTCCCCTCCCTCGCAAGCTGTTGAGCCTCTTCCCTGCATCCACGGGACTTTTCTCGCCCACCTGCAGCCCGTCCCACGTGTGCCAACAACCGCTCCCTCCACGGAGAAGCCTCAGAAAGGCAGCCGAGCCCGCAGGGGTGTCTCGGGTGGCCCCCGGGCTGCATCCGTCCCTCTCGCCTGGCACTGGGGGGGTCCTGCTGGTCCCCAGTGCAGGAAACCCCTGCCCTCCCAGCCGGGCTATTTGCAGGTCCCCAGCCATCCCAAACCAGCCCAGCAATGGGGCCTGGGGGCTCCACCAGACCCCAGCGGTGGAGCCAGGCTCTCGGCCCTCCCCACGTCCTCCCTTCCCCGGGAACAACTGGGAATTCTCTCACAAAGCATTTCGGCACTGGAAAAGCATCAGTTTGTGGCAACCGGAGCTGTTTGTGGGAAAGGACTGGATCTTTATTATTTTTAGCCTGGCTTCCTAAGGAAATGTGGCTTAAGCAATCACACGGTCTGTCTGCCTGTCCGCCCGCCTGTCTGCTGGTCTTCCCCCGGCCGCGTCTGGGGGGAATGCCCACCGGCCCATTCCAATCTGATTTGATGGAGAAGGATCAAAACTAGGAATTTTACACATTCCCAGGAAAAGCTGCGGCCAAGCAGCAGCCATGACCCTGACAGCTGCCCTTGGCTCGGGGAAAGGCAGCTCCAGCACGGCCCCGTCAGGAAAACCCCACCAG
Organism: Anser brachyrhynchus; assembly: GCF_964034855.1. Classification (NCBI taxonomy): domain Eukaryota; kingdom Metazoa; phylum Chordata; class Aves; order Anseriformes; family Anatidae; genus Anser; species Anser brachyrhynchus. The sequence goes on from NC_137733.1 coordinate 16,426,406, forward strand.
GAAAGCGCTTTGCTGGCCTCATCCCAGCACACATCCCAGCACGCCCAGCCCCACGTCCTCGTGCTGTCACGGTCCCCAGGGGCACCGCAGCTCTGCCCAGCCCTGCGGGACCAGCCCTGGGCAGGAGCAGAGCTGGCAGCAGGGCACACCACCATCTCCATCAGCAGGGACAACACGTGCGAGCAGGATGGACTCGCCCGGCCCTCACCCCTGGGCAGAGGAGCAGCAGCAAAGAAAGGGCATTTCTTCACAGCCCACAAAGCTTTGGGAAGAGGGAACCTCCAGCGGCACAGGAATTCAAAGGCCACATTATTTGCTCCCGAGTTATTATGTGCCATCATGTGTACTCAAGACAGTCTTAAGCCTTCAGAAGCCGGTGGCCAGCGGAGCAGCGAGGGCTGAAGCGCAGCGAGCTGTCAGCAGCAGAAAGCTGCTATTCATTTGGCCCCCATAGAGGAGAGGAGCAAATCCTGCCCAGCCTTTTCCACTGGTGCGGGGACAATAACGCGTATTTCATTTCACTTGGCCTGCTTCCAGCCATCAACTTTTACGTGCTTCCAGGAAGCGAGGGGCTGACTATTATTTCTAAGTTTGAAAACCTTCCCAAAGGCCAGCACACAGCACACATTGACCTCCCTGGTTTTTTGGTGTTTTTTTTTTTTGTTATTTGTTTTTTGCAACATCCGAGCTGCCCGTAAATAAGGCATCTCCCCAGGACAGGGCTGGAGGGGCACGGGCGCTGCGGGGTGCTCCACAAGTGCTCAGCTCTTCGCTCAGAGCCTGCAGTTGTCACACCTCAATTTATCAGCAGTGATAACAATTATCGACAAAGACAATAATTTATCCTCATGCGCCAGAGGCCCCTCCTGGCTCAGGGCCGGGCAGAGCAGGCTCGCAGTGGGCAATTTGGATGGTGCTGGGCTCTGGTGGCAGCAGCACCGTGGGATGGGCACAATCTGGGACTTGCACCACGGGGACGGAGCACGCAGACAAACCCGATGCGGGTCGATCCCGCATCCCAGCGCCGGGCATGCAGAGCCCCAGGACACGCAGCGCCAAGGCCTGCAGGGAGAGACGGACAGACAGAGGGACAGGCAGCGCTCAGCCCCGAGACAGACCCGTTTGCAGCTGCTCAGCTCCAGGTTTCCATCCCCTGCTTTGTCCTCGGATGGACGGACGGACAGATAGACCCGGACAGAGCACCTTGGGCACGGAGCTGCAGCCCCGCAGCTCCTGGCTCAGAGGCGAAGCCGGGCTGAGAGCTGAGCAGGATGCACCCAGTACAGCACCCGCTGCCGGGACACATCCTGCTCCAGCATGAAACTGAGCCCGGGGAAAAAGCAGTTCGGAAAAGTCGCCTTACTGTGAATTGATTTTCCTTGTTCTGTCGGTAGCTTTAAAGGAAAAACAGAACAAACAAAACAAAACAAAACAAAAAACACACCACAAAGCAACACAAAACAAGACAAAAACTTCTTTAGGCATTTCAGAATAGTTTCTCTTAGTTATCACGAAAATTTAGCTCAGAAACGTGTTGGGTAAAACGTTCAATTCCCCACAGCCTAGAGAGCCTCATCAAAAATCCATTTGAAGTGTTACTCTCAAATCCCTCATGGCAATGGGATATTTTAAGGTCAGTTAAACTTATTATTCACTCAAGATTTTCTTTCAGGTTCCTGCATATTTTAAACAGATTTTTCCCCATCTCTAACCCAACTGTGTTACAAAACCCCTCTCCTTTCTTTTTTTTTTCCTTCTGAAAAGAAAAGTTGTTGTCAAAAGAAAAGATACTAATCAGAAACAGCTTCTGAAGTCTTACAACCCACTACAGTTTGTACTTGTTACCAAAAAACATTGATGCTCTCTCCAGATCCCTAAATCCCTTGACTTTTAAAATGTTGAATGGAGCTGTGCTTGAAAAAAAAAAAAAGAAAAAAAAAAGAATTAACTCAAATTTGTTTTTTTTCTTCTTTGCATTTCATTTTCCTTGAAACACAGTTTATATGATTTTTTTTTCTCCCTCAAATTGCGCAAGGAAGTTCCTTCAAGAACTGCAACCTGCATTATTTTTGGAATACTTCAGGTTTCCACCTTACTAGAATTGCAGTTTCTGCTCCTATCATGCTCTTCATCTCATGGAACACTAGGACTTATTATTTTTTAAACCGCCATCAGCCCACGATCCCAGTTTCTCCCCTCTGCAGCGGGAGGAGCACACCCCTCTTCCAGGGGCTGGATCTGGCCCTGCGCAGACAAGCTGGGGCCCTGCACCAGTTCCACAGGCCCAAAGTAACAAGTGTTTTAGCAAAAATACGACTGCTTTTACAAGTGGCCACGGAGAAACTCTGCAGACGATTACAAGGTACTGAGGCAGTAAAAAGATCAGCGTTCCCCTGAAACACAAATGTCAGTTTTCTGCTCAAAAACTTCCTGGTTTTGAAACGCTAAATTCAAGGTTTTCCTTAGAAGTTCTTTGCTTTCTTAATTTGTTAAAAATAAATAAATAAATAAATAAAAGCAAAATCCTGCTTTGGAGAAAATGGGGCTTTTGACCACAACAAGGCAAACCGTACAGCGACCCGGACTGAACCTGCAGCTCCTGCCTCACCCCAGCACCTCTCACCTGGAGACCGGCACCATAGGGAAACACACCTGCGGTGGCACGCGTGTGGGGACAAGCCGGGTCCCCTTCTGTGCTCAGCACCAACGGCACGCCTGGGCTGCTGCGCAGGGCACAGCGCAGGGCTCCGCCACCCGTACTTATACACTGCCCGTAGCTCCACCACCACCACTCCATGCTGCAACGTCTCCTCTCCTGGTCCTGCCAGCAATACTGCTCGGCCAGCATTTTCCATCTCATTTTGGCACCTCAGGATCTACTTGGAAACCCAGGGAGCCAACCAGTGGCTAACCTCACAGCAGGGACCAGGAGGCAGGTTCCTGTCCCTGCACATCCCCCCACATCCACCTCCTGCATTACTTCATCCCCCTGCTAGTAGGAAAGTGACTCACTGGGTCCTGAGGACCCATCCCCAGGAGCGCTGTGAGCACCTTCATCTCCAAAGCCCTCCAAACGCATCCCCCCTCCTCCCTTTCCCCACGTAACGTGTGATTCAGCCAGTGCCAGGGAGATGGCACCTGGTAAGAGACAGTTTCCAACCCTCTCCCAGGAAAGACGACGGCTGCAATGTGATCGGTTTGAGCCAAGCTCCTCTGTCAGGTCACGCGTTTGGCAGGAGCCAGAGGAGAGGCAGCGAGTACCAGAGCCAGCTCTGCTCCCGTGCGGCAGCTGGAACAGCGCCTGCTTGTCCCAGGGCACAGCTCCTGCGACTTTGGTGTTTGGGGCTGCTGCTCCAGAGCCTGACTTCAACCCAGCCAGGTCGGCGGGAATTGGATGCAGGACGCCCCCCAGGCACTGCTGAGCTGGTTTTGGACCCGTTAACGTACGTGGGATCGGGGAGCCACGAGGCATTTCCAAAGCTCCACCTCCCAGGCACGGAGGAGACACCCTCACAAATCACTGGCTGCTCCCTGAAAGATGCTCAGAGGTTATACCCCAGATAATAATTCCATAAATTTGTGAAGGTCACAAAGAATATTAAATGTTCTACGTGAAGCCAAGAGTAATGCAGCCAGCACAGGAGGCAAATTGAGCAGAGAGGAAAAGACTGCAAGTGCCCATAATCTTGCTCTAGAGAGCAAAGAGTTTAGAAATTATTAAACAGTTCCTAGCATTTCCAGCCATCTGGCCTGCATTTCTCCATTTATTCAATCAGACATATGCTGCTTTTATCCCCACAACTGCCAGCTCTCCCCTGTGCTCTGAAAACATGTGCATCCTCCATCCTGCTCGCTGTCAGCGCAGCACAAAGCACAGGCTGTGCGTTCCGCACACAGCGCGGGCTCCTAACAAGTGAACGTGCCCATCACAGCCACTTCCACCAGCACATTTCTCCCACTCGTACCCAAAAATCAATGTTTGCACAAAAACAAGGCAGCCTTGGCAGACTGAGATGGAGTTTTGAGTTGGAAACCCCACTTGTGCCAAGCAGCAGCAGCCCCCTGAAGCCCGCAGCACCAGGTCTGGCAGCAGGTGTAGAGAAGCAGAGCCCATGAAGGTTCCTGTGCCATTCTCCTCGGGGACATCACCGCCTGCTTGTGCCAAAGCACGGACATGCACCGCCCTGCTGCCCAACCACCCTACGTGCAGGCCCTGCAGCACACTAACACGTGCAACAGCGTGCCCAGGCCGCCCCGCTAGGTGTAGCCCCACAGAACATCTTCTCTGACCAGCACACCCTTCGGACCTCTCACTTCCAGCCATGATTTCTTCCCTGTAATGAGCAGAAGACGTGTCCGGGGGGATCAGAAGCCAGAAGAGCAAACAACGGATGGAAAGGGACAAGGAGGCCTGTGGCACCGCAGGGCAGCGCCAGCAACGCAGGATCCTGCTGCCCAAGCCCATCGCGGCCCTGGCCACTACGGTCTTTGGAGGGCAAGAGGAGTCCCCACAGCGTGCTCAGGGACGTCTGCTGAGACCCACGAGCCACAGGGGCTGTTTTGGAGCTGCAGCCACCACTGCTCCCTGCCCAGCAAGGAGATGGAGCTGCCGGCTGAGACCAGGCCTCGCTTGCTGACAGACACCCGCACGCCAGCCCCAGCTCTCCTGCCACCTGCGCCAGGCCTCTCATCCTGCAGCCAAGCACTTCTTTGGCTTCATGGGATGCCACCGCCACGCCGGCAGTGCCTGCACATTCCTCCTCCATGAGCCTTCCCCGAAGGCCGCCCCTCCAGCAGGAACAGTGCTCTTCGAGCCCACGGCAGGGCAAGGAGTGAATTACGTTTGCTCACACACTGTCCAGGGGCTTGGGTATCAGGCCAAGTGTTACCAGATGTGCAGGGATCTCTGTCAGAGCGATCTGCAGGCTCGAATGCCTGTTTGGATATTTAATATGTTGGTATCTGGGGTGCGAGGGTCAGAGCTGGGGGTTTCAATGCAGATGTTACACATCTTTTCTACTCTTACCATCACCTTTTAATAACACCATAAATCATCAGGCACTTCTCAGGTGACCACGTAATTGCTCATTTGTGTATCCGAGCAAGCTTATCTGGCCTCTCACTCCTTGCTGCCATACAAAAACTGCCAGCAAAGGAGACCCGCTGGGAGCAAACTGCAGCTACGGGGCTTTGCGTGCCCCATCTCTCCTTCAGCAAGTCATCTCCTGGCATATGTGCTTCAGATGCATCGTGGCAGCGCAAGAAAGAGACAAGTAACTGATACGGGAAGATTAAAAAAAGGTTGGATCAGTCTGTTCCTAATGTGAGCCTTGCTGCTCGCAGCCCTTTGATTGCAGCAGAAATAAAAGATGGAAATTCACTGGAGGCAAAGGAATTAATTAAAAGGAGAATAAAGGAGCATCGGTCTGTTGGAGTCCTGGCATCAATTCTGAGACTAGTTTTGAAGTGGCAACAGTTTTACTTGTTCTTTAAAGTTGTTCCTCTATGTCCTGCACGGTGACTTGGGGAACTAATGTGCAGCACGTGCGGTGCCTTTCGCAAACAGCCTTCGGGGACGAGGCGGCTCAGTCGGTGCAGGGCCCACAGCCACAGCACCCAGCCCCTGCCCCGGCAGCCTCCCCCTTCTGCGTCCAGCATCCTCCTCAAACCCCGGAGACGAGGAGGAGTTGCAGAAGCCGTGTGCCTCTGCGAGGCCTGTTCAGGACCTTACACCACCATCCGGCACTGCGCTGCTCCGAACTGCTCGCTCCTGCTCCGCGGAGAGGCACAAAGCATGGTGGAGCCACTGGTCGCTGGCGCTCATCTTGGGCTTGTAAGCTGTCTCCGGATGGCTTCGTAACTGCATGAAATAACTGCAGAGGTGCTGCTGTAGGTGAGAAGAACGCTAAGCACCTTCAGCTCAATCACAGCTCATGTTCCAAGATTTATGGGATTGTCTTCAAACACAAGTTTGCACATACGTACAGACTATGGTCCTTTACAGCTTTCTTCTGGTTCCTGAGCCCTCGGGTTTCTCACCTTCGGGACACACTCACTTCAGGCAAGAACTGAGGCTCTCCCCCACCCTATGACTGCAGGAGCTATGGCTTTAATGGTACTTCTCCTTTCTGTCATGAGCTTACCTCCAACTTCACTTGAAGCAAAGCTTTGAGGGCTGTTTTCAGATGGTCTAAAGCCAGCCCTTGATGTGACTAGCACATAAAGTCAGCCTTAAGCTCCTTTTATTTTAATTAACGTTTGCCTAGAAACAGGTTTAGAAGAGATCTTGCCCTAACAGAGTGTTTTATGCTAAATTGCTTTATGCTATTAATCACTTGTTCAAGTTTCACACTCTGTAGTTCAAGTTCTACAAACCTTTTACGCGATAGAGACCTTAGAGAGAGCCCTGGTCTGTCCTGCCCTTGCACACTTCCCAATACACTCTGAAGTGGAGGAATATTAATTTGGAACATACACAAGACCAGAACTGAACAAGGCAGTCCCTTGTGACCCGCGGAACAAGAGCGGCTCAAACCGAGAGCGCTGCAGGCGAGGACGAGGCGGCCGGGCTCCACGGCGCCCAGCTCCGCGCCAGGAAATTAGGCGGCAGTGCTCGGGGACCCGCTGGTGCAAGGAGCCAGCCGCCATCTCCGGCATCCCACTGCCAGGGTGCCTGGGGCCAGGGATGCCCCTGGGGTCTCCGACAGCCCGGGCAAGAACCAGGCTGCGCTTCATGCCCGGGGATGAGAAGCAATCAGCCCCTCTCCAACAACGGCACCTCGGCGCCGTGGCACCAGCTGGGTCCTGCCTTGCCCGGACCAGGCGCTGGGATGCTCCCAGCCAGGCCCTTCCCTCCCTCACCATGATGCAGAATGCTGCCCTCACAGCACCACTCACCCTCCCTGCAGCAGGATCAGGCCCTGGGGACGCCCCCCTCCCTTCTCCCGCTGGGAGCAGCCCAGACCCTGCCCGGCGGCCCCTTTGGGAAGGGCCAGCACCAGCAGTAGCTCCACATCCCGGCGGCAGCTGAGCGGATGCAGGTTGTCACACTGGGTCTCTGACACCGCGGGGGACGTTCAACCCCCTTCCGGCCCCCAAAACAGGCTTTTCATGGAGACAAACGATCCCTTCCCTCAACAAAACCTAAACTCTGAGCCCAAAGCACTTGGCAGCGACCCTTTGAAATTTTTCCTCATGGCTTGCGTGGCTTAGGAACATGACTTTCTGCAGTATAAAGGCAGCCGGAGGAAGCGGCCGATGCTCTTGTTGAAGAATAATCATCCCTCCCCGGCTGGTGCCAATCGCACGGAGCCCCCGTGGAGCTGTCACTCGGAGGGATGGCGCTGGCAGCACCGCACGGCACCCGGCTGCGCCGGCCGGGGACCTCGGCAGCTATCGACAAGTGCCAGCAGTGAGGGATGTGCTGATGAGCCCTGATCAATGCACAGTGAAGGAAGCCCCTTCAGCAGCCACGGCAGCCCCAAGTGCTCCCAGTAATTGGAGGATTTCTTTCGGCTCCACTGTTATTGATGTTTTTCCCCGTCAGGGTGCCAGCAGGGTACGCTGCCACTCGGGGCTATGGGAGAGCTGAATGGCACAAGCAAGGTTGGTAACAGTGGCACGGCACACAGCGCAAAGCATCCAGAGGGAAAAGCAAGGGAAACCTTCAGGGCACCGCCAGCAGCTGGAAAAGTGCTCCAGCGTTAGGAGAGATGCTGGAGCTGCTCTTGCTGCTTTGGGGTCCAGCCCAAAACCTGGCTGCACATGGCCAAATAGCATCCAAGGAGCTATGTAAAAATATGTAACTCTCACGCTGGACCAGACACACGGCAGACACATTTCAGTGTCCTGCCCTGTGGGTACAGAGAGGCAGAAGCAATAAAAAGGCTCCTAGCACCACCGCCCTCATTTAGAGCAGGGAAAGGGGACTCTGCCCCCTGGGCCACAGCTGGTCACCACCTTGCCGTGCCATGGCTTTTGCTCTGCGGGCTTAATTTTACCAGCAGCAGCAGCAGCAGGTCCTGCCCTCAGCTGGGCGCAGGCAGCTCAGCCCCCAGGACCAGGCTCTGGGATGCCGTGGGCTCTGGAGCAGCAGGGAGGTGCAGGAGGGCTCCGGCAGCATGGCCCTGGCACCGCTGCACCCCGGCAGGAGGCAGAGCCGAGATGTGGCCGCTGGGGACAGGACCCGGCCCGTTCCCTGTGCGTTCCCATCACTCAGCGCCCGCTCCCTCTCCTGCACAGCGCGGTGCCTGTTGACAGCGGCTGCTAGCTCACAGCTGGGCCGGCCCAAGGGGCGCGTGGTGGCCGGGCACGAGATCACAAATTCTCCAACACGACCGCCCAAATGCCCCCTGTGCAGCCACGGGTGCACGTAGGTGTGCATGAAAAGACGGAGCTGTTCGCGCTGCTTAGGGACCGAGCAATAAATCAATAGCAAAGTGGCCAGCCCTTCCAGCAGCAAGGATGCTTAACAAGGTCACATCCTTATTCTCTCCAGACTAATGAGCGGAGATTACTAATAAGACCTCGGTGACAAGTGGATGTATTAATGTAATTCACTCCTGCCTGTAATCAATTTGCTGTGTTAAAATCCGCAGCTCCTTCTGACACTGAGATCTCCCGTGCCGCCCCCAGCCGCCGCGGGGCTGCTGGCTGGAACGCGGAGCCGTGTCCGTGCAGGGCCGTGACATTTTGTGCAAAATCACTCCGAGAGGAGCCCAGCTGCAGGAGTTCAGTGCAACTGGTTAGGAGATGCGGATTTCAAACATTTTGCTCCACATTTCAGACGTGAGCAGCGTTGGTCAGAGCGCTTCGTGCGCTGCTGTGCTGGGCGATTCGTGGCAACCCCGGCTGCCAGGCGAGCAGCGCGCGCTGGGGCAGGGATAGATGCTCTTTTTGGTCTCTGGCTCTCCAGCACCTGGCAGGTGGCAAAGCCAGGGCTTCCTGCACACAGTCATCGCTCTGGTCCGCAAACAGCAGCAGTCCACAGGGTCAGGCATTTACAACCCGTACACGGGGATCGCTTGCACATTCAGGCTGGGTTAGCTGGACACGCTGCCTCCGTGCCCCAATGACAGCAGAGTGGTCTGATTGACTGCAATATTCACCATTTGCATTTCAAATGACTCTTCAGATCAAGAGTGACTCACTTAAGAGATGCATGAATAATTTTGAAGACGCTTAGACTCCTGTGATCTGCGAGCTGTCCCCACCCGGAGGGAGCAGGAGGCCAAATTGAATTAGCTGCTGTGAATTTTTCGCCAAGGACCATCCCCACAAAACGTGAGCACGCGAAATGTGAGCAACCGAGAGCGTGCTGAGTCCTGGGCAGCCACACTGCGAGACCAGAGAGTGCGTTGGGGACCCCAGCTGCAAAACCAGTCCCTGCCTGCACAGCACGGGCAGTGCCCCACACACTGGGAGGCCAGAGGCGTGATGCCCGCGAGTTTGGGCAGAGCCCCAGTAACGGAGCGGTGCAGGATCAGGCCTCCTCCTCTGAGCCCAGCTGCAGACAGCTGCCGTGTATTTCTCGCGTGCAGCCACCGCGATTTTCAAAGCCCTGCAGAAAGCTGTTCACAATATCCCTTTTCTCCTCACTCGATACATTTATAAACAAACGCGCCAGAAAAATGCGGTGGGAGGAGAGCAGGGGCTCCCGCAGCACCGCCAGCCCCTCGCCGCGCCCCCGGGCACAGGCGCTGGTGGCGGAGGAGCTGCGAGGGCTGCGAGCACCCCGGGCACCCCGCAGCCGGCTTCTCGCCGCGGGGCTGGATGCCTGCAGGAACCCGAGCTCGCCGTGGGGCTCAGCCCTTCGGCCACCCCCGGGCAGGGAGCAGAGCGTTGTCCCCGCTGTCGGCTCTCGCTCCGGGGCAGAGCACGGCCCTGCAGGAAAGAAACGGGAGCATCGGGCTGCCGCCGAGCAGCTCTGTAAGCAGGCGGATTTCCAAAGCCCTTTGAAAAGCCATTTAGAGCTAAGTCCTGGTATTAAACCTGGCCTTTCATTAGTCAGGTTTTCAATCTCTACCGGAGCCCGTTTCAGTGAAAAGTTTTTTAAAAGGTCAGGAAGAAGCTTTTAAGCATATTTGCCAATTAACTATTGTAACTCCCTCCTCGACTGGATGCGAGCTGCCCGCTTCCGTCTCCAGGGACGGTAATTACTGTTTGGTAAAAAGCTTTGAACACCCCTAAGTAATAGTCTCTCCTTGCATAAAAGCACCCTAAACCCCCTGGCCTTTTCCACCTTCTGTCACAATCCGCATCTAAAAATAATCTGGAAGAAAAAAAAAAACAGAATGCTCTTAAGAAGAAACCCCCGTGGTGCTGAGCGAGGCTTCGCTGGGTGTCGGCACAACGCGATGCACGCTGCAGGGCACGCCGCTGCCACAGGGTTCCGTGCAAGGTGGCCAAAACAGGGGACAATTTGCAATACAGATGGGGGCCTGGGGACCCTGCCTGTCCCAAGCAGGGTGGGTAGGAAGCAGAGCAGCCCCCCGAAAGGGGTGCTTGCACGGGCTGCCCCTGCAGCCCCCCGGCCCCATCTGGAGCACGGCCAAGGCCGCCAAAGCCCCACATTAGCACCCCAAGCCCCTCACATTGCCACAAATGCTTTTCCAGCCCTTCGGCAGTTGCACTCCTAAAAACCCATCCGCTTCCACTGCTGCCCATGAATATTTCTTCCATTCAGCCTCAAAAGTTCTCTGGAGTTACAAGGGGGTAATAAAAAATGTCCACATTTACGTGCTTAAATTTCCAGCCCCCGAGGTTACAAAAGAGTAACTGGGGAACCCAAGGAAAAGGCCGTGACCGAGGAAGTGTTTTTCAAAGACACTGATTCATACAATATTCATTTTTTAAAACAGTTCCAGGATTTCTAGGTGCCCAGCCCTATCTATTTATTCAAGCAGCCTGGGACAGCAACGCTGGCGTACTTGAAATCTTTTAGAAACTCGGGTTACTTCTACACACTCCAGTGCACAGCATGTATATAAAACCACCATTTACTTAAAAGAGACAGCACCAGAGAAAGAATTCCTCAGTCGGGAAGACCGCGACTCGTTACACTCCACGAGTCACAGCATCTATCAGAAAACCCGGGGCCAAGACCAACACGCAGCTTCAGTCGCTTGCGCCTGGCGCTCTCTCCGCAGCACGGAGCAGCCAGCCCGAGCTGAGCCTCGCAGCATCAAACCCCGATGCTCAGACCTGCCCGCACCAGCGAGCAGCACCACACCGGCTCCAGCAGGATGCGGGTGGGAGCAGAGCCCGGGGCTGGTGGCCAGTGGCGGCCTGGAGCTGGTAGCCAGGGGTCCTTGCTGCTCCTTGCCCAGTGCGCGGTGGGCCAGGAGAAGCTCCCGAGGCAGCAGGAGCCCAGCCCAGCCCCGCTGCCCTCAGTGGTGGCTGCCTACGAGCGCTTTAAACGTTTTCAAATGTTAATTCCTCATCGTGGCAGTAAAAGCTATTTTTAATCCCACGTGAAAGCACTTTGCGGCAGACCTAAGTCTGCACGTATCACGCAGTGCATGCGACGCGCTGCTGCGACCAGGCAGCGGTGGGACGGGGCACGCGGTGGCGGGGCCGACCCATCCTGCTGCTAGCACAGCGCCTGCTCCCTCCTCTCGGCGCAGAGCTGGGGCTGAAGCATTGCCTCAACAGCCAGCATTACGGCAGGGACACAGAGCCCCGTGCACGTGGACATGTTTTTCTCCATCTAACGACAAATCTGAACTATCTTGCATCAAATAAAGCATTAAAATATCTTCTTCGTAGCTAGAAAATTGCAGCTTTTCCTCAGCTTTCCTGCATTTTTTTTTTCTTTTTATTTTAGGATTGCTCTTAATCTTTTAAACATGGGGGTGAGGACAGAGGAAGCGAATACGAAAAGGCCCTGTTTTGCAACGAAAACCAAAAAAAGAAATGAGAGATCACAAAATCAGAGTAGCAAACCCAAAAAGCGCGCTCCAGGACTGAGCTTCTGCAAACGCACGAAGGAAAAACAAGGGCCACTTTGAGGCGCAGAGTGCTGAAACGCGAGTCCATTAGGAGAGCAGATTAGCCGGTGTCAATGAATAAAGATAATGTCCCGGAGCAGCTCTCAGTGCATCGCCATCTGACTCCTCGCAAGATCCCTTTGTCTCCTGCCACCTATGTGTTTCTTAAATGCGCCTGTGAAAAGCTCTGCCTGGAAGGGGATCCGAGCTTCGTGCCAAAACGCAGCCTGGTGACTCCCGAGTAGCCCCCACGCCCGGGTTTTATTCAACAGCTTGTGCTATAGAGTGTCTTGATCTGTCTGTACAATCACAACACACACAAAACCCCCTCAAGGCATCTACTTAGCTCTACTTTTCAGCTGCCAATAACACTCACAGCAAAAGTCAAAAGAGCAGCGCCGGAGCCGCGTCCCTTCCCTGCCGCTCAAAGGCTCCAGGGCCGCAAGGTCCGGAGATAACAAAGTCTGGCTCAAGAAATCCTGGACGCCTTTCAAGAACGTTATTAGCTTCCATGAATGGGCTCGAAGGGGGAAAACAACGCATGCGGCAGCTTTTGCTCCCCGTCCACCTCGGCCAGGCGCACACACATGCTCCCAATCTGGGACACCCTCCGCGCAGCCCGGCATCCACCGGCTGCTCGATGCATGCACAGAAGCACAGCGCGAGCGTGACAAACCACATGAAGGGTTCCTCCCCCCGCAGCCCCCAGCATGCAGACCTGCATGCGCTGCAGCCCGTCCAAAGGCAAACCGAGGAGGAATCGTTGCAGCCGGCCGCAGAGGAGCGCAGCGCCGGGCTGCTCGGCAGTGCTGGCCATGCCCACCCAGCTGCGTGGCGCCGCTGCAAAGCTCAAGCCTTAACGCTCACATGGAGGCATTTGCCAACTGTTACCAGCAAACCCACACTGGGTAGATTTATTACGTCTGCCCCAATGTGGAAGAAAATGAGGAAGGGATTGCAATTCCTGTGAAATCCAGCACGCACCATCACGCAGAGCGCAGCTTCGCGGAGCACAATGCCAACGGCCGCTTTCATGCGGCACGCTGGGCTCGGCGATGCGAACGGCCACCGGGAGCCCTGGCCCAACCCTCCGGCTGTGAGGCGCTTTCTTTAGATATTGGGTAAAAACAGGAAGAGGAGACGGGGAAGAGAGGACTCAGATCATAAATCGTACAAGGAAGTACAAGACAGAGCAAAGCTGCCTGATGGAGCTGCTACCACTGCAAAGATTCAGTGGACGGAGACAAGGGAACTTTGTATGAGCGACAGCAGAGCGAGTGCTCGCAACGTGCATTCCCCCAAACTTCCTTTCATGCAAAACCACATCCGCAAAGACCATTCCCTGCACCGCCTTCATGCCCCATGCCTGCTCTCGTCCCCCCTTCCTCACGTCCTTTTCCCAGCAGCACCAGAACCGCAGGGGCTGCGCTGAGTTAGGTGCGGGACAGACGGATGCTGGTTGCGGGCACAGCCGCATCGGGCGGCCGAGTGGGAAATGAGGCTGGTTCTGGTAACTGGGAAGGCAGTGGGAGGTTCCCAGCTGTGCCCTGACACGGGCACCACAATGAGAAAATGCCCCCAGCTCCGACCCCAGCCTCCACAAGCACCACTTGGCTTAATGCCGTGGCAGCCTGCAGCCGCTCAGCCCGCTGCAAGCACAACTTTTCTATATCCACGCAAGCAAGGGCAGGATCAGCCCCGTGCCATCACACCGAGCACCGCTCCACATGCTTGTGATGAATTTTGAAATACCACCAGGAAACATCTCAGGTTCGGTTCTTACGTTTGCCTTTGCCCACGTTGCCACAAAGCGGAGGGGCAGCCAGCCAGCGGCGAGGGGCACAGCACCACTCCAGCTTCCCCGGCAGGACGCTCGCGCTCCCAGCGCCGCTGCACAGGAGAGGAGCACGCCCACGGATATCCCTCCCGTTCTTCTTTTATTTGGGTTTACCCTAAGCAGCACCGAGTGCCAAAAAAGTTAAAACACTGTTTTGCTTTAGGATAAAATTTCACTTCATGCTTGGATTATCCATTAGGTAATTTATGTTGCAGGCTAGAGAAGGTGTTTAATCTTCTTATAATTAGCTAAACCGATAGTAACTCAAGGAATTTCAGATGAGATGCTTGCTGCTTTTACCGAGTATTTTCGTCATACCAGCAAAATGAACTACTTTAAAAAAAAAAAAAAAAAAAAAAAGGGAGGGTTTTGAGCTATTTCAAATTTAAATAAAATAAAACGCTCCAGTAAGAACAAATGGTTTCAGTCAGTGACTTACATTATAATGTAAACTACTCGGCACCCACAAGAAGATACTCCTTCCACAGAAGCAAAATCCCTATGGGATTAAACTATGAAGAAAGAAAATTCTGTGACAATATTTCTAAGTTGTTGTTGTTGTTGTTTTTTCCTTCTTCTCCCTTTTTTCTCCTTACATTGACTTAAGACAAGCAACGACCTACAGGTGCCTTCAGGCCAAATATCTTGGCATGAGAAGCAGTTGGTGTAATTTTGGTTTCCTAGCACATTCAAATATTTTAAAAATGTTTACACCACTTTGAGATAATCATTGGAAAAACCTGAACTTCTGTCCAACTTCTATTTTCCTCCACCCAAACACACCCCAGCTTTAAACATTTAGCTCTGTCTGGCTTTCAAGGGGAAAAAAAAACCCTCAGTATAGCAGGATCTTGTAAGAAGACAAAACAGGAGAGGCAAGGAAAAGAGGAAACTCTGAAAAATTGTTGTGCATATGATTGAAAACACACGTGCTCTATGCAGAGCTAAACCAAAACATCTAATAATTTTTCCCCCGACTAGAAAGGATGCAACTTCTTCCCAGCACACGGTACGCTTCCCTGCATTGCGTTTGGCTGCACCAAAAATGTTCCCTGCTCTGTTCCTCCAAATTTACCATAGCCATACAGAGAATCATCCTATATCATCTAGCTGCTTCCAGGCCGGGCTCCCTGCGAGCACTCAGAGCACTGAAAACTCCCTACGCAGCAATCCCAAAGTGAGTTTTATTTATTCTTCTCTTGCCACGGTCCATCCTGCAAATGCCTCACCGGACTACAGCAAACGATATGAAAGCGTTCGATCTTCCGCACTTTAATTACGTGCTTGCGGTCATTAAACTCCCATCCTGCCAAGCGAGATCTATCTTGTAATCCTCACCCCCCCAAAATTAGTTATCATCATTATTGTTCCTAGCGCGCCGCAGATACATATGGAACTGAGAAATGAGCTAATAAATCACGGCAATATTAATACAGTCATAAAAATAAGTGTGCTACTTACTGCGTTTGAAGGTGTGTTAAGTCAATAACTTTACAGTCCAGATGTGGTCTTACAGAGCCGAAACTCTGCAGGTAAAATTACCACTAAAATTACGCTTCGCATTAAGCGTGCTTATTTTTCACAGGTTATTATTTTGGCGAGCATTGCTAAGCTGCATCCTTCCCCAAAACATAACGAACCATTAAGCACACGTAAGAAGGAGTATCCCTGCGGGGTTTGGAGGGAGCCCGGTGGAGGAGCAGGAAGGACAGGGAGAGCTACTCCTTTTATTGTTTTCAGATGTTTCGCGAGAACACCGCAGCGCTTTTATAAATCTGTACTCTTGGACTGTCTTCAAAATAACGGACCAGATTCTTTCGCTGGCTTCAAGGGGCTTAGTGCTCCGACGAGGTTTGGCCGGCCACTTTGGAGTTGGCCACGATAGGGGAGTTTAATGGACAACACATGCACGGTAGCCGCTCTTCCGATGCTTTATCGCCCGAAGAGCTCAATTCCATTGAAACCCTCAAAACTAAACAACTCCCTTGAATCAATACAGCTCTGCCCTTTGACACAAGCAGCCCGGGGAATTCAAGCGATACTCTTTTACCCTTCCCCTCCTCGCGCCAGTTTGAGGTTTCAATGCCAAAATCCGCCGGGATCAAGTCAGGTCCCGCGAGCGGAGCTCCTGGCTCCCTTTAGTTTTAGAAACTGAGATTTAAGAAAAAAACAAAAAACTCCCTAAAGGAGGAAGTCGGCGGGGTGAAAGCCACGGGACGGCTGCGAATAAAGCGGCAGGGCCACGACCGCAAACGGGGGGGGTCACCAAGAAAAGCCAAGCACCCGCTGCCCAGCTCTCCGCCACCTGCCCGGGGGGGGGGGGGGGGGAACAGGGGGGCCAGCTCCGCACCCCCCCGTTCCCGAGGCTCGGGGGAAGGGGGGGGGGGGGCCGTTACCTGTACCAGCGCAGCCCCTTCTCGTAGCACCTGTCGAAGAAGTGCGGCTCGGCGCCCACGGCGCGCACCCCGGGGTGCACCCGCAGGAACTCCAGCAGCGCCCGCGTCCCGCCCTTCTTGACGCCCACGATGATGGCCTGCGGGAACCGCCGGCTGCCGCCGCCCGCCGCCCCCGGAGCCCCGGGCCCCGCCGCCCCCGGGGCCGCTCCGTCGGGGAGAGCGGCGGGCGGCGGCAGCAGCAGGGCGGGGGGCAGCGGTTCGCAGGGCCCGGGCAGGCAGTAGAAGAAGTAGGTGAAGAAGAGGATCATGGTGAGGAGCAGCGAGGCGCGGCGCCCCCCGACGGGTCCCAGCAGCCGCCCGCTACATCCCATCGGGGGCCGCTCCCGGCGCAGCCCGCCCCCGCCGCCGCCGCCGCCGCCGCCCCGCCGGGCAGCGCATCCCGTGCGGCCGCCCTGCCTGCCCTGCCCGGCCCTGCCCTGCCCTGCCCTGCCCGGCCCGGCACGGCACGGCTCGGCTCGGCTCGGCCCCGCTCCGCTCCGCGCCCCCCCTGCGCGCTGCTCCGCGCCCCCCCGGCCCGTCCCGGCCCTCCCCTCCCGCCCCCCGCGCACCGCCCCCCGCGCCCACCCGCGGGGAGGAGGCGGGAGCGCGCGTGGGGCGGCCCCGCCCGGGGACGGGGCTCACGCGTGGGGAGCCCCCGGGGAGGGCAGAGACCCCGCCGGGACAGCCCCCGCCGGGAGCGGCGATTTCCCAGCCGCTGCTTTTTTTTCCCCTTTTTCCTTTTTTTTTTTTCCTTTTTTTTTTCCCCTTTTCCCTTTTCCCTTTTTCCTTTTCCTTTTTTTTCCCTTTCTCCTTTTTTTTTTTTTTCTTTCCCCTTTTTTATTTTTTTCCCCTCCTTTTATCATTTCTGGAGCCACGCTGCAGCCGCTCACACCCGGGAGCGGGGGTCCCGGTGGCGGCTGCACCACTCACACCCAGTGCTCGCCGTGCTGGGAGCCCCGAGGCCCGCAATTAGCAGCCGGCACCCCCGGGGCAGCGCTAATTGGGCTGCGCGGGCTCTGCTGCAAGCGTGGAAAGGCAGCCAGCATGCGCGTATAGTTCTTGCTTGGGATGGGAGGAACCTGGGGTGCCAGCCCTGCACCTGGCGAAATGCGCCCCAAAGCAGCAGCTCAGGTGTTGCACCCCAAAATGCGCGTGTGAAATGAGCAGTGGGGTGGGGGCAGCAGCAGCTGGGGAAACGCCATTCCCCCATCCCAAAGCACCAAGGTGCCAAGTGAACCCCAGCGGTGCTGCAGCGCAGGTGGCACACGGTGACCCTGCAGCAAGCGGCTCTGCGGGTGGCATCCCTGGGCACTGCTGGCCAGGCCTGGGCCTCGCGAGCAGCAGCGGCACCGTGCCGCTTGCCCCTGCCCTCCTGGCAGCACGGACCTGCAGCAGACACAAACCAGCCCAGGCCCGGCCTGGGGGTGCCCCTGGGGGCCGTTGTCCCCCCAGCCTGGCTGTGGCTTCGTTGAAACGCTCCAAGGATCTGCCCCGGCACACACCCGAAATGCCGAGCCTCACTTCCAGCCTTGTGATAAAGCCTTTTTTTTTTTTTTTCTCTGAAATCAGCAGTGCCTTAATTAACCTATCAATATAATTAGCTCTTTTTATAATTAGATCCCCCGAGTCTTCCAAGAGATAGAGCATCGCGGGGAGGGGGCGAGCGCGGCCCGAGACCTGGGGGTGCAGAGCTGCGCAAACACCGCGGCATCGCCACCGAGCAGTGACAATCCTGTGCGGCGGCGGCACAAGCGACAGGCTGCGCGGTGCCACGGACACCCGAATGCACACACCAGCACGGTTGGGTGGTGGCACAATGGCAAAGCCGCAAGGTCGCCCGGCTGCGGGACGGGGCTTTGTGCCCTCTCGTGGCTGGCGCTCGCAGGAGGCTGCGCGGGGGCTGCCTGGCCCGTGGCGCACGGTAGCTTTTCAACAAGAGGAAATAAACGCTCGGGCGCGACGGAGAAACCTTCCAATTCACAACACGAAGGTTCCCCGGGGAAAAACGCGAAGGGAAGATTGCGACGAGGAAGTGAATCTGTTATCAGGAGCAGTTTGATAAATAAAAACGCATCCAAAATCTTCCCCGCGACACTTGCCAGCTCTTGTTGAGTTTACGTAAGTGATTAGAAATAGGAACTGTTTCACTCCGGGCTAGAGCTGGTGGGAATTTTTCCAGCTCCGTGTTTGGGTTGGGGGGGGAATTGTTGTTGTTGGAAAATGCCAATTTGTCAAAATGGAAACGTTTGGCAGGAATATATGCATTTTGACAAAATTCTGTCTAAACACAGCCAGGGAGGCTCAGGAAAGGCAGGTGGGGGAGTGCGGCACCCGCACCGTCCTCATCCTCAGCCCAGGGAGGATCCCAGCGGGCTGGCGATGGTGCAGCGGGATGGTGCGGTGCTGCCTTTTGGTGCTGCCTCTTGGCACCGCCCGATCTGCCCGCTGCACAGCAGCACAGGGCCCAAAGGGCAGCGCCTTTTCCTTGCCTGCCCGCCAGGCTGGGGGAAAAGGCCTAAAAGGTGACCTGGAGCTCGGTGCTGGGGCCGGGAGGCTCAGACGATCGAAGGCAACAAGCACTCGGGAGTAACTTTTTCAGCAAAATTAGAACATTCAAATTGACTCGAAACAAAATCGGTGGGTAGCAATTTTCAGCTCTTTGAGATTTCTACCCAATCTGTCATTTCAGTATAATTTTAAATTGAGTAGAGGAGCTTTTTAAGGACAAAACACTGCATTTTTGGGGACACGCTTTCAGGGTCCTGTGCAGGCAGTGAGCCAGGAAAGGGCCTGGGGGTCTCGGTGCCAGCATTTCCACAGCCTTCAGCCAAACAAAGGCTGTTCTGAAATGAGCAGCTTCGACGTCCCTGTGCGCAGTGCCACTGGCTGGCGGTGGCTGCAGTCAGCGCAGAAGGCTGAGCGGGATGCGGGATCCGGACCGGGCCCCCTCTGATCTCCTGGCCACCTTGTCTGCCGGGACGCTGCCTGTCTTCTCCCTCCGTTAGCACTTCTTCATCTGCGGCTCCGATAACAAAACCCACCGGAGAGCGCCGCTTTTCAAGAGTTTCCCGATCGTGTTGAAAGGTCCCTGCCGCGGGTGCCCAGCTGGACGGGGCCGCGTTTGCCAGGAGCAAGCCATGCCACCACGATGGGCACCGATGTGCTCGCCCCAAGGAGCCAAACCTGGGTGGAGGGGAGCCTCCCCACACCCCAAGGGCCACCGCGGGCACCCCTTGGGCACAGCCGGTCCCCAGGGCCGCACGAGAGCCGCCGGCTGCCCTGGCAGATGCAGATGAAAGTGTTCCGGGCTGTCACCGGCGTTATGGATGGGCTGCGAGCGCTCGCGGGGAGCGTCGTGCAGACACTGCGGATGTGGAGGGAGCCTCCGCGCTTCCGAGCCCTGATTGATGAGATGCGAGGGCCGGCCGCTGCACTCACTACATCACCACTGCCTCAACCTCTGCCAGGGGCGAGGGGTGTTCGAGCCCTGGAGATGACTGGCTGCACGGAGGAAGGGAAGGGTCATCGTTCCTGGGGCCAGGCAGACTAACCGCGGGTCCCAGGGGAGATGACTGCAGGCTTGGCAGCTCCCCAGGGACTGGGGGACTAACGACAGCCCGGGGGGAGCCGTGGCACTGTGGCTGTGCATCTGCATGGCCAAAGATGCTCCATGGATCGTGGCTGAAGGAGCTTGTAGCGGCTGTCAGTGCAGAAGAGGTGAGGGAGACACATCCCCGAGCTCAGGAGCTGCCACCAGACATTGTGGCACACATACGTGTGGTCTGAATTGCTTTTTTGGGGAGTAGGGGAGGGCTCCTCCTGACCAGGTGCATTGGGCAGCCCTGTCCCATGGCCATACCCGCCAGCACCCCTGAAGCATACCAGGGATTTATCCTGACACCAGGACAGAGCAAACTCCCAGGGCAGCATTCCCCAAAACTGCCCGTGCCCCACGCAGGGGTTCACCTGGAGCACCCTCCACCAGTCCTCGCCCCCATTTCCCCTTTAGTACAACCTCCCCTGGAGCCCTTGGACTCAGGCAGCCGAGGTCCTTCACAGTCCACGCAGAGCAACATCAGCACGGCGCTGTGTGAGCTCGGTGCTCCCCTCATCCGTCCTTCCCCCAGCCCCGAACCATCTCCTCTGGGCAGGACGGGATCCCGGATAGCGGTCGGGGCATCCCCACCCAGCCCCTTCCCCTGGGACCTCCCCGGCCCGTGCAGCACGCAGGCGGGAGCTGCAGCGCGGGCGCTGTGGGTCTCCTGAAGCTCGTTGTTACAAAGAAAGAAAGAAAATGGCTCAAGGGATCAGCGGGGATAAAAAGCGCTTTAGAAACACAGGAGATCATTTAACAGGTCACCTCCGCAGCGGAGTTCGCCAAGCTGATAAAGGCGAGTAAACTTATTAAAGAGCGCACAGCTTGATTCGAAACGGCTGCTCCCAAACAGCCAATTACTCAGGGCCCTTCCAATCCAATTAGGACGGCTGTTTCCCTGATTACGGCGGTGTGTTTTACAAATACACCCGGCTCCTCGGGTTCAAAGAGCAAGCCAGAGAAGGGGCTTGGTAAGGGGCGAGGCGGTGCCTGCAGCCAGGAGAGGCTCGGGGAGGCACAGCCCAGACCTGTGCCCCGGGACGCGGATACGGATGGGGCTGGAGATGGCTGAGTCCTGCAAATAGTGATGTTTCCCAGAAGAGCAGCCCCATGCCCGTCCCTAAAGCAGCCCAGGCCAGCTAAGGAGGCGGGTTATGTCTCCTTGGGGGTGTTCAGGTTGGGGATGGACCCCTGCAGGGTCCCAGCAAAGGCCACCCCTGTCACCAGGCTCAGCCGCTCTGTGACATTACTGAGTCTTTCCCCAGGGACCTGGGGAGTTTTGAGGTTTGCCCTCTGGGCATTGTAAGTGTCCCGACCTCGAAATAACAGCACGGGGGGATTTGCCCTAATCCTCCCTGTGGGAAGAGGCAGCTTTTACAGGGAGAGACCTGGGATGGCTTTGCAGGAGCTTGGAGCTCATTAGGGCCAGGCCCTCGCTGTTTTCATGGACGTGAGCACAGGGACTGTCAGGAGGATAAAGGAGGAAAGAACCATGTCTCTTCCTCACCAGGATCAAGGGTGCTACGGTGCAGCAAACGGATCTGATCCTGTCCAGAGCAGGGGTGTCCCATCACCTGGGGTGAAGGAGACAGCGCGGAGCTCATCACCGCGGCCACTGGGAGGCTGAAAATAACCCGCAAACTCCGACCTCCGCTCGAGGGGCTGAGCGGGGCTCGGGAGGCAGAAGGGGCCACACGGCACACGTCTGGAGCTGGGCTGGAGCCGCGGCTCCTTCTCCTCCGCCGCTCGCTCAGCGCCTGCGCCGCCGTCCAAGCCTTCACCGCAACCGCTCCAACGGGTTCGCTTCAAAATACTGGCACGCGGCCACCTCTGGGGTGTAGCACAGCCCCTGTTATTAAAATGTGTGACAGCAGCTCGAGATGGAAAGTGAAGTTGTACATTCTCCATCTGAAACTCCGTGAGGAATTTCAAGCAGGGGAATGCAATTTCCAGCCTGGAGGAGAGCCAGCAGCGCCAGGGCGAGATTTTTCTTAATATGGTTTTGCAAAACTTGAACACAGAAAATTGCCCGTAGCTATAGCAATACCAGCGAGCTGGAGACAGCCCCGCTCGGGGAGCGTTTACACAACAAAAACACCCCCAAGCTGCCTCTCCTGTGCCACGCTCCGTGCCACCCGTTCGGTCCCTTAAATCCTGAACGGGAACGCGGTGCTTCATAGAGGGCAAATCTGGTGCTCGCAGCGTGCCCAACGCAGGAGGAGGGTTATCCTGAGCCCCCGGTGCTGTCCCAGCTCCCTCCAACAGCCCAGGGTTCAGCTCCATGTTGTTCTCTCCAAAACAGCCTTTGGGGTGGTGGCAGGGCAGGACGGGGGTCCCAGGGGGGTGGCCCCATCCCCGGGTCCCCGCCGTGCCCGTGCCCGCCCAGGATCCGCCGCCCGCCCGCAGCAGCGCAGAGGCAGCTGGCTCCGGGCCATCCGCGGTTACGAAGGGAGCCTGCCCCATATTTCTGTTTTTGATTTAAATAATCCCAATAAGGGGATAAAGCAGCCAAAACCCACTGATTTTTTTAAAGCTTCAATTTAAAAAATAATACATATGAAATGTGCGAGTTTTATGAGAGTAGGCAGAGCTGTAGGGTATCAGACGCAGCCCTTCCTACCCAAACCTCTGCCCCCAGGACTCCAGCTATTAACTGTGCCATCCAGAGCCCTCAGACATCCTCCACGCAGCTTCCCAGCCCCACCCGGCCCCATTTTCCTTCTCTTTTTTTCCATGCAAAAACAAACTCAGGCTGACTGCAATTACTCCCTTATTGGTGCCCTCCTGGGCGAAGACACAGCAGTGACAACAGTTTGACATCACGCTGGAACTGCACAAACGCGGGGATTGGGGGAGGATAACGCACAAAGGTGCTTTTTCTGTTTGATTTGCTGTTCCCCAGCATCTGGTCACACAGCTCTATGGGAGCAGCGGGATTTCTTTATCCTATAGAGATGTATGGGGAAAAAACCCTACCAAAAGGAGCTGGCAGCTCACCAGAGGACCCAGCCATCACACTGCTGGGTGCCCCAGCCTGACAAAAGGCCATTTCCAGCTGAGAAAGTCACCTCCTGAAGACGCCACGTAGCCAGACCATGAAATATCACTGTATTTGCAGGGGAAATACTGCTGTAGCCAAAGCTGATGGCGCGGGAGCGCGTCCAGCTGCAGCCCAGAGATGTAGTGGGACCTTCAGTACGGTGCCTGGGGACCCTGGTGGGGCATTACGGGGCATCTACAGCCCAGACAGCTTCAGGACAAGGCGGGCTTGGTGCTGGGAAGGCAGCAAAGTCCCCACGGGTCTCCCAGAGCCACAACTTGTGGGAGAGCCCGTGGTGCCTCTGCCTCTCCCAGACGAAGCAAGGCTGGCACAGGGTCAGGCTCAGACCCCACTGTCAGCCCCTTGTTAGCAGCCCCCCTCATCCCCCCGCCGTTATTTCTGCCTGTCTGCAGCGTCAGCCCGCACGGCGAGCGGCTGCTGACTGGCCGGGGGTACCTCGACAACTGCTTACCTGCTCTTTATGAGCTTAATAACTCAGTGGAACCATAATTATGTGTTCATTGCCGATCTCATTTAGAGTTAATTACATGCCAGATAGATGTATCTCTAATGTGCTTGGAAGCATCCCAAAGAAGGCTCTCAGCAGCCATCGATCTGCACACGAGCACAGGTACTCCTTCTGCCGGGTGTTTCAGCACCCGGAGCTCGTCGCAGGTCTGCACCTCCGGCATCACCCCTTTTGGTCGGGACGGGGGGAGATGCAGCAAGAATTTGGCTCCAGGCAGCCCCAAACCCACCACTTCTGGAAGCAACTTGGGCAGGATGGGAGGGCTGGATCCCATCCGGGCACCTCCGTGCCATAAAATACCAGCAAAACTTGCGGTTTTGGGCGGTAGAGGTGGAGGGCTGTGCCCTCACCACCTGCAAAATCAGCCCGCGAGCGCGCAGAGCTGCTCTCCGTCAAGCAAAGTTTGCTCACGCCAAGCCCCAGCTGGTGAGCCCCGCACCGCTGTGCCCAGCCTCTGCGGGAACCGGCTTTTTTCAAGCAAATCAGTTCACAAGTTTCCTCTTTTTTGAAAAATAAATAATTAAATAAATAAACGTTGCAGTGGGGGTTGTTTTGCTGTTCGTCTTGAAACAAAGTGTCACAAGGTGCAGATGGCCACATTTTACGAGTCTATGAAACTCTGGCATGCCCGCTGCTAATTCCTTGCCCAGGTGGGGGGTAGCTTTCATTTGGCTCTAATTCAGCCAAATTTTCAGTGGCCAAACAGAGAGGAAGGTGTGGGACCAACAACGGCAACATCTGGAGCAGAGCCGAGCCATAACGAAACATGAAGCTTTAAAGAAACGTCTCAAATGCATCGAGGAGAAAAAGCAGCGTTGGAAGGATTCCCCGCTGCCAGCGAGGGGGCAGGCAGCCTCCCAGGTGTCGTTCTGGGGTACACGTGTGCAGCCTTTGGAGACGGGCAAAAAAACAGCATGGTGAAGGGGGAGGCAGCAGTAACCACTGCATTAAACCCTGGCGGTTGCACCCCCAGACCCAGCAAAACACTACGGGCAACACAGATTGCAGAGCTTAATTTGAGAAAACCTAAACTTTGGTAGTTTTTCAGTAGTAGCAGAAGAAGCCAACTGAAACTTTGGGTCAGAAACCTGACTTTTAGCCCCCGCTTTTAGCCCCTGGCAATACAGAGCCCTTTTCCCAAGAAGCCACCTCAAGAGTGTTTCAGCCCTGCACGCGGGCAACGCGTTCTCTTTGTCCGTTTTCATCGCTTATTCCAGCCTTAATTCTGTAAACCCCCTACGACAGCAAAATGCTTTACCATTAAGAACAGCTAATGAACACCTAATGAATCAGGTAATGAACACAACGATCTCATACCCTCGTTCCCCTCAATAGCCACATGCATCATGCGCATCCGGAATTGCAGCTGCAGAAATCAAAGCCCGGGCAGTCGGCGGGTGGTGCCTGAGCCATGAGCCAAGGGGAGAGCTCCGGGTGGGCACCCAGGGACCCACCTCGCTGGTAACATTTTGGGTGTCACCTGGGAGTGACAAGAAGCTAACGGAGAGGCATTTCAGGGAGCCCTGCTGCCCGCTGGGTGCAGAGGACACGGGTCCCCGTGGACTGCCCTGCCCGGTGGGCGAGGGACGGTGCCGTGCGTCTCTCCTCATCTGCGGCGCACATGCTGGAGCAATCGGCGGGGGGGAGGGCTGGAAAGGCTCCAAATAAAAGAGGGCGCAGGGTACGCCTGCGCTCCCGCTGCCCCGGGCTGCAATACCTTTCACACCAATAAAGTGCAGGTGCTGGGGGATTGCGTGCGCCTGCCTGCGCGCCTCAGTAGCGTTTGGATCGTGCCTCCGGTGCCCGGCCCCCTCCCGCCTCACACATGGCGAGAAAAGGCTTGGAAAAGGCTCTGTTCAGAGACAAAAGCCTCTCGGCGAGGATCCCCTTTCCTGGTGACAGTGGGCATCTGGTTCCTATAGCGCAGGCACCCACATGTGCTGCCTGACCCCACAGGCCCCCTCTCCCCTCCCCGCGACGCAGGTTAGCGCGCGGCGCTTCGCGGCCCCGCTGGGAAGGAGCGGGGCTTTGTCTGGAGCCGGGCCGACGACAGGAGCTTTCAGGGAAATCACCCGGGCCCTGGCGTGTCTGGGAGAAATGGAGCCGGGCTGGAGCTGCCGGTAACCTGAGGCTCGTCGGAGTGAGCGAGTGGGGGCAGCAGGGGGGCTCCGCTCCGCAGGCACCCGCGGGAGCACGGGACCGCTGGAACAGCATCGCCCTGTGCGGGCTCCTGGTATCGACCAGTATCCCATGGCAGGCTGCAAAGTGTTACCCGAATATCTGGGTGCTCCCCTGAGGAGGGACTCACGTTGGAGGGGGTGCAGGAGCATCCCTGAGCAGCTCGTTACTGCCTGCGGCTGATGGCACAATGCAGCCCGTGGGTGCAAAAGGGCCAGCGGCTGCACCGCCACCCTCCCTGCAGCACACAGCCATGCACGGCCCTGCCCTGAGTCTCCCCCATCACCCCACTCTCACCTCCTGAGCATGGCTAAAAAAATACAAGAGAACCTAAAATCTGAAATGCTGGCAGTGGGTTTTAGCATCACACCATGGGAAGAAGTCCGGACACACGGCTGGCCGGCACCCCCTCCCCTGCGCCTGGGGCTGGGTCCCTGCAGCGGCACCAGGAGGGGACTGGAGCAGTCCAGCACTGGGAGAAGTGTGTCTCTGTGCTGCTTCTGCATCCCGGGCTGCCATTGCGGGGCCAGAGAGCAGGACAGATGGGACACACAGCCCAGGGCAGGGGTGAGCTGCCTGGTGAGCTGGTGAGGTCTTTGCTCAGCTCTGATACCAGCCCCATGACCCAGGGCTGAGCAAGCAGTGGTGCAGGGGATCATCCAGCTCAGCATCGCAGCTGGCTCCAAGGCATCCCAGAGCAGTGAAATCAAACTCAAAACACCGCTGGGATGGTCACTGGCCAGGCAAGAAGGAGCCATCTCCAAGGCCTCTGCAGAATCTCCGTGCTCCATATCACTACACAGCAGGAGATGGGTGGAGATTTCAAGGTGTTGGGTGGGAACAGACCCGATGATCCCTAAACCCTGGGGCAGAGGGACAGTTCTTCTCCCCAGGCATCAACAGCAGCGCCCACAGGGTAGCACTGACCTGCCCGAGCACTGCAGGGACCAGAGGACACCCCAGAGCGGGGAGCCCCGGCACGGGGCCAAGCCCCAGCCCCTCTCGGCCGCCCCCGCAGCAGGGCCAGCCCGTGGGAGCCGCCATCCCCGGGCTCATGTGGATGCCCCCTGGTCATTTTTAACCTCAGATCTTTGGCATTATTAACAACATACGTGTGGGGCTCGCTTACCCTATGGGATAACATCTGGGGGTTATTCATCACGGCCACCGCAGGCTGCAGCCCCCCGCGCTCCCCGCGGAGTGGGATGGGTCACATCTGAACACCAAGCCGCTTGATGTGGAGTCATTAGCATGCACAGACTTCCAGCCCAATTACTTGACAGATGAAATCAAGATCCGTTGGCCTTATTGTTTGCATCTGGAGGGCCGCATCCGCGCACACTCCTCCTTCCTCCGGCCCGGCCTCGCTCCCAGCCTGCACCGGCGCTCGCTTCATCTGGATGTCGTTTAACGCCGCTCCGCACATGGGAACGTACCGAACGCACCGTAATAACGTCAGCCCGACACAATGGCAATTATCCACAGCACCTTCAGAGAAGAAAAAATACCCCACGGCCTGGCCCTTCCTCCTCTGCCCCTTCCTCCTGGCGGCACATCTCGCCGGAGGAGCTTTGCTCCGTTGGTGAGCACACGACAAAGCCACGGTGGATCAGGTCGTGGCCGTCCACAGCTCGAGCTTCGCAGCCAAGCTGCTGCTGTTCTGCCGATGGATTTTACACAGAGGAACAATTCGACCTCATTTCTACCCATTAACACAATCAACAGCGTTGAGCTTGCTGTAAAAGAAAACCCTAATGGTGCATCGGAACTATGTGAGGCGCTGAAGGCAGCAGGCAGGTGTGGGAGCATGGGGAGCACCCATCAGCACGCCAGCTCAAGCAGAAAGCCCCAAATCCCGGTAATTATGGCCCAGAAATGCTGGTGTGGGGCTGGGATCGCCAGCACCCTTTGCACCTTGCTTCAGCTGCACCCCCAGGGCCTCTCCTTGTGCTGTTAATTGGACAAGAAAGATTAATTCTTGTCACGTATTTTCCTCCCGTGCTTTGCTGCTCTGGAGGGCCAATGCTTTGGGGAGGGAGTCCCTGTGTGGCTGCGGGACGGGAACCTGCGGGATGGGAACCTGCAGTCCCTGCGGGATGGGAACCTGCGGGATGGGAACCTGCAGTCCCTGCGGGATGGGAACCTGCAGTCCCTGCGGGGCAGTCCTCGCCCCTCCGGGTGACAAACCATCCTGCTGGCACCCAGGGGCCCGCCAGCACACAGCACGTTGCTGCGGGGACAGCTGTGGCTGCCTGGCCCTGCGTTCAGACACCAGGAAATGGCGTGCCGCAGGGGGCTCGGGGTGGAAAAAGCACAGAGTGTGGGCAGGAGGGCGGGGAGGGACGGCGGGAAGCGGATGCGCAGAGGCGTGGGGCTCCGGATGGCTCCCGTGGGGCTGGGGAAGCAGCGACAGCCCCGGCTGCTGTAGGGCACATCGGGAGCCACCTGGCACCGTCCCCGGTGGAGGAGTCGGTGACCCCGGCACGGTGCCTGTCCGGTCCCAGGGCCAGCACGGAGCCGCAGCGGGGACGAGCGGCTGTGCTGGAGGCAGCACCGAGCGGCAGGAGGAATTCGGATTTCTTTTTTCCCCTGTAACCCATCTGTGCTTAATTTCTTTGGGGGTTTCACTCCAAATTCTTCAGATTCTATGGCAAATGCTTTGCGGTGCTTGGTTCGGCTCGCCTCCGTGGCTGCCTGGCTCGGGGCTGCCTGCAGGCAAAGCAGAGGGAAGGGAAAGCACCGACCCTGCAAATCCCCCGACACAAGCCCGATACCCAGCCAGCACCTCCAGCAGCAGCCCAGAGGCAGCGAGAGCCTTTACTGGGGCTGTGGCAGCAGGGGACAACACGGCAAGGGGCCACATGTGGCTGGGGACCACGTGGCGCATCACCGCCCCCAGCTCCACTTCCAGCCCCCCCATCCATCCCTGCACGCTGTGCTCCACGCAGGGAGCAGAGGAACCCAAACCCTTGCTGATCTCTGCAGACACCTGGAACAAGCAGCGCCCATCCTGCCCGGGGGACGAGGCACAGCCCTGCTCCTGCTGCGCGCCCCGTCACCTCCCGCAGACCAGAGCTATGGAAACAGGAGGCGGCTGGAGGCAGATGTCAGCCTTGCGAGAGCGCTGATGGGAGGTGTTTCTGTTTGCTCCTATCATTTGTAGCAACAAATCACTTGTTTTGTCCTAATTTTGCAATTACAGACTGGTAGCTCTGGGCTACAGGCACATGCAAATGCCTCAGTCTGGGGAGCAGAGCTGTGCAACGCGCACCGCCCTCGTAGGGAGCGGCAGCGTGGCAGCGCACACCACAGTCACTGCTAATTAGCCGCTAATTTTACAGACTTCTTTATGGCTCTGCAGTCATTTACCCTTCCCAGTGGGCTGGAGCCCTGAAGCCAGAGCTGCCAGCAGGGCACCGGTGTGGCTCTGCCACGTCTCCCCAGGGACAGCGCAGCCACAGCGCTGGGGCGGGGACGGGCGCCAGCCCCAGCCCCATCCCCAGGCACCGGGGACAGCCAGGGAAAAATTCCTGAGCCCGGTGGAAGCCAAGCGTAGGGTGGCCACAGCTCCCACGGGCACTGCCCTGCCTTGGGGAAAGGGATCGGGAAGCACTTATCTCTGCTGCTGTGCAAAGGAGAAATTCAGATCCTGCACAACACCAGGTAAAAACGATCCCGCGCCAGGAGACCAGCCCACGCCCACATACAGGTTCAATCTAGGCACAGTTGTGAAGGTTTAAGTGGTGTCTTGGCCTGACGTGGGCTGTCTGCAAGAGTAAGTTTCCTCCCCAGAGCATACATCCAAACCTCTGTTTTGATAAGTATCAGGATACCGTGCTGGCCTCAAATGGAGAAATTAAACGAATACCTTGCATATTTTGGCGACTCACGCACGTGAGCAGCTGTAATTGAAGACACGACCTGTCTCGCCCTTCAGCATGTATTGGCAAATGACAGCTTCTCATTACTTTCCTCTGTTTCATCTATACCCAGGCAGAGATGTTCATCTAAACCCAGCTAAAACCTGCACCCTGGATGGGATGGGGGCACAGGGCTGCACGCCTTCCTGGGCAGCTGCTCCCACGCAGAGCAAGCTCCAGTTACCCAGGATCGATACCAATCACGGGTCTGGGGATTGGATTTTTGCATTTTCATTGCCCCCCAGATGCCGTTTGCAGCAGTTCCTTCCTTACAGTGTGGCGGAGCAGGAGCAGTGCATCGTGCCGTGCCCGCTTATTGCACCTCCGCGCTGCGCGGGGGCTGCGCAGGAAGAGCGGACAACCTCCAGCGTTGCATCTGAGGAGCCATCAGTTAAATGAGCTATTTTAATTAAGTGCAATCTAAGTTATGCGGTAATGTCAGGAGGGATGATAGAAAACACTCCACTTGGCCTAGTGAGCAGAGGAGGATGTACTTCATGAGCTTCATTAGCCCCTGACCCACCACCGACCTCGCCCCGTGTGCACGTTTGCACACTCGCGTGCACGCTGCGCCCACAAGCCCCACTCGGCTCAAGGCAGACCCCGCTCAAAAAAGAGCCAGCCACCCCATTTCTGCCCCACCGTCCGAGGTGGGCGGGCAGGAAGCACCACGGTCGGGGTTAACTCGTCTGGACGGGCAGCAGGGAGCATGCTGTGCCGGGACGGACGGACAGACGGACACGGGACGTGGCTACGAGAAGCAGGGCAGCAGCTCACCTGCTCCGGCGCTGCCGAGCGCTTCCCGAGCACTTCATCCCCCGTCGGAGCCTAGATGCTGCGCCTGCCAGAGCCGGTGGCTTAGATTAATCTGAGCTTAACTGGTTTGATCTCTTACTTTGAATTTTATGGCTGCGAGGTTTTTAAAGCTCGGAGAAGTTAATTTCCAGCAGAACTGTCGTGCTGCTGGCAGGCACCGCCGTGGCCATAAAATACCATCCCCGACTCAAGACGTCAGAGGGGGAACAAAGATAGACCGTGATGCAGAAAAGATGCACACATTTAAAATAATCTCCTAAGAACGCAGCACAGCCCTGAAGACACATGTCTGCAGCTCTCTCCCGAGCTGATCGTTTCCTCTTTAAATAGCCTGCGCCGCTTATTCCTCCTGGTGGCTTTCCAGTCTCTATTTCGCATCCAACGCTGGTGCAGTTTACTGCCTCCGTATTCCAGCGGCCCGGGGGAAGACCCCTCGATGGGCGCCCACTCGGAGGTGGCCCCTGCACCCGGAGCAAGCGCCCGCGGCCCTGGAGATGATGTGGGGTTTGCAGAAATTCTTGGCAGTCCTCCCACAGCTTCCCCTCTCCTGAAATTAAAGGATAGAGCTGCAGCAAGCCCTCCATCTAAATTAAAACGAGCTATATTTACTGTTCATACTAATTGAATTATATTAACTCCAAGCTAGATGATAAGCAGAGCCGTCCCTCGCAGTTCCTGGTCTTAATATGTTTTGCATTCAGACAAATGCACACCAGTGTGCCACCGTGTTCAAAGCAGAGGAATTTGGTCCTGGGCTATTTTCCTGCTGCTTTGACAAGGTTGACCGGGAACTTGTTTTTTTTTCCTTTCTTTTTTTTTTTTTTCTGTGGGCTTGATTGCACAATGCAAAAGTGTTGGTGAGTCCAGTGCAAGCCCTGCAAACCCCTGCGGGGTGGCACAGCCCCTGCCCCAGTGCCGTCCCCGATGTCCCTGCCAGGGAAAGGCGGCACACGGCCAGGAAGGGAGGGATGCTGCTGTCCCCATCCCACAGCAACCCCCAAAGCTGGGGCAGAGCACCACAAACTGACAGGACAGAGATACCAGGGGGAAAAGGAAACATGCTATCAGCCTAATGCCATCAAGATGAAAGTAATTCGAAAAACTTGGTCAGGAGGCTTCAATAAGACCCAAGGACCCTGCCAAGAGTCACACTTCCTATATTGAAGTGCATAAAAGCTAGACATGTAAAACACGGAGAAAGCACTGTCAGGGTAGGCCAGTGCCAGCCAGCAAATATGTAACAGTGGGAACATGAAATATTAATCACTGGTGCATAAAACAATAGGAAAAACCTGCCTTTTCAGGCAGCCATCAATCCTCGCTCAGCAGGGAACATCAAGAGACGCTAATACCATGCAGGTTCTGCTTAAATATTTGCCTTCCTTAATGCTCACGCAAGAAGCATTTGCTTTGAAGTTGAAAATAGACTGTAAATGTCTTTTGTGTGAGATGAAACATGATAAGACATGAAACTAGGAGGCTAAACTGTAGTTAATCACGGTGGTTTTACAAGCAACAAATCATTACCACAGACAGTGAAGCGCAGCGCTTAGAAGCGCACGCCGCATGGCCGGGCAGAGGGGAGAGCCCGGCGTGGGCATCGCCGGC
The DNA here is from genome assembly GCF_964034855.1 of Anser brachyrhynchus. Taxonomy (NCBI): domain Eukaryota; kingdom Metazoa; phylum Chordata; class Aves; order Anseriformes; family Anatidae; genus Anser; species Anser brachyrhynchus. The sequence goes on from NC_137733.1 coordinate 16,458,351, forward strand.
TCTGGGGCACGGCACAGCCGGGGCACGGCACAGCCGGGGCACCCGAAATGCCACGGGAGCCCTGTGCCCCCGGGGGGGACACCCAACCCCTGTCCTGCTGCGTCCAAGGTGTCTCCACGGGTCCCCAGTGCCGCCGATGTCCGGCGTGCCCCGCAAAGCGGCACGAGCGTGGCTGCCTTCACGTTTTCAGGCAAAAGTCAAATTTCTCAGTGGGCCGAGGTCACTGGGGGGCTTGGGATCTGCTGCTGAAAGCGGCGGCCGTGGGGCTGTGCCGGACCCTGCAGAAGGGGGAGGTTTGCTCCAAGCTCCCCCCAGCAGTGCTGGAGCGATGCTGGCGCATCCCAGAGCAGCTTTGCTGGGCGCCTTGGGGAGGGTTCCTCCGGCAGCTCCATGCAGGGGCACAGGATGCCCACAGCTCCCCTGCACCCCCACGGCCCCGCTGTGAGCCGGGAGGGACGTGGCACGGCCCGGGCAGACTCTGGGGGAGACCCATGTGGGGAAAGGCACCCCCGAGAAACCGGGATGCGCTTGGGATGCGGAGGGAGCCCAGGGATCTTTGGGTGCTCCGTGGGAAGAAGCAAGCAGAGGCGGAGGCACAGGACCGGGCAGGATGAGCGGCAGCCCCATCGCCGCATCCTGGCACAGCCGGCAGCACGCGCAGCATCCCGGGACAGGTATTTCACACATCAAAAATGCGGATTATGATTAGAAGCGATGTGCACTTGGGAGCGTGAGATAAGACCCCAAAGCAAGCGTATAAGTATGGCTGATTAACAAATAAACACTCGCTAATTGCCTTAAAAAGTCAGATCTCAGCAGCCAGGGAAGAAGAAAAAATGATTTAAATTTTCCTTGGGCTAAACATTTTTCCGTCGAGCTCAGACTCGCTCCGAGTGTTTCCAGTCATTATCTCCCTAATTAACGCGCGCCGCAAACTGAAAACAAATTTCCTCACCTCGTGGCTTGGGAAGGTTCACTGGGATTAAGCAAACTCCACGAAATAGGTCAGCGATTCCCTCCCACCAGGCGAGCGACGGCTGCCGGGTGGGAGGCAGCCCGGAATAAAGATAGATGAAGTTATTATCGGCAAACGAAGTGAAATAAGCCTTTAATTTTCCCCAGCTGTTGCTGGATGTGCCCTATTGACAGGTGTGCTCTTGGGATGGGCGCTGGCAGGCGAGCTGGGGGGGGGCACCTTGGCTCCTTACAGCCCCCTGCGTGCCAGGGAAACCAGCGGGGTGCGTGGGTTTGTTTTTTTTTTTAATTTCCCATAACTTTATTTTCTGCAGTTGACACCAAACCAGCTCCAGCCCTCGCTGCAGTTTTACGGCCCCGCAAGGAATTGGAACAATTCCTTTTAAATGAAGTGGTGTTCCTAAGTGCCTGCAGAGCGCGGTACCCAGTGGGCTGGGACCCTGCAAAGGGTCAGGATTGCAGGGGCAACCCGAACCCGGCCTTGGCCCCCTCAGCAGCACTGAGCCCCTTCACCTGGTAGTGGCCAAATTGAAATAAAACTGAAAATTTAAGGTTAAAGAAACCCGTTGCAGGTGGAGGGCTCCCTGGGCAGCCTCCTTGTTCTTCCTGTGGCACTTGCTCGAAAGAATAACGGTAATTAGAGCTTCCTAATGCCTCCAGGTCATCTTCTTTTTCCTCGCGTAACGTAATTTCTATAGGGCTTGTCGTCTTTATTAGGAGAATTAATCTGAATCTCGCTGTGCCCTGGCCGCTCAGCTTTCCACCGGAGCCACGCTGAGGAGGGTCAAAGAGGCAAGTCCACCTCATGTCATGCAAATAAAAAATTAAAAAATTAAAAAGCGAGGTCAGCTGGAGGCTACGGGGGAGGAAATTAATGATTTTTTAAACAACCAGGGAAGTTTACGTCGGCCTGCTAACGTAATTCAATTTCTGCCTTCAGAGCCCTTTATGTCATTAAACCCACGTCGCCAATACGGGGCCTCTTTTGCCCAACTAAGCAAAATCTTCTTATTAAGCCAGAATTGACATTAGCGCAATAATAAAATTAGGATTAATGGCGGGGGAAGGGCTGCTCCAGGCCAGCCGTGCAGGCAGGGACGGCCGGCGCTGATCCCCTCGCTGCGGGGCCGGGGGACCCGCGGTGCCCGGAGGAGGTGGGGAGGCCTGGGGGGAACCTGTCCCTGGTGGGCCGCGTCCTGCACCCACAGCACCGTGCCTGAAGCCTTCGAGCCTCCCCTGACAGGCTCTGCGGCATCAGCAGCTCCAGACAGAGGTCGGGAAAGCATCTCATCCCCGGGACGGCATCCTGGGCTTTTTATTTATTTATTTATTTATTATTTATTTATTTATTTATTATTTTTCCCCCCTTTTCTCCTCTTTTTTTCCTTCCCCCCCCCTTTTTCCCTTTTTTCCCTTTTTTCCTTTCCCACGCTTTTTCCCTTTTTTCCCTTCCCCCCTTTTTCCCTTTTTTTCCATGTTTTCCCTTTTTTTCCTTTTTTCCCATTTTTCTCCTTTTTTCCCCATTTTTTCCTTTTTTTATTTTTTCCCCTTTTCCCCTTTTTTTCTCTTTTCTCCCTTTTTCCCCTTTTTCCCCTTTTTTTCTCTTTTCTCCCTTTTTCCCCTTTTTCCCCTTTTTTTCTTTATCCCTTTTTCCCCTTTTTCCCCTTTTTTTCTTTCTCCCTTTTTCCCCTTTTTCCCCTTTTTTTCTCTTTTCTCCCTTTTTCCCCTTTTTTCCCTTTTTCCCCTTTTTCTCCCTTCCCCCTTTTTCCCCTTTTTTCCTTTTTTCTCCCTTTCCCCCTTTTTCCCCCTTTTTCCTTTTTTCTCCCTTTCCCCCTTTTTCCCCCTTTTTCCTTTTTTCTCCCTTTCCCCCTTTTTCCCCTTTTTTCCCATTTTTTCCCTTTTTTCCCCTTTCTTTTTCTCCTTTTTCTCCTTTTTTCCCCTTTTTTCTCCTTTTTTCCCCTTTTTTCCCATTTTTTCCCTTTTTTCCCCTTTCTTTTTCTCCTTTTTCCCCTTTTTCCCCTTTTCCCCTTTTTTCCCCTTTTTTCTCATTTTTTCCTTTTCTCCTTCCCTCCCCCCCCCTTTTTTCCCCCTTTCGGCCCGGGGCGCCTTTCCTCCTGCTTGCCGGAGGGGAACGCGCCGCCGCCCTCTGCTCGCGCCCCGCGCCCCGCGGGAGGCCCCGGGGGAAGCCGCCGGGCCGGGAGCCAGCCTTCAGCAGAGCCTTGGGAACACCGCGGGCACCCTCCCGCGGCCGCGCCACGAACTGCAGGCAATCCGAATTGCCGGCAATCCGAATTACAGGGGGGTGTCCCCCCCCCCCCGTCCCCTCCCGGTGGCACCTGGGCCCTGGGAGAAGGCCCCAGCCCTGCCTCGGGGGCACCAGGCTGAAGGCACAGCAGCGGATCGGGGGGATTAATTAGCTGAAAAGTGGCTTGGAACTCAGGCCGGGATCTCATTAGCAATTAGTGTAACGGAGCCGGTCAGGCGCTGGGTCCGCCTGGGGACAACCGGGCAGGAGGCAGCACCGGGGGGGGACAAGGGGTCCAGCAAAGCCCAGCTCAGCCTTCAGCCTCCATGAAGCCGGGAAGGGACCTTTGGGGAGCCGGGGACAGCAGAGCTGCCACCAACAACTGTGGCTTCCAGCCTCACGTATGGCTTCTTACAGGGAAACTGCTGAGACACTGCTAAAACTCACCCCTTCTTCCCAGAACTCCCTGCCACAGGCCATGATTTACCAAGAACACGCTGAAACAGCCTAAAAGCGCCTGCAGTTGAGCTGAAATGGTGATTTAAGGATAAAGAAAACCTTCCGCGGTTAAAGTTTTGACCCTCACAAAGCCCGAAGACTTCCAATGCATCCGCATCCTCCCACCCAAAACCCAGGGTAAGACACAAACCCACCCCAGCCTCAAGGGGCACACCCCGGCTGCGGACCCCGCAGCAGGCCGGCTGCCCGGCTGCTCCGTGCTGCACCTCGGCCACCAGCCCTGCACCCCTGGGACACCGGGGGCAACCCATTCCCAGGTCGCTGCCAGGCCTCCAGAGGGGCCAAGCTCTGCCCACACGTGTCCGTGCTTCGCTCGTGTCCCGGGCCTGCCTTACCCGGAGCCTCCCCATCCTTGGGACCACCTCCAAGAAATCCCCCAGAGAGGAAGCCTAGGGTGGGCTCCCCAGGCACCAGCAGAAATGCTTTTAAAAGACAAAATAAGGCGGCTATTTCTCTGACACAGTGAATCAATGGTTTATTTTCAGTGTTCGAAGAGGTACGAGATGAGCAGTGAGCTCCAGGGAACGAGCTGGCACATTGCACTTGTGGCCGGTGCCGTTCCCTCTAGCCCAAGAGGCCTGAGGAGGCACAAAGCACGTGGATAAAAGCCCCCAAAGTGCCCTGAGCGCAGCCGAACCGTAACGCTGCGGCGTGGCTGCACCACCCCGCTCACGTGCTGCACCAGTTACACCACTAGACCCATGGGTCAAAGGTTTGCTGTACCCAGAAACCCTGCTGTATCGATTCCAAAGAGGAGGATTTGGTTTCTGGGCAGTGAGCAAAGTGGGACAGTGAGGGAAGGCCACAAATCAGACCCTGAATTAAAGAGAAATCAGTGTCAGAGCCCTTCTGAGTGCAGAGAGAACGCAAACGTGACTACTAAAGCCTGAGTTGTGCAAGGTGCAGTCGGTGAGCCTGGTTCTGGCCTCCCTTACAGCAGCGTAAAGCAAGGAGGAACCGTTAACACCACGAGGGTTACAACACAGTAATAACAGGTCTGCCGCGAGGCAGAGCCAGAGCCAGGCCCAGAGGACACAGCAAATGCAGAACCACCGCTGCTGCCTGCAAGGTGGGTCAAGGGGTGAAACACCTGGGTGTTGTCCAGCAGGGTCATAAGAACATCCTTGCCCCAGCATCCTGGAAGGGTTTACAGAGGGCAATTCATACCATGATCCCAGCCCAGAATAGCACCAGAGATTAACCCAGGCTCTGCTCCCCGCTAATCCAGCACCGCCCCCCCCCCCCCCCGAGATGTCAGCGGAGCGGCTCTGGGTGGCAGCGGTGGCAAGGCAGAGCCTGCCCGTCTTGGCCACGGCGCTGAGGCAGCCCCGGCTCTGCTGGTCACCAGCAGAACTGCCCCAGCGGAGTAGGGCTGCAGGCACGCGTGCTGCTGCGGTGGGCAAAGCAGAAAGGACTCAGCGGCAGCTGCTGGCAGAGGCAGGGATGTCTGGGGGAAGAGATGGTCGGGGAGGGGGAAAGGGAAGGTAAAATGAAGAGCTGCAGCCTTCAGCTCAATCTGTGCAAAATAACCTCAGGCACGGGTCATACAACCCGGCCCCCAGCAAGTGCAGTGCAGCCACAGCCCCCCCTCCCCTCCCAGCTCCCTCCCAGCACCCAGAATGGGAACGCCTCGGAGCATGGAGCCGGCCCGGGGGAACCAGGAGCTTTGTCGGGGGGCCTCTTGCTCCCAGTGCACCCCAAGATGTGAACACAGGATCAGCCCCCAGCAGCATGTCGTGTAGAGCAGCTCGCTTACTTCTCCTTTGGGTCCTTGTCTGCTTTGCCTGGAAGAGGGGGAGGAAAGAAATCAGAGCCCTTATGTCTTCCTCCAGACCCCCCAGCCCAGTTTATAGTTACTTTGCTACACACAGCTCGTGCTTCACAAGCATCGCAGTCGGATAATCAGAAGAGCAAGACACGGCTGGGGTGCTGCCCCGAGGTCAGACACAGCCTCCCAAAGCCTTTTTCTGACATTGGGGAAGCAAACTACACAATAACCACAGGAGAAAGAAGAATTGGCCTTCCCCTACCATAAAGTAGAGGCAACGTTCAGACTTCACACGTGACTACTGTGGGGAACGAGCCAGCAAGCTCAGCGCCATCCTGCCCTGGCTCTGCACTGCCAGCAGAAAGCCTCCACGGTTCAGCTGCTCCCCTGACACACGGGGACCTGGGGCACCTCCAGCACGCCCCACGTTCCACCGTGCAAGTTCAGAGAGCCCCCAGAGCCCCCCGAGAGCCACCCACAGACCAGGCTGAGGCGTGTGGGATTTGCTGGGGGCCTGGGTGGCTCCGGGCTTACCACATCCCTCACCGTGCAGCCAGGCTGGCAGCGGCCCCCAAATAACCACGAGGACGGAGCCAGCCCGGTGAGGCGCAGCCCTTACCTTTCGGGATAAATTTCAGCGAGCTGCTGAATATTCAGAAACGGGACTGCCCCCTCTTGGGCCCATCATTGAGGAACTCGTGGCCCAGCCCGTTGCCGCACTTGCCACAGGACACCTGGCAACACAAGGAGGGGGTCACAAGGGGCCCTTCTCAGCACGGGCCCTGCTATGAGAAAGGGGCTTTTTTTGCCCCTTCCCGAGAGTTTCGTAACCGTCACCTTGAAGGCCCCGGGGCGCTCCTTGCGCTTGGCCACGCTGTCCTCGTGGATGGTCTCGGTGAAGGCCGGCCAGGGCGAGGAGTGCTCGTACTTGGCGCGGCTGGAGAACAGCTCGTAGCCGCACCGGGCGCACGTGTAGATGCCTGGGGGGGTGGATGGCAGGGGGGGTGCTCAGCGCTGAGACTCCCGAGCAGCCCCGGGGCCGTGTCAGCTGCCCCGGGACACCCGCGCACTTGGGCTCTACCCCTCGGTGCAGCCGACAGCACAGGGCCGGGCACCGAGAGGGAGCTTTGGGCTCACCCCCGGCCCAGCACCCCCGGACCCTCCAGCCTCCCCCCGACCCGAAGCGGAACCTCCTCGCCCCCCTGGGGCTCGCCCCCAGCCCAGCCCCGCAGGATGGAGCCCCCCGGCCGCGCCGTACCCCCCCGAATCCCTTTACAGGCGGCCCCCCGGACCCCTCCGGCCTCCCCCCGGCCCGCAGCGGGACCCCCCCGGCCCCCCAGGTCGCCCCCGGCCGCGCTCACCCGGCTCGAAGTGGTCGCGGAACGCCTCGCCCCCCAAGAAGGTGCAGAACGACATGGCGGAACCCCCTCCGCCGCCCCGCCCGCCGCCCCGCCCACTGCCACACCCACTGCCCCGCCCCTGACCACGCCCCCTGACCACGCCCCTCCCGGTGCCCCGCCCACCGCCCCGCCCCCTGACGCCCCGCCCCCTTGCCCCGCCCCGCCTCAGGCCCCGCCCCCTCCGCCCGCCCCGTGCCGTTGCAGCCGCCGCGGAGCCCCGGGGCCACCGTGGGGGGGGGGTCCCACCGGAGGGGGGGGTCTCCCCCGGTGCCCGCCGCTCCCCCCGCCCCGTCCCGCGGTGTTGGGGTTTTTTGGGGCCGCCCCGGTGCTGCGGGCCCGGCCCCGTTCCCAGGCGTGCTCCCGAGCCCGGCCCCCAGCCCCCCCCCTCGGGGCCGCGAAGCCCCGGGAGAGGGGAGGGGGCGGCTCCTGCCGGGGCTCCGCCGCACCGGCCCCGGGCGGGCTCAGGACGTGGGTCCCGGCTGTGCACCCCCCCCCCGCACCGCCCGCGCCGCACCGGGGCCGGCTGAGCCGAACGGAGCCGGCCCCGAGACCGGCCCCGGGGCGGAGCTCGGCGGGGCGGAGCGGGGCCCGGCGCGGTCCTGCGGATGCTCCGGCACCGGGAGCGGGGCGAGCTCCGGCTCCGCACCGGGCACCCAGACCCCGCACCGGGACCAGAGCCGAGCCCTCACCTCCGGCACCGGCCCCGCCACCGGCATCAGCCCTTCGGTACCGGCACCGGCGCTGCCCCCCGCCCGCCCCCTCTGCCGGCACCGGCCCCGATCTCCCCCGGTACCGGCACCAGCCCGGCCCCCCGGCCCCAGGACCGACCCTTCCCGGCAGTCCGGGCCAGGTACGGGCGCTGCGGGAGCGGGGCCCCGCAGGGAGCGGCCGGGGGCAGCCCCGGTGCCCGGAGCGGTGCCGGAGGCCGGGCAGCGATCGGCACGGGGCTGGGGGCTGGGGGCTCCCCCGTGCGATGGGGCTCGGCGAGCGGCTCCGGGGAGGGCTTGGGCCAGAGCGGAGGAGACGGGGGTCAGGGGGACGGGGGGACAGGCACCCCCGGGGAGCCCTGCACGCTGCCGGAGGGGTGCGGGACACGCTGCGGGCACCACGGGGCAGAAAGCGGGGGGTCGCCGTGGGCTGCAGGCTCAGCGGGGACGGTGGTCCGTCCCGCCACCCCAGGAGCGGGGGGGCGAAGGGACACCCAGGTTCCAGCAGCCCCTGTGGGGACCGTCCCTGCTGGGCCTGGGTCTGTGGGGTTGGCGTGGAGAGGGGGTGTGGGATGTGAGCTGTGACCCCCCGTGGGGTACGTGGAGCGCGGGGGCTCCCGGAGAAGGAGGCGGCGGCGGCCCGGCGTGCTGCAAGGTAACGGCTTTGCTGTGAAGGTGAACCGCAGGCAGCGGGAGCCAGCCGGCTCCTTGGCAGGCCCGGGGGGGGCGATGAGCTTCTCCTTCAGGAACACCAGGCAGCACCACGAGGCTCTTTGCCACTCGCTTCACCCGAGGACTCCGGGACGACGCAGGCTGCGGGCTCTCGCTCAGATCGCGCCTTCCTCGGTGCGAGAGCGGAAAAAAAAGCTGGGGCCCTTCAGGCACACGTGGGTGACCGTCCCACGGAGCTGCAGGAGTCCCGAGGCCCGGAGCGGAGCGCTTAGAGGGGCTCCGGTCCCTCCTGCCGGCGACACGTCCACGTCCCGCAGCCCGGAGCAGAGCCCGGGGCTGCTGTCGGGGGGGCTGCAGCTGCCCGGCACGTGGAGCCCCCCGCGCCGGGCCACTGCTCCTGCCCTCTGGATGCTGCCGTTTTAAATTAGGTCAGGCGTGCGTCGCGGGCTCAGCCGCGCTCCCGCTCGAGCCCAGGGGATTGATGGCTCGTGGCAGGCGCAGGGAGGACGAGCCTGGGGCTGGGGCGGCGGGGAGCCGAGGGCGCTCCGTGGGGCTGTGCGGGGAGCGGGCGCCGTGTGGCCGTGAAGGTGCCTCTCCTGATCCGCCGAGACCAAACGAGTGGGGCACCAGGGAGGGCTCCCAGCAGGCTGACCCACCGCGTACACGTTCCAGGCGCAGGTTTTCAGCCAGCCTAAAGCAGGCAGGCTCCGGGAGCAGCCGCGGCAGCCCCCGGGACCCTGCGTGGCGGCAGCATCGCCCACCCAGCCCCTGTTCTGCTAGCTGAAGCCTTTTCAGGAGGTGAAGCCGTGCCTGCACTAAAAGCTCTCGGTTTTTGCCTAGAAGCAGTCTGCGTTTGTCAGATGGCGGTACGCAGAAAATTTATGTCCTTAGGTTGCAGTGAGACTTTCTTCAAAGCCCTGCGCTCCTTAATCACAGGATAATGCAGGGAGCTCTCCAGCTACAGCACTCGTAACCACAGCAATTTGGTTTCTGTAGCGGTATGTTGTGAAGATAATTAGACGAGGGATTTCCAACTTGTTTGGCTGGGTGATAAAAACCTCTCTGAGAGGAGGCAGAGCTCTGCCACAATCCCCGCTAGCGGTGCCAGCCCGCCTCCAGCAGCCACCGGCAGCTCTCATTAGCTGCAGAGGGCTGCTGGAGATTAATTTTTCAATTAACTCTCCTTGTTTTTACATCAAAAGCAAACACCATTTTGGCAATGGCCCACCTGGGAGGGTGTAGGTATCATTCGTTGGCGGGAGCCAGCGCCGGGCAGCGAAGCACGGCAGGAGCACTTTTGCTGCCTTGTGTGAAGGGGGTGTTCAATGGGAAGGTGCTGGGGGACACCGCCCTGTCCAGGCTGCGCTTGTGTCTCCTTCTGCACCACGTCAAGTCAGGATCCTGCACCTGAGCCAGGAAGAGAGAAATGAGAAGACTCCGAAGCTGTCTCCAGAGACACGTCTAGGCTCAATATTTGCTTTCTGAGCACTGAGCTGAGACCCTCACCGGGGCTGCCCCGCACGGAGCCCCCAGTGCTCTGTCTCAGGGTGGCCCCGCTGTGGCACCCACAGGGTCTGTCCCCCCGCTCCGCACCCCGCCGGCCACCCCCGCTCCCCAGAGGTGGCTGCGTCTCAGCAGCGTACGCGTAGCCCCCGCTGTACTTGCTGTCCCTGCCAGATGAAAACTCCCATATAAACCCAGGCTATTATTATCTCAGTCTTCCACTCTGCTAATGGTCTCTCAGGAAACAGACTTTTTCTTTTCCCTTTTCTTTTTTTTTTTTTTTTTTAATTTTAAGCTTTTAAAACCCAGGAATACCGGAGCAGAGGTAACCAAACACCAGGCACGGCGCAGTGGAGCACCGAGCCCGTGCCACGCGCAGGGGAGCTGCTGAGCCCCTGAGCCAACGGGGCCACAGATCAGCACCGGGGCTTTCTGGTAGGCACGGCCATGGCTGGGGGGGGGCACGGACAGCACTGGGGACAGCTGTGGCACTGGGGACGGCTGTGGCACTGAGCCACCAGGCTCAGGGTGCGTTGGGGGTGCCGGAGCCCTGGGTGGTGCCAGCCTGGTGCTGGGTTTGCCGAGTAAATGCGAGGAGCGCGCCCTTGAGAGGGGGCAGATCCTGCCTGAGCATCGCTGCAGGTGAGGGAAGGTGCTCCCCAGCACCGCTCCCCGTGGGCTGCCAGCCCCAGGACCTGCTGTGATCTCTCCCTTCCCCCCCCAGACCGGGGCATCCCCCCAGATTATTTGGGGTTAACAGTTGGCGCGTGTAAATCAGGAGCAAAGCAAAAGCCGCGAAGCATGAGATTACATAAATGGAGCTGGAGGCAGCTGCGACGCAGCCTGTAATTAATTCGTGATAGGAAAGTGCTTTGAAGATCCCGGGTGAGGCGCATCCCAGGCACGAGGCAGCCCAAGGGGCAGCACCCACCTGCAGCCGGGACCTGCTCAGCCCCGCTCCTGCCGTGGGGATGCTGTGAGAGGAGGGGTGGGGGTGGAGGACGAGCTCCCCGTGCTCAGCCCCATGTTCTGGGTGCTGGGCTCGGCCCCACAATGGTCCTGAGAGCCTGGCCTGCAGCTGCCATCCTTCCTCCTGACACCACGCACATGCTCAGGGGTTCAGGCAGCCCCGCGCCTGTCGCTGTGCCTCGACGTGGCACCAGGCTGAGCTGCTCCCTCCCGTTCCCTCGGCAGCACCGGCACCGCCGGCGATGCGCGCGATGGCAGAGCAGGCTGTGGCAGCAGCGGACGCCTCCCCAACCCTGGCACCATCCCCAGGCTCTCCTTGGCACAGGGACACCGATGGGATGAAGTCTCATCCCGCCAGCACCAGGGAGGACAGCGGCTGCGGGATCGTTTTCCCCATGGACGGGGACACGAAGCTTCTCCCTTCGCCCCAGCCCGCGGGGATGCTCCTGGCCGACATCCCGCGGGGACCGCAGCCACGGCTGAGCCTGGCCAAATCCCGCACGGCCCCGTCCTCGCCCAGCGTCTCCCCGTCGGAGAGCCGCGCCGCCCTGCTCCGGCTGCGGGAGGCCAAGCTGGAGGACACCAAGAGGAGGCTGTCGGAGGCCGTGCAGGAGCCCCTCAGCCGGCTGAGCCGGCTCATGGCCGAGGAGAGCAGCCCCACGGCACGGGGGAAGGCAGGGGGCAGCCCCGGGCGAGGGGAGCCGGGGGGCCGAGGGGCTGGGGGCCGCCGGGTGCGGGACTGGAGCCCCTGGGAGCCCAGCCTGAACTGCCGCTACGAGATCTGCTCCTACGGGGACGTCATCCAGGTGGTGGAGGTCGTGCAGCAGGAGGCCGAGCCCCCGGAGCAGCCGCCAGCAGCCCGGCCGGGGGGGTCGGTGCCGAGCAGGGCCCTGGCCTGCGTCGCGCTCCTCGCCTACGGCTACTTGGTCCTGCCGCTGCCGCCCTACGCCGCCGGCCTCTGCCTGGGGCTCACCTGCGGGCTGCTGCTGGGCTTCCTCGCCGTCCTGCTCCTCCTGCTGAAGCCTCCGCCACCGCGGGGCCGCCTGCGCCCTGAGCTGCTCCCGGGGGGCCCGCGGGGAGCCCATGGCCTCCAGGTAGGAGAGGGACGGCCACGGGCACTGGGTGCTGCGGGCTGGGTGCTAGGAGCCGAGTGCTGGGGTTGCCCAAACCTGCACAGCACCACGGAGCAGCCAGATCCTCTCCCCTCCAGGGCTGGCTGAACCAGCTGCACGTCTACGACCCCGAGCTCTACCACCCATCGCTCACGCACTCGGTGCTGGCCACTCTGGATGGGGCCACCCTCAAGCTCTCCTACCCCAAGAACAACATCCCACGCCGGGCCACCTTCGCGGAGGAAATCCTCGATGCCACCTTCATCGGCCATCGCTGCTACGACATGACCGATGCCAAGGTGACTGCGGAGCTGCCCCTGGGACTGGGGGGCTCTCCCCTCGCAAGGACCCCCAGCGCCTCACGGCCACTCTCGGTGTTGCAGGTCTTCCTCTGCCCCCCCTGCCTAGCCCGAAAGCGGCTGTGGAACAAGAAATACCCCATCTGCATCCTCTTCCCGGACCGCGCAGACACGGAGCACAGGAGCAGTGATGAACATGGCACAGAGCTGCAGGGGGACGAAGGGACGAAGAAGCCGCAGGTGCCCATCCAGGACGTCCCGGGGGACTGCAGGGAAAGGTGCCTGTACCTCTTCGGACGGACGGGGAGGGAGAAGGAGGAGTGGTACCAGCACCTCCTGCGAGCCTGCCACGGGACCCCGAGCAGCAGCCGTGGTGAAGCCAGGCCAGGTGAGATGCGGCCACTGCTCCGCACCGGCACCGAGCCAGGGCTGGGAGCTGCCCCGTTGCAGGAGGACAGGCTCTGGGTAGGCAGCGGGGAGCGAGGTGGAGGAGCTGGGACAGGGCTCACCAGCCTAGAGTTTGTGCAGCAGCAGGGGGAGCCTGGAGGATCCCCTTTCTCTGGCAGAGGGTGGGCGGCACGTCACCGCGCGTGCATTGTGGCTGGGCACCATGTCACCCCTCGCCGCAGCCAGCCCGGTCATGTCCCCGTGTCCCCAGGGATGGGACCAGCTCCACAGAGCGCTGCCAGCAGCAGTGGAGGGAGCACCGAGGACATCCCCTCTGCCGTCAGACCCAAGGACCTGGCTGGAAATGTCCGACAGAAGATTTTTCTGGATTACAGCACCTACATGGCCCGATTCGTGCCAGCAGAGGCGGGGGGCAGCCCGGAGCAGAGCCCCCCTCACAGCGTGCTGAGCAGCCCCATGCCCGTGAAGGTGAGTGGGGCAGATCCAGCCCTCGGAGCCGGCCAGGCTGAGCAGAGGCCATGAACCACAAGCGCTGGTGCCTCCCGGCCCCGTTGTTCATCTCCTCCCTCCCAGCACCACGGTTTGAGCGGCCGAGCCGCGGTGCTGGGGAGCAGAGCCCCAGCCTGCAGGTCCCACCCTGCTCCAGGCGCTCGTGGCTTCTCCCCATCCGCAGCTCGGCGAGGACGCGGCCGGGCGCGGCGAGGGGTGCACGGCCTGGGTGAACGCGCTGGTGGGGCGCATCTTCTGGGACTTCCTCCAGGAGCGGTACTGGGCCGAGCAGGTGGCCAGCAAGATCCAGAAGAAGTTAAGCAAGATCAAGGTGAGAAGCACGAACGGCCCTGGTGTCACGGGAGATGGCAGCACCAAGAAGCGCCCCGTCCTGTCCCGACGGTGGGTGCCAGGCTGTGGTGACGATCCCCGTGTGGTTTCCTTCCATCAGCTCCCGTATTTCATGAACGAGCTGACGCTGACGGAGCTGGACATGGGCACGTCCATCCCCTCCATCCTCAGCACCTCCAAGCCCACCATCAACGACCGAGGTACGAACCCTGCAGCCTTGCAGAGCGGCAGGGATGCCAGGGCTGGCTCCACAGCAGCTGTTACTGAGGTCCCAGCCCCGTCCCCAAAGCAGGGAGGTTTCGGTGGGCACGTGAGCAGCCCTCAGCCCCTGTGGCACTGACAGGGGCTCGCCCCTTCCCTCCCCGGCAGGGCTCTGGGTGGACACAGAGGTCACCTACAGCGGCTCCTTGCAGATGACCCTTGAGACGAAGATGAACCTCTGCAAGCTGGGGAAGGAGGGTGCTGCAGAGGACAGCGGCCCGGTGGAGGCAGGAGGAGAGGGGTAAGGTGACCGTGCATGGCTGGGTGGCATCCGCATCCTCCCACCTGAGCGAGGCGAGAGGGTGCTGGTGCCAGGGCACCCACTGATGCAGCCCGGGGCTCACAGGGCCAGGCCTCGGCTGATCCTGCTGGCAGACAGCGACGCAGAGTCGTCCAGCGCCGGCTCCTCCGACGAGGAGGACATCGCTGCTGCAGAGTCCGCAGGAGCCCTGGGAGAGCGGGTGCCCCCGCCTGGCACCGAGGGGTGAGGGGCTGCTCGGGGCCGGGGGCAGAAAGGGAGGTGCTGGGGGAGGCACAGGCAGGGGCCCTGGTGCTTCGTGGCAGCCCTTGGCAAGGGTGTCCCACCCCTGGGGGGTGCTGGTGGCAGGTGGCGGGGGGCGCCGAGCCCCAGCACGGCTCCGGGTCTCACCCTGTGGCTTACTTTAAGCCCACCCTTACTTTAGCCACGTCAGCGGGAACAGCACAGGCCGGAAGATCCTGCGCTTTGTGGATAAGATCGCCAAGTCCAAGTACTTCCAGAAGGCCACCGAAAACGAGTTCATCAAAAAGAAGATCGAGGAAGTTTCCAACACGCCGCTGCTGCTGACGGTGGAGGTGCAGGAGCTGGCGGGCACCTTGGCCGTGAACGTGCCTCCGCCGCCGACGGACCGCGTCTGGTACCTGCCCTCCTTCCTCCCGGGGGGGTCCACAAGCTGGCCACGGGGGCTGTGCCACGTGCATGGGACGTGATGCTTGATGCTTTCTGCTGCTGTCCTCTCCCCTCGCAGGTACAGCTTCCGTGTCCCACCCCAGCTGGAGCTGAAGGTGCGCCCCAAGCTGGGTGAGCGGGAGGTGACGTTCCTCCATGTCACCGAGTGGATCGAGAAGAAGCTGCAGCATGAATTTCAGGTGCCTGTCCCAAAGGGCTGGGTTTGTTAAAGGGCTGAGCAAACCCTGCTGGTTTATTTTCTGCTTCTCACCTTTGAGATCTCTGGTCAAAGAACAGAAGGTTCCCCATAGATGTTCAGGTACCCAAATGCCCCTAGAGAGTAACCCCTTTGAATATCCTCAAGGCACTTGTCACTGCCCTCTGCCACAACCACTCCTGAAGCCCTCCATACAGGTGAGCTGCCCAAAGATAAACTGCTCCTGCTTGTTCCTACCCAGAGATATCCGGAGCTGGTAATTCTCTAGGGCGAGGCATGGTCAGTGCTGCTGAGGGGATGGGGGCCCAGGACCTGTGCTCAGCCCTGATCTCTGCCCCAAGCTCCTGTGGCTCCTGCCACGGCCACTTCCAGGCCAGAGCATCAGCACTCAGGTAGTGGAACTTAAAACTATTTTCTTGTTTTTCTGGATTCCTCTTTACAGAAAATTTTGGTGATGCCGAACATGGATGATCTCATCATTCCCATCATGAACTCCGGCCTGGACCCTCAGCCACCCGCTGGGGAGCTGCCCAGGGACCTACCGGCCAGGGGAGAGAGGAGGCTCTGACGTGCAGCCCATGGGCAGGGCAGAGACACTGCACAGGGCTCGGAGACCTTGCTGGGACGCAGAGTTAGCTGGGGCCTGGCCACTGATAGCACCCAGTGCGACACCGTGGGGTCTGGGCTTCTTGGTTCATCTCATCCTCAACATCCTGCTCCTGCACAGATGAGCCGCCTCCTTCAATATTGCAAGCACATGTTTGGAGCTGAACCAGACCCCGGGGAAAGGGGTTTGCTGGAGACCCAAGAACTTCATGTACCTCCCACCAGCATCTCAGAACTCCTCCTGGCCAAGGGGGCAGCTCCAGACCAGCAGAGGGCCGGGTTTTCCCCTGCCTGCTTCCCAAAGAGGGTGCAGGATGCAAAGACAGCTTCCACATTCAAGGAGTTGTGATCACCACCGACCCAAGGCATCACAACTCCAGGACACATCACACCCTTCCCGCTGGCAGCTGGGCTGCAAGGAAAACATGGGCGGGAAACGAGTCCAAAACCTGAATAAACCCATCACTGCCCAGTCTTACCTAGCAGCCATCTTATTGCACACACGTTCCCATGGCTGGATGGATGCCACATGTGGGGTTCCTGGAGAGAGAAAGCCATGGATCGTGCCTCCAGCTTGGCAGGAGAAGTGCTGGGGTGTGCACGCGAGAGATGGTCAGGGGAGAGCTGGGCAGTGAGGCTGGGCAGCGGCAGGTAGCGGGGAGGCTCCATGCTCCCAGCAGCAACTGGGCAGAAATGCTGCTTGGTACCTGCTCTGCTCTGGAAGAGGAAGGAGAGCCCTTCACCGTGGTTCAGGTGAAGATGGCAGATTGGCAGAATGATTTTTTTTTTCACAGGCAGTGAAAAAAAATCATTCAAAAAGGGAGGATCCGCAGGACAGAGCAGACACTTGGCTGTCCCAGTTAATCCCCTCCATACGGGCCTGTCCCGAGCGTTACCTGCCCCATCCCCAGCTGCGAGGTGCCTCGAGGACACGCTGCTGCGCACAGGTGGCACCGAACACAGGCGGGACACTCCTCCAGAAGGAAGACAGGCAACAGGCACGGTTTGAAACCCCTTTATTGAAGGTGCCCGATTAGGAAGCCTTGTGTATCGCAGCCCTTACAACTCTTCTTGCACACCTGGCTTCCCTTTCACCAGGTGTTTCTTCTGAGGGCCCTACAAGAGAGCAGAAAGGAGAGGTCTCGCTGTTAGTGACACACAAAGATGGCTTTCAAGGCTGCGTGTGAGCTGTGTGGAGCAGAACTGCAGCTCTGGCCCCTTTC
Organism: Anser brachyrhynchus; assembly: GCF_964034855.1. Lineage (NCBI taxonomy): Eukaryota > Metazoa > Chordata > Aves > Anseriformes > Anatidae > Anser > Anser brachyrhynchus. The sequence goes on from NC_137733.1 coordinate 16,475,003, forward strand.
TGCTTCACAAGGCTGCCCTGGTCCCTGCTCCCCATCTGGTAGCCCTGCGCTGCCATTCACCAGCAAGCCCTGGGGCCTCCCTAGCCACGCAGGCATCAGGAGCAGAACATCAGGGCCCTTGCACAAAGGGTTTGTTTATCAGGAGCAGACATTGCCAGAGAGCAGCAGCGACCGACCTCTGAGCCAGGCCGGCCTGCACCCGAGGCATGCCGGGGGGAGCAGTAATCGTGCTGGCGAACGCTGCCAGGAGCCCCCCATGGGGAGCAGCTCCCCGGCTGCTGTACGAGCCCTGGACGAGGCGAGGCCTCCCGCGACCAGAGGCACAGAGACTCATCAGCCAGCTCAGCGAGCCTGAGGAGTTTCTGCCGGCTAGGAAATGGGGTTGTCTTGGACCAAGCAAGTCCGAGGGAACGGGCCGCAAGAATTACTTCCGTGGCAAAATACTTCTAGCCTAATGAGAAGTTTTAGCACGTTGTATGTGGGGGAACCTCTCACCCCATGGAGAAAACGGCAAATAAAGCCTCCACAAGCAGGTAAAGCCATGGCCCGTCCCTAAGGCCCCCGCCACGGTTACTCAGGACTTAGAGCAGCAGACAAGCAGGACACGCACGTCGCTCTCGCTGCAGAACAAGCTCCTGACGCTGAGCTGAAGGAAAACGGCTTAACCTCTAAAAGAGCCCTGCAAAGACACTGCATAACCAATCCCCCTTCCGGGGGCTAAGGAGGCTTAGCTAGTTTCACAGGGGATTTCTGGCTGGCAGGCAGGGAATGCGGGCAGTTGCGTTCCTTGCTGCTAGCTGAAGGCCCAGCTCACCAAGCACTTCCTCCATTTCACACTCAGACTTAGGAACCAGCCTGGTGTAGGCTGCAGAACTATTCAAGAAGCTCCATTTGTTTTGGATTTATTTAGATGATTTTTTTTTCTGCCCTGGATTTGAGAAAAATATACTGCTTGGCCTTTTTGGGAGCTTCCTGACAGAAAAATCACAAGTTTGTGGCTGAATTTGACCCAACCTTTTCCTCTTAAGAGCATTAAAGTTATAAATCATTCCAAACAAATCAAAGAAGTGCACAATTACGGGTGAAAGGGACCATATGTCCAACACGGTGCCTGCCAAGGTAACTGCTTGTTTAAAACATCCCGTGGTGAATGGAAGCTGTTTGGCCATATGGTGGTGTATTATTTGCTAGCTGCCTTGTCTTGGATCACTCACACGACCATCGTGTTCTTCCTTAGCATAGTATCTGCTGTGTGAGTTGAATTCATGCCTGTCTTTTATGCGAGATGGTCCTGATCACTCATTTGGCTGCTGTTATATCTAGAAGCAGATGCTTGGCTGGACTCAATCGGTCGCTTTAGCCCCAGCTGCAGCATGGCCCGGTGCGAAGCGTAACTCACCATGAAAGCCCGCTTCTCCTGAGCTGTCTGGAAGCAGCCGTGGCCAAACTTGGACGTGGTATCAATGAATTTGAGTTCAATGGCTTCCTGAGCCCGCCGGCTGGTATGCACCAGAAGGGACTGAAAGGGAGAAGTCACAACGTGTCAGGCTTACATTTACAGAAAATCTGGATATCTGTTCTGACAGAAGCAGGGTTGAAATATCCTAGGTGCATCCATTAGATAACTATCTCCACGAAAATCTGCTTTCTCAGAGGAACACCCTGGTGCCCAGCTGGCAGGTTATGCCTTGGCTTGTAGGGCAGCTCTGAAATGATCCTGCTCTTTCATTTCCTCACAATCTGCTCATGGTCAAGGTTTTCACCCACAGGCCCACCACCTCAAAGGCTCGCAGGTTCTGTCTCGAGAGAGAGCACATCTACACTTGCCTGCACACTGCCACTATCAGCCTAGCTGCAAATGCTCTCACCGAGCACCATGCTCGTGTGCCACATGCCCGCTGCTCCCCAGCATCAGGACCTGACCGATCTCCCTGCCAGCACCTGGGGCAGCGGCGTTCTCCCTGTGCTGAATCTGTTAGCGGAGAGCTACGGCCAGTCCCTCCCCAGCACCAGCTGCGCTCTCACCTTCCGGAGGGTGAGCACACGCTTCTTGGTGCCCACGACGCAGCCCTTCACCATGAGGAAGTCGTTGTTGACCTCCCCATAGTGGGGAAAGCCGCCCTGTGGGGAGAGGCAGAGAGGGTTGGCAGGCAGCAGAGCTGGGTGGGAGCAGGCGCGACAAACTGGTGACATTTTCTAGGGAAGCAGAGGGTAGTGACCGACGGTCCTTCCGGCTAACGACGCTCTGCACCCTTCAGGACACCTGCCCAGCATCACCAGAGCCACACTGACTGCATGATCCCAGCCAAGCAGCACCCAGTAAGAGCTGGGGAAGCAGGAACCCTGCTGGAGGATGTGGGTAAAGAGAGAGCAGAGCTGGACAGACTCCAGAGTTAGCAGATTTTACATGTAAAAGGGATTTTTTTAAGGGGATTTTTTTTAACCAAGTAACAAACATCTCTCCGTTGAATATGTTTTTTAAATGTCATTTGTACTTTTTTTTTTTTTAAACAATGGTCTCAGTTCCTGCCCAGGGTATCAGCTGGAAGTGAAATGATGGGCCTAAAAAATGCTCATAGAGATAGTTCTCCATGTCCAGAACAAGAGAAAGGGAATTACTGCATTTCCTTCAGTGGAATTCAAATAATTCCCTATGCAGCTGTGTCCAGTCAAAGAATTACTTCCCGGGCCCAGATTGCTGCAGCCAGGGCCACTTGCCGTGGGGTAACATCAGGCCACCACGGCTCTGTCACCCCTTACCAGAGGTGTAATGGTCTTTTCTGTGACATCGTAGTTCGTTGAGGCATTGTTCTTCACCACTTTGCCATCTTCCACATGGATCCCATGGCCAATGCGGTAAATCTAAAAGAAAGGAAATGGAGACGGTGACTTTCCTGGCCCCACACTGACGTACATGGCAGGAACAACATGCTTGTCACTGAGATGTGTCCCCCTGTGATGTGCCTCTTGAGCAGGAAACAAGCACCTGCAGAGACGCGCGGAATGACAGCCCTGCAGATCTCTATGGAAACATCAGAGGAGCTTGAGGGAACCGAGGCCACTGTGCAAAGGATGGAGACAGCACGGGAGGAAGGCAGGAAGGTGCAGTGGTGCTGGGCCATACCTTCTTGTTGAGCTCCGTGCGGTGGTGGTAGCCCTTCTGGCCAGCACGAGCAATGGAGTAGCCGACCCGGGCTGGGTGCCAGGCTCCGATGCAGGCAACTTTACGCAAGCCCTTGTGTGTCTTCCTGGGGAGCTTCTTGGAGTGCCATCGGCTCGTCACCCCTGCAATTGAGATTTAGGGCTGGCGTCTGAGCACTGGGGGGAGATGCGAGGGGGGGAGAGAGCCTCTTCATCCTTCTGAGGTTCTCAGAAGACACCGCGTTGGAAGGAGACCAAGAGCTGTCACCACAGTGAGTGCCCAGAGCATGGAACTGTTCTCACTTCCCATGAATCTGATCACTGTGATATGTTCCTGTGGAGCACATCCACACACACACAAACACCCACATCTCTGCACACGTGGGGCTGGTGAGAAGTGCGATGCCTTCACATCCCTGCGACACCCCTGAGCCTCCTGGGAGGGCTCTGGGCATGGCAGACAGCATGACCGACATGACGTAAAGGACACCAAGCTCTGCACATGATGGCTGAGGTAAAGAGGCTCTTTGCTACAAATTCTGCAAAAAGTTGGTGGATTCTCAGCGTGGCTCACACTCCGCTGCCCCCAACATTCCCTTATGGGCAGCATCAGCTGAGAAGGACAGAGCCAAGCCCCCGACAAGGGTCCCCCTAGTCCGTACCTTTCATCCCATGCCCCTTGGTCACGCCAATGACATCAATCATCTCATTCTGGCTGAAGACGCTGTGCACGGAGACCTGCTTCTCCAGCCTCTCACGGACCCAGTCGACCTTGTCAGCCACTGTCCCACCATTCAGCTGGATCTCCATCACATGGGCCTTCTTCTGCCGCAGGGGGAGCAGCTTCATCTGTGTTAAAACAGTGCATGAGGGCAAAATGCTGCCCCTCACCCTGTGAGCACGCGTGCAGGGCTGCAACACCCACCACCTGTGAGAGGTGCAGGGGGTGAGCAGGGATCAGCTCCCCACCACACTGTCCACCTCTTTTATGACAGTCAGGGACCTGGGTCTGCAAGCCCAGGTATCTGGGATCTTTTGGAGGCCATACCTTGTTCTTGAGCTAAATTGCTCCCGTTCTTGCCAGCTAGTCCAGGGGCCAGCCAGCCCCAGCTCACCCTCATGGCAAATGCCCCGCAGGTGCCCATCACCAGAACACATCTGGGGCTGAACATCGTGCCAGGATGCAGCTCTGCACTACAAGCCACAGTCAGTCCGTCTCCTTTGGTCATGCTCCCTCTCCGCTTCCAAACTGAGCGATTACTTCTAGTTTCAGCCACAAGGTGCCCTCGCTCCCTCCCAGTCCCAGTTCCCTGTGCAAAGCCTCCACCAAATTCCCACAGTGGGACTTGCTCTGAAGGCTGCACCAGCCACAAGAGAAATGAAGCCAGCTTAGCTCTGCCTCAGGCTCCGATGCAGTTGTTAACTCCAGGGATCAGTATGAAAATGGGCCCTGTGTATCCAGCAATCTGCATCTGGCAAAACTGTGTCTGCCAGTGGGTTATTTTTTTCCCCAGCACTTGACACCAGTTGCTAATTTGAGTTGATCATGAGGCCTGAGGTCCACTGCTGACACAGGGCTCACCCTGCGTTGATCTCTGGGCAGGGAGCTGTGCTGAGCCTGGCTCACACGGACGGGGCTGGTGTCAGGAGGTAGCTGGAAAGGTCAGCCAGCACCCCCCACCGCCTGCATGCTCCGTCCCACATCCCTTGACCAGCCTGTGCCTGCTCAGTCTCCTGTGACCCCACCAGGACACCCCCATGCTCCAGGCTCCCAGCCCCTAACCACGCTCTGAGGAAGACCCCGAGGCCCCCTCGCCCACTGCCCTGGGTAAGGCTCTGACCTGCGTGTGCACAATGACACGAATGACCTTGCAGTATTTTTTCATAGCTGTAAAATCCTTCTCCAGCTGCTTTTTGCCATCCTCATCCTGCCATTTTTTGCAGTACTTGGTGAAAGCCTTCTTCTTGCTCTTGTGCCTACGACAGAAGTGTTTAATAGCTATCAAGAGCTGAACAGTGAAGCATTTCTTCACCGTGCCCTGCAGACAGAACAGCACAGGGACAGATCACCTCGCCAGGCACCTTCCTGGAGGCACCAGGTACCTGCGGGTACCTGCACCATACCTGGCCGCCTGCCCCATGAGAAGGGGCTCCGAGGTGGGAAGAGGAAAGCAAATAAAGAGCTGCAAAAAGGGCTGGTAATTCAGACCCTTCTGCATGAAGAATCCAGTTGTCTCCCACTGACTGGCTCAGTGCCATCAAAATACAAGCGCAAAATCGGAGCTTAGTGGAGAAAGGAGAACAGCCTCCACCAGGGATCGGAGGCATGTGGTGGGTGGATCTGACGGCCAACAGGCGCTTTTGCAGGAGACACGATTCCTATGGTTATGAAATTTGTGTTTCCATTTTCCTCTCTGCCAGTGTGGGATTTGCGGTGTTGCTGTTTACAAGGGACAGGGGTCACATTCTGCATCGATATTCCCCCTGAAAAATCTGTTTTTACTCCCTTCGCTTGGTACCTAAGCTCAAACATTCCAGTTTAATGGGGAGTAGATGGTTCCAACCTACACAAAGAGAAACGGACCTGCAGCACACACTGCGTATGATATCATGGAGAGTGCTAACATAGTTCAACTACTAAAATAAATTTACATATGCATATGCCGATTCCTAGCATCAAGCTGTTTGCAGTATCTCTGTGCATGACTGAATAGTTGTTTCACTCCACCCCAGAGCCAGCTGCCGGTAGCTGAGCTGTCTGCAATGGCTAGGCACCACGGAGAGCCTGGGGGAAAGGCCTGCAAGGGACTCCCCATGTGCAGGGGACCCCAGTGACCCACCGCAGCCAGGGAGGCACATACCAGTTCTTGTAGAAACGCCGTCTGCACTCATCGCTGATGTGCTCAGCAAAAACAGTCTTGAAATTCCTCAAGCCCTTTGGTGTTTCTACATATCCCACGACTCCCACCACCACCATCGGGGGGGTCTCAATGATGGTCACGGCCTCCACCTCCTCCCTCTTGGAGACCTCTGCGGGATAGCAAAGGGAAATGGAATCAGATCATCACCTGGGAGCCATCCGTGGCCTGTCCCTGTGGCCCACTCAGCAAGGAATATGCTGAGGGCAAGATCACGCTCTAGTCTCGTGGCCAGCCTCAGCCCTTCCAGTCTCCCAGCACCACAAGCCCCCCCCAGGAGGGCCACACAGGTTCAACCACCAGGCACCCACTGGGTTAGATCCTACGGCCCAGCACACTTTTAACATCTTCTCCAGGTCGGAGGGAGCAGTACGCTGGATGCCCTGAAGTTTGGCTCCCATCCCAGGGGCATACCACAAAGTAACATTATAAACCTCCCCATCAAGGTGCTCCACAGTGCCCAGGGTCTGTCAGGTAATTAGTCTGCAGGGTCCTTCTGCCAGCAGGGTCCTACAAACCGCCAGCCACCATACTAGCGTGGCGACTTCCCCAGAACCTCCTTTATGGCCTTTGGCCATCAAAGATCTGGACAGCATTACAGGAGATAGGCTACAAGCTATGTGCTCTGCCACCTGTTTCCATGAGCAGCCTTTCCACCAACAAGCCCATGCCCTTTCCTCCTGGATGTGACCCCCCTCCTTCAGCCAAGCCTTACTGAGCCCGGGCCTGTGCACCTCCCGCAGGGTATGCGTCATGCCAGCCTTGTAGCCCAGGAAAGCTGTCAGGTGGACCGGTTTGCTGGGATCATCCTTAGGCCATGTCTTCACCTTCCCTCGGTGGCGGCGGCTTCTCTTGTGGGGGAGGAAGCCCAGGTGGCCATGCCTGGGAGCAGAGAACTTGCGGTGGGACTGCGGAGAGGAAGAACAAAGACGATCAGCCTCACTCTGCCCTGGAAGACATCAAAGGAACCAAGCCCAAAGAACAATGGAAAACCCCCCCTTTAACATAAGTGAGCACTGGAAGGATTTGGGGCTTTTCCTTCTTTCCAACCTGAGAAAAATAACTTGCAGTAGCATGGGCTTCTCTTTAAGCTTCCAGCACGTGCATCAAAGAAATCAGTAAGATTCTGGACAAACGATGCAAACTAACTGAGAACTTCACCTCCCCTTTCTGCTTGAGGACTTTCAAGAAGTACATTCTTTAATAGGTCTTCTCTACTGTGACGTTAATTATAATTATTAATTGTATATTCAGAAGCACCAAAAGGGCCTGCTCACAATTCACAGGGACACGTTCAATGCTTTGTGTCATCAAGGCAAATGGCACCAAACAGGCACAACCAACAATCCAAAGAAACCAGAAAGGATGCCCAAAGGAATCAGCAATAACATGCACAGGTTAAATATTTACCTTGAAAACCAAATTAGAAGAGCTAAATACATAAACCCCAATCCCAAGGTCATGTTGTGCCAGACAGAGAAAAGCAACAGCACTTCAGAGAGACATGGACAAATTCTTACAGCACTGGCATCAAGGCAGGAAGCTAGGGGGTCACTCCAAGCACTGAGGAGTTAGATCTTAGCCTGCTGCAGCTCCCTTCTTGCTGAGCCCAGTTCCAGCACCTGGCTGCACTTTCCACCAAGCTTATTTTCCAGCCCAAGTGGAGTTACGCTGGGTCCAGCCCCACTTCAGCTGTGCTAACTTAACCAATAACCCAGCCCTGTTCGCTGTCCCTCTCCATGCAATCCCAAAGGTAGCCGTGCCGAGCTTTACAAACCATGGGATGTCTTCAGCCCAAGTCAGCAGCAGGAAGAGGCTATCGCTAAGTGCCTCCCCTGCCTAATACTTGGGATGTTTATCAGTCTGAAGACACAAATTTAGCCACTAGCTTCATTCGGTGCTATATTCATTTCATACTCAGCAAAGCTGGCAGGTTTGACTCTAACAGTTGGGATGTGGTAAAGGTCAATTGCTGGTGTCTCAGTTTACCGCTCGCCCTCCTAAACAACTTGAACGTGAATGGAATCGATCACAATGGTTCCCAGCCACGACACAACTCAGTCAAAGCTGGGAAAGCTCCCTCGGGGCACAGCCAGTAGCCAGATTTGGTGCATTGAGCAGGCTGCTCTTGGATAGGGACAGATGAAAAATAATAATAATAATAATAAATGCATCAGCGTAGACAATAAAGACTTGGTGATTCTGCCTGGAGAAGGGGTGAAGCCAACACTGCATGTGGCAGGCTCGGGGTGGAGCAGGCAGCCGGTGCCACAGCACCAAGGATGCTCACAGCATCAAGCACCGCTGACAGTGTGAACCCAGCCCCTCCAGGCTGAGGGCTGCGGCCCCAGGCCCGGCACGAAGACGCCCAGCGGAGAGACAGGACCACCTCCCATCCCAGCCGAGCTGCCCCAGCCGGCTAAAACCCCCCCACAACAAGCCGCCATTTCAGCAGCACGCCCACCCGCCCGAACCCCGCCGAGACTACAACTCCCAGCACGCACCGGGCTCGGGCGGAGCATGCGCAGAGCGGCGCCCTCCGACCGCCGCCGTCCGCCGGCGCTGTGTAGGGCGCCGCCATTTTGTGCGCGTCCCCGCCGCCCGCGGCACCATGGCGGAGGGCCGGGACCGCGACGTGTACACGGAGCCGTCGCCCCGCACGCCCGTGGCGGACAGGACCACGGCGGTGCCCAACCCGGTCACCTTCTTCCAGGCCTTCTTCAGCTATGTCGTCGACGCGCCCGTTACCTTCGTGCGCGGTACGGCCGGGCCGGGCCGCCCCGGGAGCGGGGACGGGGCTGAGGGAGCCGGGGGCAAAGGGCCGGGGGCACGGGGCAGGGATGGAGGGGGGCGGCGGGGGGCACCGGAGGTGCCGCGACACGGGGGAGGGGCACCGGCAAGGGCACGGCACGGGCGTTGGGACGGCTGCACGGGGACGGACACACGGGCAGACAGACACGGGGACACGCTGGGACGGGGTGCCTGACCCCTGCCGTTGCAGAGTGGATCGAGAGCCGGCAGGCCAAGAACAAATTCTACTACTACCACCAGAAGTTTCCCCGCGTGCCCGACCTGAGCGAGTGCATGGAGGGCGACCACCTCTGCTTCTTCGAGGCTGAAGCGCAGTGGAGGAGGGACAGGTACGGCACTGGGGTGCCTCTGCTGGGCAGCCACAGTGCTCTGGCAACCCCAGGGACTGCAGTGGGTGGCTGGAATTCACTCACCCAAAATCCATTTTAGTGGATTTTGGGGCATTGAATGTTTTCCTAATACACTTAAATCACACCCGCCTTCTTACAGAACATTGGCGTTCATAGTTCTGCTGTCCCCTGCACCTTGCTTAGGCTGGGCAGGGTGGCATCAGATGTCCTCCCGCAGAGGCAATGCAGGACACTAAAATCCCAGAGCTGAACTTCCACCTGGTATCATCACACCTTTCTTCAGCTCTTGTGATCATTTGGCTGTGGTTGCATTCATACTCATCTCCTGCACAGGATGGTGGACCAGCAAATTGTGGAGATAGTCCGGGAAAGGCTCGGTGCATGCAAGCAGAGGGAAGGTCCAAACCAGTTCCAGAACTGTGCCAAAGAGATTGAGCAGCTCGCACAGGTCACCAAGGCCTACCAGGACAGATGTGAGTATGGCACCAGCCCGTGCACACCTGCTGCAGGGCTGTGACACTGCGGGGAAAGGCTCAGAACCAAGATTCATGCTTGGAATCTTATCTTTGTGATAAAAATTCCCTCTTGGTAAATGCTGCAGAGCTGGGCTTGCTGCTTAGCTGTGCTGGAGCCACTAGGCCTGGGCAGTGACATTAAATAAGCACAGCACAGAGTAGTTTGCCACTCCTGCTGCTGCCAAAGCCATCAGGTCTGTGTGCATCTGCCTCTGCACTGCAGCTTTCACTGCCCTGATGCTCAAGTGCCAGACGTTCACATGGAGCTTACTTAGTTCCTTACAGGTGAGGAACACTCTTCAGACCTTCACTTGATTATCTTTCTTTCTAGATGGTGATCTCGGTGTCCATGGGAATGCCAGGACATGCCTGATGAAGCAGAAGCACAGGATGATTGAGGAGAGGAAGGCACAAGCAAACGCATCTTAGCTCTGGGTACAGAATGGTTAGCACCTCCTCCTTGGTGCTCATCGAATACTGTGTTGCGTCTTTGAACTGTGATGCTATTGTGACCTCTACAATAAATGTACAACCCAGACATGTGCCCTACAACTAGTCTCATTCCTTGCAAAGCTATTTCCAGGTCTGCATTCATCTCTTAATTGGTTGCTGCCACACTCAGGAGGTCAGCCCCTGGCTGTGGGCACCCCAGCTGTTACCCAACATTTCCCTGCCAGACCCCTCCCCTGCTGCCACAAAGCAACACACTTCTGCTCTACCCAGCCCTCGTAGGGACCTCCTTCAAAGTGAAAATTGTGCTGTAGGACAGTATAAAGGCCTGTTACATTCCTTCATCTTCAGAGCTGGTTCTAGACCCTATTTAGGATTAATACATGATTAACAAGGATTAGTGTAATGTAACATTCAATTTCATTCAACAGATGTTTCGATTCCAGTCCACAGACTTAAGCCTACTCAAATCCCCAGCATAAATTTAATCCGCATGCCCAACGCACCAAGCATTCAATCAAACCAATCAATTTCTTGTCCACTGATCATTTTATTGTCTTGTACAAAAACCACTTAAGTAGTTGCCACAGCAGCTGCCTGGGTTCTCTGCACTGAGACTCTGGTGTGGGTCTTCGCCAGATGATCAGTGAACTCCTGCAAAAAAAAAAAGTTAATTTTTGTAAACCATCATCACAGCATCTTCAATACTGCATCCCTTTTCAACGAGGTGTTTGCATTGGGCAGGAGGGGGTGTTCAGATACAGCTCATTTTTGAAGTGCTGAGTAACACCTCAGGCTGAGGTCCTGCCGCCTGGGGATTTCAGGTGGGAGAACAAGTCAGGGAAGAGAGGGACTGCGCCTCCACTACGGGGCTGGTAACTGCAGTTAGCAGCAGGAGGCTCAGAGGTACAGTTGCATAAGGCTGGTTCACAGAATTGCTGAGGCTGGAATGGACTTAGGCTCTGGAAATTATCTACTCGAACCCCCCATCAAGCAGGGTCAACTAGAGCAGGCTGCCCAGGACCACATCCCGTCAAGTTCTGGTATCTCCAAGCAATGGACTCTGATCTGGGCAACACATTCCAGTGCCTGGCCCGCAGAAATTCTGTACTCTTACCTGGTAAGGAGACTTGGTGAACACAGTCTCTTTCCAGAGGTCAGGAGTCAGGTAACTGTAGGTCTTGGAGATGGCATCAAAGGTGGCTTTGGCTATTGACAGAAGGCAAACAGCGCACATCAGTTAGGGCAAACTGCTCCCCTGCACCCACCTATGCAGCTCCAAAAGTGTAGAATTTCAGAAGGAACAGGGAGACCATAACAGAGTCCCTCTGTTATACATTCCAAATTCAAGTTTCTTTCTCTCTCCATTTACGACAATTACACTACTTCAACCAAGTGCAACCGCGCAGATTGGGAGATTTTTTTTTTTTTTTTTTACAACAATGCACATAGCATTTTATAATTAACTTCGTAGAACTACAGGATCAGCTACAGCAAGAATAAACAAGTAGCCTGCATTACAGGAAGCACCAGCAGAAGGCTGCATTCCTGCTTGAATGCTAGAAGCACAGGAATGCTAGAGGCTTTTGATTCAACAGGCTTAAAAAATACTACAGAAATTATTTTTGTCAGCAACAGAAAAATGGCAATACGTACACATCTAACCCATAAAGCAGCAGCCTAGCACTTACCGAAGTTGCCCAGTGTGGCGGTACAGCCCCTGGCAGAGGTATAACAGTCATCAATACCAGCCATCATCAGCAGCTTCTTGGGAACAGGGGCAGACACGATTCCTGTGCCACGGGGGGCTGGGATCAGCCGCACCAGGACAGATCCACACCGACCAGTAACCTACGCAAACACACCCAGTTACAACTCACGACGCACAGCACAGCACGCAGCACTGAGACGACACACGAGTTGTTCTTACCTTGCAAGGCACAGTGTGGGGCTTGCCAATCTTGTTCCCCCAATAGCCTCGTCGTACCGGTACGATGGATAATTTAGCCAAAATGATGGCCCCACGAATAGCAGTGGCAACTTCTTTAGAACATTTCACGCCAAGACCAACGTGGCCATTGTAGTCTCCAATAGCGACAAAAGCCTGCGGTTGAAGAAAAGTTGTCAGTGGTGGCTGTGCAGGAACATTCTCTCAGACCACAATCCATCAGGGTCTGACCAAAGCCAACCCCAGGTGCGTGCTTCAGCAGTTAAGTCACAGCTCATGCAAATGCGCACATTTTAAAACAACTCCCAAAACTTAGAAGTTCATACATTTTAAGCCTATTTTTCCCCCTTAAAATTTGTCCTACAGATCAGAAACAAAAAATGGGATTTAGACTCCTGCTACAGCCAGAGTCATCAAAATCCCAGCAGCTTTCAAGGAGCATTCCCTGTCCAGAGGGAAGAACTCTTCATCTACCACAACCCCCAGAAGCCCAACATCACAGCAGTTGTGCAACTGCATTTTGTGCTAGGGCTGTCACAATGTAACATTTAAAAACATTAATATAGTTTTAAAATTAATATAGCCTTAAAATTTGTGGTCACATAATATTACATACTACAGAAGAATATCAAAGGATCCAGACTCATTTATCAATAGGACACCCAAAAAGCAACAACCAAAACTAGTTTTTGATAAAAAATACAACAGAAAAGGTTACCTTAAACCTTGTACGCTGACCAGCACGAGTCTGTTTCTGGACAGGCATGATCTTCAAAACCTCGTCTTTCAGAGAAGACCCCAGGAAGAAATCAATGATCTCTGACTCCTGCAAGATTCAATTGTTTAACCCATCACACAAAGCCACACTTTTCAACCAGACCTAAATGCAACCAGCAAGGCTCCTACAAGCTAAAGTCAACTACATAAGCACAATTTAGCCAATAAATACTTAAATACACAAAGCTTTGTGGGTATTAGCTTATCCTACCTTGCCAGGCAGTCCAATAATATAGTTTAGTGATAGAAAAATAAAATTTCAGCTATCAGAATTATTTGACTAGGGTGCTACCACCTGCACACAATACAAAAGGCAACACAGATCTTGCTACTCCTCACAATAAATAAATTCAGTCTACAACGTCTAGTGATTTGCACCTTAAATGAGAACACACTTAACAGCTTTATAAACCTGAACTGAACTACAGAGCCAAGATTAAGATTCTACTGCTCACCAGCATTCACAAAGCCTTACCTTGATGGGAAGCGAGAAGAGATAGATCTCCTCAAGAGACTTGATCTTCATATCCTTGACCAGGCGACCAAGTTTGGTGACAGGAATCCACTACGGAGGAAATCAACAACACCAGCTCACCAGCCGCCCCCGGAGCCAGCGCCCCGTGCCCCATCCCTCAGGAGGACACCAGGGGGTCCTCTCACACCGGCTGGGGGCCGTGCCCGCAGACTCCAGCCCTGCCATTGCCCCCGGGCCAGCCCCCCGCAGCCCCCTTCCCGGCCTTACTTCCTTATCCTCCGCCTTGCCTCCGCGGGCTCCACGGCCTCTGCCTCGGCCTCTCCCTCGGCCGCGCCCTCGGCCCCGCAGCCCGGTCCCGAAGCCTCCGCGGAAGCCCCCTCGGGCGGCTCCTGGCCCTCCCGCAGCACCGGCGTCGTCCGCCATTTGCTACAACATAAGAGAGAGGCATCTCAGCCCCAGCACCCCCGCCCCAGGAGAAACAGCGGCGCGGCGAGGCGACGGGGCGCGGCCGGCACCCGATCGGCCAGGTACGGCTGCCCCCAAGCCAGCAGCGGCCCCGATGGCGGCGGATGGAGCGGACGCCACCCCGCCGCCAGGCCGCCCCGCCACCATAACAGCTGCCTTACGTGATCTCAGAGTAGAAGGCCGCGATGCGGCGCCGCCCGCTATTTATACCCAGCCAGGTCTCGCGAGAGCTCCTCCCGCCCCGCCGGCCCCGCGCGCTGAATGCTGGACGCGCCGCCGGGGGCGGGGGGGGACGGGCCGCAGGCGGCCGTGCGCATGCGCCGGGAGCGCGTGGTATAAAAGGCGCGCACGTGGAAGGGGCGCTCAGTATGAGGGGAGAGGTGAGGGGGGTGGGAGGTTTTGTGCGTGGAGCGAGCGGTGGGGTTCTGTCTTGCTTCTTTTGTTTTTGGGCTTCTGGAGGTTTTAAGTGTGGGCTGGGGTTGTTACGTTCGTGTTGGTGCTGGGTGGCCGTGGTGGGGTTTATCGGTGAGGGGCCGGGAGGGTGCGCCTGGGTCTGGGGGCGCCTGGCACGGTCTGAAAGTCACCTCCGCTCTCCTGTGGCCCTGGTGAGGTAACTGTGCCGACAGCATGGGGAGCATTAAGCTTATTGCCCACGGCGATGATGTGTGGGGAGTGAAACCCATGTTCCTACAAGCAGCGCTACGAGAACCGCTGGGGGCTGGTTGTGCCCGCAGGCGCGGTGACACAGCCCTAGGCACCCCGCGTTTGTAGGGGGGCTGATCTGTACCTGCTGCACGGTGCCCTCTGCTCCTTCGTGAGGGAGAGCTGCCAGCAGTAGTGTAGTAGCGTCCTTATCTCTAATTTCGATGGAGTTTTTAAATTTTATTGATGTTTATCTTGTAGATGAGGCTTAGAAGATGGGCAATTGCATCATGGAGAGCATGACACACACTTAAAGCTGGAATGCTTTGGAGTTACTGAGGAATCCTCAGAGGGATATATGCGTACTTCTGGAGTTCTGTGTTTTCAATAAAGATTTAACTGCTTGAGTTCATATGGTAGTCTCCTTATTTGTACTTTGCGTAGCCCAAACAGCCCGGGTGGCTCTCCGGGGTGGGGGGTGGGACGCTAGGAACGCTGCGGGGCCGCGCTGGGCGTTTTGAAGCCGCTCTGTCCGGCGGGGCCGCACCGCCCGTAGCCGCCATGGCGCTCCCGGCTTCCTTTGCCCTCATTACGTCCCCGCCACGCGCCGGAAGTGACGCTATCCGGCGTGCGGCACGAGGAAGGCCGGCAGCATGGCGGCGGCCGGGCCCCTGCGCTTCAAGAGCAAGTGAGCGGCGGGCGGGCGCGGGGCCTGGCGCGGGGCCTCGCCGTGACGGCTCGGCCCCACGTCCCTCTATTCCTCTCCCTTTTCCCTTCCAGCTACGCCGTGTCCAGGAGGATGGAGCCCTTCTACACCGGCGGCCGCGTGCAGGTAAGGGTGGGCCGCCCCCCGCCGCCGGGGCCTTGCTGCCCCCCCCCCCGGGGCAGCCCCGCTCCCCGCTCCCTCTCTCGCCCCCAGGTCAGCCGCGACGGTACCGCCATGTTCTGCCCCTGCGGCACCCGGCTCAACGTCATCGACCTGGAGACGGGGGCTCGGCTCCACAGCCTCGAGCAGGTGAGGTCGTGGCGGGGTCCCCGGGACGCTGCTCTGAAGCTCTGGGGACGGGGCTGGGAACCGGGAGCGTGGCGGGGTTGTGCAGGGTCTGTCTCTGCGGCTGGGTGCTGCTGGGCGTGATCCCCCCGGCAGCAGCTGCAGGGAAGGGAGAGCACTGACACGGCACCAACAGCCTAACTGTGACTCTTCCTTTCGTTCCTAAAGGATGACCAAGAGGATATCACCTCGTTTGCTCTTAGCCCTGACGATGAGGTATGTCTCAGGCTGTTTGCTTTGTGTTAACCTCTCTTGGGCGTCCTGACAAAGCTGGTGAAGACTGAAGGCTGTTCTGCTTGGGGGTATGCCATGCTTCCAGAGATCTCTCTGTGATCTCACCTCTTCTGTGTTCAAGTCAGACATAGCAACCGTTGGTGTCTGATGGCTTTTTGGAGCAAAGGTCAAATCCAGGGATAACAGGAATGTATTTTAATCTAATCTGTCTATACATAGGGACCGTAATAATTGACGTTTCAATTAAATCCAGAGTTATTTTTGGCTTCTTTCATGCATCCATGCACTTAAGCACTGAAGGTCAGAGGCTCTGGGAGAGAATTACTGCTGTTTCTATTGCTTGTCAGCCTAGAAGATGATTTTGTGCGCGTATGTTAAAAAATCCAATGTTTATTCTATTATCCTATGGTGTTAGACATAGTCTTGTGAATTAATTTTGAGGTATGATTTTGAGAGATGACTTTTTGTGTATGTGTGCACTGAAAGAAACAAAAGTCTAATTGTTGATTTTGCTTTCTTTTGTCTTGTTTCTGCACAGATTCTTGTGACAGGCAGCCGAGCCCTGCTGCTGAAGCAGTGGAATTGGCGAGAGAACAAGTGCGTGCGCACGTGGAAAGCAGTGCATGTAGCACCTGTTGCTAGCATGGCCTTTGATTCTACTTCAACGTTGTTAGCCTCAGGTAAGATCCTGCTTCACTCTCCCACAATGGGAATGGTACTGAGTGGTGCTTCTGAATAAACTGCACCAGCTTGATGCAGTCTGAGGTGGTAGTGGTCTCCTGAATCCAGATAAAACCAGAATTAGTTATGCATACATAGAAGTGAGGTGATGATGAACTAATAAGAATTTTTCCAGTGTTCTAAAATACACGTAGTAAAGTGCGCATAAATATCTGGGACCTATGAGTCAGTTTGGCATAGTTATCCCAGTGTACACCTGGGACTCTGGAGATGGAGGGGGACAGGCACGAACTCTAACTTATTAACTGTATTTCAAGATTCTTGTTTGTGAGTAGTCAGGTTTTTCCCAGCTCTCTGGAACTGTAAGGTGCTCCTTGAAGTTCTCTTGGTGTGGGTGGCTGTTACTGGGTTCATTTTTCTTTTGCTGCCTTTGCAACCCATGAAATCTTATAGTCACTGGTATGTTAGGCCTCTTGTGTCTCTGTCCTTTGTTCTTCTCCAAGGTGGATGCGACAGCACCATTAAGATCTGGGATATGATCAAACAGTACTGCACACACAACCTGAAAGGATCGTCAGGAGTTGTACAGTGAGTACATGTCTGGGTGCTGCTTGGATGCTGAGACTGGTGTGAAATGCCTTGAGTTAATGGAATGTAAAGGATTGTTTGGATTCAGGTTCTGTTTCCTGACTTTTGAAATACTTTGTGAAGGAGCAGGACTATAATTGACTTTAGCCCAGGGAGGAAACGATTTGTTCAGGAAGTCTTGGGATTTAAGTGAAATATCTGTGCTTGCTGATGTAGTTCAAGAACATATAAGACTGGCAAAGACCAGTTATAAATTTTCCTGGTGGGTGGAAGAGGAATGAAGTCTTGCAAAGAAAGCTATAGTGTAAGTTCAGCACAATTGATCTGTCAAATTTGTGGTGTAGAACACAAAAGTTCATTGAAATGTTGGGCTAATGCTGAGGGGGTGCCAGGCATTATATTCCTGTCTCATTCAGATTTATCTCCTTCCCTCTAGCCTCGTTGAGTTCCACCCTGATATCTCCCGTCTGCAACTCCTCTCCTCCTCGATGGACTACAAAATCCGCATCTGGGACCTGAATTCCAGCAAATGTGTCGCTGTGTTGGATGGCCACTTCAGTGCCGTTACCTCCCTGGCGTTTGCTGCAGATGGGAACACGCTCATTAGGTACAGGTCTACAGAGGCTTAGCTTTTCTCTCCTGTTTACCCTGCCCCTGACAAACTGGGTGCTTGTGTGAGCTCTGGGAAGTTTGTCCTGTGGGGTGAAGGACTGCTAGAAAGCGTTCAATCTCAGCTTGACAGTGCAAGGAGCTGACTGAGGGTTTTAGCACCTCTGTTTAGGGCAGCATGCTGTGCTGCTGTAGTTAGGCTGGTGCCTTCTTTTGTTATGGGTCTCTTCAGAGAGGTGTTGAACTCTTAGAATCATAGAATATCCCAAGTTGGAAGGGACCCATAAGGATCGTCGAGTCCAACTCCTATGATTCTAAATCTGAATTCAGAGCCTGAGTTGAATGGTTTTAGCACTGAAACTGCTCTTTTCAACTTGCAGTTCTGGCCGTGATAAAATCTGCATGGTGTGGAACCTGGAAACAAGAGAAAGTAAAAGAACTGTCCCTATCTATGAGGTAAAGTCCATTTTTTTTATTCCTTTGAGGTCCTTTGTTGTTTGTAGTCATGGTTTCAGTGCTTTTCATAGGCAGCAGAGTGCGGTGTGGGTGCTTGTTAGCACTAGTGGACTGTTACTCAGCTGTCTGCTAAAATGGGATGCCAGTCCCTTCTGCTCAGCTGATGTTTGGCCAATCCATGCAGAGTGTGGAAGCTGCTGTCTTGTTACCTGAAAAAGGAGACTTCTCTCAACTGGGTGTGAAGAAACAAGGGCTGCACTTCCTCACGGCTGGCAGTAAAGGTAAGTGTTTTGGTGTGTTACTGCTGGATTTAGAGGCTGAGAAAGGACTGTTATTCCTGGGATGTGCGTTATAATTTGTGTGGCAGAAGTCTCGGGATGAACTCATGGGGGATCCAGAGCAGAGCCTTCTCCTGAGCTATCTGACAGTCGTGGATGAGCAGAACCAATCAGGCCTGCTGTGGAGTTTTGACTGTGCATGTTTTCAAACAGCAAAAAAAGTTTGGTTTGAACTGAAAGAAAGCCTTGTGGTCCCTACGTGCCACTTCAATTGGTCTACAGTAGTGGCTCTGACAGAAAACTTGTTTGTGTTAGGTGTCTTGAAAATTTGGGAAGTTGCCACAGCTGCTTGTGTATATACCCAGCCTGTGCCCTTTGAGCCTGTGGAGTCGAAGGAAGAGGCCAGCGAGCACAGTCTGACCCAGTGCATGCTTGTGCCCGAGAGAAACGAGGTTGTCACCGTGTCTGTGGAGCACAATATTGTTTTATATGATGCTCAGACTCTTCAGCTCAGGAAGCAGGTAACAACCTTCAGCATGCCTTTTCCTCTTCCTTTATCTGTATTTTAGGATCACCTCTGCTTCTGGTGAAAGCTTAGTCCAGGAGTTCCTCTTCTCCTTCCTGTTCTTGACCTGTACCTTGGTTACAAGCCAGAAAGCCAGTTGGGGTTGTTTGGAGAGAGATTGCACAGAAATGCAGGCAAAAGGAAAGCAGAATAGACCTAGCCAGAAATCCTGTCTGTTCCAGATTAACAAGATTTTTTGCATTCAGTATTAAGTGAAAGGTAACAGGAATGCAGCTTTGCTGGGTACTTCTCTAACCAGTTGGCTTCTCCTTGTTAAACTGTTCCTGTTCTGCTGTCCTCAGCTTGCAGGTTACAACGATGAGGTTCTGGATGTGAAGTTCCTTGGGCCTGGTGATTCTCACATCGTTGTGGCTACCAACAGCCCTCAGCTGAAAGTGTTTGAACTGGCAACATCACACTGCCAGATCCTCTATGGTCACACAGGTGCGTGGTCAGCTCTGATGTGGGTGGGTGAAAGATGTGAAGGTATTTCTTTATCCAGCTTCAGTCACAACTCTTATGTGGAGAGTGGAGTGCTTGAGCTTTGTCTGGGGCAGCATCAAAATATTTTGAGTTGTGTGAAAAAAGTATATTTATGCAGTCCTGATTTTCCAAATGCTAGTTTTCTTTTTCCAGGTTTGTCAGTTCAGTCCCTCTCACTAGCAGTGAGATCAATTAAAAATGGAGTTAAATATTTAGGTATGGGAGTGCTAGCTCTGAATGCCATTTTGTGGCTGCAAGTGGCAGACTCAGACCAATGCCGTAAGCAGGCAGTCGCTAATAATGAGTGTGGATGTGTTCCTGAGTCTCTAAAACCTGTCCCAAGTCAGTAAGCGTTGGACTCCGTACTAATTCATGCATTTCTGTTGTCTGATTTCAGTATTCCTTTGCATCCAGCTGTTTTTTCTTCCTCTGTCTAGAAACGATTCTTGCTTTGGATGTCTTCAGAAAAGGCCTGATGTTTGTAAGCTGTGCTAAGGTGCGTAAACCTTTTTCTTCATTGTTAGTGATTTTATAGTGCTCCAGAAATGGCTTTTGGTAAGATGCAGTTCTTGACTGCTATACCCCCAAAATGCAAGGTTCTTCTACGATTTGTTTTTAACATTGCTCCCCTGCTCTGATGAATGAAGGCAAATGTTCAAGCTTAAAAAGCAGCGATAGCCAGGCTTATTTATGTGGTAAATGTGTGGAAGACTGATCACTTATGTCCTCTACCTTTTCAGGACAAAAGCATTCGGGTGTGGCGGATGAACAAAGACAGAAGGGTGATCTGTGTGGCTCAAGGACTGGGTCATGCACATGGGGTAGGCGCTGTCTCTTGCTCAAGGTAATAAAAACTGGACAAAGATTTACCTTTGCAAACATGAGGCATGGCTACTTTGCTAATCCTCAGAGTGAATGTTTTGGCGAATGTCTGCCTCTGAGCAATGTTGTTTGTCGTTTTTGATTCCAACTTGTCATGGTGCTCTGAGTTTGAAGGAAGAATTTTTTTGAATGCATGTTAGTCTATCCATAAGTTGCGAAGCTTGCATTTCTTTGTCAGTCTACTTGTTTGCCTTAAAGAGCAGCAGCTGCATAAGTTGCCAAATAAAGCTCAACTGATTTAGAGAGAAGGGTTGGGGAATGGAGGGAATGTCTATGAAGGTGTTTGCTTAAGTAGCAAATCTGTTTTATCAGCTTTTCTCCTTTCTTCATTCTGCCTAATGGTCTGGAAACCCAACTTGCTTGTTCAAAAGATGCAATATACCTTAATGTATAAATGAAGAGAGCTAGCAGTGCTCTTGGCTGATGCCTGAGTTGCTGGGGGCTATCCCAGTGATGAGTAAAATGAAAGACAGTTTGGAAGCCATTAAAGCACTCTGTTTAGCATGACAGCAGTGTGACAATGTGGATAAATTCCAATGGGGGGGAGGAGAAGGCCCTTTTCTGGTGCAGAGGAAGCCACTGTTTTGCTTTCTCACAGTTGACACTTTTTCACTTTTTTCCCTTTCAGAATGAAAGAAAGCTTCGTAGTTACCAGCAGCCAGGACTGCACGATAAAGGTCTGGAATATCCCAGAATCTCTCACTTCCAAAGCAAAAGCAGCCTTGATCTCCAGTCCAGAAATCCTTCATGCACAAGTGACTGAGAGGGGTCATGACAAGGTAAAGCTCCACCTCGTGAGAGCGTATTTTTAGTACTTAAATCCTCTCCTGTTTTGTACCTTACATTTAAAGGCTATCTCACAGCAAAAGCAAAGGCTTAAACTGCCTTGTGCTCTCTGTATTTGTGACTTTTCTAGGACATAAACAGTGTGGCAGTTTCTCCGAATGACAAGCTCATTGCCACAGGCTCACAGGATCGGCTGGCCAAGCTGTGGTCTTGTTCAGATTGCTCTTTGCTGGGTGTCTTCACTGGACATAAGCGTGGAATCTGGTGCGTACAGTTCTCCCCAGTGGATCAGATCCTGGCCACCTCTTCGGCAGATGGGACCCTAAAGCTCTGGGGTCTTCAGGACTTCAGCTGTTTAAAGGTAATGTATTGATATGAATTGATTGGTAATGAATTGATTAAGGCTGCCTACAAAAAGTGTTAGTGCAGGTGAAATTTAGCTAGGTCTAGCTTTATTCTCCAGGATATTGGATGTATGAGCTGCATGCAAAACTCCAGGGCAAAAGGTGATCTTTTCTAGCTATCCAGTGATTGGTGTGGTTCATTGCAGGGGAAAAACATTCAGGTAATTGAAAAAAGTTGCCTTTGCCTGACACAGCTGTGGCCATGAATAAAAAAAAATCAAGTTTAAATTTCAGGCCCAGTCTTCATACAAGAACTATTTTTCTGGCTCAGTAGTCTCACTAAAACAGTGAGAAGGCAGTTGCTAATTCTGTCCCATGTTCTGCCACTTAAAGTGTGTTAGCCTTTTGGAAGATGGCTAAATCATTTGGTCTCTGTGTTCACACCATTTGCAATTGACCTTGGGCAACAAGTCCAAGCAAGCAGCTTGTTTGAAGAAATGCTATTTCTGCCAGTCATTTCCTATTGCCCCTTCAGTCTGCACTAAGAGAAAGTCCTGAGGGAGAAGCTGCTTTCTGGAATTTACCTACCTGGGCTTTGGGAGTAAATATTCTCTTGAAAGAAGATTCTCTGAAGGCCTAGCAACAGCTCTAACACTTCTGAGCTTCCTTTCTGTTTTCCAGACCTTTGAAGGTCATGATGCGTCTGTACTGAAAGTCATTTTTGTAAGCCGAGGAACACAGCTGCTCAGCAGGTAAGTGCTTACATCAGAATCGTAGAGAAAGATGCCAAAACTCATCAGAGAACAAATCTCTTAGCTGGTAGCAGCAAACATTGACACTGGTGGGTTAGTGATATATGCCACAGGGCAGAGCTAAGGGTGCATTTCGCCCTGCTGCCTTTGAGGCTAGACCAGCCAGAGCTAAACAGTTACTGGTACCTGCAAAGGGTTTCTCCAGCTAGTAGCAGGAAAGAATGCATCTTCTCTTGAATCACCCTTTCTTACCGAAAGGCTGAAATGTAAGGGACTGGGAATACCATGAGAGAGTGTGAGGAAATGTAGGTAATAGGGCTTTCCATGATGGAGCCACCTGAGGGGATGCTAGTTGTACTGGGAGCAGAAGGGAATTCTTAAGCTCTCTCAAGATTTCTGGTTAATTCTGCTCCTGCTTGACAGGCATTGGAATGGGATGAGTTCATCCAGTATTTCAGGTGGGGCAGAGCAAGAATGGATCTATCCCGTGATTCTCTGAGTTAAGTTTGTTGTTTTTCTCTTCCAAAAGTGGTTCTGATGGTCTCTTAAAACTCTGGACAATTAAAACAAATGAGTGTGTGAAAACATTAGATGGTCATGAAGATAAAATCTGGGGTCTTCACTCTAATAAGCAAGATGACATGGTTGTGACAGCATCCAGTGACTCCTCCATCACACTGTGGAAGGTACGGTGCAGTTTCTCTGTTTCCCTCTCTGGGTTAGTGATCAGAACGCAGTTGCAGAGATGAGGATCCCGGTGGTTGTTCCTCATCACAACACGACACATGCTCTCCTTATTTTTTTCAACTTGAAATTGCATCAGTAAGGCATATTTTTTTTTTTGGGTTTGTGTGTGTTTGGGTTGTTTTTTTGACCACACTGAATTTTTGTAGCTAATGTTATAAAAGGAACAGGAGATGGGCTGTAAGTGGCCTGCCTAGTGCTAGTTCTAAGGGGGGCTTGGAGGGCAATTGTGAGTTGCCGGATTTAACGCATAAATTATTTGACCTGGAGATCTTACTGCAGAAACTGATCTTCTGTTCACCTGTTGGCTGAATAAAAAATTATCTGTATTAAAGCAAGATTTGATGGTCATGTTTTGGTTTGTTATAGGATGTCACTGAAATTGAACAGGAAGAAGCACAAGCTAAACAGGAGGAGCAGATTATGAAGTAAGTTGATCCTGGGCAGTAGTGGGCTGTGAAAGGCAAGTTCTGTCCAGTGAAACTGCACATCTAGAGCCATCCAGGTCCACCTACTCTGAAGTATGTCACTTAGCTATTTAGATGTTGTCAAGGCATGGTAGTCTTCTACTTTGTGGTTTATCTTTAGTTAAAGCAAATCCTTGCTGTAATATTGTCAGCCTGATAATGAATTAGTTTTGTTTATATCCTACTAAGATAAGTCACATCAAACTGCTGAAACCTACTTTCATTCCCTCATGCTTCGGCCAGCACTGAATAGTTCAGGGAGTCCTTGAATGTGCCAAGGAAATTATCTGCACAATGAGGGCACTGAGGCGTTCACTGCCAAGCGGTATTCACTTGGCATTAAACCTCTGCACACCATTATTGCCAAATCCATTATTTTCTGTACAAGATTTTGTTCCACCAACCAAATATGTTTCACTCTCTTGATCTGTTTTTCAGAGAGCAAGAGCTTTCTAATCTGCTTCATGAGAAAAGATACCTCAAAGCACTAGGGTTGGCAATCTCTCTGGATCGCCCACACACAGTGTTGACAGTCATTAAAGGTGAGTTCATGTTACACTCTGAAGGTGTTTTTCTGCCCTCTCTGCTTTCCAGAGCATCTCTTCCAGGTAGACAGACTATAGTCTGAAGTCTTTACATAGTAAAATAAAGTTAATGAAGTAAAATTGTCTGAAAGCCTCTATTTTTACCCTTCTCTTATCGCTCCCGTTTTCCTAAGTGAAATCAGAGCTGATGACAAATAGTCTCCCTGCTCTTAGCCCATGGGTGCACTTTGGAAGGGATGAGATCATGTTGAAACTTATGGGTTTGGAACTGCCACAAGGGATGTTATTTTCAACAGAATCCTCAGTGTAGGAGGAAGACATGGATATTTCTCTTGAAATGATTTTTTTTCCTCTCCCTAATTCTTCATTTCTTTCTTTTGCAGCCATCCTCAAGGAAAGTGATGGGAGGAAGCACTTGGAAGAGAACATTGTTCGGCTGAGGAAGGATCAGAAAGGTTTGTTGTGACAGTTTAGTGCTAAAACCTTTCAGATTTGGGGCTTGTTTTCTTAACTGAAATTAAAGGGAGAAGACTTTCCTTAGACCCAGTTTTTACCAGTGAGCTCCTACCACACTTGAGCAGGACTGCTGCCCTGGGCCAACTTCTTTGTTGTGCTACTTGTGCTTACCAGCAGCTGCTCTGAGCTTGTTTGAAGTCATCAGTCTCCGGCTTTCAGGGCCACTTGGCACTACTTGGCACTCTTACTGCATGCCCTGAGCCCATCCTGCAGCTGGGAGACAAGTGCACTGAGCCAGTGGCCATGCCAGGACTTTGTCCCTCCCCAGTCTGATTTCCTTCAGTTACCACTGCCCATAGGGGGGGGGCCCTTGCCTGGTCTTACCACCCTCTTGTTTTTAAGATGTCCCTGTGATGAGAAACCATTCTGAGTGGTTGTTCTGCCCTTTCTAGGTTTGTTAGTAGTGCTGTGTGGGAACTGAACTTCTCTGAGACAAGAGATACTTTCTAACTCAGCATCTGCTGCGCAGCCTGTGTGTATAAATGTCCTTCTCCCCTAGAGGCAGTGTTAGCATTCTTGGTGACATGGAACACGAACTCTCGAAACTGCCATGAGGCTCAAGCTGTCATTGAAACCCTCCTGAAGCATGAAGCACCAGACAGCCTTTTGCAATACTCGGGCATTAAATCTGCTGTGGAATCGCTGCTGCCTTACACTGGTGAGTGGTGGTGTTGGGGATAGTTGGGGATATTTGGGCAGTGGGTGGATTGGTGTGGGTGGATTAGTCTGAGATAGAGCTGTTGGGAGGTGCCTGTGGTGGTGATGTGCTCAGCATTTCATTGTACAGTCTCAGCTGCCCTCTGCTCCTTTGAGCTCTGAGCTCTGTCAGGTTTGTGCTCTGGATCCTGGTGTTATGTGAATGTTGGTGCTTCCTGGCCTCTTGTTACCAGCCTGGACAAAAAGCTTTTCACAATCTGTGTGTCTGTGAAGTCTCTTGTGTTGTGAATGTTCCCTCTCTGCCTTGGTCCAAATAGAAGAGAGATTTTGTACCCATTTTTGGTGAACTTTACATCTTCTGATGTCAACCATCAGTTTTCTTCCTTTGCAGAGCGCCACTTTCAGAGACTGAGCCGATTACTGCAAGCCTCCATGTTCATTGACTTCATGTGGCAAAACATGAGGCTGGCCGATGCATCACAGCAGGAAGATGTGACTTTGTGACCCTTCTCCCACCAGCTGCTGTTTCCTGAGGGGACCGTCTGGACTGCTTTCCCACCAGATATGGCAACTGGAATATTCCTGTATTTTATAATAAATTTTTAAAAGTTGAATTTTTAAAATGAGTCCACTGTTCTGTCTCTTTGGAGCTTAATGAGAGGAAGGGTCCATTCCATTCCAAGGGAACCATTCCCTTCCAAGGGTCCGTTCCCTTAGGCAAGCCATGTCTTCCTTTTGTATTTTCACACCCTGAATTTTGAGGCCTGGATGCTAAGATTGCTTAGTTTAGAGATAAGACAGAATCTGGCTGTGAACAAGCTGTTTGTCTGTACAAGTTAAAGGCTACAAAGTTGGGAGATACAACATGGCCAGTAGTATCATATCCCAAAGTCCAGCTAGGTTGTGTCTGTAGATCAGTGTTGTCTAAACACTGAATATTCTCTCTGCTTGGACAAAATGCAGCCTGGGTCAAGTCCTGTATTGCCTGTGCCTGCTGCCTGGCAGCTGAGTGCAACTTTAATCACCCAACAAGAAAGTCTTTAGAGTATAAAAACCACACAGCCTTCATAGATTTTTATCTGCATTTTATTTCAGAGAAAGAAATACATAAAACTTAGAACTACAAAACTTAGAACAACACAAATCCTTATACATTGGTTAAATTGCTTGTATCAAAACAAAAAACTATCATACATGGGAGACTAATTAAAAGGTAGCAATCTAGACAAAAGTCCTAGGTTTTCTAACTCAGTTTTGTTCTCTCAGTTGTTCAGAGGCTCTAGCCCATTCACAGATACATGATAGCCAGTTCCCCACTACCCAAATTCATTTAACTATAAAGTAAAAAATGCGATTAAAAAAAGTTAAGGGATTCAGGTAAATGACATTCACATGGCTGAATCACCCCATCCCTTCCCAATATAAATAACTAGCTATGGATTTCATGGGTTTCACTCCATTCCTCTGCAGCACTCTGCTGCATAGCCACGTTGTGGGGAATAAAGTAAGAAAATCATGACATTTTCACAAACTGTGCTGGAGGATAAATACATGCCTGAGGGAGAACTACCTCAGTCCAAAGTGACCTGAGTTACACAGGAGGTGCTGTGGCTCTCCTGGTAACAGCGGCATGCCCTAGTTAAACTACTTGATCCTGGCCCTCCTGTGCTGCAGCATGAGCCAGTGGTAACCTAGTGAAGCAGTGGCTGCAAGCCTGCTCCATTGGGACCTAGCAGCGTCCTTGAAACGTGGTGGTCCCCAGCACTGATGCTCCCTGTGGCTCCTGCAGGACTGGGGAAGGGTCCACCGGGGGTCGGGGCCCTGCTAGCACGTGTTGGGGAGTGGGTACAAGGCCTGGAGGGCCGGCCGGGGGGTGGACTGCTGCAGGGCTCGCTTCGTGACCGTGCTGCACCTCTGGAGGATCTCGCGGGCTGAGGGGCGCACGGGCACCTTGGGGGTGCCAGCAGCTGTGTCTGAGTCAGCGAGGGAGCAACTGAGATCGGTGGCAGAGAGCTCCACAAAGCCAGAATCGTTCCTGTCCTTGTGGGTGAGGTGTGGAGATTTGCTGCTGTGCGTGGCCGAGGTGTTCCCCAGGCGGGGGCTCCTGGCCTGCTCCACCTCGGGCAGAGACCGTGACAAGTCGGGCTTCCAGCTCAGCCCGCTGCCCGAGCCGAGCGAGGAGCTGTCCGACTCCAGGTCCGGCGTGGATCTCGATCTGCTTCTCAAAGAGCTCACGTCCTCGTCGCTCCGGTCCTGGGAAGCGTGGTCCTGCACCACGCTGCCTCCCCTCGCCTTGCCCTGGGGCTGGGGGGCCGGCGGGGAGGAGCAGAGGTTGGGCGTGGAGATGTTGAGGCCGCAGTTCATGATGGTCTGCAGCCTGTGGTGAGGGTTCTTGTAGGGCTGGAGGCACATGGAGGGCATGTAGCCGGTCCGCCCGTTGTACCTGAGGGGAAAGCGGGGAAAGAAGCACTGAGCTGAGGGGCTCTTCTCCCAGCTTGGACCAAGGGCAGGGGGCAGCGCGTGGGGTGGAAGCAGGGGAGGACTCGGCAGTGCCACACGCAGGGTGTAAGGAATGGCCACGGGGTATTTATCTCAGCGAGGGCTCCTCACACACTGCCGGGGGAGAGTTACCAGGCGAGAAGCACCTGCAGCGGGCACCTGGCTGCCTTGGGAGCGCTAAACGAGAGCCGCGGAGAGGCCTCCTTACCGGATCAGCCACCAGCCGTTGTCGGACTTCCTGACCACCTCCACGACCACCCCGCTGTTCAGAGAGAGCTCGTCTGCCTTCTGCGACTCGTAGGCCCGCATAACGAAGTAGGGGCTGCCTGGAGAGAGAGGGGGAAGGATGTTAGCGCCTTCTGGAGAGAAAGCTGCGGCAAGCGCACAAGGAAGGTGGGCCTGAACTTCGCCCACCTGCTGAGTGGAAGCACAACCCGAGGCCGGGGGAGACCTTTCAGGGCCCATTTTTTGAAGGAGGAATGTGGTGTGGTCCTGAACCCAGAGCTGCTGCTTGGGTCCCGGGGGCACAAGCAGACTTACCCTCCTCGTTCGAGCTCAAGGCATCCTGGATGTCCTCGTGGACGTCGATCTCCTCCAGGTACGAGGCTGGGAACCAGGCTAACTGCTTGTCTGCGTTTTCCACCAGCCACCAACCTGCAGCAAACAGTGAAAGAGAGTTTGTAACCTACGAGAGGCAAAGAGGTGATCATAAAATCCCGATGTAGGGGCAGCCAGAGCTGTAAGACAGGAGAGAAGTTCTGCAGACCAGCTCAGTGCTGACACTCCGGCAGAGCTCCATCTAGACCCATGTTAGCACCATGCAAGTGTGTTGGGGTCCACAAAGCAAACTGTGAAAGCTTTTTGCTTGGGCCACAAATAAGGCCCCAGGTCTCAGCTCAGACTTTTGCCTCCCTTGATTAGAAAAGGCCAGACCACTTGTTCTTTCCTCCCATCTAAATCCAGGTGGGCACCCCACATGCACAAACATCACCCACACGCCCGATGCTACAGATGTAGCATTTGCCAAGCTATAAATCAATCTAGAAATTTCACAGCATCCATCCCCAAAACTGAAGAATCCTTATCAAACATACCAGTCATGTCCTTGAGTAACACTTCAACAATTTCCTTCTGAGCGACTTTGAAAGCCTGGTTCTTTGTGTCTTTGGTTTCAAAGGTTTCGATGCATCTGTAGCTCTGAGATGCCTGGGGGTGTGTAATAGAGAGCTGCTGCTGCGCCTGCTTTTTCTTTTCCCCTCCAATTTCTGAAGGCATGATCACAACACTGAAAAGCAAAGTTTAATATCCATTTACTGAAAACTCCCATGAAAGGTTGAGTCTAGTGTTAATTTCAGTAAAATCATGTCTATTTATGAGGCTAAGGAAAGCTTAGGCATCAAAAACTACACATTGAAGCTTTCAGTAGAACATTCCTGTTCTGCTACCCAAAAAACTAACTTATGTTTCTCTTCTGTCCATACTCTATAACATTTCTGTTTCTTGAAGAGATACACAAACAAAAAAATACAAAAATTATTTCGTACCTGTCTTCAGGAAAGCAAGGATCTAGGTCTTGGGTTTGTGCCCTGAAAAACTGAATGAGATCTTCACTCTGGGAGATCTTAGCATCCGTTTTCAGCAGTTCCTGGGAGTACGTTTCCAGCAATTTCAGTCTCTCCAGGAACTTGTTCATCTTCCTCTGCTTCACATTTGCATCTTTAAATTAATAATAAAACAACAAAAAAGCAAAGTTGATGCAAGACAATAACAGATCTGGATGCCTCCAGAGCAGCACCTTTTGCCTGAGCACAGCGGGCCCGCACCTAGCACCCTCCCCTGCAGGGAACCGAGCTGTAAGTAGCTGAGACAGCAGCTGCTTCTGCCTCGCTGCTATTTTAAATAGCTCCCGATAGAATTTTTGCATATCTAAAATTTGTCTTTGTTCAGATGTTGCAAGGAACCCTGAGCCAATACTTAAAATGTAAAATTAATTTACCAAGTGCATTTGTTTACCAAAAAAAAAATATGTTTCTAGGTTATTTTAAGTCAGTGATGGAGCCGAGCACATTGATGTAACCCAGCTGTACCATGCCCCCAGCGGGAGCTGTCTGTTGATCTGTCCCAGAGGGAGGTCGGACTCAGTGACTAAAGCCTACATCACCAGTTACAGCTGTTCCCAGCAGCTCCATCGTGTTTGTCACAAAATCTTTGAAAAAAAATCAAAGATTTTTCCTCCTTACCTTTAAACTTGGGTATAGTCCTGTCTGATCTCCTGAGTGATCCACTCTCAATGGGGAATTTTCTCTTCAGCTCTTTCTAGAAGTGAAACAAAGGAGTGAATAACGGTGCTCACAAGGCTGAGCTCCTCCCTTCCCTCCCCAGGAGGTGGATATTATTTCCAGGGAGCTGTTCACTTACGTGGAGCCTCTTAAATTCCTCAAATGTCCGGTAGATGAGAATGTTGTTTTGATCTGACCAGGACACAAACATCATGTACTTCTGAAAAAATAAAAGGGAAAAGAAATGCATTTTTTATCACGATGTTCAATATTGGATGCTTTCAAGCAATGAGCATTTGCCAGGACCTGTGGTTTAGTTCTGGTTTCAGGCTGCAAGACTGTCAGCTGAAAAACGAAATTAAGGACTAGACCTACAAAAATATTTCCTTAATTTTAGGGTCCCAAATGAGTAATTATTGTTAAAACCAGAAAGAAGTTCTTAAGTTATGAAGATTAAGAGAACAAGTCCATGATATCATTTTCTTATGAGATGGACCATCAACAACACATCTGAGACCCCTGTCCTAGATAATAATGCTTTAGTTCCAATGATGCAGGAAGATGAGCAAATGTATTCCTGTAAGAATAACTCAAAAAGCTTTCTAGTTTCCTGATTTGTAAATAGTATTTAAGGAAAAAGAAGGAAAAAAAATCAGGTTAAAATACCTTCTGCTTTCTGCATTGCATCAAGCCTACAGCTTTCACATCCACTGGGAACCGGCTCATCTTCCCAACGCCTGCTTCTCCTGCAGCTGGTGGCTGGAGGTTGGCAGAGGCACAGCTCCAGGCACAGCCTCCAGCAGCTTAAATACGCTGGGGCCGAGGGAGGGCACACACACACGTGCGCCGCCTTGCCCGCTTCCTCCTCCGCCCAGCAGCTCGAGGAGAAATTCCCTAATTTTGCAAGCTACCGCGTGCCTTTTACCTGAGCGCCTGCCTGTAACAAGCAAATACTACCGAGAGCAGCTGGCGGGGACATAGTTCAGATGGTTGGGGAAAAGAGCCTTATCTTATCACGTTTGGTAGAGCAGTGCTGGGAAGGAGCCCTGCCTTGCGGGCAGTTCATCTCTGGGTGTCAGTGGAATCCCCTGGGGCAGCAGCGGCTCAGGAAGCGAAGAGCACTTCCAGGGATGGACGTGTTTATGGCTCCATTGCACCAACATCCCTATCAAAGCTGCCTGCAGCCGTAACAGCTTGGGCTGCAATCGTATCAGTCCCCAAAACCGCTCACCAACACGGCCAGCTGTAGAGCAGAAATCAGGCGTGATTTCATGTGTGTGCCAGTGTTAAAAACCTCTCTTCTTTATTGTTTATTCCCGTTTGATAAGTGAAAGGAACTTGACTTTAAAAGGAGTTCTGGTAGCTCTATCAACATTCGCATGCTCTCAGAAAGAAATGGGAGGTGTTGATGCCAACGCTGCCAGAGCAAAGGATGAACACATCCCCACAGGTGTAACTGGAAATGTCCCAGAGCTTTTCACGTGTGAAAACGCAACGGAGACTGAGCTCGGAGTACCCCATGCTCTGTCCTACATCAAGCCTGGGCACCCACCTCCACCCAAGGTGATGCGCAGGGAGATGGAGAACCCCAGCTGGGAGACCCCCGGGAGCTCCTGGGACGTGGCTCAGACACAAAGGCTGACACGGGGAGGAGCGGAGCTGTGTGTCCACCCAGAAGCGGCTCTGCCCGGTGCTGCGCAGCACAGCCTGCACAGGGGAAAAGCAGAGCCAGGAGAAGGAATTGCTTCATTTCGGCAAAAACTGGCTCCTTGCTGCCCCAAGGCACGGCGTGACTGGTAATTACAGCCCTGGGAAGGCTGTCCTTTCCCTGAACTGCTGGCCTGAGGCATGCCTCAGGTTATAACCAGGCCGATGGGCATCTGTGTGATCAGACTGCCTTCTCTGTCCTCCTTCCCCCTCTTTGATGAAGCCTGAATTGAATCATTATCATTACTGGAGCCCAAATTGCTCAGCCCGGCCTCCCCTTTCATTTTCCAATTACACTGGGCTTCTTAAAACCCTCAGCAACAGGTGCAGATGACTTTTCATCTATTAAAAAACAAAAGAAAAAAAAAGGCAGAATCCCAACAGGATGCCAGACAAGATTACTTCTGAGCAGCTAGAAAATACAGTGATTAAGGCCTTGGCTTGCATTTAATGAAAATACGTGAGGCTGCTCCTGCACAGCAGGACGGCACACAAAGGTGTTCTCAGTGCAGTTCGATCTATTGCTGCTGGATCCCCGTTCTCCTTTGGGAAGGAAATGTTATCCAGCGAGCGCTTCAGAGCCATGCCCGCATTAGGTGGGAAAGCCCCTCCAGTGCCATCCCCGGGGCACTTCCTGGCTGACAAAATGACACGGGAACTGCTGCACAAAAGTCGCCACAGCGTGGGCTCGCTGCGCTGAGCACCCCCAGCAGCATCAGACCCTCCGTCCCTGTTCACAAAGGGACCAGCTAAAGCACGTGCTGTTAAATCTGGCTGGTTTTTTTTTGGAGAGGGGGGAAATCACTGCATCCAGAGACCTTCTTCTTCACGATGCTGGTGTCTGGAAACCAACGGTCTAGGGGGTGGCAAAATGCTCCTCCGCCTCCTGCCAGCATGGCCATGCTGCCATGGCAGCCGCCCCGACGGGGCCACGCTCCGTGTGCTTGTGCTGGCACGGGGCCCTCAGGAAGAGCTGGAGCCAGGGCTCTAAACAAAGCACAGCGTGTTGGTCTCCCGTCTCAGAGCAAACACAAACCACAATGTATTTCCAGGAGCATAAAGGTTTGAAAATGTTTCCCCTGAATGGAAAAAAAAACATAATTGAAGTCTTCAGAAGAAGCGAAATCTCTATGTGCATGCAAACTGGGCAGAAGCAGCTCACGCATCATTTCATTCCATGTCTGCAAACACTGCAAATGCCAGTAAAGGAAGAAGAGTAGGACATAGCCTTGGTTTTGACACTTGGTAATTCCAAAAGCCTTGCTATATTTCAGAGTTCTCAGGAAAATCGTGCAGAAGGGGTGGCTACAAAGCAGAAGCGAGACAAGAAAATACAACCAACTGCTAGAACAGCAAGGTGAAGCCACGTGGAGGTTTGCCAGTCAGCTGGGGCTGACCATCCAGCCAGACCGTTTGGAGAGCTGGCGTTCTGGGAGGAGACTGCTTGGTGGCAGGGGTCTCAGAGCAAAGCATGAGCAAAACTACTGCAAATTCAGTGACTAGTTCTTGAGAAAACGTACTGCAGAAGCTAAGGTCACTGCGACATCGAGCAGCGATATGAGGAAGGGATGCGGTCAGACAGAACCCGGGGATAACCGAGTGTTTCTGGAGCCATCCCCCCACTCCGGGCTCTGCACTTGTTGCAGAAGTATCGCTGCCTTGTTGTCATTGCCGAGCCTGATGTCAACAAACTGTCCGCTCAGGAAATGCACCTAGCGTGTCACGTAGGCTGGAGTGACTAAATCCGAGGAAGAGCAGGAGGGGCTGTGCCGGGCTGCATCAGCACCAGCACCAGCACCAGCAGCACTGCCCCGCGGCCGGAAAAGCGCCGCAGGTTGGTGCCGTGGCTGGTGGGGCGGGTGGAGGACGGGTCAGAAGCCAGTAACTCCACTGCTGTGTCGCAGACCTCCGGGCACACTTTAAAAAGCAAAGCCGTTTCCCTGACAGTAAGTCGTGTTTGTTTTGTGTCTTCTGCTACCTCCACATAATCCTGCCGCTGATTGATACCTGTCCGTGTGTAATTATTAACGGAAGGCTAGGAGCGGTCTGCCAGGAAGAAGAGTATCGAGTCCAAGTATTGCTGGGTGCTCAGATTACCTCATCAGTATTTATTTACACAAACTTTGAGATACAGCATTAACTTTTTTTCTTTAATCATTTTATAGGGTACAAAGGAGATCATAAATTAACAGGTAAATATATTACCTGTTAATTTATTAAATATTATTATATTATTAATATTAAATATTATTAAATATATATTAGGAGTGGGCTGTCCTGCTTTGAGAAGGCAGAGCACAATTACAGGTTTTTCTCAGTAATAAAGTCTGTCCCTGCCTGCTTTGTAGCCCCCTTCCAGAAACCCACGTGTGCCTTGCAGAGGTGGGGAACATTGCCACCGCCACGGCACAGCTGCTTTGGGTGCCTTGTGTAGGAGAAAGGGTTCGGGCCCCAGGTACAGGCATGGGGTGCTGAACCAGGGCACCTGCTCCGGAGAGCCCTTGGTCTGAAAAGACAGAGATCATTCAGTGCCTTCAAGACACAGCAGAGCCACACAAAGCCCCAGGCCTCCTGGGCTTCCCCCTGCCCTATTTCGATCACTAGAGCAGCTTCCCTCCACCACGAGTACAATGTCCGTGACAAATAAACACTAAGGGTGTGATTTTCTTTTTGTTTCATATGACCTTCCAACCAACACACACACACACAAAAAAAAGAGAAAGGGCCATGTTACGAGCACCCTCTACCACGTACAGGATTTAGGCACGGGTTGGTCATGGCTGCGGGTGCGGGGGACTCAAACTCATGCGTTTCTCATTTTACTTCCAGCACAGGAGGAGCTGCTGCTCGTTTGACTCACTGACCTCTTGCACATTTGCTGGGGAAAGGCAAAGATAAAAAGCCCTGAAGCCACCCTTGAGATATTGCAGCTGCGAGGCAGGGATAGTGAAACGAAGCCGCTGGGCCATGGGCATGGCGGGGGGGGGCCCTTGCCTGGTAAGCCACCTGCATGAGACCTTAATCTCCTCCCAGCATCACCTTCAGGATCAAAACCTGCCCTTTGCTGTTCGTGAAGGTCACCTGCGACAGTACATAACCTATCAGCACCTTTAATGAAAAGGCCAGCTGCTAAAAGCTGATTTTAAGAATACAAAGAGGTTTTAGACTTCCATTAAAAAGAGAAACAGGCCCTGATCAAAAGAAAAAAAAAATCAAACACCGGAGTTGACAAAAATATCCTTCACCTCATAAACAAACTAAGCCGCTGAACATTCACATAGGCTGGGATGAAAGATTTTACAGTATTTAATCTAGAGGAAGGTATTTAATTTCCTTCTAACTTGAGCAGCTGCTGCACAAAATAAGGGATTTTTCAGTGGGCAGCAGAATCCGATTCAGAAGCACTTTGTGCACAATGCCTCACTTCTCCATCCCCAAGACCGGCTGCGTTTTGGGAGCTGCAGAAAATATACATCCCTCCTCGGTGCCAGTGCTTTCGGTACCCATACGCGGAGTTTTCCTTTGGATCCCAGCGAACTGCTTCAGGCTATAGCAGTTTCCTCCTGCTACGGAGACTGAGATGCCCTGAGACTGGGCTTGTTCCTCACCGCAAGGCTCTTTCTCCTCGCAGCCCATTTCTGTTTCCCCACAGGGTTTCCTCCACCACTGCCAGCCCCTGGTCCGGGCTGATCTCCTGCCACGGGCTGGAGCTGGGGACACCTCGATTGTTGCCCCCATGCACTGGGGTCCTGTTCCCTCCCAGTATGCTGGCAGCAGGGCCCCAGTCAGGCAACTGGTAAAAAAAAAACATTGCAGCACAGCAAGCCCCCAAACCTCGCATCTGCCAGCTGGGAGGGTGACAGCAGCAGAGCTTAGTGGTTGGTTTTCCCTTTAAATGCTTGTGGGATCCAGCTGCCAAGCCCAGGGGAGAAAGCAGCTTTTTTTCAAGAAGTGCCCCGGTGGCCTGTAAAACACCCCCCAACCGTTTACCAAGCACCCGGGGCAACAATTTCACAGTTCCTTTGTAAAAGTTGCTTGGTTTTCTGAGGTTATGCAGAGGGCGAGGGCATGATTCAAGAACAAAACTTCCAGGAAGGATGAGAATGAAACTTAATGCCAGTGCAAGAGAAAGTTTCCTGCATGGTTTCCTAGAGCAAAGAGACAAAAGGTGTTCGGTGACTGCTTTTTGTGGTGAGAGGCCAGCACAGCGTGTGTACGCGCGGGGACCGGGCAGTGGAGGCTGCACCTCGGCACCGTGGCGGGCGGCATGCCTGGGCATCCTCCGGGGAAACCCTCAGGAATCCAACCCAAAAGGCCAGTGGGAAACAGAGCAAATAGGCAGAAATACTGGTTTTGTGTCGGCAAAATCTATTCTTATTTCACACTGACTATGATAAAATCTGCTCACATGCGAGACCGTTGTGATCCTCACAGATTAGTCAGAAATGCTCATACTACTGTTTTCTTTTCCTCATTCCCCACTGCCACCGATAAAGAGAATATGCAAAGTGCCTTATCTCCTCGGGGTTTCTACCAGCACTGGTAGCCTAAGTTAAAAATTTGCTTTTGTTTCAAAGTGAAGACAGCATCTTCGTGTTCCCATTCCACGTCATCAAACAGGAAAAACAATATTTAATCCTCAGCCAACAGCCTGGCAGAGAGAAGAGTGGTATGGAAGGCCAACTGTTGCTTCAGCAATGTTTTATTCTTAGCAAGTCAGTACACTCTCACAGCAATTGTTAGCGGAGAAAAATCTCTTCCTCCACCACCAGTTGAAACTTACTTGCTTTGACCTGCTTCTAGAAAAAGGAATCACCTGTAAGTCGGGGAGAGCTGCATAAAGGTGAGGAAGAGGACAGAACCCCACGTACCCCTGTCCTGCGTGGTGCAAGCTATTCTAAAAGCACAGCTCTTGTAACAAAAGGATCGTTAGTTTTAGGAGACAAAAAAAGGGAGTCTCTGATAAGGAAGGACCCTCAAAATCCACATGGAAAACAGCATGGTACCAGAGATGTACAACATTTTAAAACTATCTCCAAGTAGCATCTTCTTGCTAAAACAAAGTGTGTTCAGGTGCAGAAGGCCATGCCCGTGCTGCAGCCTGGCCCAGAGCTCTCCTGGCATTCACTGAGAGCAGCCGGGCCAGTCTCCTTGCAGTGATGCTGAGAGCAGTGGAAGCTGCCTGCTGAAGATTTTGAGTTTTATTCTTCTTCAAGAACACAAAATAAAAACCCCAGACTCGCTTGTGTTTGTGCTCAGAATGCAAGAATTAATTCCACGGAGAGCCTGGGATGTAGGAGACAAAGAATGGAGCGTGACACAGGGGAATCAGAGGAAAGGCTGTATTGACTTGCTTAAAATAATTTTTACTTTTCTCCCTATCCCTGCCCTTGTAAACGTGTGCCCTACGGCAGCTCTGCCATTCCTGGCACTGAAGTGTCCCAGCACAGCAGCAGGCTCCTTCCTGGTAACAGCGAGATTCGTGCCTTGGGAAATTCTGCAAGTGATGCTTTTCTTGTATACAAACAAAGCCGTTCGATATAAATGATTCATGTACCTGGAAATATACATTATGATTTTCTGCTGCTATTTCCTAGTTCGCTGTACTTTCACAAGAAACTATATGACGAATTCCTAAGGTTGTCGTCTTTCTAAGCGGTTGGACTTTAAGCTCACTTCCTTACCTGTTCATAGATGTCAGCTTCCTGGCAGTATATCACCCTGGTGAGGGCAACAGTTATATTCAACAGGAAGTATCCATAAACCATCACAGAAAAACCACAGTAACATCCTGAGAGATATGGGGTAAATCCTGAGAGGCACAGGGCTGCCCAGAGAGGTTGCAGAGTCTCCTCCGTGGAGATCTCCCAAAGCTGCCTGGACGTGGTGCTGGGCACCAGCTCTGGGTGGCCCTGCTGGACCAGAGGTTGCACCAGATGGACCCGGAGGTCCCTGCCAACCTCAACCAGTCTGTGAAAATCTTCCAAAGCACTCTAAATAAATTCACGAAAAGTCGATGCTGTTTAGATTCCCAGATGAAGCAAAAGCCTTGCAGACATCACTCCTTGTTCTCTGGTCACAACCTGACTTCCAAGCACAGCAACAGAGAGAAGCGCAGGGCAGCAGGCGGCCTGGGCTGGGTGTTACCTTTCCATACAACCCTGTTGTAACCTAGAAAGTGGGCCATAAGGGTAGCAGAGATTCGTCTCTCTGTTAATTGTGCTAGTTATCCGTGAAAATCAGCAGCTTTTCTGTAGACATAACCATACCCACACGCACGTGCGCACTGCTAAGGGTCCAGCTGCTGGCAGAAGAACTGCCTGGAGCCTCCTTGGGGCCTCCCCTCCTTGGGGTCTCCCCTCCTGTGCTCCTGCCTGCCTTGCCGCTGCTCTCAGACCCTGCTCCCCTGCACCCCGGGAGCTGCCGCTGTACAGCGGGGCTTGGAGGTGCCCAGTCCTGGCTGGCTCGAGGGCGAGCAGTGGGCTCCGTGCCTGGCCTCCGGCACAGATCATCTCCCGTTTTTCCTTCCTCCCCCGTGCACCCACTGTCAGCTGCCAGTCCACAAGCTCTTGTTTAGTGGCCGCCGGAGATAAGGGCAGAACATCAAACAGCAGCCTTCCTCTGAGAAACACAAACACACCCTTCACGTTTTCTCACGTTCAGGGTTTACCAATGCTTCCTGGTAATTAGTGTCATTACAGCCCTGCACGTTACCCTATTCCAGCCACAGATCAGGCAGCTGTTCAGAAGAGGTACCTGTCTGGCAGACCTCGGTGAGCCCTGTCTTGCAGATACAATTACATTAAATAAAACATAGGGGCACTGTTAGCGGAGTCCCACCCAGGAGTGCCCAGAGGCACCGGGTGCCAGAGTGAGGAAGCCTCAGCCGGGCAGCACGTGGCGATGCTTCCGTCCTTGTCGCAGGAGACCACTGCTCTTACGAGGGGGCTTTTTAGACACATTCTTGGCAACAGGCTTTATTACACCGCCAGCTCCTCAGTCAAAGTGCTAGGTGGGAATATGCACCAGCTCAGCCTGCCGAAGCTCACTGCGGAGATGTGACAAGTGTCAGCTCTAGACAAGGGTCTGCACTAGATTTGGAGTAGGAGTCCTCCAAAAGGAGCTCCTCGAGCTGTGCCGCAGCCCCAGCTGGATGCAGCCCCCTTGGTCAGCCCAGGAGCCACCTCACAGACCAGCACAGAGCCACCCCACGAAAAGGGGCCGCAGGGCAGGGCAGGGGATGGCCCCGCCGCTCCGTGAAGGAAGGTAGATCAGGCTCTGCGCCTGGACTCAGTCAGACAGGAGAGTGGATTTCCTTGGTGTGATCTGAGTGTGAGCATCTCTCCATGCTTTTCCTCTTCAGCTCTGGAATGAGATGATGCTAAACACAGAAAACTGGGAGCAGCTTTTCCTAGAGAGCCAGGTCTGCTCTTACAGCTGACCAGAAAAGATGCAGGGGGAGCAACACCGAGTACCAATCCCACCTTAAGCAACAGCTTCTTTACAGTTTATGAACTATTTACTTTCAAATAAATATCAATCTTGCTTACATTTTAGTTAAGTATATAAATGAAATCACGGTGGAGGAAGCAAACAGACTGTTAACAGCCATTCAAAGACATTGCTTTGTCTTACAGACATTTCTGCAATTATTTAATTGCCTAACGGCTGAAGAGTAAAGCACTGTAGGAATTTCCCCTGGTCTCTTCTAGATGCCACAATACCTTTTCCTCAGAATTAAAAAAAAAAAAAAAAAAGAATGAGGTCATCAATGTCATTTAAATATTTATTGGTGTACAAAGAAAACAAATATAAAGAACATATTTTCTCTTACTAGGTCTTTCCTTCATGTATGAAATTTATACTGTTGTCTATAACTTCAGACAAAGACATTTTAGTAGTTGTAATCAGTTACGCATCTCTCTTCTCCCTCCCACACGAATATCAGCAACAAAATGTTCTCATCAAATCGCAAATATAAAAAATGGATCCAGGCCCAAGAATGGAGATCCAGATCACCAGCTCAGCACTACGCAGACCAGGAAACATATCAGCCATTTCCACATAAAGCACGCTAAGTCTGAAATCTTTTCTGAAGGCGAGTCTCTGAAGCATTTTTCTAAAATGATGCATTACCTACTAAAAATGTTATGCCACGCTGTGTTAAATATATCAGAGGATAAGAACAGAAAATGAGAAGTACTTTTCTAGCACCTTTCATACAAATTGTGTCTTTGCAGAATTTGCAGCACAACAGCATTTAATTTAACATCAGGGAAAAGTCTCAAGGTGCACTTCAAATAGGCTGTGACACAGTCGGGAAGAAGCAAGATGTGGAGAAGTACAGCCATTTCCAGAAGGCTAGAGCTGCTCCATAGGCACACCAACACTGCCTGAAGGGACACGAAAAGGGCTGGTGCTGCCTGAATGGGAAGAAGAGGTTGTGTGTGTCAAAAAAACTATCCCAGACAGCTGATACGAAATTTCTTAAGATGAAATTTCATCTCTCTTTCATCCCGGCTGTACATTTGCATGTATTAAACAAAATTCTGTATTTTTCACTTGGTCTGTAGGACACCGAGGTGAGAAGTGGAAATGGGCACAAACTCCATGTTCCAGAGTGCATTGTCCACAGTGGGAGATGTATCCTGTGGCCTGGAAATCTCTAATGGCATGACGGCATCGAGCCAAATAGAAAGAAAAGAGCAACCCTGTGCTGCCTTCTGATTTTTCATTCTCAGGATCCCCATTAAGAACTTCACAACACTGCTCTGTCTCAGAGGCTGGCCAGAGGATACACTTTTGGCAGTGGCACCCACAAATTAATTGTCTGCAAGCCTTATGTGCACTTCCAGCACGGTGCTACACCCCAGCTACTTTGCCTTTCCAAGGGGCAGCGAACAGCTCTGAAGTTGGTGCTGTGCGGGACCACCGCCCAGGGTCACACCTGAGCTGAGCCGCAGCCACGGTGTGCTTGCAACCCCCATGGATCGCCAGAACAGGAATAAAAGGAAAGCTGCTGAACATCCACTCAGCACAGGAGACCTGGGGGAAATGTCCTTGGCAAGCTCTACCCTTGCATAATGTGCAAACAGTCTGGGCAAATCCCTCCTTGGTATAATTTTACCGGGACACGAGCACATGACGGTTTCTAAAAAACGTAAAATTGGTTATGGATACATCCTGTTGCAGGTGCACGGGTTCAGGCTGGGTCAAACAGTTGTTTGTTCTCCAGATTGGGGTGCCGGCTGTGTCACGGGATGGTGCTGAGGTGCCACCACCACAACTGCCATGTAGGAGAGTGCCCCGTACCACTGGGTGTCCTGGCCGGGCCTGTGTGCTGCGTACAGGCATCGGCACAGCTGCTGTGGCCCCCCAGGTATTGTGGCCCCCCAAAGAGCTGCTGCAGCCCCCGAGGCGGTGCGGAGGACACTCAGTGTCATCGTGTGGAGGGCGAGCGGGCTCTGGCTGAGGCACAGCATCGCGGCGCTGCAGGGGCTCAGCTTTGCCCCGGCTGGAGTAGCAGTAGCTAGATGTAGGGCTTGGCTGTGGAAACTGAACATTTGCCTTGGTCTGTAGGGTGAATAAGCTGTAAGTATGTACGCAGACAGGCCTGGGTATGTATGGTGAATAACCTGTAAATATGTATACGAATGGCCTTGGTCTGTATGGTGAATAACCTGTAAATATTCACACAGACAGGCCTGGGTATGTATGGTGAATAACCTGTAAATACGTATACAGACTGGCCTGGGTACGTATGGTAAATACACAGTAAACGCTTATACAGACAGGTGCACACGTTTGTATCCTTACAGAGCACTGGAGGGAGGGCTCGTGTCACCAGCCCTGTATGGAAGACCCCCCCCTCTCCTCCCCACCCCCCGAAGCAGACCCTGCCCCTCCCCACACCCCCCCCAAATGTTTTATTACACCCACCCCCCCCCAAAGCTCGGCCTCCCGCGGCGGCCTCCCCCGGCCCAGGGTGCACCGCGGCGCCAAGATGGCGGCGCCCAGCGAGGGCCGGCCGGGCCGAGGGGCCGCGCCGTTCCCGGGCGCTGAGGGCGGCCCCTTCGCCTTCCCCTTCGCCGGCGCCGCGGGCTCCGGGGCGGAGGAGCCGGCCAAGAAGCCGTGCCGGGCCTGCACGGACTTCAAGAGCTGGCTCCGCGAGCAGAGGAAGCGGGCGGCGCCGGGCGGCGGGGTGAGGCGGCGGGGCCGGGGCCTCCCCTCACAGCCGCGGGGGCGCTGGGGTCGCGGGCCCGGTTCTTGCCCCCCCCCGGGGGAGGGAACGGGGCAGGGGCTGCCCCCAGCTCGGCCGCTGTCCCTGTGCTGGGGTGTCAAGGGGCTGTGCCCCCCGGTGCTGATGTCCCCTCACAACCCTCGCTTAGGGCTAAGCCGTAGGGCTAATAAAATAGCGAGGGGCTGGGGCGCCTGGTGTAGGAGGGCGGGCAGAGAGAGCTGGGCCTGGGTAGCCGGGAAAAGAGAAGAGTGAGGGGAGACCTCCTTAATGCGTAATGGGGGGCTGTCAAGAGGATGGAGCTGGACTCTTCTCGGTTGTGCCCAGTGACAGGACGAGAGGCAGCAGGCACAAACTGAAGCTCAGGAGGTTCTGGCTCAATATGAGGGGGCACTTCTGTACTGGGAGGGTGGGACAGGCTGCCCAGAGAGGTTGTGGAATCTCCTTCTCTGGAGGTATTCAGAAGCTGTCTGGATGCCATCCTGCGCAATGTGCTCTAGGTGGTCCTGCTCAGCAGGGGGGTTGGACTAGATGATCTTCAGAGGTCCCTTCCAACCTCGGCCGTTCTGTGACTCTGGGATTCTCTCCTGCTGCAGGTTGTGGTGGAGGAGAAGGAGCCGCCCCCAGACTGCCCCCTGGACAGCGAGCAGCTGGGCCGAAACACCTGGGCCTTCCTGCACACCATGGCAGCCTACTACCCCGACCGCCCCACCAGCACCCAGCAGAAGGAGATGAGAGACTTCATCAACCTCTTCTCCAAGTTTTACCCCTGTGAGCACTGTGCCGAGGATCTGAGGGAAAGGTCATTTGCCTCTTTGATTTTTTTTTTTTTCCCGGTAGCTGGTGAAGGGGCCTGAAGTGCTGGCTTGCAGCAGGTATTTGCATATTAGCAGCTCTTCCTGCTGTTGGGGTTTATAGGTACCTGAACTGGTTTCTTCCACTGCACAGATCAAAGACACACTTATTCAGAAAACAAATACCTTTTCTAGTGCTGTTAGGTTGTATGCTGCCTCCAAGGCCTCCCCGAGGTTGTTTTATTGTCTTCCTGGTTCAAACTGGACTTGCCCTCAGTCGTGGAATTATACTGCGACTTGGAATAATTCAGATTTCAGTAGGCAAGTGTGCTTATATCTCAGAAGAGCCCCTTTACTGGCAACCACAGCAGTGGAAGCAAAGACTGAAATAGGCTGTGATGTTTGGTAAAGTTTTCTACCCCTGTTACTGTCAATATATTTATCAAAAATTTCAATATTTTTTTGGGGGGGTGATGAACAGGCAAAAATGTTTGAAACCTAGGTAGCGACTTAGTAGGCATCACATGGCAAAAAATGTTCAGCAAGAGACTGGCTGTCTGTGTGCTATGTGCCTTCTTTGGGTATTGAAATGGGTGACTGTAAAGCAGTAACACTTGTTTCCTCTTCCCTGTTTGCAGGTTGCGAACAAATCAGCCTGATACTAGCAACAGAAATAACTTCTCCCAGTGGTTGTGTCTTCTTCATAATGAAGTGAACAGGAAACTGGGGAAGTCTGAATTTGACTGCTCTCGTGTGGATGAGCGCTGGAGAGATGGTTGGAAAGACGGTAGTTGTGAT
The DNA here is from genome assembly GCF_964034855.1 of Anser brachyrhynchus. NCBI lineage: Eukaryota > Metazoa > Chordata > Aves > Anseriformes > Anatidae > Anser > Anser brachyrhynchus. The sequence continues at coordinate 16,518,447 of NC_137733.1, forward strand.
TAATCCGTAGAGACTGCTCTGAAATCTAACAGACCAATTCACTCTGGTGTTGAGTCACTACAGGGAGATGTGCGAGTAAATACGTGTGTTGGTGCGCCTGTGTGTGTGACTGATACGGCTTGTGAAAATAAAGGTGAAACCAATTCTGAAAGCCGGCTTGAAAATCTTATCCTAATAGCATTTTGATAAATGGTCGTATCAAATGCATCATCTGAGGGACTGAGGCCTTACATTTGGCACAGGAATTCCAGCAACCTGTGAAGTTAAGTTACTGACAAACTTGTGAAGACTTCTTCATTGCAACATTTCCTTATTTTAGGGGCATTTGCTTGTTTCTGTGACTAGAATTCGTTTTCCTGCACACTGTTCTAGAGGACTGCCTTGTGACATTTTACGTTTGTCTGCAAGCACTACCCTGATGTTGTAGAAAATGCATTTTTAATTGTCATTTTAACTTCTGTTCTGATAGGGCAAATTCATACTGTGTTTTGTGCCAGGTCTGTACCCCTTGAGCTCTTCTTCAGACATCTCCAGTGCTTGTTGTTAAACTTTCATTCAGTTGCTTTGCTACAAGCTCTGAAAGCAGGTACGTTTAAGTGCTAAAGTCATGGAACCTTGATTTCTCATGTTATTTCTGCGTTTCAACTTATGTAAGATGACATCGTAGAAAAGGGACCTAAAACAAGACAAAAAAAAAAATCACAAATGGAAGGAAGTATCAGCTGGGTGAAATTCAAATGTTTTAAATTGATTGCTTATTTTCTTTGAATGCAGAAGCAGTATGGCAGGAAGGCCTACCGAGTTTCTTACTACTTCTTACTTTTAAAGCAGATAATTGTTCATCTCTGCTACGAACTGTTGTCAGTTGTGAAAATAGCTGTAACGGTCTGAGACTGATACCTGTAATGAAGCGTATTCAGTTTTGTTTAGCATATGGTATTTCTGAGATGTCATTTGTGTTTTGAAATTCTTGATTGGGATTTGCTGACCTGTTTGACATTCTTGTGTTTTCACCTAGCTAAAAGTCTCCCTAGAACAAAAGGACTTTACAACCCCCCTTGCAGTTTTTGAGTCCAGCTTAGGGTTGTATTGTCAGCTTTAGATAGTATTTACTGCACAGAAGACTCGAAGGAGTCCCTAAGGTAGATTCCTTCTATAGATACTGGCCAGAATCCATGTTAGAGGTGTTTGCCCTAGGTCAGCTATATTGCATCAGTGTTACTGATATGTAAGTGTGAATTTCAGATGAAAGTGCAATAGCAGCGTAAATGATTTACACCGCAACGTGTATAAATGCACGTCTCTTTAAAGAGTTTATATATAAAAAAAGTCCAAATACTTTCAAATTCTTAAAATAGATAGGAATATCGTGCCCTTATTGCATTTCTGGCAGTGAAAGTTTGCAGGAGTTTGCACAAACCATGACAGTAAGAGGCTGCTTCCTTCTGTACTGAGCTTTTCTGGTGTGTTTTAGTAAGCTTCCTTATTTGATGCACTGCAGAATGTTTGTAAATTTACTGATAGAGTGGGAGTTGGATGATAATGGTACTTTTATAACAGTACTAGGGTGATGACGGTCTGCAGCTGAGAACTTTGATCTTCAAACCTTTGTACGTGGGGCTCCTTAGTGTTTAGAAAAGCAATCAGAACTTTGGAAATATATTTGGAAGATATATGGCACGTTCAAATCTTTTCAAGTTGAACCTGTTAAAAGAGTATGACATGTTTTATGGACTGGTTATTCTAGCAAGTTTTATTTAATAACATTCCTAAACACAAACCAAACAAATCTGGTAAGTGTTTCACGAAGTGTGCAATCTGACTTCTTACTTCAAGGGATTTAAGTAGCTTATTAAAAGTGCTCAGAAAAAATCCCTATTGGCATGGTGAGGTTCTTAGAACAAATAAATTCAGGCCCCTAGTTCTTGTTTTTTAGTAAAGAACTCAATTCCCAAAATGAAGCACGTAGGTATCCACTAGTGCGGTGAGGACCAACAAAAAGGCTGTAGCCCCCTTTTGTCAGGCTTGGCCTAAATTGCCAATGGGTGTGGACAAGCATTTTCTGCTGGACGTGGTTGTCCTAAGGGATCATTTTTCTGTTCCTTTCTAATCTGCCCTCAACAATTTCATTGCTCATGAGAGCAGGTTATGAGATTTCTTGCTAATTTGCTTCAGTATAAATGTGGAGGCTGGTAAAGCACCTGTCTTGTCCTATTTCATCTTAGTGCTGAATATGGGCCAGGTTAGAGTTGCACTTGTTTGTGCAAGCACACGTGGTCTCTGCTGGCAAGTCCCAGGACTGCTGCTGCCATTTGCAGGCAAGCAGCTGGTGATGGGCAGGAGGACGGCAGCCTTCCACCGTGCCTCTGTCCAGGTCTTGAAAGAAGAAAAAAAAAAAACCGAAGCGAGCGTCTGTAGCAAATGCCTGCTTACAGCGATGCCACGAGCTGTGGCTACCAGGATGTTACTAGGGCCGTTTGTAACTTTGCTAAGTGGCCATTTGGTAAAATACATGCTTGAGTTCTCTGTTCTCTCCTATTTATGGCTTTGCAGAAGAGCTTTGGCTTGTGTGTTTTTCAGGCGTAACATCTCTGTGGACTTGACTGTCCAAGAAAGGATTTATTTTTTTGCTGCTCGTTTATAACACATCTAAAGTTTTAATCTTATATATGGAATTTCTATTGAACATATTTGTATTTGTGTACATAAAAAGAAGGGGAAAATTGTGAATTCTCTCCTAAATGCACTTGATTAAATCTAGTTTTAAAAAAAAATCTGTATTCAAATTATGTTTCCTGTTTATGTGAAAATAATAAAGCAACTGAGTTCGTTCCTGGCTTCCCTACTGCATGAGGCCTTATGAAAAGCCATCGGGGTGCGCTGGCGTGTCCAACCTTCTGCATGCCGATATCTTACTGAGCTCAGCCGAGGTTGTGTGATTCTGTGTGTATTGATCAGACAAGGTGGGGCTGCAACCGGTTCTTTTTCCGTTGTGCTGCTGAATTGCTGCAATTCTCTTCAGAACACAAAGCTACAAAACAGCAGCGACGTAGACCAGGTCCTAGTCCGTCAGGTCAGAGTTTCTCTGGGGGCTGGGGGGGGATTTTCTGTGCTGTGCTTCTAACAGCATGGAAGGTAGCATTACAGTTGGGAGTAGCTCAAATCCTGCTGAATTTGAGCAAGATGGCAGTTGGGGGTGTCACCCACTGGAGGGCGATGCTTGTTAACTGCATAGTCACTGCACAGCCATGCACGGCCAGAAAGGGAAAGCTGCTTCCTATCAGCATGAGGAACCCTTGCAAGATAAGCACAGTCAGGAGCAGGTGCTGCTTGAGGAGCTTCTCAGACCTTATTCAAGAGCTGCTCTGTGTCCTAGGCACCTGGCTAACCTTTCAGCTTGTCAGAGGACTTACTGACTTCACAAACTGGGTTCCATTCATAGCTGACTTTTTTTTTCCTAAAAGCAAAGAGCAGGGAGCCACGAGGGAATTTTCTTCATGAATGGGAGGCAGAGTTGCTTGAGTAAGTGGCAAGTGCAGATGTTGACGGAAGCAGCACTGTGCCTTTAACATTTTTCCAGGGATTAGCTGTTCCTTTGCAGTGTGTTGGGTGTATACAATCTCCTGTTTACAGTAAGATCCTCAGGAGTGGCTTTGCTTGCATGTGTCTCCAGCCTATTACAGGTTGTGTGTGATATTTCTTCCTGTTGGAGTTTTTCAGGCTTGGAGAGGGTAGTGGGTTTGTTTGTTTTCCCCCTTCCTAGCAGCATTTTTTTTCCATTCCTGGAATGGCTGTTCAGGCTTTTTGTCTGGGCGATGGAGAGGAGCTGCTCAGTGTTTTCTGTAGTCGGGAGGAAGCACGTCAGTAGAAACTGCCAATAAGGTTGTGTGAAGTCAGCTCTTGATTTTGTGGTTTAATAAGAGAATGGAAATCAAGCAGGTTAAGCAAAACCACAGCTACCAGCACATAGGCAAGCCGTCAGTTAGAAAGGCAGGACTGTCAGAGGGAAGGGGTCAGCACTGTGGTCAGCTGGAGCACTGACCTGGGTTGGCACGTCCCGCAGGGAGGTGTGTGTGAACACCACTGCTGCTTCCTCGCCAGCTCACACAGAGACAGCTCGGGTGTCTGCAGCAATCCACGATTAATTCACAGCTGAGGGAGCTGAGGGCTGGTGGTAGCTGGGATGCAGCGTAGTCTGCTGCAAGTCAGAAACCTCTGCAGGCCACAAAACTCTGCGACAAAGGTTGGTTCTTACCAACTGAGGATCAGTGGGACTCAGCACCCTTATCCGTCCTGACACTGGTATCTGGCATTGCTATCAGTTCTTCATTTTTGTGATTAATGTCTGCAGAAGCAAAGACAAACAAGCAACACTAATATTTGTCTGCCAGGCTTTGAAACTTTCTGTTCCCTTTGATGTGTGGCAATCCTGTCTGTGCACGCTGGGCTAATGGATGTTAGCTGGTACAGCCCTGAAAGTTACCCTGGCACTCGTCTGGGCTCACAGCAGCCGGCACGGTCTAGGCAGTGGCCCTGGCACTCAGGCCTGCTGAGTTCTGCTCCCGGCTCCTGTGACCTTGCTGCTGAAAGGTGCCCTCTGTTCCTGTGCTACTCTGGGTTGTTGAGTTTCCTTTAGGGCTCTCCCAATGTAGAAGTTTCCTCCTGGTCTCAGGTTTTCCCTCCCAAATATCACTCTAGCTTCTTGGTTTCTGTTGTCTGTTACCGCAGTGTTCTTCCCAGATCTCTGTTGGCTATGAAGAAAATTTGCTTTGCATCTTAACCAAGTAAACAGTAGAGGGCAACAAAGCTTGTATTTGGCTTTAGCATTTCTTTCTTGCACTCCTTTAAAATAGCAAGCTGCTCCAGTCCCTCTTGTGGGTTGTGTGAGGAGATTTTGGTGACTTCAGTTACTTCTCAAACTAGTGGCTGTGTGCAGTACTTCTATAACTGCACAGATGAGAGAGATGTTACTTTTACGCCAGCAGCTAAAGTCTGCACTTGGAAGTATAAAAAACCACTGCCTGGAAGCTATTTCCAGCTTGCTTCCTACCTGCTCTTCAGCCCATAACTGGTTGTATTTGGATAAATCTTGGCTTTTCAAACAAGCAGTTAACAGATGGGAGAGGGTAAAGGAGCTTTATCTGATAATTTTGTAACAGTCACTTCCTTATACAGAGCACTGTTTGTGTAACACAGGACAGTGCTTGCTTTCACCGTGAACTGTTCTAGGTACAAAACCAGAGGAGAGCAGAGTACCGAGGCACGCACAGCCTAAGCACCAATGGAGCTTTGCACAGAGCAAACACAGGTAAGGGCAAACATACGCAGTCATGAAAATTTTAGTCAGGAGGATCAAGATTGTTTGATGCAGTTGTCATCTGCTCTGAATGCTTTATGGAAAAAAGAGGGTTTGGAAGGAAGATCAGAGGACAGTTAGGACTTTAACAACACTGTTGCTGTTGAGAGACAGGGATGCAACCGGCCTTTCTGCATGGCAAGATACAGGAATAAATCCCAAGAAGTTTCATGGGAGCTTTGCTTTGAATTTGCACATCTGCAAGAAAGGAAACAGCTGAGTTAAATTGCTGTCTTTCTCACAGTAGACACCAGGCAGCTATTTCATGCATTCCCTCAAAGCTTCTGTTTTATCCAGAACACCGAGCTTTAGCTCTAAACTCAAGTCGATGCTAGGGGACTTTCCTTTCGAACACCAAGTTTGGTCAGGCAAAGCCAAGCTTTCCCTGCTTCCCCTATCACTGACACCTAGCTAGCAGTAATGTGAAAAAGTGGATGCTGTGGCTGTGCTTCATGTGATGCTTCTTAGAGGGGGTAAAAGATAACGCCCTGCGCAAGATACACAAGGTGAGGCCCGTATGGCTGGAACACGTGGCTGGAGACTCAGAAGTTCAGTTCTTCATTGACCATAGGCTTCTTGCTAGGCTCTAGGTAAGTCGCTTCATCTTCCGTAGCTGCACTTCCACTTCTGCAAAATGGGGATAAAAATAGCAGGTTCACCAGCCTTTTCCTGTGTTTTCTATTTAGATGACAATCTCTGTCAGGGAGGCCATTTCATTGTGTTTGCACTGCACAGTCCTGGGCCCATGATTGTTCATTATAATAAAAATCTCTCGTCTTAATCTGTCTCTCAAATCTCCTTTATGTCAGGTGACATCTTTCTTTAGAATCCAAGGACCCGGTTGATATTTGCTGTGTTCAGTTAAGAAACGAGGTGTTCCTCATTTTCAATATCGTACTACAAATACCACGTTTGCTGTGCAAACATCAGGACCCTTTTTTCCCCCAGAACTTGCACTGTGAATCTTGCAGTGTTGTGCAACACGGGGAGAAACGATAACGGAATGGCTGAGCTGGGAGAGCTCCTTTGGAAGCAGAGCTGGACGTGTCTCAAATGAGAGCTGCAGAAGCTGTGCGTGTCAGAGCATGGCTTGAGCTGCTCTGAGGCTGCCCCGTGTCCTCGTAGCTGTCAGCTCTGCTCTCATTACCGTGCCTTCTTAGCTGCAACGCCAAGCAGGTAGCAGACGACAAGCACCAAAGTCAACGTTTTGGTCAGGCTCTACACGAGGTGACTCCTTGTTGTGGTGCTAAGGAGGCCAGTTTGGAAAACAGCCAGGGATCTGATTTCCCTCTTGTCTAGCACTTTCCGAGGTGTTTGTGCACCTTCACGTAGAGTTCAGCCTGGGTGCTGAAACAGGTGCGATTACTGGTTTGCTATGAAATACTTTGAGAAGAAGCAAGGAATAAGTTTAGCAGATAAGACATCGCGCTTGCAATTGCACCACTGGAAAGCATTTTGAAACCCGGTAGGGGTTTTGTGCAGTTCGTTTTTTATGCAAGTGCTGAGATATTAACTCTTCTGTTCTAAACAAACGCTATCTTAATTAATTGAATTCCACCATCCAAATCTTCCCCTGGTGACTTCAGTTAGTCAAATTTTCTGCATTTTTTTATAGCGTGTTTATCTTGAGTTTATACTTGCACGGTAACTGCTGAATCCCACCTGAGAAACGGCTGCGTTTCAGACCTGGATGTGTAGCCACCTAATAAAGCAACTTCCAGATATTTTTGGATCTCTTAGGGTGGAGGGCATGAGGTAGCTTTCTTAGTAATGGCGTTCGAAGGTATTGCTAATCAGGAAGGCCATTCTCTCTGTTACTGCATGCTGTGAATTTCTCAGTACCTCTCAAAAATAATGCCCCTGAGCGTCCTGTTTTCTAGAGCCTAATGGCTGAGAGCAGTATTAGCCAAACCCTAATGAATGCCCAGCAAAGCATTTCAGAGCAACAAGTAAGTGAATGTACAGCAAAAGCACTGCTTCAAGCACGCCATTCAAGCGATGTAAAGGGCAAGCTCTCTCACCACCTACGCCTGTATAAAAGACATCAGGCCGTATGGAAGTGCTGAGGTTGATGGGCTGTAAACCGCGGGCGAAGGCTGCTTGTCCCCCTTGGGCCGTGCTGCAGAACGCCTGCTGCCAGCTCGTTGTCTTGTTCTGAGGCAGCTTTACTATAAATATGTCACCGAAGCAGCTCCGAGGGCTGGGCGGTTTCACATCAGTATTTGGCTTTGGAATTGTTAAGTAGAAGCTGTAGCCAAGCGGTTGTTTGGTTTGCAAAATTGGGGTGTCCCACTGCTGCCCTCCCCTGCAGAGACCATCTGATCAGCCTTGCTGCAAGAACTGGCATTAACTCATCTCGCCCCTTGCTGGACTCCCCGTGGTCAGGTCCCGATCCCAGGATCAGGCGTTGTGGAGCAGGATGCGTTGAAGATCTTTGCAAATAAAGTTCTGCTTCGCAGAGTGGCACTGGCACTGCTCGCAGTCGTTCAGCTTACAGCGGGTAGCTTGGGGAGCTTTCAAAAACTGGTTATGCGCAGTCGTGTGCCCTTGAAAACCCATTGCCACTCTTCCCTCTGTGGAGGTAGCCGAAGTCAGCCCTTAGCCGGATGGATGGGGCTGACTCAAACTAGTTCCGAAGGCGAAGGCCCCGCATCTTGTTTCCTCAAGGTCACCGTGTCTGTGCGCTTACCCCTGGGTAAAAAACAAATTGCTTTTTTGTGTTGGAGGCAAAGCTTAAGGAGGCAGTGTGGCTACGGGAAGCATGAGGCAAACTCTCATTTTGCACCACCCTTAATTAAACTCGTGTAAAACCAAAACATGGATGCATCTCAGGCACGTGTTTGCTTGCTGCTCCTTCTGCTCCCTGTCACTGAGGTCTGGGGGGAACGGTAAACGCAGAGCTTGTAACAACTGAATGAATGCTCTGGGAAGTGCATTTCCAAACACTGCTCTTTTTTCCCATTTGATGGGGGAAAATGTTTAAGACCTGATGTCCTTTCCTGTTGTTGCCTGCCTCGGTCTATCTGTTAGCTTACTTGCAGCAATAGGAAGTGAAATAGAAGCGCAGTTGACGTGTACACCAGAGATAGCTGCTGCACTTTATCGGCACAGTAGCAAGGGACAAAAGCTAGCGCAGCATGACATGAAAAATGATTGTATAAAACATACTGCACACAGCAGAAGTTGGAGAGAGGAACCTCAAAGAAGGAGGACGAGTTTAGAAGCAGGGATTTCCGTGGGGATCTTGCCTCGTGCATCCCAGCCATTCCCTGAAGAGTATAAACCAGTTATCTGTTTGGAAACGGTTATGATTTGTTCTACACGAGTATCTAAAGGATTCAGTGTCTTGGTCTTGTTGTGCTTTGTGTTGTCCAAAATACGCCTGCCCCAGTCTGGACAGATGAGCTGGGCAAGACCCTTCAGAAGGGGGACCAGAGGCCCTGAAGGGTGGGGAGGTTTTTTCCAATGCCCCCAGAAAAGCGGAGTAGCCCCCAGAGGTCAGGACGATTCCCTGCGCAGTAGCCCCAGGAGCAGGAGCACACCGCTTCCCTGCATGTGCACTGCGCCACCTCTTCTCTTCATGTCACTGATCTGGGTCTGCCCGCAGCCTCGTCCCGGTGGGAGCTGAGGACGTTGAGGAGCCATCTGTGGTGTACGGCGTGGCAGTGCCGGTACGGGACGTCCGCTCGCAGGGCGAGGTGCGGGGCGCGCTGGGCCCCGACGGGCAGCCCCGGCAGCGGGGCCCCTGCGGCACCTTCTGCCCTCTGGGAGCAGGGCTGGCCTCGCCTCCGTACGTAGCTCCGGGCTGACGGAGACAGGGTGGTTTTTCCCAACACATTAAAATGATTTTGAGGTCACTGGAACAGCTGCTTGTAAACCACTGGAGCTGTTTGAAAATCTCACCTGTGGTAACCCTCAAATAGTTACCTCTTTGTTGTTCCTCTGCAATTCAGGGACGAGCTGGTGACGCTCGTGACAGTGGGATAAAATCCCTGGCCAGCCCCAGGAAAACCCTGCCAGAAGCTAGCAGGAGGAACCAGCCCGGCGTTCTCTTCTTTTTTACATAGTAAAATGTGATTTCTACTGAGCTGGTGACATTGAGGAACGAAAGGCTGAATCCTGCTCTTCCTGCTGAGCGTCAGAAATAGATCTGGAGAGACGATGACTCACCTGTAATTGAGAAACTGGATGGCATCATCGTGAGCTTTAACAGTTAAACCTGGTCCCACCTGCCAGAAAGAACAGGCAGACAGAGGTGCAAAAGGCCAAGCTTTGAGCTTGGAGACGAGGCCCAGCACCCAAGAACTCTTTGCTTTTTGGGGCATTTTGCATTGCAAGGGCTTAACACGCCTGCTACGCATGTACCCCGTGCAATGCAGTGTGGTCCCAGCTACATCCCTGGCCCCAGAGGGGCAGGGAGCTGCACAGACAGCAGGCTGGGGGCGAGCTGTGGTGGGGCCGCACGAAGCCCCCGGCCCTGCCCGCAGCCCCGCTCGGTGCCAGCCGTGCATGCGGTGCCAGCCGTGCATGCGGTGCCAGCCGTGCATGCGGTGCCAGCCGTGCATGCGTGCTGCTCTCCGCCGCTTCCCCTGCAGTTGCCGTCCGGGCAGGGATGATGTCAGAGTTGTCATGGCATCGGTAGCTATGGAACCGGGATCATCGGCGTGGCGCTACCCCGACTAACTCAGGAGATGGTCCTGGAGCCGTGGGGGGAAACTCCCTTTGTAATAACCGAGGGTTTCCCTCCGTAAAATGCCTCGCCTTTTCCTCCTTTCTACCTTCCCTGGGGGGGAGCGGGGATGGGGCTTGGCCTCTCCCCGTCCCGCAGCTCTGCTTGCCGCTGGTCCTGCACCAGGCAAGCGAGAGCTGCAGCCCCCAGCCTGCAGCAGGCAGCGGGTGCGTAGCGCTGGGCAGGGCTGAGGCAGAGACCTCCTGCTCCCCGCCAAAGGCACCCAGCGGGGCACCTCCTTCGCACTGCTCCAAAATCCCTCCTGTGCCTGGCAGGGCCTCACGGAGCTGCTGGGTGCTAACGGGAGGGGAGCGAGGGGTGCCCTGCAGCGGGGGCTGAGCAGGAGCCAGGTGGCGTGGCAGCTTGGGGGCACGGCACCTCCCTGCTGGAGCAGTGCTGGTGCCTGGGGCTGTGGCACAGGCGTCCCTTGCTGCTGCACGGTGGCACTGGCTGCGGTGGGGTGTGCTGGCGGCTGTGCGGTGGCTGCAGCAAGCTGTCCCTGGGTGCAGCGAGGTGACATCAGCCACAGCACAGAGACCACAGCTGCATCACGGCGACTCCAGCAGCAGCACACCTCCCTCAGATACAGCACGTGCACGGCCATAGCACAGCCACCACCGCCCCAGCACGGCGTCCCCAGCTGTAGCACAGTGTCACGGCTGCAGCACCGTGTTCCTGGCCGTCACACGGCACCCATGGCCATCGCAATGTGTCCCTGGTTGCCACATGGTGTCCCTGACCATCTCATGGTGTCCGTGGCCACCTCATGGTGCCCATGGCCATTGCACGGTGCCCGTGGCCATCTCACAGTGCCTGTGGCCACTGCATGGTGCCTGTGGCCATCTCACAGTGCCCGTGGCCACTGCATGGTGTCCCTGACCATTGCATGGTGCCTGTGGCCATCACACAGCGTCACGGCCGCAGCATGGTGCCCGTGGCCATCCCTCGGTGCCCTTGGCCATTGCACAGTGCCTGTGCCATTGCCTGGTGCCCGTGGCCGTTGCCTGCTGCCCTTGACCATCTCCCGGTGCCCGCGGCTGTCACACAGTGCCCGTGGCCATCGCACGGTGCCCGTGGCCACCTCCTGCTGCCCGTGGCCACCTCCTGCTGCCCGTGGCCACCTCCCGGTGCCCCCGACCACCTCCCCCGGGGATGCCCGGCCGCAGCCCGTGCTGGGTGCATCTCCCCGTGCCTCCGCCCGCCGGCTCCCCCCGTGGGCCGGGCCGGGCCCTCCCGCTGCCCCCGCGCGGTGCCGCGGCCGAGCCCACGCGGGAGGCGCGCGGGGGGCGGGCAGGCGCGCGGCCGGCGCGGGGCGCGCGCGGCTCGGCTCGGAGCGGAGCGGAGCGGAGCGGGCGGCGGGGGAAGATGGAGGGAGCCTCCTTCGGAGCCGGCCGGGCGGGGGGCGCCATCGACCCCCTGGATTTCCTCAAGCAGCCGCAGACCATCCTCCGCGTGACGGCCTGGGTAAGGCGGGGGGCAGCGCGCCGCGGCTCCGCACCGGGCGGCACCGCGCACCGGGCGGCACCTTCTTGCACCTTGCAGCCCCTCGCAGCACGCAGCCCCTTCCACCCCACAGCCCCTCCTTGCACCTTGCAGCCCCTTCTTGCACCTCGCAGCCCCTTGCAGCACGCAGCCCCTTCCACCCCGCAGCCCCTCCTTGCACCTTGCAGCCCCTTCTTGCACCTCGCAGCCCCTCGCAGCACGCAGCCCCTTGCAGCACGCAGCCCCTTCTTGCACCCCGCAGCCCCTTCTTGCACCCCGCAGCCCCTTCTTGCACCTCGCAGCCCCTCGCAGCACGCAGCCCCTTGCAGAGTGTGGCCCCTTGCAGCACGCAGCCGCCGGGTGCTGAGCTGCGCCCGTTGTGCCCAGCGAGCAGGCACCGCGCACCCTCATGCGAGGGGCAGCCACACGCGGCGTGGGGCCGGCCAGCGCCCACGGGGGGCTGCGGGATGCTCCTCGGGAGCAGGGCAGGGCACAGTGGGTGGGCGCTGCCACAGCTCCTCAATGGTTTTGTTGCTGGTGCTTGAGCAAAGCCTACAGAACAGGGTGTAAATCAGGAAGCAGAGGACATTTTCCTTCCTTCCTCGCTCTGTGCATGCGTGCGTGTGTGTGAGAGAAGAAATCCTACAGCCAGCCTTGCCCAGCTGCCCCTGTTCTTCTAGGATGTCATATTTTTTGGCTGTTTCCCATGCATGTGTTGTACCGCACAGCAGGGAGGCAGGAGGTGGGATAAGCCGTGCAGCCGCCCAGCGAAGGCTCTGCCCGTTGGTGCTCCATGAATAAGCAACCCGGAAAGCTGCGCATGGGAGCTCGCGGGAGCTGTGCTGCCAGGCTGCTGGGGGTTAACGGCAGCCCTGATCCGCCTCCCTGCAATGCCTGGCTTTTACCTGCTAAAATCTGCAAGTGTACACGGCCAGCGCGGGCTCTGCAATGCCTGCCCCTTCCCCAAAGCCCCCAGTGGGGAGGCTCTGCCCAGCCCTCGCCACGGCCAGCTCCTGGTTCTGGTGCTTGGAGGCTGGGGGAGAGCAGAGCCCCTGGAGGCTCGTCCATGCTCATGCACGGAGGCCCTCGCCCGCTGGCTCTGTGTCACCTTCAGCAGTGCCAAATGTGTACAGTGAGCAAAGGAAAGGTGTGAAGGGAGGTGCTGCCCCCCCGGCTGCCATCCTCCAGCCCACACAACGGGCGTGTTTGGGGCTCCCTGGGGTGCCTCCGGCCAAGGCCCTGAGCAGCACGACATGGAAGCATGTGCTTACCTTGAAGCACATGAGCAATTCCAGCTGCAATCACATGCTGAAAGTTAAACCACACGCTCAAATGTTTTGCTGGATCGGAGCCAGCTTTTAAAAGGGCTCCATTGCTGGAGGAAGGTGGAGGTCAGTTGTGGATCCGGAGTTCCCAGGCATGGGACAGACGCGATGCTTGGCACGGGGTTTGGGTGGCACACGGTGGCAGGTGTTTCCTGAAAGTGTCACTTTGGTCTGGAAAACTTGGTTGGGATCCACTGGGATCCTCTGCGTGGCAAAGCATTGGCAACGGTGTTGGTTTGGGGCATGGCCAGCTAAACTGTTGACCAACAGATGGTGAGTTTGGTTCCTCTTGAAAAAAAGCTGCCACCACCCACCCAGGGAGCTCACCACCCTTGTACAGGGGGGATTGGACCCTGCTGGGAGACAGGAACAGAATGTGGGAGGTGAGCTGAAAAGCCCAGCTTAGGAAATATTCACACATGGATTTGCTGGCTGGTTTACTCAGTAGAGAAGTCATTCGTTTCATAGGTCTCGGTTCAAAAGGAAGCTGAGAAAAGCGAGTGCTTACGACTACAGAAGTGCATCACCTCTGGGCAAGGAAGGGCCCGTTGGCTTGGATGAACGTCACCTTCCTGGGACTATACCCGGGCAGTTGGTGGCATTCAGTCATCTCCAAAGCCCACTGAGCTCACAGGGATTTTTTTTGGTCTTTTCAGTGGGTTGTGCCTCAGGCTCAGGAAGCTCATATTAAAAGCCATTCAGACCACATTTCCTGGGTCTCACATTTGTTGGCAGAGCTGTCAGGGACCCTTCTCCCTCGCCCGTCCAGCGTGGGGATCTGGAGTCCTCGGCTGGCCTTGGCTTGGCTGTTGCAGGCTGCAACCTGTCGTAAACCAGCTCAGCGTTTATGGCTCCTTCCCAGCCCAGCAGGGACGTCGGTCGGCACGAGCTGTGAGCTCAGTGCCGGTTTCCGTCCCTCCTGTTTGCGTGGCTCTCATTATTTCTTGCTTTGTAAAGCTAAGTGTGCCCAGTCTCTTTTTGCTTCGCTGCTTGTGCCAGATCAAACCCACGGCCCGTTTTAAGACGGAGAGGTTGGACAGGCGGCAGCCGAAACACTACAAAGCTGTGTCGGTCTGTGAGACCTCGCTGCCTTTCTGTTCTGCCCCAAAACTCCTCCTTGCTGGGCTGGGGAGCGTGGCAGCACACAGCAGGGGCTGCCGGCTGCTTATCACACCCCGCTGCAGCCCGGATAGGTGGCACGGCCCCACAGCCGCCGCGATGCTCCTTTATTTGCAGAACAAACAGAAACCTCGCCGGTCTTGCAGCCGCGGGGAAGGTGAGCTGCCTGTGCTCACATCTGCAGCCTCTGGGGTTCTTCAGAAGCCCCTTGGCTGAGGCCGGACTGAGTGTAGGTGTTGGGGCAGGTTTTTTTCACGTGATTCCCCTTCCTGTTGTTTGCTGTTGCGGTTTTTAAAGTGTGTTTAACCCGTGTCGTTGGACCAAACCTTGGTGACTTGACCCTAGCCGCCTCGTAGGACGTTCCTTTGGAGCGAGGAGGAGGGAGCTGCCTCGGCTCCTTTGGGATGTGCTGGTTTGGGTGGCGACGTGGGCGAAGGAGACCCCCTGGCTGGGGCCAGCCTTCACACCTGGTGCCCATCCAGCTGATGGCCATCGGTGGGGTTTCACCGATGGGGACCCAGCTCCATTTCGTGACTCCAGCAGTTGCTTTGGGGCCGCAGGCTCAGCCCTCGTGCTGGCAAACAACGGAGGGACTCGGGGGTGAGCAGTGACTTCAGTTTAGGAATTCCCAAATGTAAGTTTTGGTGAAAGGGGATTCCTGATTGTGCCTCATCTAGCAACCTTTCCATGACATATATAGTAATTTTGAATATCTGAAGGGAAAAAAAACCCAAAACTCTCCTGGCATGAGCTGGAAAGAACCATTTAACAGTTCCTCATTCATCTCTTCCCCCTCTGTCTGATGCAGTTTGTCAGATGAAGATGTGATCACTCTTGTGGTTTCCTTTTTAGACATTTTTTGCACGGCAAAACAAACGCGATATTCACTGAGGATGCCTGCAGAATCATGAGTTCCCTTCTCTGTAACTACCATTGCTATCTATACTTCTTAGCGGTCACTCAGCTTTTAAGGGGAATTCGCAGAATCGGAGCGGTTTGGGCTGGCAGCTGCCTTGCATTGTCCGGTGGGGCCTTTTTCTCTCGTTTCTTAAAGCTGAATGAATTTCTAGTTCACCACCCGTACATTGAGAGCTTTTCCTGTGCAGTATTTTATCTCATCGGGCACAGCGTTTGTCGGCTTTTCCTTGTGTTAGTCGTATGCTTTTAAGGGTGAAACCTTTATTAGGAGACTGAACTACGGCAGCCAAACGTGATCACCTGGCATGGGCGTAGCAGCAGGGTGGAAATCCCCGTGCCCTTTGGTATGAGACAGCCGGCTCTCAGGACCAGAGGTTCCTTCTGCTCAGATCCAGGAAGGTCTTCTTGGGCTCGGCTCTGCACAGGTCTGGGTCTTAGCCCGTAATAGGGCAAACCACTGCCTTTCAGCAAGGCAGAGGTGCTTTGCTGAGTTGTGACTTTGGCAAGGGACGTGTCCGGTGGTGGTTCGGTGTCCGAGGAGGAGGTGGCGGGGTGCCCCCTTTGGGTTGCTCTGCTCCCACACGCAGCCCACGTACACCGCTGTGGACATCGGCAAGGAACGCCAAGTGTTCCCAGTGCTGCACGCCCTGGGTAGCTCCCACGCCGTCAGGGGTTCAGACACGTGAGGCCTCGTGGCTCTTCGAGAGGAGATGCAGGGCTGGGCTGGCTCTTAGGGAGCCCGCGGCGATGCCAAGAGTCATTTTGTGATCTTAGCTGCTCTGGGTTTGGTCTGGGCTTGGCTGCTTTTCAGCAAGGTCACCAGATTTCTGCCTTAATTCTCTCTTTCCGTGGGCTGTAGATTAAAGGCAGGACTTAAAATTAACATTTTTGTTAATGGAATTATACGGAAGTTTCACCACAACTGAGCTTAAAATGCTACTAAATTGCCGTTTTCCTGTTACCACTGGTTCAAAATGCTGTTGGTTTGATGTCTGCTCAGATGGCATCACTAGGTTAGGTACTTTGAATGGACACTGTGTTTCAGCCAGCGTCTTTTGCCACATTACAGAAAGTAATTCAGTAAAAATCGGTCATGTGGTCATCGATACGCATCCTTCACAGGCTGATTAGCCCGTCAGACACGTCCATAAACCTATTAGGGTCAGCGTCACACTCTCCGGTCCTGTGCCAGAAACTGCGTCAGGCCTTTCCTTTGTGGTCATACCCCCGGTCCTTGGGGGAGCTCTGGCAGTGCTAACAGCAGCTCCCGGTCTTCACACTCTGCAATAAATTACACAGATCTGTGCTGGAAACTTCCCTGGGACTGACAACTGTAAAGATAAACCAGGGGGGACACGGGCTGGTGCTGGCTCTCTGTCCGTTTGGGTTGTGCCTAGCACCATCGACAGAGAGCTACAGCAGAGCAAACGAGGGATGGATTATTTTTCCTCGTGCGTTACATTTCCTGGATGTTGACATTAGCAGTTGCTTGCGTGTGTAATCAAGGCAAGGTTTTACAGTCTCCTACAACCCCACACCTTCTGGCAATGTTTTTTATAGGTCCCAAATCGAAGCGCAGTGCCTCAGCAGTGGAAACACCTCACCTTAAAATGGCTGACAGCTCGCACACTGAAGCTTTTTCAGCTCGTGCTCTCGTGGTTTTCAGGCTTTCAGTTTTCCGTGCGATGACTGTGCTCAGATTGTCAGGTCTCCTTAAGCACATTTTAGGTGCCTGGGTGACAGAAGGCTGAAAGCAACCTGGAAGAAGGGTGTGCAGGTCCTGCAGTCCAGCAGCCTCAAGCCCCGGGAGGGGATGCGGATCCGCAAAGCACGATGACAGAACCGAGCCAGGGCAGCCTGGCCAGCCGCTCGCTTCCAGATGGCAAAATTCTGGCGCAAGCAAGGCAGCCGTGGGTCCCAGCTTCATGCACACCTGAAATGGTGCCACTGGTGCCTGCTGTGGGGCTGCTGCTGCAGCCCCAGCTCCCTGGCAGCGGCTGTGGGGCTGGCCAGAGCTTGGCACAGCCGAGCAAGCTTCCTCCTGCCCTCTCCGGCTCCTCCTTTCCTTCTTTTGGGGAAAGAGTGAGGCATCATTTGGTCTGCTGCTGCCGGGCTGTCCGAGTGTCCGTGCTGCCCGCTGCCAGCTAGCTGTGCACGGTCACCTCCCTGCCCCAGCGCCCCCGCGGGGGCGTCCACCACTGGCACCGAGCATCGGTCACCAGCCCCTGCGCTCGGCAGCAGCTGCCAGCGAGGACGAAGCGGGCGCTGGTGGGGTGAGTGGGGAAAAAGGGAGGTGGGCAGGAGGGCCAGGAAAGCAGACGTGATGTGCGTCTGGGTCCAGCGCTTTGGATATCGAAACCAACGGGATCCCCAGCCGAAAGCACGGTTACCTGGAAGCTCTGGGGGGGGGAGACTTTCACGCAGGGGTGGCTGGAGGTATCCAGCCTTCTCCTGGGTTTTGCACCGGATCACTCAGCGGGAGCCAAATTTGCTGCTCTTTGTTGTTCAGCTGGACAGTGGAGTGGCTCAGGTGAAGGCTCGGGAGCTTTGTAAAATGTGGGAGATGTGGAAAGGGGGCCGGGCTTGGGGTGCGTGGGTTTGTGCAGCCCATGCCCCCGTGCTGTGGGTGCTGCTCTGCCTGGTCGCTGGCACCCCCTGGGCGCGGGGGCTGGGGTCCAGCTGAGATGTGGGAGGTGCAGGGTGCCTCTGGAGAGCTGGGGTCCTGCCTCCCTGCTCAGACCTGCAAAATCGCACTTGCTGTGGAAAGGCTGACCGTGTCTTTTCTCTCCCAGGTCTCTGATGAACTGGTTATGGGCTTGAGCAAATGAGGTTTGCAGAGATAGTTGGGAAACGACACTTGTTTTTTGTGATCTTCAGAAAATTCGTAGGGGTTTCATTTTCTCCCACCTACCCATATTTCCTCAAAACTCCTTTTTTAACCTACACATAGAAAAACAATACCAAATCTATTCTCGTTAAGATGTTTTACCAGCACCAGTTGTTTTTCCAAGAAAAGCTATAAAATTTCAGTCACGGGGGGAAGGGGAGAGAAAAACACGGGAAGACTTGTTTTCCCTGAAGAGCATGTTTTGACAGGACTATTTCAGCCAGCGCTGATGTTTTGAGCGCATCTATCAAATGCGTGCACTTGAAATCCGTTACTATTTTGGCCTCCCGAGAAGGGCTGCGTGTCCCGTGGGCGCCGTGGGCTTGCCTGCCTCGCGAGCGGCTCTCGCCACCCTGTCCCTGCAAGCCCCTCGGCCGGCCGGGGCTGCTGGAGCTTCAGCCCCTTCAGCCCCTTCCCTGATGCTGGGCTGAGCATCACCCAGCTGCAAGGAGGATGTGTTTCTCTGCACTGAGCTAAGCAAAGCGTCTGCTCTTACCATCTCTGGTAACCATCACGCTTGCAGCAGTCCCAGGAGTGCCGCGCGCACCCCAGGCACCTTCTGGCTTTTTGCTGCTCCTCGGTGCTCTCTGCGCATCGTCCTTTGACAGAGCCAGGTACAAACCTGCGTCCCGGCCGTAATTGTACTCTTACTGTGCTGCAGCGTGGGATTTGCCTTCTCCTCGCCCAGCACACCGGGGCTGTGCAGGCAGCACCAGCACCGCGGGCAGGCACGGCCCCTCTGCCTCACCCACCCAGGCGGCGAGCCCCCGGGAGGCGTCGGAAAGCAAGAAGAAGTAGTCCGGGGAGGACTGTTAATCCTGGGAGGACGAAGTAAAACACTTATCTGAGAAGCTGAGTACAAGTTCACTGGCCTGCCAGAGAAATAATCCAGTGGAATCAGAGGTTCTCAATTATTCATGTTTTCCAGAATCACATTATTTCTTCCAGGGCCTGTTTTATAAATGCTGCTGCTATTTCTGATGGTAAATAACAATTTTGCATTATTTATGAACAGATTTTTACAACTGCTGATATTACAGCTGCTGCCAAAGCGCTGGGAAAATTATTATTACTGTTTGTTGTTGTTTCTTTCTTACAATGCGGCCCTCTTGTTCTTTGCATGATGATGTGCCCGTCGCGGTGAGACGGCCGAGCTCCGTTAAGTGCAGCGCTAGCGAGGAACAGGGGCAAATGCAGGCGGTGACGCAGGTTAGCACAGAGCTCACGGCTGGATAAGGGAAAGGACCCTGGACGCTGGTTATATTTGAAGATGGGGGAATGCTCAGAAGGACGTCTGGGTTTATCTTTATATCCCATATTAACGCCTCGGAGTTGATCAAAAGTTGCACCCGCATTTTGCAGATGCGCTCTTGGAAACCTGCACACCTCCAGCAGTGCCGGGTGTTCGGGGTGAGTGCTGCCCCATCTCACACCCCGTGGTGGGACCGACGGCTCATTTCCGTGCAGCTACAGAGCATTTGGGGGAGCCTGGCTGGCTGTTTCCCTGCAGCGGTGCCACGTGGGGTCTCGGGGCTGGGTGCTGCGCGTTGGGGTAGCGCAGGGCCGCCGGCTGAACGAGCAGGCAGCTCTCAGAGCATCCCCAGCACCCAGCGTGGCCCAGCAGGGGGCTAGCCTGGTTTTTAGGTGCAGCAGGAGTCTGCCGTCACTGACTGAGCTCCTGGCTAACAGGGTTCGAAGGTGAGCTCTGCCCTCGGTTGTCCTGAGGGTCCTGTGCCTGCAGAGATCAGGCTGAGAGGCTGGTGGCCACTTCCCGGGCGTGGGGTGCTGGGGTGGCTGCTTGCAGGAGCTCTCATGCGCCTAGGAGAGGATGTTCTGCGGAGACTATTTCTGCTGCTTCTGCTCATCGTTTATTTCAGATGACACCCTACAGAGAAAGAAAATACCCCGCACCAATCCCTCACACCTTAGTAATGCATTCTCTTGTAGATCTGCTGCCTTGTTGTCCCCTCCAATCTGGGGGAGAGTTAGTGGAGGTGGTCTAAGGCAGGTTTGCTAATGAGACTCTTGCATGTGTAAGTAGCTTCAGTGAGAACAGCCTCTGTCCCAGCTTCACCCAAGCCCTGGAAGGAAGTAGAGGAGAGGGAGGAAGGGCTGTCTGGATGAAATGCTTCAGGGCAGTCAGGTGTGAGACATCTGGCCGGTGCTTGGGAGAAAATGTATGTCACAGCGTTACGCTAAGGTGCGCTGGGAGCTTTCCGAAGGGTTTCCTTGTAGTCCATCCTGCTCCCGTCCACCCCAGCTTTGCTACCACTACCCGCTGGGAGCAGGGGTGGCTGTTCGGTGGGGCGTCGGGCACGCAGAATGACTTTGCAAGGGCCACAGGCTGCAGGTTATCAGGTGGCTGTGCAGCTGCTGCCACTGTCTGCTGCCTGCCTCGGTCTCGTGCACTCAGGACTGTGCTGTTACTGCAAAGAGGCAGTGGGGCTGCCAGACCAGGAGCTGTGCCCCAAGACCCTACCTGCTGCCGGTAGGCTCGCCGGAGGAGCGCGCGGCCTCTCTGCCTGCAGACGTGGCCTCCGGCTGTGTCCTGTGAGCCGGCGGGGTTTGGAGGCATGCAGGGATCCCGTGGGCTGGTGCTGGCGGCAAGTGACAAGATCAGAGATGCACAGCGTGGTGCAAAGGCGTCTGCAGGTCTCGCTGCCTGCCTTGCTCTGAGCCCAGCAAGCGAAACAGCAGCGTGGCGCTTCCTAGGCTGTGCCAGAGCAGGCTCCAGAGCGAATTGTAATGCGGCTGGTCCCGGGGTTCTGCTTGCTGCCTTTGGTTTGGGAGGGATCAGGGAATGACCTGAGCGTGCAGCCCTGTGAATGGTGTTAATTGACACTGCGCTGCGGCCCCGCTCCTTCCTGCAGCTGGGACGTGAGACAGCCCGCTGGGTGCTGGGCTCGGGGCCGCCTCGGGGCAGCTCCTTCTCCCACCCCTGTGAGCCGTGGCTCCGCAGCCCTGGCTGGGAGCAGATCCGCTCCAGGGGCCCAGGACAGCAACATCAGCCCATGGCCCCGCTCCTGGCTCTGCCACAGGTCCCGGCGGTGAGTGGCAGGACTGGGGCAGCCACCAGCAAGCCCTCTTCCCTGCTGTCCTTCGCAAGGCTGGGACTGGGTCACTGGATAATGGGTGCAGGCGCTGCATCCTTCAGACCCTGCTAAGCCACGCGTAAGGTTGCCCCGTTGTTTGCGTGGCAGCGTTGCTGCAGCCTCTTCCTCCTTCCTGCAGCAGCCAGGTGAGCTGCTCCCCGTACCCCCAAGCTGCTCCACATGCCCCAGAGCTGCTCCCCATATCCCCGAGCTGCTCCCCGTGCCCCCGAGCTGCCCTGCCCCTCCGGCAGGCGCTCAGTCCTTCCCAGGGCCAGCCTGCTCAGCAGCTCAATTATCCTCTGTAACTTCATTTCTCTCCGCTCCGCAGTTACACAAGGGGCTTTATTGAGCACAGCCTGACAGCGCAGAGCAGCACAAGCAGAAAGCCTGTGCAGAGACCTGCCTGGCCAATCTGTTTATTTTTTCCTCCCCAGCCTGTCTGGAGAATAGCATCTCTTAAAACACACCGCCAGCCAAGCCGCTGAAAGGCAAACAGGCCGGCAGCAGTGGAAGACCAAGGTGCCGTCCACCGGCGCCTTGCTTAGGGCCACCGAGAAGCTGCGAGTGGGAACGTGGTCTGGTGGGGGACCCAGGCGGTCCGTAAGGTCCCTTCCCACCCAGGCTGGTCTGTGATTCTCTGATCTGCCTAACAAATGCCATGTTGCCATGGAGTCAAACGCAGGACCGAATCCAATTACGGTGCTGTTGGAAAACAGTTAAATGTAAAGAGCTGAAGTTGCATTTTCCCCTTCGTTCCGCAGATCTTCTCCATCGTGGTGTTTGGCTCCATTGTGAACGAGTGCTATGTGAACAAGGACAGCCAGTCCCCCGAGCTGCTCTGCATCTTCAATGAGAACGAGAGTGCCTGCAGTTACGGCATCGCCATCGGCATCATTTCCTTCTTTGGCTGCATCTTCTTCTTTGTTGTGGACCTCCAGTTCCAGCAGATCAGCAGCGTGAAGGACCGCAAGCGGGCCGTCCTGCTGGACCTCGGCTTTTCAGGTACCGCTCTGGCTGTGCTGTGCTCAGCAGGACAGTGCCGGCTCCGTGGGGCGTGCGGGGTCGTCGCTGTGCCCTGCGGCTCCGCGCCTGAGCCCTCCTCTCCTCCCGTGGCGTGGCACGACTCGCGTGCCTTAATCGGGGAGGGGAGAAGTGGCAGAAGGGCTGTCCCAAAGCGGTGAGCTCAGGGGCAGCAGTGAGGAAGCCGTGTGTGGTGCCTTGGGGTCAGGGGGGTCCCACTCATCCGTGTTGCTTCTGCAGCCAGAGACGTTTGCTGAGCTGGGATCTGTGAGGCCACCCGGAGAAGCAAAGCTTGGTGGTCACATCCCACAGCCCAGACGGGGCATTTTCCCCTCCCACGTCTCCTGTTTCTGGCTCAAACAACTGTTGTTTCATCAGCTACATCTGGGTCTGTTTTCACTGTGTGCGTGTGTGTTTCTGAACAAAGCAGAAGCGTGCTTCTACAGCAGGAGCTGAGACACCATCGCAGGCCCCCGCTGCCTCCAGGACTGGGGCTTGCAGGTGGCGCTGGGTCTCCGAGGACTGCCACGGATCTTCTGGGCTGTCCTGAGCCCCTTGGCCTGGGGCTCAGCCGTGTGAACGCGAGCAGGCGGGATGTGTTGTGCCAGGAGAGGCCATCCTCCGCTTGGCTGCTCTGGGAGTTTTCTGGCTGAGTTTGCAGCTGATGTTCTCGATTTCCAGGCTCTCGTGTTAGCGAAGTCTGAAGGTGATTTATCCAGCGCGAGCAGAGCTGATGGCTCTCTGGTCCCAGGTGGAAACATCCGTCATTGCCTCCCTGCTCTTGCCTGTTGTTAAGGATGTCCTCTCCTTGCTGGAAAGCTGATTGCCGTGGTGTTAGAGCTCCGGCGGCCAGCCCTTGTTAGGTGATATTTACAGCCCTTTCCGTGGGGCTCAGTGCCTGCAACCCTTCAATTCGAATGGGAGGGGAACATCCCCATCCATCTTCTGCCGGGCTGTGCGTGTCTCGGTGTGAGGCTGTGACCCTCCCCTGCCTTGCACCTTGTAAGAGCTGCGCTCTCCCCTGCAAGGCATGTGTGAAATGGTACCGGTTCGGTCTCTGCCTCGTTCCTCTTTTGCACTTCCACACACTGTGTGTGTGTTCATGGGCTCAGCAGCAAGCTGCAGAAGACGGGTTTCTGCCCTACAGAGCTTCTGTCCCTCAGGCATTGCTCTGCTCTTGGCTGCAGTGTTGCACCAGGGGTCTGTCCTGGTAAGTCAACCCCGTCCACAGCCTCCAAACGCAGCTGTGCTGCCAGCGGTGACTTTTTTTGCTGGGACCAGGGGTCAGTGTGCATGCTCTGGGTGCATCACGTCAGCTGCGTGTGTCCTTCCTCCTCCCTTGGGCCTTTCCCCCTGTAGGCTTCTTGGTAAAAAACGAGTAAATCACTTCCTTGCTGGCACAAGACCCATTTACATGCAGGTTGTGCCATCGGGAGGGGTCAGGGAGCGGCAGCACCCTGCTGGGTCGGCCAGTCCGCCCCGTCCCCTCCCCAGCTAAGCTCCCAAATCAGGCCGTGAGTCCAGCAGCGATGCCAGCTGTCAGCGCACACGGTGCTCGGCGTGCAAAACACCCTCCTGCTGCGGGCGCTTCCACGGGGCTATGTCAGGGTGGGGTCATGCCTGCTGCATTTTATCCCATTCCTATTTCCGTGCCTTCACTTTTCTAAAATGATGGCTGTCCCCAACCTTCCTTACTGCTGTAGCCTGAACACCCACTCGCCCAGAGATGCCAGGCAGGTGGTTGCTTCCAGAAGCAGATCTTGCGGCCGAGATGGAGTGCGGAGCTCTGCTGGCACGTGCTGCCCGCACGGCCGCAGGGGTTGCAGCCGTTGTGCCCACCTGCGCTGCTCCCAGCACCCAGGGCACCCAGCTGCTGGGTTCGGCGTCCTCAGAGCCAATCTGTGCAGCTCAGAGTGCAAAGTCTGAGCGTAGTTTGCATTAACTATCTCTGTGTTAATCTCTAGAGACCTTGTGAGACTCTCTTAGGCTGTCCGCTTCCTTTTCTTCCTCCCTGCCTCTTGATTTCCTCGTACCTCCTTGCCACTGTTTCATCCTCCCCGCACGTGACCTCTGCATTACTGCACGCTTTAATATAAGAGCTGAGAATACATTTGGGAAATAAGAGGGTGAGGAGCGTGCTGGGGTGAGAAGGAACATTGCAGATCAGGCAGCGAGGGGGCGGGATGAGAAAAGAAAGTCCTCGTCCCTTCGCCCGGATCGCCCCGGTGCCTGCTGCCGGCTGTTACATGGCAGCTGCTGCCCGTGCAGGCCGCGGGGGAGTTACTCACAGCGCGACCCCACAGCTTGATTTCGCTGGGGGGAAAGAGGGCTTGCGTGTGGGATCAGGGCTAGATCGGAGGGATCACCCCGACAGCTGTGCTGCTCCTCCCTGGCCGTGCAAGGAGCGTTAACGTTACAAGGTGCCCGAGTTACGGGGCTGTCCCTGCAGTGGGGTTCCCTGACGGGGCGGGGGGAGCCGCGGCTGCTGCAGCCCGCTGGGAGGGAGCACTGGGCACGGGCAGGACTGCCACGGCCACGGCGCTGTGCGAGTGGTGTTTGGGACTTGCTCTTCCAGCTGCTCTTCCAGCTGCTCCTGTAGACGTGCGCTTGCTTGGAACCAGGCTGTAATTACGGCTGTAACGTATCTTTCCTGGTGTTTGCACTCTGTTGTCTGCAGAGCCTAAAACTATAATTATCTGCTGGCTCCTGCACTTCTTCCTGGTATTCTCCTTCCCCCCAGCACTCGGGAGGGTGCAGAGCTCCTCCGGTGCACGGGTCCCCCCCGGGAGTCAGGACCAGCGCACAACAACCCCCTGCCAGCTCAGCCCCCTTCCTTCTCAGGGTTGTAAATTTCCAAGCACCCACTTCCACCCGGTCTGGGTCTAGGTCTGGGTCCACCTGGGCTGGGTCTAGGTGCCACCGAGCTGTGGGAGCCGCCTGGCCCCCCTGCGGGATGTGACCGTGGAAGTCGTGGGACAGTGACAGCCCCGGCCAGCACCACCAGGAGCAGAGCAGCAGCACAAGGGCAGCCCGATGCCTCTCGGGAGCTGCTGCGGGCCCGGCGCGTGATGCAGGGTGTTGGGAGCAAAGGCTCATCTCACAGGAGTGCTAGCAGAGGGTGAACGTGATCACAACTGGAAATGGTGCTGGTACAGAACTGAAACCAGCCCTTCCCGGAGCCCCTGGGAAGGCTGGGCTCACGCAGGCTGTGTCAGCCCTCCGAGGGGCCTTCGAGGGCCATACCGTGCCCACCGGGTCCTTCTGGCCCAGGCCAGGCCCGCCTGGCCTTTGCTCCCCTA
Source organism: Anser brachyrhynchus (assembly GCF_964034855.1). Lineage (NCBI taxonomy): Eukaryota > Metazoa > Chordata > Aves > Anseriformes > Anatidae > Anser > Anser brachyrhynchus. Next base: position 16,543,674 of record NC_137733.1, read on the forward strand.
ACACCCCGAGGCTGGGGAGCTGTGGCAGCCCCCTGCGGGACGCTGTCTGCTGCACTGGGACCTGCTGGGGCCACCCTGCTCACCACATACTGGCCACCCTGTCCGTGTCCCAGGCCGTATCTCAGGCATGAATCTTCCCGTGTCCACGTTTTGGGGAGGATCTGATTCCTTAATGGGTGCCAGCTGCTGGTAAAGCCCGATTATAACAGACCTGGAGAACTCGAAAGCATGCACGGTGCTGAGGATGGCCTTCGGAGAACAAGCCCCAGAGGTCCCATTTGTCGCTGAGGACAAGGGGGGATCATCCTGAATCTGAAAATGTGTCCGCAGAGATCTGGGGCAGCAGACGTTAGCCACGTTCTGCAAAAAGAGGCTGTTTTGTTAGTCTGTGACTTGGAAAAGGAAGGCATGTGTGATCCTGCCTGGAGGGTTTTGCTGCTGTGAGGGCAGGTCAGCAGCTCAAGCAGGGCCGGGCTGGCCAGAGCTGGTCAGGAAGCCCCAGGTCCAATGGTGTAAGAGAAGGAAACAAGGGCTGTGTTCTCCTAAACCGCAGTTAGGAGCAAATTCTGACTACAAGGCAATGTATACGCTAAGCCCTGTAAATCTTGCAACGTATTTGGATATGTGCATGCATTTTTTATCATTCTTAAAAACAACTGGCAAGATGAAGGGGAATAAAGGAAGCTCCTTTCCTCCCCCTGCAGCCAGACTGTGCTTTGCAGCCGGCTGCCCCACGGGACCGGCGGTGCGGCTGCTCATACTGATGTGTCGATAATCCTTGGGAAGACGCGTGGTAGCTCAGCATCCTGCCTGCCGGGGCCCAGACCCCTGCCTGTGCTGCCACCCAGAATCGGCGCATGGGATGAGCTTTGTGCTGGGGGCGCTCAGGAAAGCTGGAGGCCCTTAAAACAGCGTCACGAAAGGCTCCAGGTTTTGCAGCTCCTCCTTCCAGCGCTGGAAAGCATTGCTGCTTGGTACAGTGTGCTTATGGCTTGCTTTGTGACTGTTGTGAGCTCCTTGGCATCAGGCACTGCTGTTGGCTGGTGATTGAATTAGGGGAGCTGCAGCCCTATCTTGCTCAGCCAGCCTTGGTTCCAGTAAGAAATAATCAACGGAGCGTTTTTGCTCAATCCCCCCGAGCCCGGCAGGGCTGGAAGCAGGAGCACAGTCAGCGGAGGGCAGCAGCGAAGAGCAGAGCTGCCTCCTGCCTGACACCCCTGCGCCTCCACGGCTCGGCGGCTCCTGCCACGCCAGGGCTGCAGGGCCGCCCCTCCAGCCCTGTTGTTTTCTCTGGTGGTTGTAAATCAGCCTCTTCTAAAACAGATCTCTTTGGGCCACTCCACAGGCCAAGGCACCCAGGATCGCTGTCACTACTTGAAAATCTGGATGGCAGTGTTTGGTCGTCAGCAGACAGATCACTGGGCTCTGGCAGCAGAGGTCCTTGCCCTTCCTGTGGGCAGTAACAGCACTGACCAGCTCTGTTCTCTTTTAGGTTTCTTGTCCTTCCTGTGGTTTGTAGCCTTCTGCTTCCTAGCAAACCAGTGGCAACGGACGAAAATGAGCAAAGGGGCTTTGCAAGGAGCAGATGCTGCCCGGGCAGCAATCGCCTTTTCCTTCTTCTCCATCGTTGTCTGGGTGAGTTCAGCTTCTGGACTTGTCACGAATCCTATCCTGGGACCTGCTGCTCTTTATCCAGAGGTGCAGCGTGGCAGTGCAGCACCCAGGGCATCATCTCGTGAGCACTGCCTCCCGCTGTCACCGCCAGGGTCTGAGCCCCGTGCCGGGCAGACAGCAGTCACCGCAGCTGGGCGTTGTGCCGGTGAATATTCACCACGGCACAAACTTCATGTTTGCAGAAGAAATGACCCAACTCGGAGCTCAGCTGGGAAGAGGAGAAATGAAACCTTCTATGGGCTCAGCGCTGAGCTGGAAGGAGGAATCTGGGGCACGGTTTGGAGAAGTGAATCCTGGTGGGCCAGTGTGGAAGTAACCTGCAGTCCCTCCCCCTGCCCCTCCGCAGAAAGGTGAAACTTGTGGTTCCCTACCCGGGAAGCACCAGCTCTGTTCCCCTCTCCCCGGGGAATTCCAAACTTCCCCTTCTCCTGCCGCTGGAAAGTTGCATTTCCATCGAAAACACGTTGCTGGCCACGAGCTGCCCTCATTTCAGCGCCTTGGTAGACCCCCCCCCCAGGGCCTTGTTCTGACCGTGCTTTGAAGCAAATGAGTCCCCAGGAGAGGTTTGCCACAATGAGCCTGTCCCACGGGGTTGCGGGGGATGTGGGCAGCTCGCAGGCTCAGCAGCTCAGCCCCGGGGGAAGCCAGGCTGGGTGCTCCTCTGCCCTCCCCGGGAGGAGCGAGTGCTGGGGTGGGGACTGCCGGGACCCCCCGTGCACTCCCTTTCAGGCTCTGTGCGTCCTGTGGCTGTACCAACAACCACGGGAGGTAGAGGGACGTCTGCCAGAGGGTGTAAAGCACCGCAGCAACCCCGCGGGGTCCCTTACCTGCAGCTGCCAGCCCCTGCCTGTGCCCACAGTGCCTGCGCCTCTTGGGCTCAGCACCTGCCTGTGGAGCTGGGGCTGGGGCCAGGGAAAATAACCCGTGCTTGCCAGAGGGCCACGTGTGGAGGAGCAGGGGAGGCCCCTGGGTCATTTCCACCCCTGCTCAGGCTGTTTGCAGGCAGAGAGCTCGCGAGATGTGCGCTAATTCCATGGTGCCTTAAAAGAACTGGAGCAAGAGCCTGCCTGAGCCTTTCCAGCAGCAGCAGCCTGCTTCCAGTTACTCGCCAGTTTTACGGCTCCCCGCTCTGTTATTACCCAAATATATCTCCTTTAATCCCAGCTCCCCTGCAGCTCTTCTCCACGGGCAGATCCAATCGCTGTGTTGCCGCACTGCCTGCTCAGCGCAGCCGCTGCCAGGGGAGCCGGGCGAGCCACCCTGCCCGTCCCACAGCATCCATGTGCTGCCCCCGTCCCACAGCATCCATCTGCTGCCCCCATCCCACAGCATCCATCCGCTGCCCCCGTCCCACAGCATCCATCCGCTGCCCCCATCCCACAGCATCCATCCGCTGCCCCCGTCCCACAGCATCCATCCGCTGCCCCCGTCCCACAGCATCCATCCGCTGCCCCGTCCCACTGCATCCATCCGCTGCCCCCATCCCACAGCATCCATCCGCTGCCCCGTCCCACTGCATCCATCCACTGCCCCCATCCCACAGCATCCATGTGCTGCCCCAACAGGCTCGGGGCTGGCAGTGAGGGCTGCTCCCGGGCTGCTCCCACCCACCAGCAGCGGGGAGGGCTGGGGGGGACACCGGTCCCCACCTGCAGTAGCCCCTCCATGTGCCCGGTGAGCTCCTGCTCCGCTCCCCGGGGCTCCTGGCCCTGATAGGGGTTACAAATTCGGGTGCTCTGCCCGATCCATGTGTGGTGCACGGCCACCGGCAGCATTTGCGGTGGTTGGGAACCGTTCCTGGTTCGTGCAGGCAGTTGTTTTTTTTTTTCCCCGAGTCTGTCATTTATAAACTAATTGACTTGTTAATGAAACCTCCTGAAATAAAAGCAACGCGGTGCTCTCGCAGCTCTGCCGCTTGCATTTCCCACGATTTGCGACCTGAATACTTGCAACCTGGGAGAGGGCGAGGGAGTCTCTGCAGGACTGACCTATTTCCTTGGCCCGGGACCAAACAGCGGGGGGCCGGAGGGCTGTGTGCCGGGGAAGGAGGTGCCCTGGCCGCGGCGCTGCGCTCACCCCAACCCTCTCCATCCCTCGGCAGGTCGCGCTGGCGGTGAAGGCGCTGCAGAGATACCGCCTGGGGACTGACATGTCGCTCTTTGCCACCGACCAGTTCACGGCTGACCCCAACGCCTCGTACCCCGGGTACCCCACCGGCAGCGGCATCGAGAGCACAGAGACCTACCAGAGCCCCCCGTTCACCGAGACCTCAGACGCCAACCCGAAAGGTTACCAAGTGCCAGCATACTGAGGGACGAGGGTGCCACGCGGCCGTGTACAAATAGAGCACGTCCTACGGTGCAGTACAGTTAACCGGTTGATTGCAAATGTATTCAGTACCATTTCCTTAATGTGGCAAGTCAGTGCTGGGTTCCTTACTATTAGCTAGTTGTGCAGTGAATTCTGTACAGTGGTATTGGTTCTTGTCTTACCTGTCCAAGGGTTTTATAAAAGCAGTGTTCCCTCTAAGTCAGAAGGCAGGAAGGTCGCTACCACAGGTGGCAAAAGACAAATAAGTACCTTCTCTGAGGCTCGTTTTAACAGCAGGCTATGGGCGCCGGGTTCCAGTGAGTGCCTAGGAACGCCAACAATACCTTCTCCTGTTAGAAAACACAGTAGCTGATGAGTTGATATTTATCTCGTTCTTCCAGAGCTAACACAGAACTGGTCTCGTTGCAGCGAGCGCTGGGGCGGCCGGCCCCGGGCTGGTCCCGCTGCTGGGAGCTGCTGCAGAGTTTTTGTGTACAGCGTAAAAGCAGAGTCCAAGGAAAGTGCCAAATTTACAAAGACATAAGCGGTGTCTGTGTTAACTTTTCTTTGTATATATTTACTGTACAAAAACCAACCACGACAACCAAACAGGTGTTTCAAACGTAGTTTAGGATGCAAGCAGCACGGGGGGTGGAGGCACAGAGGTTTGGGGTTTATGTTGGTTATCCAAACGGCTTCTGTGCTTCAACACGGGTCTGGTTGAGGGCACGAAAAGTTGCTGTTTGAAACTTGCTTTGGAAAACAGTTCAGCAATAGTTGTCTGCTAATTAGAAATAGGCTTTTACCAGTGGAAAATATGGCGTGTTACAGTTCCACTTCTTCATCGGGGGTTGTTAAAGTTTGCAAATTTACAAGTAGTTACTGATTGGCAATACTGAACACTTACTCACTCTCAAACTCAGAGTTGCCATCACAAAAGGTGTGGGTGTCTCAGTGACTCAAAGTCTAAGTCAATTAGGAAGCAGCATATAACGTGTATTTTTATACAGGGAGCAACCACCATCTGTCGTAATCTGCAGCAAAAACCTCAGGTGTGAATGTGTGTTTGGCACTGCGGGCTCCAGCAATGCGCAATTCAAAGGGAGCGCTGAAAAGCCCCCGTAGGCTCTGAAGTCCATCCCGGGGGCGCACGCAGCCCATGTTTGCACATAGCGGCAGAATGCGGCTCATGATAAAATGCCCACGACAGAGGCTGAGTTTTGGTTTCCAGCTGCAGAATTACAGCCTTGGCTAAACCAAGGAAATAGGAAAAACCCAGTAGATCCTCGTCGGCAACCTGATGGCTTTCAGGCACCTGGGTGCAGGGGGCAGTGAGCTGAGCTGTTTGCTGCTAAGACTGAAGCGGCGTTGCGGAGGGGCAGATTCCCGACCGCCTCGGTGGAGGCTCTGTCCTCGGCAGCCCCGGCTCCCCGGCTCCCGGTGCCTGGCTGCTGGGGAGGGAGGTTTTGCCTTGCTGCTTTATGCTGGCAGAAGTCGTGTGTTGCCTTCTGACCTCCTGACAAGCAATAGTTAAGGGACTGCCACAGCTGTTCTTGTAGCAAAAAAAAAAAAAAAAAAAAAATCCAGCAGTTTTTTGTCATCATCATTAACACAGCTCATTTCTGCTGCAAAATTGCAAATAAATGCATTAATTAATAAGCAGCAAACCTCATCACAGGCAGTCATCAGTGACAAAACGTGTAACTTGACTCCCCTGCTAGTTAGGTCAGATTAACACGTGCATTTGAAGTGAATGCTGGCATTACTGGATCCGGACCTTCACGCTCGCCGGGCAGCACCCGGCGCCGTGCGGGGCTGTTCTCACCCAGCACCTCCCAGCTCAGACACTTCTCCTACAGAGCCACCCCCTGTGCGTAGTGACACGGGGACCTGGCAGCCCCCAGCGGTTTCCACCGTGGCTTTTCTCTACGATGACAGCACCAGAGGCTGCGCATCTCCCTGCCCGCACCTTTGCACCCACTTTTTAACTCTAAGGTGTTGTAAAGAGCTTCGCCTGCTGCCTGCAGAGCTGCCCTCAGCAGCGAGGGAGCCAGGGCAGAGAGCAGGAGGATGGCACGCTGCCTGACCTGAGCGTCTCCTGCCCAGCTGGTGCAGGAAGGGTGACCTAGGGGCATCTGCACTTGGCCTGTGCCACTCAGGCAGGGAGAAATCCGTGCATTAAGTAGACCAGGGACATCCAAACACCAGTACAGTATAAGCCTAAATTCATTATACGACCCCTGCGATTTTTCTAGAGCCAGTCTTGCTGGAAAAAAAAAAGGCAAAAGATTTTAATACAGGGTACAGTAGAACTGTAGCAATATTTTCCTTAGAGGGAACACTGAAATTTTAGCAGCACAAACAGTACTTGTGTTAATATTTTAGCAAAATTATAATCAATTTAAATGTTTAAATTGATTGTATGTGAGATAATGTTTGTTCGGTACATTGTATTTTTTCTAACTATATAACTGTTCCAGAGTTTCCTTGTAACCGTAAAGAACTAAAGTTCTGTCTGACTGCGAGAAGTGTCCTGATCAGTGGTGTAAACGTGCTGAATATTACAACATCTGAATGTACGCACCCCAGGCCTACATTGCATTTCTTTCCTTTCCACCCCCCCCTCCTTCCACCCGGTGGCAGCGGGACACAGGAGGGCTGCGCACACCCGCGCACACCCGCGCACACCCGCGCACACCCACGCTGCCACTGACCTACGAGCAGCAGCTGTGCCATGGGTACCACAGCAGCACGACTGCGACTCCATCCCTGGGCCAGGCACGGTTGTTCCTCTCAAGGTCAGCTTCTTTTTACAGTCGTTGCTCCCCGAAATTCATCAGTAAATGGCGCTTGGCGCTGTGAGTGGGCAAGGCCCTGGATGTGCTTTGCTCGGCGGAGAGGAGGACGAGGTTTGGGCACCTGGGAAGGTTCCTGGCAGGGATGAGGCAGAGCAGATTGCTCCTCGGGTGACCTGGAGCTGGGAATTACATCCTTGGTCCAGCCGCACCAGCGCCACCCCGAGAAACCTTCACTTGGCTCCCGCCTGGTGCCGCTGGGAAGGAGCCAGCGCCTCTCCTGCAGCCGCAGGGTGGGCGCTGCCCTGCTTCCATGGCAGAAGGGCGGGCAGAAAGCCGGGCGGGCGTCCCACAATTGATGTATTTGTTCCAGGCAACAGTGACGAGTTCACTCACGAACAGTCGCCCCTCAGGCTGCGTCAGCCAGACAGGATGGGAAAAAAATGTAATTACCGTGGCACTGCAACACCTAAGGCACACATGCCTTGGAAACAGCATTTACCCACCTTGAAAGAAAAACCATTTTCTGCTTTGTTGGCAAGACTGTTGATGAACTCTTGTGTAACTCCCCGCCCCCCCAGTGACAGCATGGTAGCCCACGTGGCCCTGCTGAATTAAAGCACGCTTAATTAAAGGAAGCGTGAGGCACCGGCCCTTCCCTGGCCAGTGCTGATACATGCCTACCAGTTGTACCAAACCCTGTTTCCAAGCTCTTTGTGAGACCCCGCGGTGTTCCCGCCAGCCGTTCGCTGTGTTAGTGGTACCGTTACTGTCGTAGCACATAGCGTGTCGGTGACTTGTCAGGCAGACCAGTGTGTGCAGGTACGGACTGTAACTAAATATAACCTTATGGGCTCATGGTTAGAGAATTACTAGATCCCTCGGTGTAACGCCTGTAGTATCTTCTTTGAGGTTTCAGTATTCTTAACATCAGTCTTCATACTTCTTTCGCCCGCTTTTTCTCCCTGTGGATTCACTGTGGTAGACAGTAGCTGCTTTCCTCGTATCTATCCACACCGAGTCTTAAAAGCATGCCTGAATTTTGCTGTGAATTCGTGCCATGCCAGCTGCTACCCTCATGCTGTTCCTGCAAGCTGTTTAATACATTCTCTGTTCTAGAGATCTCCAGAAGCCCAGCAGCTAACTCGAGCTTGCAGAGGGCAGGACTGTGCTGCTCTCAGGCTAGCGTGCCAAAAGCTTCTACATAGTGTTAGCATTGAATTTGGGTGTAAAGAAGAGAATCTGAACAATCCTGTACCTTTCCTGGAGATTTATTCTACAAGGTCATCCTGCTCCAGGAGGTTCTGTTGTGACAACACAGATATTTCTCATTGCTGAAGTTAAACGCATCTTGAGGTGTTTTTTGTTTTTATGAACTTATAATTTAAGCACATTAAAAGAGTATTTGAAAGAAAGATGTTAACTGGAAATCGTTTCCAACATTTTAAGCTATTCCTAGGAAGGTGGAAGCTTTGCTTAACTGGTGCTTAGAAAAAACATCTCCCCCCAACCACATGCTTCTAAATCTCATGCAGTTTAAGTCACGTCTGCGAGCAGTTGGATTTTACTTGCTGTTTTGCCAAGGCACTTTGTAAGATGAGTTTCCTGTCAGGCAAATTGCAGGTAGCTACACAACAGCACTGGAAATTAGTTCATAAAACAACAGTAAGTAACAGCTATTGCGTTTCTTCCCTGCTTTTTCCATCCCCCAGATATTCTTTACTGGGGGTTATATCAACACCCATCTCTCTCCCCAGCCAGCACTGTCCCCTCCGAGCACATATGGCTGGCTCTTCGTTCTGCCTGCTGCAGCTATGAGATCATTTAAACAGAATTAAACCAACTGCGGTCATTGTCTATTCATTAGTAAAATCACATCATTACTTATGTGGAATCAGTATTTCTCTCTATAAAAGCTACTGTATATATTTGCAGACTTCCTTTCCGCCTTGTTTTCCTGAAGTGCGGCAGATGGATGTAGCTCCACTCTGTTTTATTCATAGTACTTTCCTAGATTGCATTTTGAAGCTGTGTGTCAGAAGACCCTCCCCACCACCAGTGAGGCTCAGAAAAGGCCTTTACTGTATCGACTTGAAACCCAAGTTCAGCTGCCTGTATTTTGTTGCAATATGCATTTAAACCTCAGATTCTTTACAAGTTTTAATAACAAACTGATACCAAATGTGGTTTGCAGATTTCAGTTTTTTGCAGATACCTCCGTATAAGCAGACCGCTTCAAAGAGTTGCAGTTGTCACTAATCTTACGTGCATTGTAGTATAAAGTGGACTGTGTATGAAAATAAGTTAAAAATGTTTACAACTTTTGTATATATATAAATATATAAAAAATATCTTTTGAGAGAATATTCTGTGATTATGTATTTTCAGTGTCTGTGTACCAACCGCAACTTATTTTCAATAAAGAGTTTAAAATGAAAAGAAGCGGCCTGAAAAAATTTGGTAACACTTTATTTAACCAGGTGAGCACAGGGAACAAGGGAACTGCATCATCAGGCCAAAGAGATCAATCGCCTCGAGGAAGCTTACAGCAGCACTTGGGAGTTCTCAACCTGCCAGGCGGGAACTACGGATCTGCTAACACAGAAGAAATTAACTGAAAATAAAGGGAAGACATAAGAAACTCCTGGAGAGTATACGCATTTCGTTTCCCCTGAACTTTACAAACCAAAGGAACATACAGGGGAAAAAAAAAAAAGAGTTGACGCTGTAGATCCATTGCTGACTGGACGTGGCACGGGCAGCTGGCATCGAAAGTGAAGCGCCCAAGTGCCAGCGCAGTCAGGTCTGTCGTGGTTCGTGGTAGTGTCACGGGCATCAGGCCCGGCTCCGCTCGAGAGGAACCCGACTCGAAGCAGGAACATGGAAGCATTACTACTTGCAATATATTCATGCATTTTATAAACAGCCATGCAGCCAAACGATCCTCCCCTTCCCGTTTCAGGGCATGCAGTCTGTCCCCTGTGCTGAATACAACACGCTCAGGTATTCAAAACAGCCTTAATTATTTGGAAAAGAAACCAAAAGCACTTTGCAGCCTGACAGCAAGCAAAAAATAAAAAGTATAAGGCAAGAAAAAATTTCTGTAGCCAGGACTAGCTCTTTAGTAATAGTCTGAGCTCATGTTCATATAAATGCTTATATAAAAGCAGTATTTTGTCACTTAAAAATTACATAAATTAACTTCAACATGTTAAAACAACTAAACCTGGTCTGCAAGGATGGGCAAGAATCAGACAATTATAGCCATGAAAGTGCACTGCAGGGAGGTCTCGTCACTCCATCGCATCAGAGCTGCTGCTGGAGGAGTCACTTCAAACGATGAACAGATTCAACTCCCATTTCCTAGAGGTGCAATTCATAGACGGCAAGCAACATAAGCAAAGCTACTGCAGACCGATATCACCAAGGGAGGTGCAGGATGTAAACACTCCATACAGTCTGAACAAATTATCCTTGTTAGTGTAGACCACTGTAAACAGATAAATGCACTTAAAGGCACTGCAGATAAACATGGTCAGTGATCAGCAGCATTTAATGTCCCAATACGCTGTTGCTTGGAACTACCACCATTAATACATCCAAGAAATTAGAAACATGGCAGTCATTAAATAAAATTACTGTGAAGTGTGCTTTACAGGAAGTAAAGCTTTAACGTGATTCTACATGCAGTGCTACAAAATAAGTTTCTTTAAAGAACATGTTACATAAAAGGTCAGAGGCAACTTCAAACCTCAGGTTCAACTAACCACACCGATCAGTCCAATTCTTCAAGTAGTAGAATTAACTCCGTTTTCAGACAGGATTATTCTTTGCTGCAGCCCAATATTTATAGACACACAACTGAAACGGTCTCATTCATTGGTGAGTAGGATCTTTTCCTTTTCAGCATCTTTGCACCCCTGACTACTTTGATTTCCGTGGTCACAGAAATAGCACACAAATCAGAATATAAGGGAAGCCACTGCTGCTTCCATTCATTTCAGTGATTCAAAATCTCCCCCCGCCCCCCAAAAAGAGAAAGAAAAAACCCAAACCAGATGCATATTCCACTATTGTGTCCCCTGTCAGTCGTCAGATCAGAAAGTATTTCCTCAGCTATTGCGTTACAGGAGAAAGGTGGCCCCCACCTGCCCACCCTGCGATTTTGCCCTAATTCTACTCAGGCATTTTGGAAGCTCAGACTTTGGATGTTAATTAGCTACGGTGCAGTCCAGTGATCCCTTTGCACATTATTTATGAACAGCACTGAGAGGGCTCTCTAACAGTTACCTGCGTATGAGTACTCAGCCAGCAGCGGCTCTCAGCCACACTACACTGTCAAACCTCATTCCAAAAAGTGCATATTCATAGACAAACTGTTTTATTGGTCTTCAGGAAAGCTAACTTATGATTCTACTGATTGCTTGTAAGGAAGGGAACTCCTCATCCTCAATATGCAAAGCTTTATGGGTGACAATGTCCTGCTGAGTTAGTACTTGCTTACATGTTGGGCAGATGCAGCAGTCAAGATCAGAGTTGGAGTCCGTTTGCCAAACGTGCTTTTTGTTCTTTTTGGGTTTGTTTGAACTTTGCTTTTCTTTGATTCTGAAATCATTGTGAGCAGAAAGCAGTTCTTGTTGCTTAACTGTGTCCGGCAACAACACCAACAACTCATTAAAAATTTTCTTGAAATTATCCCCAAGAAGTTCTCGGCAACTTTTGTAATACTGTGCTGCAGAAATCAGCCCCTTCAGTGAAAAGAGAATTGGAACAGTTAGAAATTCAAAAAGAAAAAAAAAAAAAGTCCCATTCATCTAAATATGGACTCACTTTCTCCCAGGCCACATCATCCTCACTGCTTTTTTTGCTACCTAGCACTACAAGAGAGCTACAGTGGAGCACAGAGGAAAAGAAAACCTGTGTAGCCCTCTCACCAATACCAAACAGTGACAGATGCGCTGCACGAACTGAACAGAGAGGAAGATTTCAGGAACGGGAAGGTTCTTGCCCACTCACCTGTCTGAATTGCCCAGAATGAGTTTTAAATTTATTGAACTTGGACTCATCGCTTTGGAGAAATTCTTTAATGGATTGTATTAGCTGGATGTTCCTTTGCTGGAAGTTTTCAGGTATCAAGTATGACCCATGACAAGATTTTGGCCTGCATTTGGGGGAGGGAAAAAAAAAAAAAAGGAATTTGATACTGCTTCATGTTATAAAAAGATAGATGTTATATGGCTATTCTTTTCTATAGGATGCACTCCCCCCCGTCACCCAACTACTATAAGCAGCATATAGCCATCTTGATGGGATGAAATGCATCCTGTGGGATTACTGGATCAGATTCCAGCTTTACCTAGGCAGAACACATGAAATTCAAATTTAACGTAGCCTTGACTAGTGATTTTGTAAGCAAGGTTCACCAAAAAGGCATGACAACAGACCATGCCACAAATAAAGCAGAACAGATAAATACAAACATCGGTATTCAACTTCTACAAATTTTTCCCTTCCCAGTTTCTCATAATCTCAGCTCTCTAGCCCAGAAGGGCTCAGCCAGAGACCAGCTACTAGAAAGATCAGAGCAATGAAGAAAGGCATTTAGGGGTTGTCAAGAAAAGCACGCTTCAGCACCTTGCTTCTAGGAGTCAGACAGAATCAACTGAAAGAATAAGAAATATGTTGTAGCTGTTGTAGATCTGTTTCCAAACCTTCTCTTCTCTAGACTGGCTGTGCTGCCAACGTGCATGTTTTCACTTCCCCAGACTCGCATCCAAGCAATGCCTGTGCCTGCTTTTACACGAGTCTCCTGACTGGCCATGGGACTCCACAGCGGAATCGTTACGTGGCTGGCCTCTGGTGCAGCACCTGCTTAACAATAATCCCCTCACAATATTTCATGATTCACCTGAAGGCCCTATGACATATCTGAGACACAATGTGTGAAGTTACTCTAACTGAAAGGTCTTTTACTTACTCTTTCAAAGATGTAGTGACGGGTTCAGAGATATTGGCGGCTGGAATAACAGCAAAACCTGGAGGGGGTTTACTAACAGGCACGGACAGTCCTGGAGGCGGAGGAGGACTCTTTAATAGCACCACAGTGTTAAAGCCTAAATGAAAGCAGAAATGGGCAGGCAATTAGAGCACATACCTGTGGCACCCACGTACCACCATCTGTAATCAACACCAATGGTCTGATGTACTCTCAGAAGCACCAGGAAGTTGCGAGTCAACAATACAGGCCACTATATCAGAATAAACCTAAAAAAATTGAAGAGGTGGAGATCCGTTGCCCCTACAGTCAGGTCAAGAAGCATTTCAGAGTGGCTGATGTTACTCTACAGAGTGGTAAACTATCGAGTTCATTTTTCACAAGGCACTAATCAAAAAAAAACAAAAAAAAAAAAACCAACCCCAACCCCACTCAAATCCTGATGGTAAAACACTCACATTGTTAAAACAAACGGAAATCACTCCAGAAGTCACAACAGAACTAGGCATCGCATGTTCTAGTGTACTTCACCTACAATTATCCGCGGAGCAGCACAGAACAAAGCAGCTACGCAAGCCATCTCCTGATGTGATGCCACTTTCATTAAAACCACTGCAGGTCACATTTGTTGCTATGTTGCTCCAGTTTTACAGGATTATGGCACCACTAAAAGTAAGGGCACTGCACCTCTGCAAATGCAGAACAATTGACCAAGGAAGCCAACTGACAGGTATCAGCAGGTACAGATCACAGCTAAAGAGGGACTTCCTTTGTCCACGGGAGCTTCCAGACACTACCTACACTTTTGTGCTCATTAGAAAGCGACACGTAAAGATCGGCTGCTCATCTGTGAGGCCCTCCCAAAAGACACACCTGCAGATGCAAGGAGCAGAGGTGTCTTCACACTGCCACCAAATCAGACTTGTTTTACAGAGGACATTCAGGACTGTCTGTTTCCCAGACTGCCTTTTAATTTTGGCCACATTTCTCCAAGCTCCAGCCAAGCAAAGCTGACTGTGCCCTGCAGTGCTCACCTGGTGGTGGCGGCATTCGAGCTGATCCTGAGCTCCCAAGTGCTGGGAAGTCTTCCTGAGGTAAAGGGCATTGGTTAGTCACTGTGGGCTTTTTAAGGCCAGGGGGCTCTTTGGGTGTACTACAGATTGCTAACGATTTTTCCGAATGACCATTCATGACAGTTGTGGATCTGTCAGGGGCGTGAAGAGCAGAAGATGCGTTTGGTGTCTGCTCTGCTTCTGGCAGCTTTTCAACGGATGATTTGGGAAACGCTGTCTCCTGTAACAGGTGTGGGGATGATGGTCTCTGCTTCTCAACCCCCATCCTCTTTTTCTTGCTCACTTTTGTAAAAGTTTGTGAGGTAGAAGCTGCCAGCAAGGATGAGACATCAAACATTGTTGGTGTGTTTCTGATCTCCTGGGTTGTCAAGCCACTACCATTGTCTTCATCATCCGACTGACAGAGTTTATTGCTCTTCTTACTTCCTTTAGTGCTATTCAAGGAGGATGTTTTCTTGGCCATCTGATTTACACACGGGCTGCTAATGGCTTTGACCACGTTTTTACTGGAACCATTGTTCCATGCAGATGTGATGTTAGTTATTGTTTTATTGTTAGGCCTCATTTTGGACACCAGAGCTGGAAAATCCTCCTCTTGAAAAGCTGTTTTCTTTGCAGTCGCTGTATATGTCAAAGACATCCCAGAAGAGATTGTAGGTGCAGCAGAGGATGACAAGCTTGGGAAATCTTCTTCTTTAAGCTTAACTGCTGCTAGCTGGGCAGAGCTGTGAAAAAGGACAAGTACACCTAGTTACACCAGCGGTGCAGAGGCAGCAGAACTCCACCAGGCAGAACAAGCTCCACACCTGACTGCAGTCTTTCCCAAACTTACCACTTAGGGTGGTACAGCAGGCATAACTTAACAGGATGTAACTGCCCTCAGGCTTATAAACCATGTCTGGAACGAGTCTCTTCAAAGCAGTCACACTAGCCTTGCTGTATTACCAGTACTGTCTTAGTACACCTTACCTCGACCAGCAGGCCATACACACAACGTTCAGAGGTGCACTCTAGCTGCCACGTCCTGCACAGATTCTATTTGAATTACCACCCATTTAAGGAGATGATGAGTTTTAAAACCTATAGCATATGGCTCCCTCAAGATAAGCTACTGAGTTAAAAAAAAAAAAGTCTGGAATTAATACTGGGAATTACCCTGAAATCGCAGCACTAAATAAATAAATAAATAAATAAGTCAAGCCATGAACTGAAGCAACAGCCTCTGCTGTTCATGCAGGCGACTAAGACAGAAACAGTCTGAAGCAGAATAGGAACTGGGGAAGGGGAGCACTTGAAGTCTAAGTGATCTGTAAAATTATTTTCTACAGAAACAGAACCCGCGTGAGTTTTTACATCAGCTCTCAACGCTGCAGCCGTGAACAAACTTACCCTTGTAGAGGTCCCACTGCTGAACCAATTGCTGGAAAGTCATCTTGGCTTAAAGCACCATTAGCAGCTGCTTCTTTTGGAGTTTTGACAAAAAGAGCAAAGAAATATTTCAACTGAAATCCATTCATTTCAGAGGGAAGCTATCACTGAACATGACAGCAGTATTAACAAGCCCTATTTTCAGCAGCTGATGAGGTCATTAACTGACATTCCAAAAAGGAAATTTTAAGTCCATGCATCACTGTTTCCTTCAATTAACCACATTCACCATTATGTCACCGGGTACTGGCTTTAGCATACGGACAACTCATGATACTTAATATGAGCAAAACGTTGGCTGGTAAGATGTCTGCGAGGAAATCCTCTAGAAACTAAGATGTCAATGTCCCCAGCTGTCTGCTCCACGCTTCTCCCAGGGGCTAGCACTCAACTGCCCGCACAGGGTTAGGATTCTCTGAGTATGCTGATGCTTCACTTGGAAAGCTGCTCTTCTGAGCTTTCATCACACCTCTGCTGCACAGGTGCCCAGACTACTCAGCAGTCAGCTCCTGGGCAGTCAGTTTACATCGAAACATCAATCGTTTCCAATTTGCATTTGCCTTAAAATGCAGTGCTGTGGACTGCAGCAGTTCAAGGACAGATTGGTAACAGCTTTGACACGCAGCAAAAGCTGGGCTAGCAGCAGGAGGAGATAACCTTGCCTCCCATCCCCAGCTGAGCTGTACCCATTAACCAACCAGAGCTCTCAGCAGCTCTCAGCTCATTATGAAAGCGTACAAACTACGTGCAAATCCTGTTGTAGAAGCAGTAAGGCAGAGAAAAAGGGATCTGAAGCAACAGCAATATCAAAACAACTGCATCGTCTTTATTTGCCCCTAAACCTCATTCGGAACAATTAAAAGTTTGCTTTGACCCATTACAAACTTTTACTGGGGTCAACTTCTTCACAAAAAAACGGAACACTCAGCTTAAGCACCACAATAAATCAGTTTTTGCACACTAGAGTAGAAAACAGCAGCCTTAGACGATAGTTTTGGATAAAACACCATATATACTGTTGTATGTTAATTGCGTTTCGTATTTATACCCTGCTCCATTTTATGTATAAACTGCTGCAAGAACCCCAGCCCACTCAGACACATTTTGACACAAACAACTGTCAGATTAAGATTCTGCATAGCTCTCCCCATACCCCCAGCTTTTGAGAACAGTGCACGGCAATTCACACTTTTGCCAGCCCGATCTCCTGAACCATCATGCTTCCCTGCAGCTGCAGAACATGTTCAGCACTAACCTGGAGTTTCATTTGAAGACTTTGTAACGCGTTTGGAGCTGGATACTTCTGAATCCCTCAGGTCCTCCTTTTTACCTCTACTGCTGCTGTCCTCTTCTACCCGTTTTTTCTCTTCCTGACGTTTTGCTGCTACAGATGCCCTGACCGCCGCTGCAACATCTCTGTCTTCTTCTTCCCTACAGGACAGGGCAGATTTTCTTGGTCAAACAGCAAGGATTACTGAGCACATTTGTCTCACTCCAGCTCTCACCTCTCTGGTGTCAGGTCTGTTGACAGTCCCTGGCCTTGTGCTGCCACCTGCTGAGAAGGCTGAAACAAACCCACTGCTGGGATACACCCTGACACCAGCTGGTAAGATGGGCAACGTTTAACCCCTGGATTTGCAAGTTCTACATGGTGATAACAATCCAGGACAGAAGAAACCAACTGGAGTGAACTGGGAGAGACAGTACCAAAGATGCATGGGGACACCTCTCTCACATTTTCAGATGTATGAACGTCTTATTTGTAGGCCAAAGTAATTCTTTGAAACATGGCTTGTCATGAACTCTCAACACATGCACAATCCACATGCGACACCAACACATAAAGTGTTTAGAGATGGACTTTTTCCCCTGGTGAAATTACCAGTAATGAACCAGCGGACTTTCCAGGGAGAAAAAGAAGAAAAATAGATGTGCAGTATGTATAAAGCACTCAGGTCTTGTGTGAATGAATAGACATATAAATGCAAACTTTCATTTCAATACTTAACCCTCTTCTTTTTCCAAAGCATTCAGTCTGGCCACACAGAGATCTGTTTGTTCAATGAAAAGCATGGTCCTTAGAACATGAACTTCATGATTACCCAGACCAAAAAGTCCATTAAACCTGCAAAGACTTATCACTTACTTCAGAAAAGCCTATTTTAAAAGTTGGCACAAAAACAGTTGCTGAAATTAATTTAGGTTTCTGATTTTAGTTAACCCACACATTGAAGATTACAGTGTTCATTTTCCTTGGCAAGTCCAGAAAGCTTAAACTTCGCACAAAACAGTTACACTTTCATCAAGCACCCAGTCAGCATGCAGGCTAAGACTGAAAACTAGTTCTGCTCTCAACTAAGGATTCACTATGAAAGTTTCCAAATTTTGTACCCACTTCCTTCCTGCCGGTCCACCAAAAGCCTCTTAATAACTAAGTAAGAAACAGCATCAAGCAGCAGTAAAATCCACAAAATGTTTTGCCACTCACCTCTTATACCTCCAGCTGCCTCTTCTGTTTTGCTGACTTCCTCGGCCACCCAATCTGCCTGACCTTCCTTGCCTGTTGTACCTGTCAACTTCCTCATAGTCCTCTCCACCTATAACACCTGAACAGGAGGGAGGGTTGATCATTCTTAAAGTTATTTCTCTAATCTGGGCATCACACTATGCCTGAAAAGGAGCAAAAAACACACTAGTACACAGAAACCTATCTTGATTTCCTTCTGATGATTAAGTAGTATGCAGCCTCCAGGACTGCTACGTTAATGGTTGGACTTGATCTTAAGAGTCTTTTCCAACCTAAATGATTCTATGACTGAACTATATTTTGCAGTATATAGATTCCACGTATTTTAACCTGCAATGTGAGTTTTGAGTAATCTCATTTTTATGCAGATTTCTCTAAATAAAATAAAAGTATGTATCTCAATCTCAGCACACCTAAGTGGATATGTTCCTCTGGTCTCATGCTCCTTGTTCATCGCTACTTCATACTAACTGTAATATAAGTAATTCGTGTAATTACCTGTTGGAGAAGTTTAGTTTCACTAAAATTATTTATCATAACTGAATCCGCACATGAAGGAAAAGAATCATTGAATAATTTAGGAAAGAAAAGACCTCTGGTGGTCATCTGCTCCATCTCCTCGCTCACAGCAAGGCAGACTCTGAGATGACATCAGGTAGCTCAGGGCCCAGCCACACTTACCTTCTGTTCTCCTCTGGTGCCTAGGAGCATAGGTAAACTGAAGGTCTATCTGCCGGTTCTGCCTGGCCTCGGCCCTGTTCTTGCTGTGGCAGGCTGTTTTGTGCGCTTTATAATCTATTTCTGTGCGGAAAGCGTGGGTAAACTGTTCTGTACTGCACCGTCCCTCTTCGCAAAGGAAGTGCTTTTCGCGGAAGTGTTCACGAAGGTATTCATAATCACTGGAAAGAGAAAAGAGGCTGAGCTGCAACTTTCCCAACACATTTTACTAATGGCATACGGTTATTCTTTACTCCATCTTGCAAAGAAAGAACCAACTGCCTAGGCTTGTCTTTATCTCCAGGCAAGTTTTCCAACTGAAACCATTTCTGTGCAGCCTAGACACATACCTTAATGCATAATCCCAGACGTTAAGCTGAAACTACTGGATGATACTTGTCACATCCAACTGTACGCAAGGCATGTGTTTCATAAAAGAAAATCTACTTCTATCTGCTTTGCACATAGATGTCAGAGTATTAGTTAACACACTACACTGCTGCAGACGCCTGCCTGTCACGCTCCAAAATGTAACTTAACACCCAACATTAATGTGGATGAGGATGACTTTAAAGCACAAACTAGACAGAAAGTAATTACTGCAGCTACTGGTTTAAGGAACAAGAGAGCCTACAGCCAATCTGCTCACACATTCTTGCCCTCTGTCTTCGAGCACTACTCTTACAAAAACTCAAAGCAGATCGAAACAATTTCTCTAAAATTTAAGCTACAGAAAGAGAAATTAAACTTTCACAAACCTGTAGTATTCCTGAGCACCATCAGAGTCACAGAAGTGACAAAAATAATGATCTCGTCTTAGATGTTTCAGTAACTCATCATTATCCAAATAACGCTCGTCACAGAATTTACACAGGGGATGCCCACGATGAGAGGTGTCATCTGGATCTCCATGGATTCGATGGCGAGCAAGGTCCTTACGAGTATACCATTTCCGTTCGTACGTAAAAATCTGAAGAAATACATATAAAATGGAATAAGCTAGGCTCACACAACTTACTCACTTGCAGGAGTCAAAGATTTCTTTAGAAAGATGCAATGTGACATCAGACACCTAACATTTTCAGTGACTAGGAACCAAAATTCAAGAGATTGAATGAAATTACATCTCACTTGTACTTCACTCACCTCAAACATTGGAAACAGATCTAATTCACTGTTTTCCTTTCACAAGTGTGTGTATTAACATGATGTAACAAACTTTTAAACCTCTGTTGGAAAAAAGGCCTACTTTTTTTAAATGAAAGTACAGCATTTTGCATGCTGACTCAAAAAAAAAAAGTGGAAGAGAAGTAAACTGTTTAATGCTCCTCAGACAGCAACTACCCCAACATAGCTACATACAGACGATACAGTTCAATGAACAGATTCTGCAGTCTTCTGTCCCTACTAACACAAGCTATTTTAGTAGAAAGGGTTCTGAAGATGCCAAAAAGATCAATACACCCTTGAGAACAGAATATCCTTAATTTCTTGCCTCCTCAACAAGGAGGCGTAACTTATTCCAGGAAAAGGCTCACTTGGCTTAGCTAGGGTTGACTGACCAAAGCTTCTACGAGTTTAGGAACTTCTTTGCAGCCCACATGGAACCTTCCTCCGAAATAAAAACGTGCCTGCAGTATTCTGAAATTAAAAGCCAACAAATTCTACTATAGTTTGTGACGTCTTTGGGAGAGATGATGATAAACAAGCTTTAGTGATGGCTACTTAGGCTGACTGTGGAAACACCTCTTAACCAGAGTTCAAAGGACGCTGCAACCAAAAGAAGTTGTGTTGGCCTCTCCAGCTCACTTCCCTTGAATTAGCACTATTGGTTGCACGACCACAGAAAAGAGAATCAAATTATTTCAGTGAAAGCTAACTCTGCAAAAAAGATGCATAGGTATTCATTCATCTCAACCCCGACCACTTCTGGATCTTGCCCCTTTTG
The DNA here is from genome assembly GCF_964034855.1 of Anser brachyrhynchus. Lineage (NCBI taxonomy): Eukaryota > Metazoa > Chordata > Aves > Anseriformes > Anatidae > Anser > Anser brachyrhynchus. The sequence continues at coordinate 16,564,141 of NC_137733.1, forward strand.
GCAATAACCTACAGTTCAACTGGCATAAACCAGCTGTGACACCATATAAATGCATTCCTCTAAGCTGATACTCGATTGGTTTCAGAGAAAACAAACACGTACAAAATCATGTGTATCGAGTTCTAAAAAAACGCGCTCATGAATTAAATTCCCTCCTACAGCAATACACAATGCTGACGACTACTAGACACAGAGGTTAGCAGTCCTAGCACTCATTTAACAGCGGCTGCTGATTTTGTCTGACATGCTATTCAGACACAGGAAAACACACCAGCTCTAGGGAAAGGTGGAATTCTGACTTTCAGACTGGAAAAAGCATTGCCTGACTGGCATAACAGCAGCTGGTCTAAGGGAAATTTGGGTGGGCTAAGAAAAAAGGACAATGATGGTGATAGCAAGATGTGGAGCTTTAAGACCCAGTACAGGCAGACAACTCAGCTTTCCAGTAACTGCTTTATCTTTACCAGGTTGTAAAACACATTTTAAAACAGCCTCGGTCATTTTGTACGTGTGTACATCAAACACGGTGGACCTCAATTGCAGACAACAGTTAAATTTCATTTTCCAATCAAATCAACAAGATACAGGAAATTTGCTCTGAACAAATAAACAAGATAATGAAATATAATTATAGTTCATTAAACCAGCAAGATGGACTCTCATCCTGTCCATGAGTCAACTGTAAATGCTATGTTGCCTCTGATCTGAGAGAGAAATCCATCCTGCCATGATACACTCTGCCTTCTGAACTGGCACCAATATTTTCTGAGTTACAGCTTGTAAAGTCATCACGGGTCTCAACAGATACCAAATCTCTAGTTACAGCTGTAGTGCCTACAGCTCAGGACTAACTTCCTATCAGACAGTTAGGGTTTGTTATTTACATACACTGTGGGGGAGGAGCTAACCTCAGAAGGTTATTAACATGGTCGGGTTTAATTTAAAACATAATCCATTCAGAACCTTCAGGCCTCTTTCATTAATCAGTTTATGAAAGAAGGCAGAGTTAAAAGGAAGCAACTGGCCTGGCTGCAGGCAGACAGAAGAAACTTAAAAAGCAAACTGGCGCTGTTCAGCCACCCCCTTCTTCCCACCTCCCCAGGTACCCTGCAGGTCACGTAAGGACTCAGCCCTCCTTCCCACGCCAGGACACAGAACCAGCTCACCTTTAAGTGTTTAACACAGAGCTTGCAACAGAAGAGTTCATGCTGCTTTCTCATGTGCTGTTCCAGATCTGCAAACGTGTTGAATGGCTTCAGATCCGGACACAAAAAGCATTCATGCTGCAGCAACTTCCTAAGGGACAAAGAAAGATTTACTAAATATTATCCGATTCCCTCTCAGCAACCCGCTACCTTTATCAAAACCAAATGTTCCGTCAGTAGCAGAATTCCGCATTTTTATAGCTCCCCCAGCAATTTGCAACGAGGTTAGCGTCCTGCTTACTCCAAGAACACTTTGTCATCTGTCAGGAACAGGACAGAACCAAATTAGTACAAGAAAGGAGCCAAACAGTTGCTAGGAAATACTCCAGCAGTGCACCATTTGCACGTGGACTGGAACATGTCCGTGCAACAACCCCCGGCTTACTGAAGGCTCAGCTGATGCATGCAAGGTTCACATCTAGTTTAATTTTGCTTTCTACTGCAGAAACCAAAGTATATGGGGGGGACATAAAAAACTGTAATGGAAAAGGAGGAAAAGAAGTAACTCCAATGCTTCCCAACCAGAGCTGAAGGCGGAGCACTGGTCTCAGCAGGAGACCCCAATCATGCGCACTTATTTCTGCCCCCAGAACGGCAATCTCAGCAGCTCTCCAGAAATCAGATCATCAAAAGCAATTCCCAGAGCTGGTGTATAATTAATCAGAACGTTTCCAACTGCTTCTGCTCGCTAAAGCCCATTGCCCAATTCCATAAATTGGAAGTCACACAAAATTATAAATGTATCAGCAAAGCTGCATTTTTAGCCCCAATCAGGTTAGATTAGATAAAATATGTGACTCTCCAAGAAAAAGGTACCACTGCCTACATGGTTTCACCTTTTTTTTGCTCTTCTTTCCTTTTAAGTGGTCTCAACTAAACTTAAAGCTTCCTAATAAGCGTGTTATAAAAAGTATTTTTAGAACACGATGCTGATGTCACACTTTTACCCCGTTTTTTTTTTTACTTCACCTTCTTCTCTCCCATTTAGAACTAACACCTTTGAAGGAAGAAGAGGACGCTCTTCTTTTCATCTGATGTAGTGTACAAATGATTTTGAGTAGTCCTTACGCAACACAGGAATAAATAACATTATCATAGTAATTTTGCCTTTACTAATTTACAGGGCAGCCATACAAGGAATTAAAAGCCTCCCAGCAAGTTTGCTGCTGGTAAAGAAGCAAAAAGCAACTTTTCTTGACAGAGCAGCACTCCTGTATTATGCTTCTGTAAACCTAACACTCCAGGGTTTGAGGAGCTGCTCTCTTTGATGACCATGGTACTGAGAGCTCGTGCCAACCGTGCCGCTCCAGCTTCTCATCCCACCAAAGCCACCTGCGCTGCCCGGTGAGTAACGCGCGCAGCACGGCAGCCACCACTTCCATCAAACAAAACCATGCTGCTCTATTAGAGCATGCGTTTCCGGCCACGTAACGCAGATAAGAACATGTGTTTTAGGGATACGTTACAGAAAGGAATGCCGGCGCTTACCTGTACAGCGCATAAACCTCTGCATCCATAAAATAAATGTCATATTTCTTCTCATGCTGCAGCTGGTTAAGTGCTATTGTTGAGAAGGACGTAAGCTTCCGTCCGAAGACAACCTGTGGGCAACACAACGCGGGAATCAGACAGGGAACACGTGGGCTGCACGGCTGTTGGGATTACAGACCGGCTCCTCAGCACAAACTTTGTCAGGGACCTCCTCATAGCCTAAGGCTTGGACAACACGCCCCGAGCCGTGCCAGGCCCAGCTGCTCGTCACCACCAGCTACTGCCCCCACGACTGTCAGCAAAGACTGTCAGCAAAGCAGCTTGACGGCTGCTTATCAACCTCCAGCAGGAGCACCAGGCGGAGGGGGGTGGGACCAGCCTGGTCTTTGGATTTTGAACTGGGTTAGGAGACTCTTTTATGATGCTTTGCTACCGCAACCACGCTGAGAGTAAATATCTGCCAGCAATTCAACCCATTCTGCAGCAAGTGTCTGTCCAGAGCCCCACGCTCAGCTGCCTCCTGGCAGCAGACCACCCAGACTTAGAGCCTGATAGTGAGAAGTGGCAGCACTCAGAGCCTGACTGGGAAACCACGGCTGCTTCTTTCCTGTCTCACCTGGAAAGTGAGAAACAGAACACTAGCTCCCTTCCCAAAGTATTTGTACCCCTTCCAAGGGAACCTGGCTGCTCCCGGTGACCGCCCTGCACCCTGGGCGGCACAGCGCAGCCACCGGCAGTGCTGCGTCCTTCCTGAGAAGTCTCGTGCCCCTCGATGTGCTACAGCACCCCCCCCACTTTGGGAAGTGCTGGTGGGGCAGCAATATTGATGGAACAGCTGGAATTCCCTGCGGCAGCTCAGGAAGGCTAAGACACAAATATGCTAATCGTCCTGAGCAGTCACCGCAAATACAATAACTCTGGAAATGCTTACAGCCTTAATAAAAGGATTCCATTATATACTACACGTGCAGTTCAGTCGTGTTAAGTCACTCCTCTACCCCTGTTGTGCTGAAATACCTTGGAGCAAGTTGTGTGCATGTTCTTTTTTAAAGCTTTCTTTACAGCCAGGCTACTATTAAGTTAACCAAAGTGTTTTTTATATATGCACAGATACACACACCTCTCTGAATACCAAGCTTAAAATAAAGAGAATACAAGTCTAAGTCTGTTGGATAAATGCCTAACTTCAGCTGTTTAAAAAAAATAGTTTCAGTAAAGCTCTCTAGACATTTCACCTCAACCTGAAGCGCATTTTGGAACAGAGGAATGGGTCACAGCAAAGCAGATTTTATCACAGGAGTTCAACACAACGCGAAGTAAACACACCGACTGATCCCCCACGCCTCATCCAAGTATATGTCAGGGTTGCTTTCCAGGTCAAGTAATCCTTCCTAACTCCAGCACAGCAATTACGCACCACTGAGAGCACACATTACCATAACAAGTATATCCTGCTTTCTCCTCCATCCTGCTCCGTGGTGCCAGCCATCTTCGGAGCTATTTCCATTTCCTCTGGATGTGGCACTTACCAGGTCAATCTACACGGATCAGTACAGCACCAGCTGAGGTCTGGCAGAGCTGTCCTTGCCTCTTCTAATTCCACACACACCATGCAAATGAAGAGACCCTGTGTTAGATCCTACTTATAGGACCAGTTCGTTTAAGGACAGTCCAGATGCGGTTCATGGCCCCCAGAATCCTTTTTCTTTCCTTGGGGCAGACGGGTGCACACATAGAGCAGCATTACGGCACCGCTTAAAGATGAGGGGAAAAAGAGCCCAGCCATTAGGAAGGACCTCTCGGGCAACTCTAACAGAAGGATCGCTTTTAACAGTTAACACATGAGAGAAAAAGGTGGCTTATGAACCAAAGTTCAGGCCACATAACGCAGCAATTATTACAAACCTGGGAAGACCTCAAGATTAACAGTCCATCTGTGACCCTAAGACAAGCAGCGTTAAGGCAGAAGAGCAACATCACAGTTGGCTTCTCCGAAAACACAGCAGAGGCAGAGCAGCAGCTCCCCAGAGGATGATCAGAGACAAAAATCACTTAAATTTCTATCTTTCTCTACACAGAGGCTACTCATGCGCTACTGAGGTCAGCTTAAAAAAAACACATCAACATTTCTGGCCTCCACAAAGTCTGAGGATCTTGAGCGTGCAGCCTCAGGGATCTTCAGTCCCTCCAAACTACTTGAACAACACGAAAAGCAGCCAAAGTAACCAGAATTAGTGGGGGGGGAAGAGGGGTGTCTCCTTTTGTCACAGGGGAGAGGAAGAGCTCCCCTGGCAGACTTATTTTACTTCATTTCCTGAACCCCCTCAGTGTGATTTCTCGCACAATGCTAGCAACAATTCTTTTCTTCTAAGAGGTTTTCTTTCTTTTTCTTCTAAAAGCCTTCTCCTCTAAAAGCTTTTCTTTTTTCACATCAGTTCAGACACGAGTATTTGTCTCTCCCAACACCCCTGAACAAAGTTTCTTCGCCCGGCCCCTACTGGCACCAGACCCCCCGCTCCATCCCCGCAGTGAAACCACCGACTCGGGGCCACTTCCCCAAAGCCCTGCCAGGGGGTCCCGTGCCACAACACCCCCCGGCGGAGAAGCGGCACCGGGGGGGGGGGGGGGGGCTGCTCACGGAGCACCCCCACACCCCCGCAGCGGGGCTCTCACGCCAGCAGGACCCGGAGGGGACCCGCGGGGCGAAGGCCCTGAGCTCGGAGCCCCAACCCCCCCCGAGCCCCCGGAACCCGGCCGGGGGCAGCGCCCGGCCCCGAGCCCTCGGCGGGGCCCGTCCCCGGCCCCCGTCCCCCGTCCCTCAGCCCCGCGGCGGTGCCGACCTGGCGCAGCTCCTCGCGGCACACGGCGCAGTACCGCACGCCGCACAGCGCCCGCATCCGCACGGAGCAGCGGTAGCAGATGGGGTGGTCGCAGCGGCCCAGCGCCACCACGTCGAGCTCCCCGCAGCACAGCACGCACGGCCCCTCCGCCGGCCCCGCCGCGCCGCAGCCCGAAGCCGAAGCCGGGCCCGGCCCCGAGGCCGCCATGGCGGCGCCCACCCCGCCGCGGCCTAGGCCCCGCTCCGCCTAGCAACCGCCCGCGCCACCGAGACGCGGCCTAGAGCGCCGCCCGGCCCGGCCCGCCGCTGACGACGCTCTGGCCGGCGGCCGACCATAGAGAGCGGCGCCCGCCCGGGCTGGCCGTAGAGACCCCGCCTAGAGCGCCGCGTCACCGCCCCCCCCCCCAACCATTACCCTCCGAGGGCGGCCCGCGGCGCCACGCCGCGTGACGTCACGCGCGTCCGCCAGCTCCGACCATAGAGAAGGAGGGGCAGAGCGCCGCCCCGGCCGGGCCCTTACACGCCCCCTCTGGCCGCATCTCGCTGCTCCGCGCCGGCCGCTACCGGCACCCGGCGGCGGGCCCTCGGCGCCCCGGGGCCTGCGGCGGGGGTTTGGCCTCCCCCGGCCGGGGGCAGCGCCGTGAGGGACGCGGGAGGCCTCAGCCCTGCCCCGCCCCGGCCCGGCCCTGTCACACGGCCGGTGGCAAAGCGGGCGTCAGCGGCGCAAAGACACCACAAAAACAAGCGAAAAACGTTAAAAATGCAGCCGAAACACTGTGGGAAATCATAATTGCGTACGCTAGCACACGAACGGGGCATGTCCGCACCGACGCGCGTTACACCGCCTCACAGGGCGCCGCCGCTGCCGGGCCGTGTGGTACCGCAGCGCTCGGCCCCCGGTACCGGCACGCGGCGCGTCGGGTGGTTCGGTAGCGAAACGCAGCTCCTGCCCCTGCTTTGGGGGCCGATCCCGTATTTTACATATGTCTGCGTGTCACAGACAGAGCTGCGGCGCCTCAGACAGAAGGGGGTGCTCCAGGAGCGCGCAGAGCGGCCGGCTCAGCAGCCATGTTCCTCTGGAAGGCAGCTCGACAACCATAAAAACTGTCTGCGTGCAGCGCAGGGCACCCGCACAAACAGTTCTTCCAACTTCTGTATCTCCCGACTTTTCCGTAATCTGGATTCCCACAAAATGACCTATCCGGGGTCACTTTCCTTTCCACTCGTTAAAAAGGAGAGCAGATCCCTTTCAAACGCGGGACCTTGGCTGCTAGATCTAGCTAAACAACTCTCAAGAAACTCCGAGAGCGTGGCGTGAGGCGCTGGCTCTGCCACATCACCGCGTGTGTCACCAGATGAGCATCACGTCACCCCGATCAGCAAACATTCCTGGAGTCCTATCCCCTGAGTCAGAGGCTGCCATCTGTCCTAGAAATGACAAAATGGCCCGGTTTTCCTGGGCTCCTCCCGTGCCCTGCAGAGCTGGTGTCGGAGGGCGGCTGAGGAACGGTTCCGGGACACGCGATGCCTCAGCGAAGCCGGTCAATGGATGCTCGGGTTACTTGGTGGCACGATATGACAACTCGTAAAGAAAAAAACATCCCAAAATAAAGTCAGTTTTCTAGCAAGGGAAATGATAATAAGCCACATTAAATCACACATTAAAATGTACCATAAATTTTTAGGACCTACTCTCGTGCGACACCGCTAGCTGGAAGACTGGACGAGCAGCACTTCCATCATTCCGATCTGCTTTCTTTTCACTGAATTCCTTGTCATTTGGGTTAAAAGAGGGTCTTCATTTCTGTGATGCATAAACAATTATTTTAGGACAAAAAACATAGCGAGTTCGTTAAAATGTGTCGTGATGTTATTTAGTCCAAAACCATCAGCATTTAAGAACATCTGCAGTAGAATAAATAAAGTAATAGATTAGATAAGTATTTTGGAAAGCAGATAAACTAAGTAATTCAATATTTGGGGTTTCTGGATACAACAGGTAATATTTACTTTCTCCCAGAGAGACCCATTTATCACACTTCACAGTAGAGAGTAGATAATACATGTCTTTTCGGTAATCAACATTAAAGTGTGTTTGGGTGGGGCTATATTAAATAACTAGGAATGACTGAGGATGTTGGCTGTAATTACTTCAGGAAATGTACCCCCCCTCTGAATTAATGATACTGTTGAAAATGTTTTTGTGTCAAAACTGCATCACACAATTTTGGAGAGCAATTAGCATGAAATGAGATGGAGGCTGCTGACAGTAATGTGCTGTCTTAAGTGTCACTCGTCTGTGAAATTACGCAAGTACCCCAGCGCCATGGCTGAGCATAGGATAATAAATATACCTGCATAATTAGCCTTAAAAGTGACATTACTCATCACAATGAACATTGTGACAAAGCAACTGGCCAGAACCGGACTTTGTACTTTACAGATTTCACCCCAAGGGTCTCAGTTTTGTGGGTAGGAGCAGACCTGAGGCACCGCTTCCCGCAGGCCCGGAGCGCTGAGCACCTAATCCTGCGAACTGCGGCCCTACAAGCGTGCTTTTCCCATCAGCGGCCTGCGTGATGTTCCTGGTGAAAGGAAGCACCTGGCTCTTTTCCAGGGTGCCACGGCGGCTTGCAGGCAGCAGCCCTGGCAAATCATCAGCTGGGGCATTTTCTGCTTCTCAGATGATAGTTACTATAATCAGTATGGAGAAGGAACTGCTGATGGTTTCGTGTCCCTTTGCTGAGAAGCTAAACTTCCATCAGCAACGCAAGCTCAAAAGGTTGTTTTTTTTTCCTAGGAGTCGGACTTTGCAGTCTCACAAAGTCCTCAACTTTAAAGTGGATCCAGGAAGTTTATTTTGAACAAAGAGCATGTAAGGTTATTAATCCTTCCAGTGCAAGATGGGAGGCCAGATCCAGACTGTCCTCTACAAGTAACCGTCTGATGATTAAAACAAACCCGGTCCACGTGCTTCTGGCACGCTGCCGATGCAGCCTTCGGCAGAGGTTAGGTCTCCTTAACTCATGCCTCCGGTCCTTGCTCCATGACACTGCCAAACAGCAGGTCTGAACAACCCTGTGTGATGTTGTAAAATGTAAGAAAAAAATTATCCGTGCCATTTCACTATTATTGCAGAAGATGCTACTGCTTTCTTGATGTCTGGACCTTCAGCAAGTCGGAGAATTGCTAAAAAGCTGATACTCGGTCTTTTCTCCAAAGTTGGTTTTCAACTCATTGTCATTCTGAAAAATCATACTGCCAGTGTGTGTGAGTCATGGGTGTAGATTAATTTATTTCACAGTGCAAAGAGGTTTTTATAATACTCTTTCAATGGATTGAATCATTCTTCGCTGATGACTTAAGGATGCTGTTTTATTTCTCTCTGGATTGCAAATGGAGTCTGGATCTCATCACTAAGTGTGACCCAAAACTATAAAGAAATATAATCATATATAATTAACTAGGCTTCGGTGTATCATTTCTTGGTTGGTACTTAGTTCTATGTGTTGTCAAGATGGCAATGTTTTTGTCCCAAGATAAAGGGTTAATAATGATGCTAGTGGTAGTTAATTTCCATGTTTAATTGCTAAATATTACATGATAATCTCAGAAGAAAAAGGCACTCTTCAAGTCATTTAATCAGCAATAAATATACTTTGGAATAATTGATAACTCTGCAGATGAGTTTTCTTCATAGATTTTTTCAAATCCATTTTACTCAGAAGAGCATCAGATCAAATATTTATAATTTAGCACTAAAATACTGCCAAAATGTAGACCTAAAGGTTATGCCTTTAGATTAATTTCACACTCACAGCTTGAGGTGGATGCGGTTCATTTGCAGTGAAGATACTTAGTGCATAGTAGCGAGATACGCTTTCATTTGACAAAGTTTCTGTTAAAAGTGACAATTTTCTCAGAGCTTAATATATTTTTAAAGTCTCAGGCACTCTGTTTAGCTGCAAAGGAGGTAGCTGGGTCTGTGTTTCTCCCTCTGCTTTGTCCAGGAGCGTGCCAGTGGCAGCGGTCCAGCGTCAGCAGTGGCCCAGCCTCTGCTGTCACCTCGTCCTGCGGCCAGCAGCGCCTGGCAGCGCGGCGGGGCAGGGTCAGCAGCCACCCTGCCCTTGCAGGGTGCTGGCTTCTGTGACTGCAGGGCCTGGAGGTGGAAGCTGAAGCTTTGTATGAGCACGGGGCAACACCGGGCTCCTCTGTCCAGCTGGGCTGCAAGCTGTGCAGGTTCCTCACTTCGAGGCAGGCCTAAATATACAGCCCTGAGCATCCATAGTCTTTGGAGACTCATGCATTTTTCTAATCATTTTATGCTATTATAAATTCAGCATTGTTTGTCCCAAGCACACCGCGTTGCCTTCCTCCAAGACGTCCCCTCTTGTCAGGCCGTGCACGCTGGAACCAGTTTTGCAGCATTTCAAGGTGCGCAGGTGTCAGTGGGGTTTGGCCACTTTTTAGTCTCAGTTTTGGATCAAACATACCAACGGCTGTGTCTGTGAGACTGGAAGAAAGGTGGCCTGTTATTTTCCCACATTTAAAAAATATCCCAGCCTGCAATTATTAATCACACCGGTTGTTCACCTGTTTTAACGGAAGCTTGTTTTTCTTTCTACAAGATCAGTTGCACAGGCATACGAAGGCTTCAGCCTCTCCATTTGCCAATAGGCACAATGCACTTTGTAAGATTTCAGATTTCACCAGGGAATTTTCCTCCAAATTCTAAATGTGAGAAAAAAAACATAATTTAGTGCTACAAGCTTTTCTGAAAAGCGGTGGTTCCTTAAAGAGGGAGAGGATGAGCAGGGAGGGGAGCTATCCTTAAAGCATAAATAGAGGTACATGCTGGGAAGCAGAGTTGTATTTTAAGGCATTCGTAAGCATTAGCCTAGTGATAGAGTTTTCTTTAGCAACTGCATGTTGGAGGATGAGAGCACACTAAGTGCAGCTAACAGAAAGCACAGTACCTCGACGGGAATTCAAAGAAACAGCAGGGGGAAGAAGCGGCATTAAGCTTTCAAGGTGAAGAGCCAATGTGCAAATTCCCAGAACAGGAAGAGGGCCTCCAGAGAGCTCTCGGCTTTCAAATAACGTTAAGGCAGCTAACGTAAACGGACAGAAGCAAAGCAAAGGCAGCACCGAGCTGCCTCCTGCCTGCAGTGAGGAGCAGAGCTCGCAGGGCCGCGGGACCAGGCAGTGCGGGGGCTTCGGTGGTGCTCAGGAAGCTGAGCCATGACCCAGCCGCCAGCCCCCGGTCAGCCCTGGCAAATGCCTGGAGGTCTAGGTGTGCTTTTTCAGACTGGAATGTATTTGCACCCCCCTTTTACACTGGGCAGGCTCCGAAGGTGGAGGGTCACACAGCAAACAGCCGCTGGCTCCGGGAGCGCAGCTGGGAGCTCCTGGCTCCTCATCCTGGCCAAGCAGACCACTTTGAAGGATGTCAGGTTTTTTGTGTGCTGCTGGATTTTGGGGGCGTCCATCTCGCACCCACAAGGACTGCATAAATAACTAAGAATTGCATGCCATCAGTGTAGGACATTGTGCTTCTTCTTATTGCAACACAGTTGTAGCACATTTGATTCCACTTGTAAGGATGGCCCAGGAATAGGACTGTTAATGTGCCTCCTTTTTGATATCTCAAAGGGTTTTACAAATATAGCTCTTAATCCGGCAGCGTTCATGCCAAACCAAACACACTCCACCTGTGCAGAGTTGCTTGAAGACAAATTTTGTTCTCAGCTATATGCCTTGGAGCCCTCTGCTCCAATTATCTTACACACATATAATTGTGTGTACAATATAGCCTCAGCTAATTAAATTTCAGGAAAATAGGAGAGCACTTCAGCGTTGTGTGGGATTTGGTTAAGAGATCTCAGAGCTGTCAAAGAAAAGATTCATCTCACAACTCTTCCTCCTTACAGTAAACATGCCTCAGATCGGAGCCAAATATACTCTGCACTTCACACATCTGGGTATTAGCTCACTTTCATTATTGTAAATTACTTCCAGGAGAAAGACTGAATCATGGAATGGAGGGGGCTGAGAAATCTGCTTGCCTTAGAGACATTCATTTGATGTCATCTTTTTTCCCCTGCTCTTTTACCTGCTTTTCGGATTTTCGTCTTTGTTGCTTCCTTATTGCTTTTCTAAGGCAATATTGTCATAGCACATCCTTGCGATTTTTTCATCATGATCCATTGGTGCTGCTATGCCGTGTCCAAACCACACTATGATGGCATTGCTTCAGCCCTTGAGATGTTTAGAGGCTCTCCTAATATTCTGCCAGCGATTGGAGGCAAAAGAGGCCAAACAGAGGCCTGGACGTGCGGGTGATCCGCTCCTTTCTGACAGCCCATCCCTCCACACAAGTGGCCCCATCGGAGCCAGGTTCATGTGTCTGAGTCACGTAGGAGTTGCGGGACCGTGCCCGTGCTTGCGAGATGCCGGGCTGCTTCGTTATGAAGTGACCAATTAGCCCGGCGCGGTGGGCAGTGCAGGGGCCTGGGGCTGCACCTCCGCTCGGGTTTTGCCTCTGATCAGCAGTTCAGCTATTCCCTCTCCGTACCTCAGTTTTAAGCAGAAATCATTCCACTGACTCAGCTGGGTGCAATGGGGCTTAATTGTTGTCTATAAAGGGCTTTGGAATCCGAAGTGATCGACGCCTTTGAGCGTGTGTGCAATTAGGAATTGCGTGCCGCGCTGTGGGCTCAGCTGCGGGGCCTGAGCGAACAAACAAGTTCATTTGCCTTGGAATGGCAAACGTTGGGAAACTATGCAAAAGTACTCTGAGTCGGGCTTTTTATTTTTATTTTCTTTTTTTTTGAAATGTAGTGCTAATGGATCCATTGTTTCACGTAAAGGTTTCTACCACTTTTGTTATAGTGTGTGTGACATTCACAGTACTCTTTGTTCCATTAGCAAAGTAATTTGAGAGAGTTTATTATCCTTTGGAGACTTCACTGCTTGCTGCTTAACTTCCATGTGATTGGACCCTGGAAAAATCTCTTAAAATAGTGCACGAGCCTAAAAATAGTGATGAATTAGTCGTTTCTTAGGAATAAAATAATTAATTTGGCGCACTTTGGAAGATCTGAAACGTTAGGAAACACCACTCACTGCTTCCTCTTTCTCTTCAGAGCCACCAAAGCACGCGGAAGGCTTTATGGTGGAGTCAAGGTGCCTCTCGCCTCGCAGTTTGAAATCGTAATTTGTTTGTATCAGCTGCAGTTGCTTTACTTCAGAGGAACAGAGAAATAGCATTTAATCAGCATGTTCTGAATCACTGGTGAAAGGAATCGCTCCCTAATCTGAATTTATTGCACCGGGCCACACTCTAGATGCGAGGAAATGGCACACGGTGTTGTTATTCCTGGGCCCAGCAGCCGAGGCTGCCTGCCGTGTCGGTGCCCGCGGGACTGCGCCCGCCTGGGTCCCACCTCGCTAAGCGGCTCGTGCGCCCCGCTGAGCGAAACGCGCTCGCTCTGATTCACCGAGAGAGCTCAGCGGTGGGCTGGCTGCTGGAAAGCGTCAGGGTTCGCTGAGCCACACGTGTGGGAATATTTTCTCCTTGCCATTAAGCCTTCAGTCACTCGGGGCTGAGGCAGCGCTGCAGGCAGCGGCGGCGCGAGCTGGGGAAAGTCGGTGAAGGGTGAGCCGCGGCACCGGGGCGTGCAGGAGGAGACGGAGAGCAGGGCACGGCTGCTGTCCCCCGACACAAGGGGTGTAAACCGTGCTCACCGCTACAGGGGGGACCTTCGGTGCCAGGCCGCTCACTCCCTGAGCTTCAAACCCCATGCGAAGGGCAACCCTCAGCAGCAGCGCCCTGCTTGGCACAGCCTCGGGGAGCCTTCCTGCCCCTTTACCAGCCTCGTTGCCCTCCTCTGGGTGCTTCCAGGGACCATACCAACATTTTTATGTTGTGGAGCCCGGAGCTGCACGCAGCATTCAAGGTGAGGCCTGAAAAAAAGAGGATGGCTGCAGCTAAGCGGGCTGTGGGTCTGCAGAGAGCTCTGTGGCCAGAGGAGGGCAGGTTCTGTACCAACCTACGAGTCTCCTCATCCAAAATGGTCTTGCCTCCAGCCTGTCATTGAACTCCCACAGGGAGATGCTGGAGAGGCCAAATGGCCAAAAAGTGTCATATACAGAATGAGCAGTAATGACCAAGTGTGGCAGAGGCCCCATCACCGGGCTGGCCTCTTAAATTGCTTTGTTTTCATGCTCGGATGAGTTGCTAACCTTCCAATAAACACCAGAGTCATTATAATAAAAATGTGGAAAATGCTATCATTAAACCACACCGGTTTATTTTTCAAGTGCCTCTTTCTGGGACATCAAATTCATTTAGATCATTCTCAAAAGCCACAAATCCTGAATGGGTGCAGTAATGTGTGTGGTGGGAGGCGAGAGCACAAGGCACATTAAATTGGGTAGAGGCAGGGCTCTGACAGGAGAGCTCGGCTGGGTTTATTGCAGGGGGTTAAGACGTGACGCCTCGGGCTGCTCACCCCTCTTGCCCCCAGTTTTGCAGACTGAAACCCCGGTTCGTGCCCTGACGTCTCAGCTCGAGCCCCGTGGTGGAGACGGTGCAGGAGACAGAGGAGGCAGCTCTTGGAGAGTCCGAGCAGTGAGCAGTGACCAGGAGCCAGGGCTCTTCCTATAGCAGAGCCTTCCCCTCACAGAAAGACACGTTTTGTTCCAAAATAAAGCAAAAAGGCCTTAGATTCTTTCAGCTGCAGAGCCAGATGGTTAGATCCCACTCCCCATCACCTCTACAAGTTCGGAATAACTTCATCGAGGGTTTGCCTGAGCACTGGGGAAGCTGAGCAAAGTCTTGGCTCAGTCTCCGCGTTGTTGGCAAATGTGGTGCTGGGGCTAATTGTGTTAATTAAGTGAAAACATAGACGTGAGGTTTTTGAAAGAGCTTGAGGCTGGCTGGACTCTGCTCAGATGTAAACAAGCGCATGTAGCTTATAGAAGTGACCTAAAAGGCTGAAATCCTGAGTGAGCCTGCACTAAACTTTCACAGGAGCCAGGCGTTGTTCAAAAGCTCTTTGTCTGCCAAGAGGAATCAAGATTTTGTTCATCTGAGGAGTTCCTGGCACGAAGGCCCCCTCGGAGCAGCACAGCATGATCGATGTGTCCACGGGCGTGCTTGCAGCGTCTGCAGAAACATCAGTTCTGTGAGCGGGATAGGGTTACCCAGAATAGAAATAGAAGATAAATTGCTTCTCAGCTGTTTTGTTCCTATGATATCTGAAAATACTTGGGAGGGGAAGTGTGCACTGTGCTAGGGAGCCGGAGCCTTCACGCACTGGCTTGGAGCATCTCGAGGTGCCACGCACAGGTCGTTCGGTGCACGGGGAGGAAAGGGTTCGGTTCAGCTCCCGGAGGGTTTATCAGCATTACAAGTTATTCAAGTTATGCCAAAAATACACAGAAAAGACACTTCAGGCAGAGCTCTAGGAATGCAGAAATCTTCCACTCCTGGCAGGAAGCTTGAGCCCACGTTTGTATGTTGATGCAGCCAAGCACAAGCTGCTGAGCTGCCGGCTCGGTTTGGAACCGGGGCAGGGTTGGAGACAAGTCTCTGCCTTTTCCAGACCCCAGCACCGGGTTGTTCAGAAATGACACTGCTCTCGGGCGGGAGGAGGTATAATGGCTTTTTATTGAGTGAAATAAAGCTGATAGCGCGTGTCCCATCGTGAACTGGGGTTTGGTGACCAGGGATGCGATGTGATTGTCTGTGTGCTGTACTGATGGCCTTCATTAATGGCTCTATTGAAACAGGGAAGTGCTGAGGCCATTCATAATTTCCAGAGCACTCAAAGTGTGACAAAAATAGCCTGTCCATCAGTGATCTGCTCAGTGGAAGACGGAAGCCTGGCTCCATCCTTATGGTAAACCTGGGTGCTTCCAAGAAGTTGTGCCATGACTGAATTCGACTCTCCGTGTCTGGATCAATAACAAAAATGTTTTCGGTTCTGCAAGCACGTGACTTCTTACTCTCAGCTCAGGAAGAGGCAAGAATGCCCTTCAGAGCATCCAGGAATTTCACTCCCTCCTCACCTTTCCTGAACAGGAAAAAAGTGAGGCTTTGCGCTGACCCATTTACACTTCCCCGTGTCTCAATGCTGCTTTGCAATTTTGCTCAGCATCCCTGGGCAGAGGGGCAGGGTGGATGCTGGTTCAGAGGGAGCCCGACGGCGGGCAGCAGGCTGCCCACATGGGAACACATTGAAATAGCAACACGGGGAGGTGAAATGGGCACACAGGAGCATGCAAGATGCTGAGAACAAAATTAATCAAGTTACCGTGCGGCCTGAAGAACAGAAATGATTTAGTCATAGTTCAGGGTATTATGCCAAGAAATTGGGTAATAAACTCAGTAAGCAAGAGGAACTGGAATTGCTCACCAATGAGCATCAGTATGACCTACTTGGTTTTATCAGGGAATCTGGGGGGAAAAGTCAGCTGACTGAAAGGGCAAAACTGGTGGTTACAACCCGTAAGAAGAACTGAGCTGCTGAAGAGGAGGGGGAGCAGCACTGACAGATCCACTGCAAGCAGCCGTGAACACTTTGCTGCAGGAGAAAGTGCAAGTGGCTGCTTGCTCCAGCTCGCTGCAGCTGCTGAATCACACGAGGGAGCAGAGCAGCCAGCTCCTTGCATCTCTCCAAAATACCTACAGACAAAACATCGTGTGGTCGCAAGGTTTCCATCCAGGCAACGTACTGCAGGAGGCTGCAGGACTGGTGTTACTGGACCCTAAACACTCACGATTAACGTGTGTAACAAGTGGCACCAGAGGACCATTGGAAGGGGCTGAAATTGTCGGGTCCTGTCACTTCTCTGGAGTGTGAAGGCTTCAGGGAGGGGAGCACAAGCTGGCAGGCATCCCAAGGGAATCCCCAAGAGCAGGCTGTGATCCCCTGGGTAGCATTCGTAGCGGGGCGAGCTGTGCACGAGCACAGCAGCCCCCAGAGCCCCCGGCACAGGCACGGTGTCTTCTCTCTTCCCACTGCTTTGCACCTCTTTAGCGAGCCAATTTTGCCCTGCACCATGGCAAGTTCAGAGGCACTGAGAAGTGCCCTGCTCGGAATTAATCTTGCTGAAAACCACCGGTTTCTTCTTACTTACAGTTCCTCCAGGGCGTGTTCCTGTGCCTTGCAGCTCGTCCCTCTCTGGGCAGTGAGGTGGGGGGCGCGGATCTGGGGACTCTGGGGGTCCTCACTTGCGGTCAGTTTGAAACCTCTCTCTTCCTCCAGCACTAAATCCTGCTGCCGTCGGGCAGGTCCTTGGGGTCTTGGGGGGGGGGATGCTGAGCTGAAGAGAGCTTTGTGGGGCTGCAGGGGTGGCGCAGGGCTGCGGAGGGACGCTTGGGGCCGGGAGGGGGCTGCCCAGGGGCTCAGGGATGCTTGGGGCGGTGCAGAGGATGCCGGAGGCTGCGGCGGGGGCGCGGGGGGCAGCGGGGGGACGCCCGGGGCGGCGGGGGGATGCTGCGGGCTGGGAGGGCTGCTGGGGGCCAGGGGAGGGGAGGCCGAGGGGCGGCGGGGGGGAGGTCCGCGGGGCGGCGGGGGGCTGCGGGGCGGAGCCGCGGGGTGCCCCTCCCGGCGGCGCTATAAACCGGCGGGGCTCGGGCGCGGGGCTGCCTTCGCTGGGGCACCCGGGGCCGGGGCGGCCGGGAAGCCTGCTGCCCGCAGCGATGGCGAGGGGGCGGCTGTCGGGGGGCGCCTGGGGGGCCCTGGTGCTGCTGGGGCTGATGCTGCCGGCGGCCCCGCCGGCCGGCGCTTGGTACAAGCACGTCGCCAGCCCCCGGTACCACACGGTGGGGAGAGCCTCGGGGCTGCTCATGGGCGTCCGCCGCTCCCCGTACCTCTGGCGCCGGGAGCTGCCGCCCGAGCCCCCCCGCCGCCCCGGGGGTCCCGCGCCCGCCGCCCCCCAGCCCCCGGGCCGCCCCGACGGGGGGTCCCCGCCGCCCGCCCCCCCCCCCGCCGCCGCCGCCGCCGCATCCCGGTCCCGGCCGCCTCCTGCAGCGCCTGCTCCGGCGGGGCTGGGGCTGGGGGGGGCCCCGACCGGCCCCCGCCCGGCCGCCGCCCGCCGCCCGCGGAGCTCAGGTAAAGCGGGACCCGACGGCAGGGCGCCGGGAGGGGGCGCGGGGACGGGGCGCGGGGATGTCCCGCTGCACCGGGCCGGGGAGGTGGCGCTTTGGGGTGCGGGAGCCTTGCTGCGGTCCCCCTGCGGCACCCTGGGGGGCTGGAGGGGTGCCAGCGGGTGTCTGGGTGCGGGAGCCTTGCTGCCGTCTCCCACCGTGCAGGCATCGGGGGTGGGGGGTGGGGGGGACGCCCGGTGGGAGAACAACCCGAGCAGAGACCCCACGGCATCGCCGGGCTGCGGGGAGATGCCCCCTGCACCAGGGGGGATGCCCCGGCTGGGGAGTGGGGAGCCGGGACCCCGCGGGACAGCCCGCGCCATGGGGGGGTTCCAGCCTGGCTGCGGTCGCGTGAGCTTGCGGAAGTCTCCGCTGCGTCTTGAAACTTGGACCCCGAGGTCCCAGCAGGATGGAGCGGGCAGCCCAGGCTTCCTCCCGGTGAGATGCGTTCGGAGGGGCTGCACCTGGGTCTGGGGGCAGAAAAAGGAGCTGGGGGATTTCTGTGCCCCTGTTTGGGGTATCCCAAACCTGCACCCTGCAGGGACCGAGCTGTCAGTGCCATGGAGGGGTGTTTGTGGTGCTGGAGGTGCTGAGGAGCTCCCGGCATCACCCCTCTGCAGGACCCCTCTCCCTGCCCTCTCCGCTTGGCCAAGCTGCGTGGGACTGCTTTGGGGCTGTGTCCAAACATTAAATCTCTTTTCCCGCATGCAAAGCAGGAGCCAACATCCGGCTGAAATCCAGGGATGCTTTTAGATGTTGGATCGGCCCCGAAACACGTAGCCATGTTCCCATCCACACCCCCTGCCTTCATTTTTTGGAGGCACTCTGGGATTATTAACTTCTGGGGAAAGCCCAGGCAGGTCAGCTCAGCCGGCCCCTCCGGCAGCCTGGCTGGAAGCACGGACAAAGCCTGTGTCGCGGTGAGGGCGCAGCGCTCTGATTCCGCAGCAGAATCTCCACGAGAGCCTTGTAGCAGGTCCCAGCCCGGTACCTGGGTGTTCATACGGGTGCTTGAGCCGTGGGGCTTGATTTGTGTGCGCTGTCTCTTGTGGGAACAGAAGGGGTCTGCAGTGCTGGTGGGGAAGCTCTGAGCCCACGTCGTGAGTCCGTGGCTGGTTTTGAGCACTGTTTGGAGGGGAAATGTCCTCGTGGGGAGGGCAGAGCCGGGTGGTGGGGCCACAGCTGGATGTCCTGGGTAATAACCATGTAATAACGTGGGGTCCTTTTCTTCTTTCAGCCTCTCCCTATTGAAGACGTGGCTCTGCTCCGCTGAAGGGTCCCGGCAGGGATGCTCCGGGCACCGGAGGAGCACTGGCTGCCCGAGGTGGGGACTGTTTCCGTGGCTGGTGAGGAGGAGTTTCATCGGCGGCTCTCCGGGTTTCTGACCTCTCCGAAACCGTGCAGACAGCTGCGTTCAAAAAAAATCCGATTTTTCTTGCCCACTGTCCAGACACAGTGGTAAATTCATCTTGTTTTCAGGTCAACTTAGTGCTATAAACTTGGGGAGAAATAAAACAGGGAAAATATTTATTTTGTTTATTTTTTTTAGATTTCTGTACTAGCTTGTTTGCAATATAACACAAACATGTACTGTTTGCTTCCTAGGAACCTGCCCTCATTAAAATGAGAAATGATCAAAGGAAATGTGTTTCATGTTGCAATTTATTTTATTTTTATTTGATTTATTTATTTATTTATTTTTTAGCAGAAGCTGGCATTGCTCAGACAGGGCTCAGACACTTTGGTGTTCCGGTCACTCCCAGGTTTTTCTGATGTGATTTAACTCCTTGACAGAGTTTCTTCTGCAGCCGTACAGTGAAGCTCCTTTAGTGCCCATCGGGGAGTTACTGCCGGGGGGTTCTCAGCTAAGATGACCAAGTTTGAAATCTTTCCTGGACCCTGCTGAACGAAAGCTCTGCAAGTGCTCGCTGCTCTGGTTGCTTGTTTCTCTGTTTAGAGCTTAATTGTGAATTCATCTCTGCTGATGAAAGAGAAAAGCTGTTCCCCGCTAAAACAGGGTGTGGGCGCTGGGCCAGCGGGGGCGAGGCAGTAACACACGTGCTGGGATGGGTGCGATCTGGATTTTGGGGGGTCCGGCTGCTGTGGTGGGATCACAGCGCGGGGACAGCGGGGCTGCCTGCCGCCTGCTTCCCATCGGAAGGGAGAATCCCCGCTGGTGCCTGCCAGGGGGCATTTCAGCGTTTTGCACGTGAAGGATCGGTTTCCCCTCCGTGTCCCCTCTCTGTTTCCCCCACGGTTTCCAAGTTTGACAGATTCCTGCTCCTCATTAGCGCAGCACGGTACGCGGATGGCACAAATGGCAGATAATTGCCCCTAACCCATTAGGCTGTTGCACTTGAGCAGGGCCAGGGCTGCTGCAGTGCCAATCAGCCTCTGGAGTGGCCGCAGAGGCGGTTTGCTGTTCTCGATGGAGGTAAGTGGCAAAATGAGGTGGGAAACGTAAAGGTCAGCATCGCACAGGGGGGAGCACGGAGAGGGCGACGAAGGGCGATGTGACGAGGGACACGACTTGAGTGTGCTCCCACCCCCGTGCGTAGGAAAGAAGCACTCGTGTGTGTCGATATTGGGGCAAAACCAGCAGATGCTCAGTTAACCACAAGCCCTTTTACCTTGTAAAATATTCCTTCCTGCTGCTGCGGAGGAGCACGAGCTGATTCCCCAAAGGGAAAACTTTGCTGGGGCAAAGTAATTTCCCTTGTGCTCTCAGCTCTCTGGAGACATCTGAGCATTCCCTTGGGTCAACGATCCCAGTAAACAGGAAGAAACCTTACAAAGGCATTTAATTACCCCTCTCTGACAAGCATTAATCCAATCCCATCTTAAAGACAAGTCCCAGGAGAGCTTTGCCTCCATCCTGCCCACGGCCATGCAGATGCTCCGGGGTCTGTGTGCCTGGACCGGGGGGACCCTGAGACAAAATACAGCACCAGGGTTTTTTGGGGGAGGCTGCTTGTGGGGGGAACGGGGTGGCACCGGATGGCTTTGCCATGCCATCTTGTGGCCATGCCGATGCTGTGGGACAGGAGAGCTGGGAGCAGGGCAGGGGCTCTGAACCACGTCCCCATCCCAGAGCAGCCCTGGAGGGGGCAGCTCCCATGGGTGCCCTTCTGCCTGCATAGCCCCTGCCAAAACCGGGGGGCTGGGAGCTTGGGGCTGAGGCTGACCCGCGGCTCTGCGTGGGGATTGGGGTGGCACGCGGAGGAGCTCTGGAGCTCCGGGTCCCCATGCAGGGCCCGGGGAGCCTGGGCCTGGCTCCGGCCCCCGTACAGATCTATCCCTGCGATGTGGGAGCTCTGCAGGCCCAAAACGGGGGCCGGCTGACACAGTGAGGCTTTCCCAGACGGGGTGCTCCGTCACCCGCCCGTCGTGCCAGTGGGTGCCTTTTATTCCAGCCCAAGTGATGGGCGAATCCTGGGGGCTGCAGCACGCAGGAAGATGTCCCACCCCTCCTGGCCCGAGCCCGGGGCGGCTCCGCTTCCTTCCTGGCTCCCGGCCTCTCCCAGGAGGCCAGCGGCATCCACCAGGCCGCGGGCACGTGGGGCCGGGCCGTGGCTGCTCAGGTCTGGGTCAGGAACCGCAGCCCCGGAGGAGCCGACTCGGGCTCCTGCTTGGGGCTGTGCACACAATGGCTGCGGGGCCCTGAGCGCTCCGGGAGGAAGAAAACTCCCCGAGGAATTTCCTCCCCAATGGAGCTGCCCAGGAGCTGCTCCTCACCCTGCCAGGCCAGGGCTGAGCCCTGCTGTGTCAGGGCAGCTCCTGCTCGGGGCGGCGATGGGCTGGGACGGCGAGCCCTCGGCAGGGCTGGTAGCCCCGGTGGTGCGGGAGATGGCCCCGGAGGTCCCTGGGGACCTGATGCTGTGCCGTGCCCGGCTGTACTGGGATGTGCCAGGATGTGCCGGGCTGTGCCGGGCTGTGCCGGGTCTGCAGCAGGCGCGTTCCCAGCCCGCAGGCTGTCCACAGCCTCATGCCGACGCCGCTTTGGGGAATTGAAAGGCTGGAGATAAGGGCGAGGAGATGCAGAGAGCAGGGAGATAACGCTATCTCTGTGCTTTCGGCTTGGCCTATTTCAAAGTTGTTGGGAGGGCTGATAAGGCAACAGCAGCTCCGAGACGCAGGCAGAGATCTCCCTCGCTGAGCTGGAGCAGCCTGGGGCTGATCCCGGGAGCCCAAAGGGGAAACACCAGGGGCAGGACCCCCATGCTCCCATCCTGAGGGCTGGGGAGCACCGTGCCGGCCCCATGCCCATCCACGGTGTGGCTGAACGGCGACTTTCTCATCCAGCAGCAGCACTGCCGGCCTGGCCGGGCCTGGCAGTGACCTTGCGGGTGCATTCCTGCCTGGGGAGTTCCCCCCTGCCACGCTGCTATTTCCGCAGACGTGGGCACCTGCGCTGCGCCGCCACCAGCCTCGCCCGGGGTGGGTGCTCTGGGGATGGGTGCACCCAGGGATGGGTGCTCCAGAGCCCTCTGGAGGGCTCGGTGCTGCTCTCTCTTACATCCACTTTCAGTTCCGATTTACTGAGCCTGAAGCAAAGCATGCAATTAGCGTGCTGCCCTGGCTATTTAATAAAACGAACAGGGCTAATTACTTGCTAGCAGAGCCTGTTGTCTCTGGTGCTGGACTGAATTGAGCAGGGTGGTAATTGCTAGCATCTGGGAGAGGCACCGGGCATCCCGACGGGCTCGCTGAATCCCACTGCTCCCGGTGTGCCCGGGGCAGGGCAGCCCTGGGAGCGTGCAGCCTTGGGTGAGGGTCTGGGACCCGCCTGTGGGAATTCATGGCCCTGGCTGGAAATGTCAGCACCCGATTTTCCTTTTTAGTGTGCTGGAATGATAGGGACAAACACGTGGGGAGAGTGACAGATGTCTTCCCGGGGTGGTGGTTGGTACTTTCTGTGTTACACAGCACACACACACAGGTATTCCTCGGACGGGGACGGGCTGTCACCAGCCACGTCCCTGCACAATGCCAGGTGCAGTCGGTCTCTGTCTGGCGCAACACCTACAGCCCTGTTATCTGGTTGCAAATAACGACGGGCTCGGGCAGATTCCTATCTGCCAGCCCGTGAAGCAGGCACCCCCAGCTCCCGGGAGCACAGCTGAGCTGCCCGGACTTTTGCAACCCACAAAGCGTGTTATTAATCCTCCCGATGATTAATTCTCCTATCCCTACAAACCTCACCTGCAAAATGTTTACAGCTCAATAGTGCCACACACGGAGGCCTAGAGAAAGCGAGGCGGCGCGTTGCACAAGCCCTCCCCTCGCTCCCGGGGTACCTCCCGCAGCACAAACACACCGCCGGCCTTTCTCTGCTCCGTGAGAGCCCCGCCGGGACCACCGGGCACGGCCACCCCGCACGGAGCTACGGCAAACTGAGGGGGGAAGGCAGCTCAGGCTGTCACCGTGTCCGTGCCAGGGACGCCTGGCAAAGGCTGGGACTTCGGTTCTTAGCGCTCAGGGATAGTTGCACGAGTGGCAACGGCCCTCCGCAGCTGCCGGTGCGGGACCAGCAGGCACCACTGCCAGCTCTGGTCGGAGGGCGCTGGCAGGGAGGAGGAAGAGGCTGCGTGGGAGGAAGAGCATTGCCCCGTCAGCAGCTGCCTGCTCCCACAGCTGAGGTGGGACCGGTGTCTGACGAACGCTGCGTGCAGAGGAGGCGAAGGGAGCGCCGGTGTCGTGGCAGCTTGAAAACACCCCGCTGGTCGGGCCAGAAATGCCTCTCGGGTGGAAGATGGCCCAAAGGCACGTGCAAAACTTTCTTTGGAAGTACACGGCCCAGCGGCTCCGTCACCAGCCCTGGCAAACCGCCCTCCGCCTCCCGTCCTACTGCCCTTCCACCAGCTCAAAGCGAGCCGGTGGGAGCAGGCTCGGGTCGAGCAGCCGAGTCGTTGCCGATTTCTGAATCAGGCAGACCCTAAGCTATGAGCCTTAGAGATCCGCCGCTCCTCCAGCGCGGGGAGCCTGCCCGTCCGCCCGCATTTCTGCCGTTGTGAAACTTCTCGGAGCGCGCGTGTGTGCGTTTTGTGTCGGTTACGCAACGCTGCCGGCCCGAAAGCAAACAGAGATGGCACACAGGTGTAATTCCGTGACACCGCTTCGCGCAGCGCGGCGGGTGAATTACAGGCAGATGTCAAATCAAGAGCCTCAAACCCTCCCAGCTCAATTAGCACACGGGTCCCGAAAACTTCCCCAGCGTTCAGGTGAGCCCAATTAGGACGTAGCCGTTTGCATGAATCAACACACAGAGAGGTAAGTGGAAGGGAAAATCATCTGTGCAGTGTCTGCTGAGTCTAATCACGGCTCTGTCATACCAGAAGGTGCGGGAACCCCCCCACGGTCTCTCCTCCTCTTTTTTGGCCGTGGTGGGCCACAAATGGGCGGCTGTGGCTTGGGAAGCAGCAAGCTCACGTTGAAGGGGTTTGTACTGTGCAAGGGTGCACGCTTGTAGTTTCAATGTAGTTGAAACAACGTAGTTTCAAGTTCTTTCCAACTGCTTTACATGAAGCTGGATGCCTTTTGGGGATGATGAGTCTGAAAAATGTCAACAAATTCACGTTGTACTTTAGAAAATATTTAAGTTAAAAAATAAACATTTTGGGAAAGTGCAAACATTCCATTTTCACCTCTTTGAAATGATATTTCCCCCCTTTTTACTTTACAAGTCACCAACACTTTAAAAAAAATGCCCCAAAGGGTTAAAATGTTCTGTCTGACCACCCAAAAGATTTTCTCACTTGTGCTTTTATTGCACTGAATAAAAAGAATAACTTTTTTGTTCAAATAAACTTGAAACGATTCCTTCGCCTCTCCCCCTCCCTCCAGTTTTTTGGTTTGGCCACTGAGTGGAAAAATCAATTATTCGCACTCCTCTAGCCTGATAAAAAAAAAGCTTCAGGACTCCACAAAGAGGCTCAGGGGAGCAGTTATGTTATACAGCAAATAAAATGGTCTCCGAATTCCCCGACTCGCCGGCCTCCTCTCATGTCACCGCAGGCTTTGCGCAGGGCTCGGCGCTTCTGCGGCGCTGCAGGGAGCAAACCTGGCGGCGCGGGGCTGGCACCGCGACCTCGGCCACGGCTCCCAGAGCTCCCGGGGGGCCGTGCTGCCACCGGGGGTCCCGGGGGGCTGTGCCCAGCGCCAGCCGCCCCTCCTGTGTGCACCACCCCGCTGCCCACGCTGCCTGTAGGAAACGGGGGTGGGAAGTCCCGGAGAGAACAGCAATGCCTTTTTTCCAGGATAGCAGTGAAGACACGTCAGCAAGCATCTTTTTGGTTCCAACACCTTCCAGTTGAAAAGCGGTTTCATGCAGAACTTCAGTGGAAGTCTTTATTTCATTTTATTTTATTTTAAGCAGACTGCAAATTAAAAGCAACTCAGTATTCACCGCTGGAGATTTGTATTTACCACCTCAGGCTGGCCACTGCGTTTGCTTCAGCTCTATAAAAATCTGCTAGGAAAGCAGTTGGGGCGGGAGAAATGCCACGGAGGAGAGCTAGAAAACCTGCGAGCTGGGAACATGACACGGCAGCACCAGCTCTGGGACAACTAATCTGGGTCATTTCCTCCTTGCAAAAGATTTCAAGGAAATGAAGATCAGGGATGCAAAGGGGCAAAGATGGGGACCTCCGTGTTCCACCAGCGCAAGTGTGTTCCACAGTGGGACCTGGATGGCCGCTCAGCTGGGCACGGGGGCTGCAGCAAGAGCCTCTCCTGCCAGGAACGCTGCTCACAGGGCACGGCCCGGAGCTGCAGGCCTGCAAACTCATGACCCCCATCCCTGTGGCCTGGCATTTGGGGGACACAAAACATTTGTCAGAAGCTACATGTGTACCAAGCTGGGGAGATCATTGGGGAGGACTTGGTGTCCTGCAGAAATGGAGGCGGAAGGGACGTGGGAAGGACAAGCCTGCGGCAGCTGGCCCCAGGGTTGGTCCTCAGCATGAAACTGAGCACCCCATTTCCGAGCTCCTTCACATGAAGGGATGCCCGCATCAGGCCGGCAGCTCCGCATGTGCCAGACTGGCCGGATCAGAGGCCCCCGAAGAGCTCTGCATCTCCCCACGGTCACAGGCCGTGGCAGGGTGGGCAGAGCGGCCGGGCTGCACCCAGCCCGCTCAGCACCCAGCTCCCCCAGCAGCTCGGGCTCAGGGGCTCAGCCCCAGCTTCCCTCCCGTGTCGGGGTGCTCCTCGCGGGGCTGGAGGGCAGCAGGGGGCCGGCTGCGGGGCCGGGCTGGGCTGCGGGGCTCCGGCCCTGGCCCCTCGGGGGTCCCGCTCCCTGCAGCCCGGGGGCTCTGTGCTGCGCCGGGGGGGGGGGGGGGGCAACGGGGGCCGGAGCAGAGCCCCGGGGGGTCCCGGTCAGCCCCCAGCAGCCCCGGGGGTCCCGCTCAGCCCCGGGGGTCCCGCTCAGCCCCGGGGGGTCCCGCTCAGCCCCCAGCAGCCCCGGGGGGTTCCGCTCAGCCCCGGGGGTCCCGCTCAGCCCCGGGGGTCCCGCTCAGCCCCGGGGGGTCCCGCTCAGCCCCCAGCAGCCCCGGGCGGCTCCGCTCCGCGCGCCCCAGGCATCCCTGCTCCGCGCGCCCCCTCTCCATCGGCCCCGGGAGGCTCCATCGGTTCCGTCCAGCTCCGTTCCCGGCTCCGCCCGCTCCGTCCCCGTCCCCGTCCCCATCCCCGTCCCCAGCTCCGGCTCCGCCTCTCCCCGCCCGTCCCCGTCCCCGTCCCCGTCCCCGCCGCCGTCCCCTCCCCGCCCGCCTCGCTCCCGGCGCCGCGGGCAGCGCGCAGCATGGCCGCGCTGCGCAGCGCCCCGGCCCCGGCCCCAATCCCAGCCCCAATCCCAGCCCAAACCCCAGCCCCCGAGCCGGCCCCGGCCCCGCTGCCGGCCCCGTCCCGCCCCTCCGCTCCCCGCCGCCCCGCGCCCGCCCCGCGCCGCGCATAAAAAGGGCCCCGCGGCCGCCCCCGCCCCGCTCCGCTCCGCGCTCCGCTCCGCCGGCCCCGGCCATGGCCAAGGACCAGCTGAAGCCGCGGCTGTGCCACATGCTGAAAGGGGAGAACGGCTACGGCTTCCACCTGCACGGCGAGAAGGGCAAGAGCGGGCAGTTCATCCGCAAAGTGGAGCCCGGCTCCCCCGCCGAGGCGGCGGGGCTGCGCGCCGGGGACCGCGTCGTGGAGGTGAACGGGCTCAACGTGGAGCAGGAGACCCACCACCAGGTCCGGGCAGGGGAACCCCCGCAGCCCCCCCTTCCTCCCCCCCAGGCCCGGCACCCACCCCCGTGCTGGCCTCCCCGAGCGGGCCGGGCCGGGAGGATGGGGGGGGTGCTCCCCAAATGTCCCCAAGGGAGGGTCCCGGGGGGCTGGGGCGCGCTGGGTGCCCCCCGGCGCCGGGCCAGATCCGCTGGGGGGACGCAGCCCCTCGCCCCCCCCGGAGCAGCCGGGGGTCCGGGCCGTGCCCCTGCCGTGCGGGGCTGGGGTCGGGGTGCCCCCGGCCCGCCGGGTGGGCGAGGGGGTGAAGGCGAAGGTGCTGGGGCACGGCCGGGCACTGCCGCGTTATGCAATCCCTGGCGAAAAGCAGCCGGGGGAGCCGGGCTGTGTTTCCGGCTCTGCTCCGCGTTCCCTCGGCCACTTTGGGCAAGCTCCTTCTGCAGCGCGGAGCGGATGAGGACGCCTCAAAATCTACCGATAAAGCTCCGCAGGCGTTCCGCAGTTTGGCTGGCTTAGGTGAGATAGGGCTGGTGGGGGAATAATATCTGCTGTGAGGCCGTGGCCGCAGCTGGGGGGGGATCCAAGCGAGCTGCTTCCCAGCTCCGCTGCAGAAGCTGCCTGCTTCAGGCCTTGTCCTTTTCTGTTTATAAAATCAAAACTCGTGTTTGTTAAAACAGCCCTGTCCAGAAAACAGGCGGCGAGCTTGGGGCTGCTCCAGGCTGGCTGGAGCCGCTGTCCCTTGCGGGGGCACAGCACCCAGCGTGCCCATCTGCCTCGTGGCCCGCAGGGCTCCGTGGGGCGTAGCGTTGTAGTAACTTAAAGCACGCGCCTGGCACCCGCTGCCAGTGCTTTATCGGGGCCAAGCAGGGACGTGGCTGGTGCAGGCTGCAGCCCCGGTGGTGTCTTGGGGGTGTGTGGGTTTCCCCTGCTGGCACGGATGTTGGTGTGTTCAGGGCAAGGCCCTCCGGGGCATCGTGGCCAGTCTAGGTGACTCCAGGAAAGCCCTGTGGGCTCTTCACTGTGGGCCTGGGGGGGCTCTCATGTTAATTTAGCTTGTTTTGATGATCTCAGCCAGCTGTGTAAAAGTTGATGTTTGTCTTGAATGTGGCTGAAGGAGGATCCATGTCTTTGATCTAGCTGGGCAGAGAGCTGGGCTGCTCGCCCCCACTGGAAGCCAGCAGAGCTCCCCGCTGAAAATCGGATGCTGGGGAGTGAGTGATAGCAGCGCCAAGACAGCGGCACATGTCTCTGAAACGTGTGGGGGGTCTTGTAGGTAAAGTGAAATGGGAGAGACTTTCCTTCTTCCATTTCCAGCTGGCAGAGGCAGGATTGAGCCTGCTGTGGGATGGGATGGAGTATGGATGGAGCATCCCACCCAGGCTGTCCCGAAGTGCTCCCACTGTGGTGTCATCAGCGCCTGAGCATGCGGGCAGGAGCAGCCCTGCCCTGGGATTGCCCTTTGTCTTCCCTCAAAACCTAGCTGGGGAGAAGTCTTTCCCCAACAAAATGCCCAGCACTGACGTGTTGGGATGGGTGATGATGTGGTGGTTGGGTGTTGGCTCCTGTGGATGGCAGAGAGCAGCCGGGCTCGCCGTGGCCTCCCGTCTTTGTGCTGTTACAGTCCCTGTCCATGGATGAGCAGTGCTTCTCCACATGCATCTGAAGCTGTGGCAGGACAGAGCCGGGTGCACGCAAGGCCTTGCTGTTTGGTGCAACTATGTTTCAGGCTGAAGTTGATGATATTTGCGTCTGTGCTCTGCTTCCACGGCCTTCCCCAAGGAGCGAAGGCAGGACGTGTTCTCAGGGCGTCCTGTTCCCATCTGGGATGAGAACTGCGTCCTGGCTGCTCGCTTGTCTCCTCCCGGTGGGTGGGCAGAGCAGCGGGGTGCTGCCTTCAGGCAGTGCCCAAACCCAGTGGGTGCTGAGTACGGGGTGCGCGACTGGGTACTGCTGGTCTGGAGCCCTGTAGCCCCAGCGGGGAGCTGCTCTGGGCAGCCTGCCTCTGCCTGCCGTGGGTCAGCCCTGCCTCGTGGAGAAGCTGTGCTTTGATTGCATGGCACGGCAAACGTCCCAGGGCAGGCAGAGCTGGGGGCTGTGTGCGAGATGTGTGTGTCCGGCAGCTGGTGGGAGCAAAGGGCTCCTGGTGGAGCCGTGCTGCTGGTGGCCAGGAGCAGCCCCTGCGCCCGGTCACGGGGCTCCATGGGGAGCTCGTGCCGTGGTGGTCTCTGTACGTGGGGAGGTCTCGGATGGGAACCCTTCTTCTACAAGTGTCTGTACCAGTGGGGCAAGTGCAAAGGCAACCAAGTGGTGCTGTTAAAAGGCGGTGCAGGAAAGCCTCCAGGTCCCCCCTGGGGATGCCAGAGCTGTGTGAGGGTGGAGGCATCACATCCAGAGCAGGAGGGGGGAACTGTGCCATCCCGGCAGCTCCTCAGGTCTCCTTCCCGGGCAGCTGGGGTTTGCTTGGAGTGCACGGGCCCAGCGGGCTCTGCCAGGCTGGTGCTGGTGCAGCCGGGGTGGGAGCCGGTCTGGGTGGAGTCGCGGAGGATGTGGGGCTGGGAGCAGCGCTGGGAAGGTCCGGATGTGTCAGGGAGGCTGAGTTGCCTTCAGAAAAGCTGCGAGTGAGGTGGCGGCTATGGCTCGGAGGCGGGTAGGTTACTGGGCTCTGCACCTGGTTGCTGCTCTCAGCCCCTCTGCTCCATCTCCAAAGCACCTCGCTGCTCAGGTGGCTTGTCACGGCAAGACCTTCTGGCAGGGAGGGGGGATCTGTGCCTGCTCGGTGTCCCAGCACAGCCCTCAGCACTTGTGGCAGTGCCAGAGCGGGGTCAGGAGGATGCTTGTTCCACTGCTGCTGTGCCCGTGTGGAGCTGGGGGGCAGCTGGGCCACTGTGCCATAGCCAGCGTGTTGTGGCACCTGCAGTGTCTCAGGGTGCTTCTGCTGTCTCTCTTCTGCTGTCATGAGGCTGCAGTTGGTTTGGGAGGATCTGGGAGCTCGTTGGGGGGGGGTCTTGTGTTGTGAGCCCCCCAGTGCTGACTGCAGCTGAGCGTGGTGCAGCTTGTGCAGTGCTTGAGCTCCAGCAGCAGCGCTGGGGCTTTCCAAAAAGGAGAACGCTTTGCTCTGTGCAGCAGCTTTGAGGAACGTGCGCTGGCACCTGCAGTTCCCCTGCACGTGGTGCTTGCAGGGACCGGCCCCGCTCCCACGCTGGTGGCAGCTCCGTGGTGCTGCCTCTCCTGCCACAGCGTGCTGGCTGCCTGCTCCCAGATCCCCTTCTGGAGAAGTGGCTTCGCTCAGGCGCTGCCTTGCCGGTGTCAGCAGCGTCGCCTGATGTCGCTTATAAATAGATGTGAAAAGGAGCAGATGGATTTTCTGGGGCTCGGCGGAGAAGCACCCTTCAGGCTGGTTATGGATGGGAGCCCTGGGCAAGCTGCCGCCTGGCGCAGGGCTGGAGGGCTTCAGCGCTCGGTGGATTGGTTTGTTGAGGACAGGCAGCCCTGTCTGCAGTCTATAAATTTCCTCTTGGTTGTTTTTTTTTCATTTGCAGATACCGGGTCTGTTGACCTTGAATGGAGCTTGCAGGGGAGTAAATAAATGCTAGCTAATTGCACATTAGGCTCATTTGTCACTTCTAACCTTGGCGGTTGCAGCGTGTCTGGCCGGCATGACCTAGATCAGAGCAGGAGCGCTGTAAGGAAGCCTGCACTGCTTCGGGGCTTTCCCAGCACGCCTGGGGCGGTGTGGGTCTGCGGGGCAGTGAGCGGTAGCCAGCGGCCCCCTGCAGCTGGGGACGGCTGCTGAGCAGCATCAGGACCCATCCTCATCCCTGGGATGAAGGCCGTGCAGGGAGGAGGAGGTGTTTGCCCCATCAGAGCCCGTCCTCTGAGCCTGCTGGCAGGGAGTCCCAGAGGCTGTCTCTGCCCCGTGCACATGTCCTCGCTTTGCCCCGTTCCCACCCCGTTGTGTTGTGCCCCTCACGTGCCAGGCCCGGCTCCTCCGGGGCTGCTGAGCGCAGCTCTCCACTTTCCCACGTGCGAGCTGCCCGGCTCTCCCCTTCCTCCCCGCTGGGCTGACACCGCCAGCTCCTTTCAGAGGAGCTGCAGTCACAAAAAAATGTAAAAAAGCGAGGCTGTGTGAGGACAATGGCCCCTATTCAGCGGGGCCTGGAGCTGGATACCAGCAGGGACGGGCCCAGCTCCTGGTGCTGGTTTCTCTTATCTCCTCTGTCCGGTAGCGCAGGAGAGGATGAATGCAGATCAGATTGTTTCTTTTGTAAATCCTCCTGGGGAGGGGAGAGCCTCGCAGAGCAGCTGGGGCACTGCGTGTGTGCGCTGGTTCGCGGGGCCTCCTTGGGTGCCCTGGCTCTCCGCTGTGCCCCTGGGTTTGGGGAGAGAAGGAAGCCCCAGATAAAGGGATGGGGGGCGTGCGGGGCGGGTTGTGTAGTGGGGCAGATCGTGCTCCCCCTCCGAGGGACAAAGCCAGGCAGCAGGACCCAAGGGACAAAGCCAGGCAGCAGGACCTGTGACGCTCGGCGTGCAGTGTGATGGCCTCTGGGCAGAGGGGTGATGCCAGGCGATGTGCGTGCAGCTGCCCCGGGCAGATTTGTCCCTTGGGTTGGGCTGGAAGGAATTGTCACTGTTGTCACCTGGGGCTGCAGGCAGCAGATGTGCCATCCTGGGCCCCCCCCCCAAAGACCTGCCCCTCTCCCCATCACCAGCGGAGGTGGTAGCAAGGCCGAAGCTGCTTCAAGGGGCTTCAAGGACTGGGGGTCCAAGCTGCAAGGCTGAGGGTCCTTGGGTGCAGCTCCTGCCCCGGCTGGGGTGTCCCGGGCTTTCTGCTCACTGGTTTCCCTCCCTCCTCCGCAGGTCGTGCAGCGCATCAAAGCCGTGGAGACGGAGACTCGCTTGCTCGTGGTGGACAAGGAGACGGACGAGTACCTGTGCAGCCTGCGCCTGACGTGCACGGAGGAGATGGTGCACAGCGGGGTCCTGCTGGGCTCCGGCGTCTCGCCCACCAAGTCGGTGGGCAGCGACAACGGGGAGGTCTGGAAGCCGCAGCTGGACCTGAGTGGGGGCAGCCTCCAGCGGCACTCGCACAGCTTCTCCTCGCACGGCAGCAGGAAGGTGAGCGCAGAGCTGGTGGTGCTGGGCGGCAGGATGCGGCCGCCCTGGGAGCACCTCCCTCTCCGAGCACGGTTTGCTTCCCGTGAGAAAAACCTTCTGGATGTGGCTGTTGGGTCTGGGGACCCTGGTGTGTGTCCTGGTGTGTCCTGGGGCTGTGGGTGAGCTGCCCCGTGGCCTCATCCGCTCTGCTCGAAGCAGCATCGGGTGGTGGGTGCTGTGCTGGCCTCTCCCTCCCTGCGCTCCCAGAGGGTCACAGGGGCTGCAGGGGGACCGGGGGGGTCACCCAGCCCTAGGGACGAGTGTCCCATGGGGCCTGGCTGAGGTCTGTGTCCCCGGCCCACAGGGACAGGCAGCACAGACCGGGGGCTTGGTGGAGCTGCCCTTGGTGAATCAGCCCCTTTCCCCTCCGTTATTTCTAGGAGGGAGGGAACATCTGGTCGAATGTGTTCTCAGCTTTTTGCTTAAATAGGAAGGAAATTAGCTCTTTTTCAAGTGGCCTGGGTCTGGGCTGTGATTCTGCAGTAAGTGCCTTTTATTGGTAAACTCCTTTCCAAAAAGGAAAGAATTTGAGGTGGAAGATGTCCAGTTTCCATGGCTGGCTCCCCGCTGGGGCTGGGCTGGCGGTGACGGCGCTGCCTTGCACTCGCAGATAGGCAGCGTGCTCGGCCCAGCACCCTCCTCGCTCAGGGTGCGAGCGTGGCAGGAGCAGCGTGGGACCGAGACATTACCGCCACCGCCGTGCAGCTGGCTGTCCCCATCCCGCACCCACCCGAGTCACCCAGGGGTGAAACCTGCAGCTGGGGCTGTGCAAGCGTCCTGCCACCAGCTGGGGCTTGTGCCCCTGGCTGGGCTGGGGGGGACTTTGGGGCAAGGCTATCCCCGCTCCCCAATTCAGCTTCAGCAGCTTCACGTCCTCAGGAGCCCCCCAGCTGAGGAAATCCCCCGCGTGGAAGTGAGACGTGATGCCGGCGTGGGGCAGGCGGCACAGCGATGTGGGTGTGGGGGGGTCTTGCCTGCAGCCCTTCCCTCCGGGGCTGCCTGCATCCCGCAGGGGTGTGCCTGTCCTGGGGGGGGCCGCCCTTCCTGGGGAGGACGGGCTGGAGGCTGCGTGATGTGAGGCTGTTTGAAGCTCTGGGTGAGGATGGAGGTCAGCGCCATGGGGGCTTGTGCTCCCCCGGGACAGCCAGAGGGAGGGGATGGGGCCTGGGGGGAGCGGGGTCGCGGTGGGAGCGGCCGGGCACGGCTTCCCGGGCTGGGGGGTTTCCTATCCTGTCTCTGTTTCTTTTGCTGGGTGAAATCCAGCAGTTTGTGCTGACGGGAAGTCGGGCGCGGGGAACGGGCCGGTCCTTTCCGGCCTTTGGGTTTCAGCTCCCTCCAAGGAGAGGGTGGGACAGGGAGAGCCGAGAGGGCTGGGGTGCGAGGGGGGGCACCTGTGGGACTTGGCCCGGGGGAGCGCACAGCGTGGGGCTGCCTTTGGGGCCGGTGGTGCCAGCGCTGGCATCCAGCAGATGCAGTGCCCCAGCTGGACAAAGGGACCCGCAGCGGCTTTGCCATGTGGGGCTGTGGGGGGAGCTCGGGACGGGGCTGCTCTGGGGCAAGGCCATCGCTGGGGTGCCCCAGCAGTGGTGGCCGTCCTGGGGCTGATGCCCACCCATGGGGATGGGGGCTGTTTGCGGGGCTGCCGAGTGGTTCTGAGCCCGTCGGGTGCTTGCAGCAGCTCTGCGTTTGTTTCGCTCCTGCGGCATTGCTTTGAAGAGCTGCGTGCTGCAGGCTCTCCTGCCCAAGGTCACTTCTGCGCCGGGGCTGCGGGTGGCTGGAGCTGCAGGACCTGGCTCCTGGGCCTTGGGGTCCTTGCTTCAAGGCAGAGCTGCCCAGGAGCATGGTCTGGGCGGTGTGGGCATCCTGCTGGGTCCCAAAGCAGCTGGAGCCCAGGGCAGTGATGGCTGCACCCTGTGTCCTGCAGCACTCAGCCCTCCGGTGCTGGCTTTGGGACGGGCTGTTGGCCCTGCTGTGGGGCCATGGCAGCTGGGGTCCCATTAGGGACTCCCCTAAACCAGATCTGGCAGGGGCCAGGTGCTGGGCTCAGCAGCACCAGGGCAAGCTGGGCTTCGTCTGGTGCTTTTGTGTCCTTCCCTGGAGGTGTTCAGGGAAGGAGGAGAGATGGCAGCTCTGCTCCTCCTGCAGACTCAGGGCTTCCACCTGCCGCTGTGGGGACCGGGGCTGATGCTTGGGGCAGGATGGGGCTGCACTGGCGGCCTTTGTTCATGTAAAGGCTGCAGCTGTGCTTTATGTGAAGCCAGGTTGTTCGGTGCAGCCTAAAGCAAGGAGCAGCTGAAAGAAAGAGGAGGGAAATCTGGCAGCTCGGGGTGCCCGAGCTGTGGGCAGTGGGGAGGCGATGCAGTGGGCAGAGCCCTGGCAGCCTCCCCCTGCTGCTGCCTTCCACTTCTGAGCGAGAAGTGGCGGTGGCTCTGGGCAGGGAGGTTAACGCACGCCCCAGCAGCGACCCGGTGTCCAGGACCCTGTGCCTCCAGCAAGCACTGTAGCACGATGAATAATTCAGCATGTATTTAAAATCAGGCTGCCTGCCCTGAGAGCAGGGCTGGCTGCCAGCAGCGTGCGCCCATCGGAGCGGTGCTGTCCCCGGCACCAGGGCACTTGTGGCTCTGGGAGCAGGGTCCGCGTGGCCCCATCCTCCTGCTCTGAGCTCAGTTTGTGTCCCCCATGCTTGAGGGGACACCTCTGAGTACCCAAATATTCTGAAAGTCTTGTCTTTAAAATCCCTGCCTTGAATCTGCAATGCAATTTGCCCTGCAGGCAAACAAAGCTGGCCACACCAATGCCTCCTGCGGGGAGGTGAGGTGGGACCCAGGCTCAGCGGTGCTGACAGAAGGGCTGAGCCCCATGAACGTGCCATGCTGGTGCTGCTTCCTTGTCCCTGGGCTTCCTTGTCCCCGTGTCCCCCAGTTCCCAGGGCTCGTGGGGTTTTGGAGGCGGTGGGCGCGCTGTGGTGGAGGGCGGTGCAGGTCCCGGCTCCGCTCAGGCTGTTCAGGTGCGTCGGGTGCTGCGTTCCTCTGTGAGCTGCTTTTATTGCCAAGGTGCCTTTGGGACGGCGCAGTTGGCAGTGGTGTGAAATGCTCAGGCTGCTGCTGTGCTGTGGGGCACGGGCAGCTGGGGGCTGGGGCTGCCCGTGGCTCGGCTCGCCCTGCTGCTCCCAGGGGGACACTGCCCGGCGGAGCCTGGGTCCCCGTTACAGCCGTGCAGGTCCGATGTGCTCGTTAGCGGCGTCCCTGGGGGTTTGCTCCTGTTGGGACTCGCTGCCTCCAGCTGTGTTTGCAGGAGAAACAAGAACAAGGCCCTGGAGAGGCGTTTGGGGTGATGCAGTTCCCCTGTTGTTGTTCTGGTCACACCAAAGCACGATTTGGGGGCTGGGGATGCGAAGGGGCTGCGATGACCGTCATTTATCGTCTTTTGGAAAATGAGCCCACATTTTGTTTAGCAGCTTCTGGATTCAAGCAGCCTGTTTTCCTGTGCCGGGAACTTTAACGCGGGGGAATCAGTGGCCGGGTTTTGTTTGGCCCCTGCCTGAGCCTGGCAAGAACCACAAGCCATAAAGCGAGCAGGAAAATGGGCGACCCCCCTGGGGGGCCCTTCGTGACAGCGAGCAGGAGCTGAGCCTGGTGCGTGCCACGGGCCCGTCCTGCGCTCGGCAGCGGGGACCTGGGGGCGGCCGTGCCGTGCCCTGGAGGCGCAGGGCCGAGCGCGTGGGCTCGGGGACCCGCAGGTGCGGGGCAGCGCTGACATGGGGGCAGTAAATATTTACCCTGCTGTTTGGGTCAGGCATAAGAACTTTTGTTTCTGTTGCAAATGAAACTCCGCATTGCAACATCTCCTGCCGCCAGCTTTCTGCCGGAGCGCTGGAAGAGGAATAACTCGGGACAGATGTTTTTGGGGAGCTTTGCCAGCTCAGTTGAGGCCCAAAATTTAGGGCTTGTAGAATAACCACAAAGATGTAATAAAACCTAACATGAGCAGAAATGTCTGCAGTAATTATGCAATTTAAAAAAATAAATAAATTTGTGCTTTAAATTAAAGCACTTCCCTGCAGCATCCTGTGCTCCCCAGGTCCTGGGGCTGGCTGTGAGCAGAGGGGACAGCAGGACGAGTCCCTGGTTCCCCCTGCTTGGGGCTGAGGCACGGATCAAGGCTCAGATAAACCTCTACAGCGTGGACCCGGGGAGCTGTGGCTGCATCCCAGCCCTGTTCCCTGCTCTTCCTGCAGCATCTCTGTGGACACTGCAGTAGTCGTGGCTTTCCTTCTCTTTGGGTTCCCTTCAGGCTGCAGCTCAGTCCCAGCCCGGCGAGGTGCAGGGGTGCAGCCTGGCAGCAGGAGCGCCCAGAGCTGAGCAGTGCGGCTCGGAAAGGGGAGTGCCGGGAGGGTGCCCTGCGTACGCCACCAGCCTGGCTGTCCGAGCAGGCATACATCCACCTTGTCTTGTTTTTTTTGCTTAAAAACCTTTGTGAAGCCCTTTCTGCGCTGGAGCTGTTGCCCAGTGATGCCCACAGCAGCTGGGGTGCTGCTCTGCTGTGTCCAGCTGAGGGTCTGGGATGGGAGCGCAGCTTCCCCTGCCCTTGCTGGAGAAGAGAAAATGCCCCAAAGGAGCCAGGGAGGCAGCACCCCAGGGTGCACGGGATGGGTGAAGGGCTCTGTCACAGCTGGAGCCCAGCCCAAGGAGCTGAAGCCGGGCTTTCTTTTGGGATTAGCACGTTAATCCCGTCCGGGAGGCAGAGGCTGGCGTGCAGCTGAGCCGCGGGGAAGCCGGCGGCCCCGAGCTGGCGCTGACCCCGCTGCATTATTGATAGCGCCGGGCTCGCCGGCATCGAGTGTCGCAGGGCCGGGTGGACTCGGTGCGAGGACAGCACCCGGGGCACGGGAGCAGCTGCAGCGACTTGGGTATGGGGATTGGGGATTGGGCAAACGCGCACCGATAATCAATCTTTCAGACTGTTTCTCTGACAGTCCTGGACGTTGGGGCTTTCTTAAAAGGAGTAGGATGAAACCTGTGTTTTTGCAGAGTACCTTTGCAGGGGCTTTCAGGAGCTGGATGCGTTTCTTGCAGCTCTCTGTGGTGCAGGGCTGTGCAGCATCTTGGGGTCCGTGCTGTTTGGGGGGCTCTGGTCCCATCCCCTTGGTGCAGACAGGGGCAGTCCTGGCCCTGTGCCTACAGGTCTGCTCCCCCTTGTGTACCAGCAGTCCGTTAACTTCTTTTATTTGTTTTGGTGTCAGTTTTGGGCGGGTATTGCAGTACATCCTGTGCAGTGGGATTTGCTGGAGCCCCAGGTTTGGATGATCCCGCAGCGCTCACAGCTCTCAGCAGGGGTCTGAGCCTCATCCTGCTCCTCCCATCCCAGGGGCGCTCCCCCAGCGCCGCAAGGTGCAGACGGCAGCGCGATGCTCTCCGTGCTGCACTTTGGCAGGGCCAGCCCTGGCTCTGCACCCTGCGCCCTCACAGACGGAGGGGTTGGGGGCACGCATTTGGATGTCAAATGCTTCCTTTCCTGCGGGCTGTGCCTGTGTCCCAGCACCCAAAGCACCCAGGGTCTGCAGCTGGGCTGTGGGACCGAGGGAAGGGGCGAGCGGGAGCCCCCCCTGCAGCTCGGCGGGGCCGTGGGTCCCAGCGAGGAGCTCGCCGGGGGGTGTTTTCACGTGGGGTGGTGCAGGAAGCCCCTCCCTGGAGGAGAGCATCCACCCCGTGGCAGAAACTTCCTCCGTGGGATATTTTTAGTGAAACACAAAGCAAGTGGAAGGGAGCGGGAGGCAGATTAGCATCGGGAGGAGCTGCGCCCTGCCAAGGGTCTTTGTTCCTGGGGCCACGTGCTCCTGAGGGATGCTTGGCCTGGTGAGGGGACAGCGGGGTCACCCCCCGGGGACCTGCCACCTCCTGGTGGGTGGTGTTTGCATCCCGGCCCATCGCCTGGCTGCAGAGCGATGACACTGCTGACACCAAGAGATGTGACCTCACTGCATTGGAGGGGCTGAACTGTTCCTTTCTGCATCCCTGGGTAATCAAAAGCTTTCCCTCAATGATTTTAAAAAACCCTAGTGTTAATGGGAGCAGTTCAAACTGCAGCTTGCTCTGCTGCAGCCAGCCCTGGCCCCCCTCTGCTCGCAGGGATGCGCTCGAGCAGCTTGCTTTAATAACAGCCCTGCTCCTTGCGGGCTCCGCACCAGCCGTTTAATGGTTCTGTTCAATAGTACAAATATTAAATGCTTTCAAATAAATTAAAAATCATCTGGCAGGATCTGGACCTTCTGCGTGTGCCCTGGCAGCTGCACAGCGCCTCCGCCGTGACTTTGCTCCGTCCTGGCACGTTGCTCGAGGTCCTGGGCTGGGCTGCAGCTCCTGCGGGGCGGCTGTGATGGGATGCAGCAGCTCATGGGTGGCTTCAGCCACAGGGTTGGAAATCTGTGGGTCAAACTTGATAATTTTTTTGTGATGGTTTTTGCGATGAGTTTGTTTTCAAGTGCAAAAACATCAGTTTTCATAAGAAAATGCTTTTATGTCTGTAAAGCTCTAAAGTGTTGAGCGCTTTAGCTTTCCTCACCTTAAAACAATGTGGCTTTTGTTTTGTGTTCTTTATTCCCGAGACCCAAATTAATGCGGGAACCACATGGTTCCAGTCGTCTCTATCCAGGATTGCGCCTGGTGCCCCGTGCGAGGTGGCTGGGCCTGGAGGCGCTTGGCTCCAGCCCTGGTGCTGCCGTGGGCGATGCCCTGGGCAGAGCCAGTGTGGGGGACTGGAAAGTGGCCGGGGACTGGAGGTGGCAGCAGGCGTGGGGCAGCTCCGGCGCAGGGTGAGGTGCCGGGGTTACGGCAGTGCTCACGGGGAGTGGGAGCCCACGGGGCGAGCGTGCGGTGCGCGCGCCGCCTTCACGGCGCACATTCCTGGGCTGGAAGGGGCCGCGGCTTCCAGCTGTCGGGCGGGCACACGCGGCTTCCAAACGAGCTTTTAAAGAGCTCTCTTTAATCCGCAAGGCAGTATCCCCGCACTGATTGCAGCTGTAATAGCACACAAGTGAGATGCGATGGCTGTGGCGTTGCCTTGCTCCATATGCGTCTTTCCTGCTCTTTGGGCAGGGAGACTGAGCGGTTGAGCGGCTTGCCCAGCATTACAGGAGAGCTTGGCACACTAAATTAAGGTCTGAAGAGAGCCAGGTTTGGCTCCCAGTCCTTGGCTCCGTCTCTAGGTACGGAGGTTTTACAGGCGGTGGTCTCGGGAGGCTCCAGGCTGGGATATGAGCGAGAAAATTAAACTCTTAATCAGCAAAGGGCTTCTCCAGGTCCACAGGTTTCTATAAATAAGGAATTAAAACCCAACTTGTAGACATAATTATTTCTGGCAAGTTCCGCATTGTAATTTAATTTCATTGCCGCTCTTGCCTGCACTCCGGAGTGTTTTGGTTCGACTGCTGTGTACGCTTAAACCATGACCAGACTTGGAGCTGCGTTTTTTTGGCCAAATATCTCTCTTCCCACTAAAGCCTTGCACAAGTCTGTTATGAGTAAATGTAGGTATCTGTCAGCGGTGACTCCAGGAAAGCCAAACTCAAAGTAGCTTTGTCCCTAAGGGAAAGGTGACTTCCTACGGGTGCTGGTGCTGCAGCAGTGGCTTTGGGGCTCTTCCCCTCCGCAGGGACGCGGCACTGAGCTGTGCCCTGTGCTGCCCCGTGGCTGGTACTGCTGCCACTCGAGCCCTGGCTGTGCGTACCTGTGGGGAAGCACCTGGGAGTGGGCGGATGAAGGGAACGGGGCGCGGGGGCAGCAGCGAATTGGTGGGGTCAGGATACAGACCTTCAGTGCTGCCTGCTGCAAATCCCGTTAAGCAAGGCTCGCTGCCTGCAGAGACCCGGAGGAGTCCCCCGCGGTGTTATGTCATTAAAACCCTCTTATGGATTTACAGGGACTAATCCCCTTAAAGAAATGAGCGGCACAAAAGGCGGCGGGCGGGCTAATCCCTGCTCGCTGCCCTGCAGGTTAACCTCCTGCCCCGAGGTGCTCCGTGGCCACCAGGGACGGGGATGTGGCTGTGCCATCCCCCGGGTGCTGGGTCTGGTTTGTGGGGCTTTGGTCACCTCGGCTAAGCCCAGGCTGCTCCCACCTTGTCCCCTGTGCCCAGCACGGGCAGCGCTCCCTGTCTGCAGCACCCGCTGGCTCGCCCTGGGCTGACCGTCCCGCGTGAGCGGCCAGAGGGCATCCCAGGTAAAGCAGTTAATTCTGGCCCTGCAGTTGTTCATGGTTAGCGGGATTTAATTAAGACAAGCCCTAATTAGTTCTAAGAAGGATGAATGGTCTGCTTTGCCTGGAAAAGTTCCCCGCTCTTGCCTGGAAGCTGTTTATGAGGACAGGGCTTGCCTTGATATCGGGGCTGGGTCTGCCCCAGGGATGGGGTACGCAGGAGACCCGCCTGGTGCTGAGGGGTGCTCGGGGCAGCCCAAAAGCAGGAATAAAAACTGCCTTGTGCCGCTCCTTGCAGCGGCTGCTGGGCCTTCCTGGCACCCAGACCCCTCTCTGCCAGCCCGGGGCTTCCTGGGGCGGCTGCTTTCCTTGCTGCCTCGGGCTTTCTGTTCCTTTTCAGCTCTTCCCGTGGGGACAGCCTGCGGCAGTTTGGGGGTCTTCAGAAAGGGGGACTGGCATCGGCACGGGGGCAAACACCGGGGTGCTGAGAGCGCCTGGCCGCGTGCTCGCCTCCCCTGGGGTTATCGGTGCCTGCAGCCGCAGCCCTGCGCTGGCTCCAGCGGTTATCGGGGGGTTCCCTGTGCCCCCCTTGCATGTGCCCTGCTCCGCTGGTCGCTACGTGGGGCTTTGCCAGCGCTGCCCTTATCTGCCCCAGCACGGCCGTGCCGTTTGGCCGCCCCGGCGGAGATAAACGTGTGGCTTCCTGCAGCCTGCGGCAAGCAAAGGGCATCTGCGGCCGTCCCAGTTTGGGGAGCTGGGTTTAAAATCTGCGGATTTTGAGCTGAGCACCGCAGCTGTGTGGGAAGTAGCTCTGTTCCCCGGTGCACCAGGTCCTGCTTCGATCCCGTGATTTCCAGCAGTGTTATGGGATGGGGCTGGCACTGGCGTTTTGGAAAGAGGCTGAGTTTATGGATGTGAAGGAGAGCCTCCGGTGGAGCCATCAGCTCCAGGTGGTGTGCCCAGGGCAGATTTTGTGTAAAAGCTTTGAGTTGCAGGGCTTGGGAGGTGGGGGTAGTTTGCATGTCCCATTGAGGGCCAATAGTGAGGTGCCTCACTCCCTTCTGCCTGCTGAAAGTTGCCCCCCTGGATATTTTATTGCAGGGTCTCGAAATAAAAAAGGCCTTACATTTAGTTAACCCCAGGCACGGGTGCCGCAGCACTGCCTTTACTTTCATTATAAGGAATGCAGAGGATGTTGGGAGCCCTCCCCCCGCCCCGTTTCCTCCCGAAAGCTCTGCTGCCCGGCCAAGACAAATATTGGTAGTAAACTATTGAACTTCCCCGGTCCCCGATGCTCCCCGGCGCGGTGGGCTCACAGAGCAGCGCCTGTTCTCCCCGCTTCACCGGCGGGGTCCAGGCGGGGAGGTGTGGATGTGTCCCGGTGCCGGGGAGGTGTGGACGTGTCCCCGTGCCGGGGAGCACTGCTGGGAGGCACACAGCAGCGTTGCAGTGTGACCGTGAGCCCGTGCCATCAGCTCGTCCTGCCCAGCTCCTTCGCATCTGCCAGCCCCACGCGTGGGCACGGGGTGGGCTCGGTGGCAGAGCGGAGGGGACAGCCCCAGAGGGCCACTGTGATGACTTGGGGGGGTCTCTGCCTCTTTGTGTGTGCTTTGTTGGGCTCTGCAAGTCTAAAATAGTCCCCGTGATCCGCCTCTGCCTTCTTCTCCAGGGTTGGGGAGGCCGTGTGGGCTCTGGGCAGGGACTGGGGGCTCTCGGGCTCTCCCATCCCGTGTCACACAGCTCAGCCATCAGCCCGCTTTCTGCAGGGCCATGGGTTATTTACTGCCCTGCCCGTTGCTGCTCCCCGCCTCAGGAAGTCAGGCTTTCCAGGCAGCTCCTGGGGGGCTTTAGGAGGCTGGTGCTGGCCCCATGGGACGTGGGTCACTGCCTGCCCTACGTGGTGACCCTTCCATTGCAATGAGCCCCTGGGGCTCCCCAGTGCGTTGCGTGGGAGCACCCCTGTCTCCAGGAGGGTTCCCCTGAGCAGCCGCGGTGCCAAGCTGGTCACCGTGGGGCAGTGGTGGTGGGAGCCCGCTGCAGCTGCTGGCGTGGGGCCGGGGACCTCACGGCGGCACCTGGCGACCCCCCTGCAGCGGGAGCACAAAGCCGGTACGGCTGGGGTCCTGGGTTCCTGCCGGTGGCTGGGATTAATGAAGGCAGTTAAGGGGGCCAGCATTAATGAGCGATTTGGTGATTGCTCAAGGTTTGGCCTCAGCAAGAAGCCGAAGAGTCCAAAGGGCAGGCTGATACCGCGTGGTTGGTGGTTTTATGGGGGTGGCTATGGCCGGAGACCCCACTGTCCCGGGCTCACAGGCTGTAAGCTCGCTGTAAGCAAGCGCACAACCGGGATGTGCCACCAAGGCTGGCAGCGGTGCCTCTGCTTTGGGACAGAGCAGGGCACGTCCCCCCCAGGGGCTGCCAGCACCCGGCTTGGGCAGCTCCATGGGAGTCACCTGCCCCTGGGAGGCTGTTCCCAGTCCCTGCCTCCCCGTGGCCCAGCAGCAATCCCTTCCCTCGCCCTGGAGAGGTTCGTGGCGGCCGTGGGAAGGACTTTTCCCCCTTCCCAGCAGCTGGAGCCCTGCACAGAGCGACCACCTTGCCTCCTTCCCTCCCACCTACAGGCAAGCAGCTCCCTCGGGCTCTGTGGGCTGCCTCTGCTTCCAGCAGGCAGATCCCTTGTTTTTCCTGGTGGACAAACCCCAGCCCACGAGGATCTGCGTTGCTGCCCCGTGTCATCCTATAGCTGCTCTCCCCCTGCACGCGGGCTTCCCGGCTGCGAGTTCCCTTGGCAGATCGCGCTGGAAAAGTTGTCTCTCTCAAAGCAAACACATGCACGTGGCGTTTTCTCTCTCCCCTGCCCTGCCTCCCTCCGTTTCCCTCCGGGGCCAGCTGCTCCCCTGCTCCAGCCAAGCGCGTGGTGCCGGTCCTGGCTGCAGCCCTGCCGGGGGTGGGAATGCGTGCGCTGGGGAGAGGAGAGCGAGCTTCCCTCGCTGCCTGCGTCTGCCCGAACGCCAGCGGAGGGGGAGGGAAAAAAAAAAAGAAAAAAGGCTGGCTTTTGCAGCTTCTTGCTGAGAAATTCCCCAGCTGGGGGATTCCTGAGAAATGACACGGAGATCGCAGTGCTTGGCACCGCTGTTGGGCGGCGGGGAGCAGCGGGACCCCGCGGGGTCGGGCTGAGCGCGTGGCTCGTGGCGGGGCTGGCGGTGCCTGGCTGGGGCAGCTGCCGGGGGGGGCCGTGCCCAGGGCGCGTGGCCCTCGCTGGGGGACACCAGGCAGGGCACGGTCCTGCTGCAGCACCTCCCGAGAGGCCCCGCGGTGCCTGGGGGGTTCTGTCACGCTGCGGCACGGTGCTGGGGAGCACGGAGAGGGGCTCTGCTGCTTCTCCCCATCTTTTGCATCCCGCTCGTGTTCTCTTCTGCCCAGCGGTTTCTGGGGATGACAGCCTCCGGTGGGGTCTGAGGGGCCGTGGCCAAGGCTTGGCTCTGTTGCAGCCTGGCACTGCCGCAGCTGCCCTGCTCTCACGCAAGGTTTGCGTCCCGTAACGCACGGAAGGGACCGGGCTGGGTGCGTGGGCTCAGGAGGACCCGGGTGCTGCAGTGCGTGTCCTGGGGGTGGTGCAGAGCGCGTTGCTGCCGGCCCCGGGGCTGATGCCGGCACGGCGCCCGCCGCTCTTGAGGAAGCGCAGCGTTTTGGCACGATTTCTGCTCTCGAGAGCTGGCAGGCACGGGGCACGTTACCCGATGGGGAGCGTTACCCGGTGGGGGCTTGCTGCCCCGTGCAGCTGTCACCACTCCAAACTCGCGCTTTGTTTGCTGCGGCAGGCCCGACGAGCTAAAA
The DNA here is from genome assembly GCF_964034855.1 of Anser brachyrhynchus. Taxonomy (NCBI): domain Eukaryota; kingdom Metazoa; phylum Chordata; class Aves; order Anseriformes; family Anatidae; genus Anser; species Anser brachyrhynchus. The sequence continues at coordinate 16,608,232 of NC_137733.1, forward strand.
GCTCGCTCGCTGAAAATGTCCAAATTACCATATCAGCTGCAGCTTGGCTCTAGGTCCTGCTGAGTACCCGGGCTGGATGCTTTCCGCTGCTAATTGGAATCACTTTGCTGTCTCTGAGCTTGCCTGCGATACTCATTTGCTCCCTTTGTGCTGCGCTTTGGCAGAGAAAGCAGCGGGACGCATCCAGCCAGCGCCGTGCCCTGCGTGCGTGCTCAGCACCCTGCGCTGCGGGAGCACCCGGAGCAGCGCCGTCGGGAATTGGGTGTTCCCAGAGCAAGGGCGCAGCGCCTGGCTGCTGCAGGGCTGTGTGTGGGGAGGAGTGCTGGAGCCCTTAAGGAAAAGCATGCAAATCCTTCATGGCTTCTACCCTTAAAAAAAAGAAAAAAATATATATATTTTTGATGTTTCTATTACTCCAACCCAGCTGGAGCAATTTGAATAATTGAAGCAATTGGAATAATGGAAGCAATTGGAGTACTCTAAAGCAGCCCAGGCCTCACGTTCGGGTCTGGCAGCGAAGGTGCTGGCGGTTCGGGTCGGTGATGACCAAGCTGTGCGGTCGGGGCTGTGACAGCAGTGGGGAGCTTGGCCGGGGTGGCGGGGGTCATAAGGCAGGGAGGGGACTGCCACATCCCGGGGTCCCGCTGCTCCATCTCATTGTCCTTGGGACGCCCAGGCTGCGTGGTGGCCGGTGGCTGATTTTGGGTGCCGATGGCTGAGCATTTTTAGGTCTCTGACTGCCCTCTGCCATTGCCTGGGGGGCTGCGGGTCGTGGTGCTGCGGCAGTGCTGCTGTGCCCATCACGCATCCCTTCGGGGCCCTGCAGCCCCCCGCTCCTCCCTGAGCTGCCGGGGGAGCTGAGACAACCCAGCACAGACTGGGGCGATGGCAGGCTTTGCCAGAAGGTGTTCTGTTGCAGCTCGGCAGAGTTTTCACTCCTCCTTTTCTGTTAGGGTAGCGATTGCAGTGAGTGCTGCTGCAGTTGGTGTTTATCCCCGGGGAACGCTCAAAACTTTCTCTGACTGTTGTGATGTGGCGGCAGCGGCTGCCGGTGCCGAGAAGATGCTTGGAAAAAACAAGTTTTAAGAGCAACTGTCAGTCAAGCTGCCGGGTTGTTATTGGAAGAGTGAAGCGAGCTGTTCTCTTTTTGACTGCTGGTGTCTAAGCCAGAGCACCTCTCTGCGTAGCGAGGAGGGCGGTAATTAGGGTTGTGGCAGGGCAAAAATGGAAGCAGCTTGTTTACTGTGTGGAGGCTGAGCTGCTCCTGCCCCAGGGGTTATTCCTGGCCTGGGAGAGGGGAGCAGGACTCCTGGCTCATGCAGCAGCGTCAGAGCTGCTGCAAAACCTCTAAACCTCTAAATAAGAACCTCTAAATTTAACCGTGTGGCCGGGACACCTCTGGGTGCTGGAAATGCCTCTTTCCTCCCCAAATCCTTCCCACATCACCCCCAGCTCCTCCCCGGGACTGCGAGGAGGGGGAACATCTGCTGGAGTTTCCGTGGGACTGCCGTCCCGCCAGCCCGGCCTCCCCTTCCCCCCCGTTATTTATAGCTTTTCACCAACATCTGGAGCTGAAGCCGCGTTTGGCTCTGGCTGTCTCCGAGCTGTGGGTTGGAGCTGGGTGAAATGCGTGCGGCCGCAGGCTCACCGGGAGCCCCCGCTCCTTCCCCACGGTGTTTGGGGGGCTGCAGCATCCCGGTGGGGCCCTGGGGCCGGCCGGGGGTTTAGGGAGCCCTGGAGCATCCTGTCTTGGGGTTTCCCAGATCCGAGCAGCAAATCCCTGCTGGCGGTAGGGCAGAGGGCGAGCGGCTGCCTCTTTGCAGCGCGGAGCCCGGGGGTGCTCTGCCTGCCCTGCGCTGCCCCTGCTGCTTGTGGGAGCCTTTGACATTTGTGGTCCCCCTCGCCCAGCCCTGCCCGCGGTTCCCTACTCCTTGGTGTCACCGAGGTCCTTCTGGCCCTGGGGGATGCGAGGCCACAATAGCCCCCTTTTTGGTGCTGCTTTACTGGGAAAACTTGAGTCATTCCTGGGGGAAGGGGAATGAAAACCAGCCCCGCTGTAGCAGGCGTTGGATCGCTGGCACCGCGGTGAACGGAGGCAGTAATCCCGGCTGTGGCACGGGCCCAAATCCCCTCGTACCTCACTGCGAGCGGGGCTGCAGGTTGGCTCCTCTTTGCCGCGCAGCAGGCGGCAGGTTTCCGTGGCAGGGACGTGCGGATCCCCCTGCCCGTCCCAAATCAGGGCGATGAGCATCTGTGGGAAGTTACATGTGTCCCCGCATCTGAGCGAAGGCAACAGCCTTTGAAAACGGTGGTAATAATAGTGGCAATTAAAGGCTGCCTGCGGCTCAGCTCCCGATGTAACTGTTACTGCCAAGGGAGGGTGCCCGTGTCGGGCGGGTGTCAATGGGGCCGTTGTTCTGGCGGTGCTGTGGCCCCGGCCCCTTCCTGCTCGGGTTTCCACCCCTCGGTGCTCCCCGTGCGGTGCTGGGGCTCTGCAGTGCCCCGCTGCTCGCCGGGCATCCCGAGGGCAGGGCTCTCCCTGTGCCACCCGGGCTTTGAGAGGCAAAGGAGCGAGCAGAGGAGCCATTTTCTGAGCAAAACCCCATGCAAAAGGAGAGGAAACGCCACGGGAGCCGACTTGAAAGAAAATATGTTAACAATGTAAATTAGGCAGGAACGCTCCTGCCTGTGTTTTCTCCAGCTCGGCTGGAGCAGAGGCGGAAAAGCTCGACATGTCACGGGGTGATTTGCAGCCTGGAGCGCGTCCAGGCGGAGCGGTGCTGTCGGCACCGGCTGGGCCTGATTCAGCTGCGCCGAAACCCAGCAAAGCCCCCGAGCTGGGGTGTGCGCCGGGAGGGAGCCTGGGGCCGGGGGTTTGGGTTCAGGCAGCCCTGGCAGAGCGGCTTCCTCGCCTTGGCCCCTTTCCCGGCTTCTCCTCTCGTTGTGCCGCGGTGCATCGGCGCTTCAGAGGGCAGGTTCTGCTCACGTGGAGGTGATGCCTGCTCCTCAGCTGCGTGGGAACCCCTCGGTAGTCAGAGCTGGTCACGTTTATGGTGCTGGCTCTGCAGTGGGTGTACCTGAAGCATCCACCCGTACGGAACGGGAACGGGATCTGCCCGCGAGTCCCGGTCACCGCAGTGCCCTGCGCGGACGTGGCGCTGAGCCCGGGGCCACGGCCGCTGGCTGCAGCGCCGCAAACCTCAAGGGACAGCCTCGGTGCTGGAGCTGCAATGAGATTGTGAGAACTGGCAACACCCAAACAGTTGTTTTTTTTTTTTCTGAAGTGTTTCATTGTTATTTCATATTTTGTTTGTGCTTTTTTAAATGAGCCGGCTTGAATAGTGTTTCCAAAACCTCTTTCCTTCTAAAATGACGACGATTTGCCTCAAGCGGTAGCTCCAGTGGCGGTGCAGCACCACAGCTTTGTGTCCGTGTGGTGTTTAAGAGTGCATACACATCTGTACATACGTGGGCGTGTACGTGGAGTAATGCTTGTAGGGGGAATACGGCGTGCCGTTGCTTGTTAATCCACCGTGTGCAATCAGTGGGCAGCGCGGTATCTGGCTACCTAGGAAAAGGATTGCTTTATTGCGTGCAAGTAGACAAATACACAGTTAATTTTTGTTGGCTCTCCTGTACGTGTGTGAGTCTAGCTCCCACAAACCGGCTCTTACGGCCGTGGCGTGGGAAGGCGGCGGGGCCTGGCGGGTGCTCCGGGGAGCGGGGTGGGAAGGCACCGCGCAGCCCCCCCGGGGCTTCCGAGCTCGGGTGGGTTCCAGGGAGCCCCGATAACGCGCTGCCGTGGCGGAGAGCGCCTCGACGGAGGGCTTGGGTTTCACAAAGGCGAAATCCCTCCGGGAGCTCAGGAAATATCTTCCCAGAACACAACCAGGGAAGCGTTGGCACAGGTCGTAAAGAAAATAAATAGCAGAGCTGGCAAGAGAAACGGCGGCTCCGTGTCAACAAAGCGCGTAAGTGCAAAGTGTTTAAGCATGTGCTCGAGTCTGAGTGCAGCGGGGGGATCTTCGGTGTTTGCGGAGTCCCAGAGAGGGGCTTTCCAGAGCTGAGATCAGAGACCTGCTTTTTCTGATGGCTGAGGACCGCGGTAGTTGGGAGGTTTAACAGCCCAGCAAAAGCCCTAGATCCTCTCAGCAGAGGGATGAGCAGTTCTGCCCGAGGATTTCTGCCTGCTGCTCAGAGCAGATGCTGTGGCTGACCTGGGGCTTCGTTTTTAAAGAAAGATTTGGAATTCATCTCAGTTAAGGACCTTGAATTTAGGACGTGGCGGTGAGAGCAGAGCAAAGCCTGTGCAGGATGCAGCACTGGGTACCCCCAAAAAGCTGCTGCAGGAGTTGTCTTCTGCTGCCTGGTTTCTGTGTGATTTATTTTGGTGACCCTGAGCCTGGCCGCGACACCCCGCCGGCTGGCACGGCGCGCGCAGGGAGCCGCTCTGTGTGTCTGCCTTGGTGCTTTTGGAGTGCTGCTGGAGCTGTGACTCCTTAAAAACGGGCTAAGAGGAAAATGGCTCAAAACCTGAATTGCTAAGCCCAGATAGGTGATGCTAGGCTTGTTCCTTTCTGCCGGAGAGAGGCAGCCCCTTTTCCCAGCGCTTGGAGCCCTGTGCATCCCCTGGGGTCGCGCCGGGCCCTCGACACGCTGACCCCGCTCCGCGGTTGAATCATTTCCTGTTTTCTCCGGCTGTTGAAGAACTCCACGAGGCGAGCTGGAAGCGTTTGCAGAGAGGGTGAACTAACTGCACTGAGGCCATGGGAAAACGCGGGCTTGCTGAATCTGCAGAGCGAGAAGATCCGTGTGCGGGTCCCGCTGGCTGGCTGCGCCCAGCCGTGCGCTGTTGATCCATGGATACCAAGCTGGTGGCTCTTCCCTTTTGAGAACCACTGTGTGCATCGAGGCATTGATGCTGAGACCATCTCCGCAGGCAGGAGTGTATGGGAAACAGTCTGTTTTCCCCCAGAACTTGTCCTGATAGCATCCATTTGCCCCGCAAGCTCAGCTTCACAAGGCTGTGAGGGCTGCAGTGTGTATCAGCGGTCATTGAGGCTTTTCTTCAAGCCCCCTCCTTGATTTTTTTTTTTAAGCTGTATTGCAAAGTTGGTCTCTGTAAACACTGGGGTCCTGCAGCCCGTGGAGCCCACATGAGCCCTGTGCCCACGCCGGGCACTGCCAGTGGTGGCTCCTGCCTGGGAACACTTCTTGAGGAGCTGGGCGCTGGGGCCCCGAGGAGCCGCGGCATTGCCAAGACCTCGGTTGCTCGCCTCCCGCCTCGTCTGTTCGCGGGCGTGGGGTTAAGCTGTTCCAGCTGCTTCGTGGCTAGAAGCACCCAAGTGAGTTCCCCGTCCACCTCCGGCCTCAGCGTGCGTCCCAGTGCCGGGGCCAATCTCGTTGCTCCGTGGCTCTTTTTGCGTTCTCATTCCCAACGCAGAGTAGGCTGTGGTCGTGCTGGAGCCATCCGCTGAACTCCCCAGCCTGCTGTGAACCCCACCAGCTCGAGTATTTCATAAACAGCTCGAGGAGAGCTCTGTCGGGATATTTATTTACATCCCATTGAGCTGGCGGCTGTGCTCGGGGCCGCAGCAATGCAGGAGGGGGCGGGAGGGGGGTCCCCGCTGCATTAAACCCAGGGACAGGGATGTTGGGAGCTGTCTTTCACAGCACCTTTTGGACAAGATGGGAACATCGGGGAAATTTCCTCGGGTGTCTTATTTTAAATGAAAGGTTATAAGAGATTGTGCCGCAAATGCGATCTGGAAAACAAATATCTGAGGTCTAATAGCAGGAGGGGAGCAGCATTTCTGTTAATGCAAATTTAAAACCCAGCCACAGGGAATGTTTTCCTTAAACCACAGACCAGAAAAACGAAAACCTGCTTCTATTTCTGAAGCAGCTCCTGCTCGAGACGCGGCTGTGTTGGTGTGCCCGGCTGCTGCCCGGCCGGGCTGCGCCGGGGCTGGCGTGGAGCAGCTCCTTTCGTGGGAGCAGAAATGGCTCTTGTGAGCCTGCGGAAAACCTGCTGCTTGCTGCTCCCCCGGCGCCCTGCGGAGCCATAAAGCATTTTGCATGTGATGGGGGGAAGCACTAAGCTCCTCACGTGCTCCTCTAACGTTCCGCTGCTGCCTGCGGCAAGCTCAGCCTTTATGTGCTGCAGGCACCCTTCTGACCGGGAGCAGCCCTGTGGGTCCCAGGGGGGAAAGCACCATGTGCGGGGGCCTGTGTTTTTCTTCCCCCCTGCAAAACACAGCTTCTCTGCAAAGCCGTGACTTCTGCAGGGCTTTTCTGCCTTTTCCGCCCAGCCCAGCTTGGTGTTTCCGTAAGTTCTCGACGGTGCCACCAGGAGATGGCTGCAGAGCAGCCGCGACTCAAGGTGGTCGGGTGGTCCTGCAGGTCCTCCCGCTCAGCTTGGCGCTGCTCAGTGCTTCCAGTTATTTCTGGGTATTTTTTAGCTGGCCACAGAGAACTGGTGAAGCAGGCAGGCAGCCCGAAGCGGGTTTGGGGAAGGTGCTCTTCCTTGGAAGCGGGGCCACCAAAGGCAGTCCCACATAGCTGGCAGGGTGAGGGTGGCCCCGAGGGATGGGGTCTGCGCTGGCAGCAGCTCCCGAGCCAGGCAAGACCCGATTCTGGGACGGAAGGATGGACACTGGTGGTGTGTGCAGGGCAAGAGGCCTGATTCCCTCAGTCATTAGTTGTTGATGGTGAGCCCTCCTGGAACAAGGCATCCAGGTGTGACAGCTTGGGGCAGGGGCAGGGACACGGCCATCCTTCTCCAGAGCCGTGCAGGAGGGCCAGCCTGTCCCCATGGCACGGAGCCATCTGCCACGGCCGGGAACGTGGCTGCAGAGCTGGGAGGGAGAGGATGGAGCCGTGTGCCGTGCTGGTGTCACTGGGACCAAGGGCACGGCGCTGCCTTAAATAAATAACCGAGGTTAAGGCGCTGCCCCTGCCCGGCTGCGCTGCACCCAGCCACGGGGGTCGGGCCCTGCCCGCGCTGCCTGGAGGGGCTCGGCACCCCCCGGGTGGGGCAGGCTTATCTGGGCTGCTGCTGGAGAAGGAAATGCATTTTTTGTTGTTTCAATTTCTCTGGAATGGTTTTGGACAATTGGTTTTCTAAAATAAACTCAATGAGAGGAAATTCATTTGTTAACCTGTCCCTGTTTAGCTGGCAGGGGAGGATGGTGCGCAGATATGTTGCTTCCTTGTTAGTTTTAGTTATGATTCAGAACAAACCCAAACCTATAAATTAAACACCACCTTTTATCCACCCCCCCACCTTCTTCTTTCAACCAGGATTTAAACGGACAGAAAGAGCTGTGCCCACGTCTCTGCCACCTGAAGAAAGGCCCCAATGGCTACGGCTTCAACCTGCACAGCGAGAAGTCCCGGCCGGGGCAGTTCATCCGCTCGGTCGACCCGGACTCGCCAGCCTCCAGAGCGGGACTGCGGCCCCAGGACCGGCTGGTGGAGGTAATGCTGGGGGCTCGGCACACTGTTCCCATCTGCCTGGAGGTCTTTTGGGGTTCTCGGACCCTGCCCAGCGTGGCAGGAGCAGCTGGGTCCTGTGCCCCTCTTGCACGTGGGGAGAGGGAGAGCAGAAGTGCCGTGACCCTACAACTCAGCTGGGATGCCTGACGCTAAATCGAGCCCCCATCCCGTGACCTTTTCCATCAGATCCCTGCCACATTCCCCCGTAACACAGAGCCTGATGCTGGTGCGCAGGCAGGGTGCTGGGCCCGGGGATGAGCACGGATGGGGGTTTGGGGGTGCCACCTCCCTGACACAGCCAGACCGGAGCAGAGAGCACCCTGCACTTGGTGGCGCTGGCATGGGGAGGTGGCTTTGTGGGGGCAAGCGGGACTGGCCCCATCCCAGCCACCCGGGGGGGCTGCTTGTGTCCCAACACCCCCCATCTGCTATGGGTTTGGGGCAGCTTGGTGCCACCCGGCCGAGCCAACGCGCTGCTGGGCAGGGCAGGCATTTGGAAACAGAGGGGAAAAGCTCTGCAGAGAGGTCTTCAGGCATGAGGTTGTGAAAGATTAGGGGAAAAACTGCTCTTGGAAGCGATTTCCTGTTCACTTATTGCCGAACAACAGAATTTTTGATGTGGCTGCTGATCACCCTCCCCTTGGCTTGTTTGTGCCTTGCCGTTTTTACCGAGTACTGAGTTCCCCCATTCAGAGCTGTGCGCGCTCCGGGCAGGGCTTGGGCAGCACAGACAGACAGACGGGGCTTGTTCCGAGAGCCAGCGCCCCAGGAGCAGCCCTGCTCCCTGCTTCGGCTCCTGCGTGCTGGGAGCACCTGGACGCCCCGTGCCGGGGGCCGGGGGCTGGCCCTGCCCGAGCTGGGTACCAGCCCGTGCCCCCACCCCTGGGTCCGGAGGGACGAGGGATTTGCACGCTTGGAAGAAAACGCGCGCATCCTGCGGAGCCGGGCGGTCCCCGAGGCGGGGAAGTGAGCGAAGACCAAAGCCCTCGCCCTCTTTCCAGCCCCGTGAATAATCACGCAGGAGCCCGTGGGAGCCGCCGGCTGCCTCCTGCCCCATGCCAGGGCTGCTCCTCGTGCTTGCCCCCAGCACTGCGGTGTTTTAGCGCGGGGAGCAGCCTGGGGCTGCGAGCGGGGCACCCGTGGCTGCGGTTCAGAGCGGCCCAATGTCACAGTGAGGGATTTTGTTATTTATTTATCGGCCCTTGGCCAGGTGCCTGGCGCACACAAAGCGGCAAGGGGTGAGCTGGAGAGCTCGGAAACCCAATCCCCCCAAGCCGGCTCTTTGGGGCTCCGATAAATATTTGATGCCCCCAGCCCTGCTGCACCCCCGGGGCAGGCTGGGGGGTGCCGGAGGCTGCGGCGCTGACCGTGGTTTATCATGAGCAGCAAAAAAGGGCCACGCAACCAGAGTGGCATCGAGACCTTTTCATGTGGGACAATGGGTGTGTTCGTTCCTGAGCACAAACAATGCCTAGAAATCACGATTGTTCCCTTTCTGCCCGCGGAACAATTGGGAGGAGAAATCCTGACTGCTGGTGGGTCCCAGGTCGCGTGCAGTGAAGGGAAAATGAGTCAGTGCGCCAGGGACCGGGACAGAAAGGCCGAGCTCTGCTCAGCCACCGGGACACGGGAAATCCTCCCTTGCTCCTCTCCCAGAGGGACAAACGGCCACGAGCCCTGTGGAGCAGGACACGCAGATCTCAGTGCAGGCTGAGATGTCTGGGGCAAAGCTAAGGTGAATGAAATCATTGGAGGGGAACCAGCGTGTTCCTGGGCAGCTGGGGTGGTGGCAGAGGCTGTGGCCAGGTCTCCCTACAGGGGGTTCAGCAGTTGGGGCAGAGACAGAGGTTTTTTGGTGATGTGAAAGGTGAACACAGGGGTCGCTCCCCTGTCTGTGCCGCGGGAGCCAGACCTGGTCCTGATGGTGCTGCTTTGCAGGTGAACGGGATAAACGTGGAGGGGCTGAGGCACTCGGAGGTCGTGTCCCACATCAAGGCCAGGGAGAGCGAAGCCAGGCTCCTGGTGGTGGACCCCGAAACAGATGATTACTTCAAGAAGCTGGGGGTGACCCCCACCGAGGAGCACACCAAAGGTGAGACTCGGCTCTGCTGGGCGACCCCACCGCTCCTGTGACTCACTGGGACGCTGGGTGGGATTTCAGAAGTGCCAGAGTCATGTTTCCCTTGTCTCATCCCTCAGTAGTTTCCTGAGCACCACCCAGCTATTTATAAGCAGTGAGAATACTTCCTAATCTAGCCAAAAAAACAATTCGTTATTTTTGCACGGTGAATAATTAACCCAGGAACTCGCTGCCGGAAGGTGGCTGGGATGAGGAGCGTGATGGGGTGCTGGGGCAGCGCTGAGCACACTGCTCGGGGAGGGATGCTCAGGTGGGACCCGTTCTGGTGGCGGGTCCTGGGGCCGCTCCTGCTTTGTTTGCCGTGCCTGGGAGCAGAGCAGCCGGCCCCGTAGTGCTGATGTGGGGCTGCAGGAGGGAGGGCAGGATAACCCCGCACCGCTCTGCTCCCGAGACGGAGCCCGAAGGTGCAGGGAGAAACGCTGGGGCTGGCCCCGCGTGCGTGTCGAGGGAAGGGCTTCACGCGACAGCGATCACAGGGGCGGCTGCTGCAGGAAATGTTTCCCTTGCTGTCGAAACCTGGCAGAGAAAGCAGCCCGGCTGCTCCCCGACCTGCCCTGGGGAGGGAGCTGCCCTGCAGCCGGACGGGGGGCTCCGCTTCCCACGCTGCCAGCCCCTGTCCGACCCGAACTCTGCAGGACATTGCTGGTCTGCCAGGTGCTCAACGGGAAGATTTGTCCGAAGGAACGGGTCAAACCGTGCTGGGGAGCACGCGGGGCGAAAGCGGTGTCAGATGCTCCGAACCGGTTGAGGAGGAGCCGGTGCGAGCGCTGGCTGCTGGCACGAGCACAAAGGAGCCCTTGTTCCCTGCGGCGGGGACGTGGCCGGGGCCGGCCGCACGCCACGGTGCGCGGGTGGGTGCTCAAGTGCTGGGCCCTGGCTCTGCAGCTCCCTGCTGGATGCTTTCCTCGGCGGTCAGCAAGGACCGGGCCTGCCTGGCCTGCAGGCCTGCATGGGCTGGGCTCGGCTGTCCCTGTGCCACAGCTGAGGCTGTCACACCAGCACATTTTCAAAGTCATGTTTTGGTTTTATTAAATAAAAAAGTGCCCTGATTTACATTGGAAACCCCTACAGCTTGCACTGCTGCAGCCCCCGAATCAGTTCTTTGGGGAGTCTGGCCAGCTCTCTGTGACGCACGGACGATGGCTTGGAGCTGTGAAATCAGCAGCCCTGGGTTGCTGCAGTTGCAGGCTGCCCTTGGCTGCAAGCGCAGCTCTTGCTTCACTGGAGCTAGCGTTACACAAGGAGCGCACGCACCGCATTGTTTTCTGCTCGGCCGCTGTGTGCTGGGGGCACCCTGGGGTCCCGCCGAGCCGCCCTCACCCCACGCCGCGCACAGAGAGGGGCCTGCGCCCCCAGAAGTGTGCGTGCTCAGTCTTTAGCCCTGTCGCAATTAGCACATCTGCGACGCCACGGCTCGTCTGTCCCGGGCTGCCTCTAGCAATGGCTGGGTCGCGGTGACTGGCAGCTCATCTGCAACAAATTTGCCATTGTTTGGAGCGTTATTAGCGCAAATCGTTGGAACCGGGCGAAAAAATGGCAAGGTACATGAAAGGCGGGTTGTTCGCCCCATGCTGTTGCGACACCAAGATGCTGAGTTCAGCAAATAGCGTTGGGCTGGTGTTTAAGATTTCTGATTAAACAGCTCCTGAAGAAAAATTACTTAACTGTCAGAAAGTGGGAGCGCACCGCATTTGGTGCTCGCGGAGGGAAGTTGCTCGGTCCCCTTCCTGGAAGGCATTTTCTTTTGATGAAAACAGGGAAATCAAATGAAGTTGGGGTTTCGGAAGAATGTGGTTCTGGAGGGAACGGGGGCTCGGAGGCGTTTGCCTGGGCTCGGAGGCAGCGTGGGCTGGGTCTGGCCGCAGCTCCGAGGGAAGGGGCACGCTGGGCTTTTGGGGCTTGGGGGGGGGGGGACCCTGTGCCAGGAGGGGCTCGGCTGGGGGCGATGCTGGGGGTCGCTCCCCTCGGTGCCCGGCAGTGTATTTATGAGTGGATTCACCGTGTTTCCTTTGTGCGGCCCGCAGGTGTGGTGCCTCAGCCCCTGACGAACGGATCCGCGCAGACGCAGGTGAGTCCTCGCCTGTCGGGGGGCTGGGCAGTCCCGGGTGGGCTCAGAGCAGGGGGAACCTCGCAGCATCCCCGAGGCTCGTTTAACTCAGCTTAACCACTGCCAGCTAATTGTAATTGCTTCCTGATGCAGCTTTAATTTCGGGTTTGCACGAGGCTGGTGTGAGCCCTGTTCGCTCCTTTTCCCCAGGGACAGTGGGAGGAGGTGGGTGGGTGGTGGGAACTGGGGAGCAGTGGCTCCCCCAGCTCTGCACCATGAGTCCCAGGGTATTCCTGGTGTCCGCGGGGTCAATTTGGGGCAGGAGCCCCCCTCCAGCTCCCTCTGTGCTGCTGGCCTCATCCCTGGAGACACTGAGTGTTGCACCAGGGGCTGGCTGTGATACTTGACCCCATAAGGCCAAATCATTTATTTTATTTTATTTATTTATTTTGCTTCCGTCTTTGCACAAACTGGACTAACAATTTCATTTCCAACAGCTGAATGGAGGATCCACATCTTCATCTCACAGTGACCTTCAAAGTCCCGGGAAGGAATCAGAGGTAAAAACCCCAATCACACACCCTCTTCTTTGTACATGCTTACGTGTGTATGTGTTTGTGTTATGGTACCGGGTAGGTAAAAATGCCTCTAAATGCAATTTCAGTTTCAGATTGCAGACTTGGGTACACTTGTATCCACCCAGCGAGCAAAACAGGGAGTTTGCTTTCATGCCCTGCCCTGTAAATCCGCATGAAATGCAGCCGGGAGCTCGGGGCAGCTGCTGGCTCCAGCCCAGAGGCAGCTGCGTTTCTGGGGCGTCGATGACCCCTTGGGTGGCCTGGCGAGGCCGTCCCGAGCACGTCTGGCTGGAGCGTGCGGGAGCAAGGCGAGCCGCTGCCAGGGCTGTGCGTGCCCAGGGAGGGGGCCAGCAGTGGCAGGCTGCCCCCCAGACCCACGTCGGAGAGATGTAACAGCGCTCGAGTGGGAATTAAATACCATCGTGTTCTGGCTTCCCTTCTGCTTTCAGATGGGCAGGAGCGGGGTTGGGTTAAGCGGTGGCTGCAGATTCCTTCCGCTCCTTGTCAGGGGACAGAAGGGCTCTGCCAGCAGCAGCAGATGTCCTGCGTTAGGGGGTGGTTTGCAAGGGTCCGGCTGCGTGCTGTGCCCCAGGGACTGGTGGGCTCTGTGTGCTCTGCCCTGGGGAGACGGGGCTGCCCCAAGGGCCAGCAGAGGAGAGCGCCAAGGGGTAATGGCAGCGAACTAACTGGTGCTCTGATGGTTTGGAGGTGTAAGGCGAAAAGGTGCCTTCAAGGGTTTTAGGACTGAGGTGCCCGGAGCCTCTCGAGCATCTTGGGCTCGGAGGCTGTGCATGCCAGCTGTGTCCGAGAGCTGGGCCAAGCGCCTGCAGTCTGGCAGCTCTGTTTCTCTCTGAGCATTAAATAATACATGTCCTGCTCCTCGGCGATGGTGTGCGGTGCTAAGCAGTGCACACGAACCAGTTTGCGTCTGCAAGTCAAAGCAAAGCAGTTTTCTTGACGGCAGCGCTGATGGGAGACCTGCCCATGGCTACCGGCAGGGTTTGTGAAGTCCCTTTGGAGCTTCGTGTGTGCGTTAAGGCAATGTCGGTGGGCAGGCTTTAGGATGTTTCCTTAAAAATGAAGGTTTTTATTCTGCATGTTTGTCTGCTGTTCACATGAGCGTGGTGCGTGCAGGATGCTGCTGCAGTGACTTCAGAAAGGAAAGCTGATTTCTGTATCATACAGCACTCCTATTAGGCAGACAGAAGGATGCTCTTCTCAGTACAGCTCCCGAAGCAAAACGTGCTTCGGGAAATGGGCAAAATGGGCACGCAGGCAGGTGCTGCTGCGTGTGCCCACCGGCACTGCCTGATCCTGGCTCTGGCTGTCCTCTGGTGCTCTGGAGCAAACTGGAGCCTGGCCGTGCGAGCACAGGGGTGCCTTGCTGCAGTGCCCACCTGCAGGAACAACACCCGCAGTGTAATCACGTACGCTGTGGCTATGCAGACGCTGCTGCCGCCAGTTAAACCACAGGCATGACGTGGGGCAGGGGCTTTGACCTCCTCCAAAAACCTGCGAGTTCGCTTATCTCACACGTGCTTGGAGATTTCTGCTCCCGGCCATGTGGGGACGGGATGTGCTGGGTGGCTTTGGGAGCGCGGTGCCGGGGGCAGCAGGGTGACCTCCCCTCTCTGTGCAGGACGGAGACTCGGAGAAGAGGGACCCGTTTGAGGAGAGCGGGCTGAGCCTGAGCCCCACGGCTGCCGAGGCCAAGGAGAAGGTGCGGGCCAAGCGGGTGAAGAAGAGGGCTCCGCAGATGGACTGGAACAAGAAGCGAGAGATTTTCAGTAATTTCTGAACCTCGCTGGTGGCGCTGCCTGCCTTCCCCCGCACCTGGCCGGACGTTCAGAGGTGCCTGCGCCCTCTCCTTCAGTGTCCACGTGAGATGCTTTGTGCTCTGCTCTTCACTGGTTGCTTTTATGAGGCGTATTTTAAAGTCCTTTTTTATTGTTGTTATTATTATTATTATTGTTGTTACTCACCAGCGATTCTCATAAGACAAATGTGACCAAAGCTCCTTTTCTTGCTTGCTCTTCAGCCCGGTCTGGCTGCCTGCTGTCCCCTGTTCCTGCTGAGAAAAGACTGGAAGAGTTTAACTCTCGTTTCTTACCTGCATAATTTAGGCTTTTGTTACTTTTTTTTTTTAAATTGGGGTGTTAGTTTTGGTTTTGCGGGTGTCCCAGGCTGAGCCCCATGGGATGCTCTGTGCCCCTGCGCAAATGTCTTACGGCCTCGCCGTGGTGGGTGGCCGGGGAGGTGGCAGCACCCCCGGCACCCGGCCTGCAGCTTTACCCCCTCGCGATGGGAAAACGGGCAGTGGCTGTAAATCGCTCGTGTTGGCTTTGCTATTGAAATGAAAAAGTTCTCGTTGTTTTTAATGAACTCCTATCTGTTTCCAGTTGATTTAGGAGCCTCCCTCCCAGCAGCAACTTCTGCCCCAGCAATAAAAGCCCCTTTTCCACCCCCCGTCCTCCCAGGTGGCAGGATGTGCAAGCAAGACAAACGCAGCCCCCAGCTGCCCCCGGCCCCACGGTTTGCACAACGCAGCGAGCGGTGCAGGAGATGCTGCAGGGCTGAGCGTGTCTCCAGGGAGCCCTCGGGGCCGGCACGTGCTCCCTGCCTCCCGCTCCCCCCTTGTGTCCCCCGTCCCTGGGCAGGGCTGGCGGGGTCCCCAAAGCTCCCGGGTCTCAGTGGGGCTGGTGACAGAGCAGACTCATAGTTAGGAGAGGGTTGATGTCCTGGGCAATGGCTTTGGCGCTGTGTCCTCCTTTAGTACCAAAAGCAGGGTGTTTTCAGACCCTCGAAACAGACCTTTAAAGCACTGCAGATGAAGCCAGTGTAAGCTCTTTATTACTCGCCTTTGGCTGTGAACAAGGAAGACGAAACACGATGCGCCCGCGGGCTGCAGGCGGAGGTGTTTCGCCGGGGAAGGTCCCGGCGGCGATGGGCTGGCTCCCCCCGTGCCTCTCACAGCGCCCCGGGCCCGGCCGCGGAGCCTGCCCTGTGTTTTGGCTCCAGTGTCAAAGCCGCAGGGGGAAGGGACTGGGCACAGTTGCGTGCAAAACCACTTTTCCCAGCTCAATGCAAATGGCAGCAATAACTTGGCCGTTAATGACTATTTTAAACAAAAGACTTGGCTGCGACTTTGCCCTGTATTATTCCCCGGAGCCGATGTATTACAAGGCAGAGGCCTTTGGGTTGGTCGGCGCACTACGGATGTTGTTGTGGCTCTGTGTGCATTTCCTAAACGCTGAACTAAAAGGTGCCTTATAACATTTGCTACTCTCCTCGGCGGCTGCCCGCGGCTCAGCACAGGGGCAGCGCGGGGCCAGAGAGCTGCCGGGGCTGCTGCTGGCTGGCGAGAGCACGGAAACCCTCAGGGGTGAAGGAGATTTCTCTTTTACGAAAGTGCAAAGTGTTGATGGGCTGAACAGGTTGGAAAAAATGCCTTTGGAGAGGGACTGGCGCAGGTGTTTGGCTATTGGTGACGAGACTGGCGGCAGGATGACGGCTCAGGATGCAGAGAGGCTTTTCCCCCCACCAGGACTCTGCCAATAACTAGAGGCCTCTTCTCTACCCCACCTCAAAGACGATTAGCTCCTCTCTTTTTGGTCCCCAAAATATTTGCTTGTGTAGGAAATCAGTAATGACTGAAGGAGCCCTCCTTTTTCACGGTATGCACGTTGCTTCCAGTGCCTGCGTAGCCAAACCCCAGACAGTGCTCCCGTCTGTGCGGGGCAGAGCGCTCCCCGCTACGCCATGAACTCGACCCACCGTGCATGTCAGAGAGCACAGACTCGTTTGTAAATACCGCATTTCTCACCCAAGACTGGACCGCTGTAGTTAAGGGGGGAAAAAAGAACACGTAGTTCTGAATGCAGATCAAAAGAAATCAGGTGTGCAAGGCTGTACTGATAAGATTTCAAAATCTTAATCTCTGCTTAGTCCATGGAAATTGCTCCTGGTTAAAGCACTTATCATATTGCTGACATCTTGTAGCTCAGTAGTAATTATTCAGTTCCTGTACATTTAACGTGGAAAAAAAATAAATCAATAAAGCGTAAGGCTGTTAGTTGCATTGTAAAAACAATGTACACTGTAATGTCAGTAATAAACTTTGTTTTCCCATGTACCACTTATTTGCTCATTCTTCATCTGTTTAGTAGGGAACTTCAGAGCGGAATTACAGCCTTCTTTAGCACATTATAAACTTTGCTTCCTCCCTTGCCTGTTTAAAGAGTAGCTGAAATTATTCCTTTGAAGCTGTACAATGAAGTCAGCGCTGCCCTTTCTTTGAAGAACAAAACACACACGTGGGTGGTGGCCCCTCCGTCAGCTTCTGAGGCACACACTAACCTGGATCCTGTGGCTACATAAGCTGTGCTAGCACGCATCTGACAAGTAAGAGCGTGAAGCTGGATTGTCACCTGCTCACCGTGCGCTGCGGCCCCTAGGCTCCTGTGCTAGCAGGACTCAAAGGTCACTTGTCCAGGCAGCGGCTGCCTCTGGCCCTGGGTTGGGAAGCTTTTAGTTGGACCTTACTGACCATGGTTCTCTTGCTGCCAGCGCCAGGCAGGCGACTTGGCAGGTTGCACGCAGCCTGCTCTCAGCTGGCAGGGCTGGTTGCTATGGGCTCACGCTGCGGTGAGGCCATCGGAGCTCTCCTGCCCCTGCCTTGTGTTGCAGAGGTGCCAGCAAACCGCACATGTGTTAAAAAACAACCCACCACCTTTATTAAACGTGTATTTACAAGCAGCAGCAGCACAAAGCACTCCTCTCCAGCTGTTCCTGACACCGCACAGCCTGCTGCTGGGCCAGGGCACACTCAGGCATTCACCCGGGGGCTGGAGCCGGCAGCACTGACGCAGCAGGACTGCTGCACTTTGAAAGACCCTTTTTCCTCTTGAGAGCTCAGCCACTGCCAGCAGCTTCTCCCTCTCCAGAGATGCTTAGCTGGCGGCAGCAGCGGTCTCCCATTTCCCTGCAGTCACACAGTCAGCCCTGTGCAAAGCACAGCAGTCCTAGGGCTCAGCTCTGGGCTGAAGCAGCTGAAGCCAGGATGCTCCCTCAGCGTCTCTTAGCAGCTGGGCAAATATCTTGGTTGAGGCATTCTTTGCAGCGAGGATTCACGGGCAGGCAGGTCTGCTGGCCAAAGCCCACCAAGAGCCAGTTTATCTCCCTCCAGAGATCCCTGTAGCGAAAGGAGAAAGTGAGCTTTCCAGTGCAGCTGCTCAGAGAGGTTAAAGAACAGATCATGGCTTTAAGTGGATACCTTTCACTCACTGCTTGTTCCTTCTGGCTGCCCAAGCTGCCTCTTGCTAGAACAGCCCTCCTAGCTTTTCCTGAGCCCTCTGAACTTGGCAGGGAGGGAAGGAGGAGAGGCAGAGGACAGCCACACAAAGCACATGTGGTCATTCTCTTGTGTGCGTGCCAGATGTGGAGATTATGACAGACTGGAGAGCTCTACCTGTCAACTGGCATTTGATACTGAAAATTAAGCCTCAGTGAAGGCCAGAATCCAACCGTGGCCCAATAGTGCTGTGGCCGTTAGACTCAGCAAGGTCCCGTGCAGAAAGTATCTGGCTTGGGTCATAATAAATTTGTTTAGGCAAAACAGTATGGCACCAAGGCCTGCAGGTACCTTCCTCAACTAGTGGTGACTGACACACACACATCTGACAGCAGGGAACCCACCCAGTAGCTGAGATGCTGCTGCAGCAGCCCTGTGGGAGAGGAGAGACACCTGCAGACAAGTCCTTCCATAAAAAGGAGGCCCGGACTGCGGCCACTGAAAATGCTGTCGGCAGGGTTGTGTGCAGATGTGGCTCCTCCAACTAGGGGCTTGGTATCGAGGAACGAGGCTGGGGGCTCAGACCTCACCTGGGCAGCCAGTCCTCCAGCGCTACCCGAGTTTCCTCAGGGTATCTGGTCGCCTTCTTCACCCACTTCAGCCTGTTTGTGATCCTGTGCACGTGGGTGTCCACAGCTAGGAAGGGAGAGCCCAGAGTTTAGGTGGGGGGCAGACACGGCTGAATGGAAAGCGCGCAGCCAGGGCTGCTTGTCACAGCAAACCAGGTTCAGCACCCTGCGGCGGGCTTCCTCCGTGGCCCTGCAGCAACGCGGCAGGTGAAACAGAAGGGGAGGCTCGCCCGCAGAACAAACATGCTGGTTTCTTCCTAGGCGCAGCGCCAACAGCAGACAGGGTGGATATCTCATACCACACAGCTAGCAGCACACTGACACAATCTTCCACAGCCTTCCTACAAAGGTTTCCGCGCTCTGATCTAGCAGGCACAGGGCAGCCTGTCCCGGGTTCTCTTCCTCTGGGTGTTTCAGCTGATGTTACGCAAGTTGCAATCTCTGCCCCTTAGTTTACCCAGATGGAAAACACATTTCATAATGCCTACTAACACAAGAGGGTTTGTGAGGTTTAAACAAATGTTTAGAAAGTGCTTTGAGCTAAAAAGCTCAGAATGCAAAGTATATTATTGTTAGATCAGCAGCGATAAACCTGTCTCTGTGGCTAATTGGGCAAAACCCAGGAAACTGCTGTAAACAGGAAGACTAAGTCTTGCCTCCTAAATCAAAACTGAACACACAATTATTTGGAAAATAGTTGGCTAGTTCGGCTCCCACTGGACTTCCCTCCCCCACAGCAGGGAGAAAACAGCCCCCACATGCTGCTGACTTGCAGAGGAGCCACATTTTGCACAGCTGGCAAGCACCAGTGGGGCTGCAGGGGTCAGCTGGGGTTGTGTGCTGGCTTTAGTGGCAGGCAGTCATCAGGTGGCACCGTTACTGGCCTTTCCAGGGCCCTCCATTAAGCAGCAAATACTCTTGGAATATTAATCTGTCCCCAGGGTCCTCGGGCTGCGCTGATCTCCCAGCTCCATCTGCCGGCCGCATAGTGCAGCCCTGGTCCCCTTCCTGAAGGGGCCCAGCTGCAAGAACTAAAACATCAGAAATTCAGTACCTGCAGGTTGCCTGAGACCATTTCTTTTTCCAACTCATTGTGAGTCACTGATTTCAACCAACCGGCGCTGCAGACTGAGCCCTGCTTCTGCCCTCTTAAAGGCTTGCCAAACAAAAAAAATCCTAACCAAGATTTGTTTAAACACAAACAACCTTGGTAAAAAACAAAACCAACAACAAACCAGCCTCAGACTATCCTAGAACTATCTACAAATCACAAAACTATCCCCAACTCCCTTTCACCTGACTCCAAGATTTCAAAGCATTATTCTACTGGTACATCTTTTTGGATGCCTACCCAATTAAGCAATACTTGCTCTGCTTATCAGCATCTGAGTGGGGGGAGTGGAACTTGGGAACTGTACTTGGGGATTTTTCCTTCAAATTTTGGGCAAAACAGTCCAAGCTTAAATCCTAGCAACACATCCACTGTGAGTAGCTGAGGGCTGCATCCTGCACCCACCCAAACACAAGATAAAGTCTGCAGATGACAAAATCGAAGTGATACCATCAGGCTCCCGGGGCAGGCAGCTTGTAATGCATCTCCTCTACCCAGGGATGGACTGGGCAGGATTTAGGAGGAGAGGAATGTGGAAAATACAGTCCAACCTACCTATCCCAGACACACTGTTCCAGGCAATGTTCATGGCCAAGTGGGCCATTTTGGGCCCCACTCCTGGCAGCTTCACCAGCTCCTCCACAGTGCTTGGTATGTCGCCCCCGTACTTCTGCTTCAGGATGGCTGTCGTCTGCTTTATGTACTTCACCTTGTTCTGGAAAACCAAGGGGAAAGGCAGACAAGACAAGTTGCCCTCCAATGCAGAGAAAAGAGACAAACAGCTCAGAAAAAAATAAAAACATTCCTCAGTGTGCATTGTGTGTGAGGCCAGGCACTGGAGTTTGCAGAGGGGTGGCAGAGGTCTTTGAGTTCTCCTTGAAAACGCTGAAAGCTGATTAGCTCCAGCCTCCTCTGCACTCTGCAGGCACTGCAGCAAACAAGCTTGCTGTGAATACAAATTGCTAAAACCGGCATAAAACACAGCCTGTAACTCGACTCCAGGGAAAAGTTCACCACGGGGCATGGAACAGAGGCTGAACACAGGCTGGGGTAAGTCTCAGGGGCAGGGCTGATTCACACCCACCTCCTGCCCTCAGCACCTGCTTTCAGCACAGCCACTGGCCACGAGATACAGCCTGCGAAGGCCAAGCCACCCACCCCATGTTCCTCTCCACGGCTTCTGAGCGGTCTCTGTCAGCTACATGGGTGCTGAGGAAGGTGGAAGAGGTTCCTCCACACGCGTGTCGGGTGCTGTTGCGGTCCGGCACTCACCCTCCAGAATCCTACAGGATAAATGATCTGCCCAAGCGTCACATCATCCATCTGCAAAATGCTGTCAACCGTGAGGCCGCGCTGCCGGAGGCGCAGCATGGCAGCAGACGTCACCTGGTCCTTGGTCTGGCTGGAGAGCATCAGCGACAGCAGGACTTGGTAGCGCATGACCTGGGGGAAGGAGCAGGGAGACACCAAAAGGCTCAGAGGATCCTGCTCTCTGGGGCGGGGTTCTCCCACCCAGCACCATCCTGATTCCAGTGCCCAATGTGTACCCACGCTGTTTCAGCCCTATCCATCCATAACAGCTGAAATTGTATGTAACCTTTTACCGCTACCACACAATAAAGGGGACAAAAAAACACCTTCAATCTAAGCAGTCAGCATACATAAAAGGGCAGAGAACAGCTACTGTGTGCTGGGATCTCACATCCAAGGACACCAGTGCTTGGCCACGAAGGGCCACACTAAGGTTTTCCTGATAATGGGATTCTCAGGAGACCCCACAGGTCATAGAAATACAAAAGTCTGATGTTTTTTTATATATAACTTGTGGTATAAAGTAGTTTTTGAAAATCCCGTTCCTTTTCCACTAGGCATCAGTAGGAACTGGGCATCTTGCTCCAGTGAGCTCCTTGGGAAACCCAATTAAAGTGTCAGAGACCGGGAAATGGAGCATAAAACCCAGAAGTTCCTCTAATGACATCAGGAGTTGTGTGAAGCGTGTTGGTGCTGTAATGAGGGTTACAACATCCACTTTATGTTGGAAGCAACAATCCGGCTCCCCTGGGGTAAAAACTTTATTTCCTTGTCATGCAGGATCCCAGGCTCAGCGCCGGCCAGGAGGGACGTGCTACCTGCACTGCAGCTGTACCTGCACAACCCCTCCGAGCCTGCCCGTGGGATCCCCGCGTCCCCACGCTGGCCACGCACAGGAGAGCACGGCCCTACCGCCCTGCGCTGCGCCACGTCCTCGTCTCGCTTTGTTTTTTGTACCAATGCAAATGCTGCCCTCAGCGGGAGGTGCCATTTGGGGCCTTTGATTGCGTTCCCAGGCTTGGGGAGCACGCTGCCGTCCCAGCACGACCCTGCCTTTCAAGCAGCATCTCCTTTAAGGACGACCACGAGGGGGAAGGAAGACAATCTATGCTTCTGTACTGCTCTGAAGAGCACTAAAGCAGCCTGGAAAGTTTTTTTCTCAGCTCCCCTCACCTTCTCTCTGTACTGTTTTTCCCCTGTATTAGAGCCATCTTGCTGGATATTTTCCTTGGGCTCCTACAGAGACTTTTTAAGAAAAAAGGAACGCGCCTTCATGCCTGGCCAGCCTGCCATGGAAGACAGCTGTAATGCATTTTCAGGATTTCTCCTCCAACTCCCAGATCGTCTCATTTTTGCCTCAGCCCCTGCTCTTGGCTCAGTCTGGTAACTCTTCTGACGGTTTAAGCAGAGGAAAAGGGCACTTCACAGATGTGTTTGCTAGTTAGCCCCTAACGCCCAGCACGGGCTGAACGTGAGCAGAGAACTGCCAGCACCCAGCACCACGACACGGGGACTGCCTGGAGCCCCCGAGCCAGGAGCAGGAGGGGGAGCAGCCGACTCCCCTCCACCAGCAGGATAAGCGATTTCTCTCACACGTGTGCCTGTGCAGCAACCACTGGTGGGCCCACTCCAGCCTAGAGTCCAGACGTGCCCTGCATTTATTCTTCCGTTCTGGAGATATCCAAACCAGGGGCAACTCGAGCCCGCAGGAGGCCCGGGTGCTGCGGAGGCGGGCTGTGCTTCCAGGTGCCCGCCTGGCAGAGCAGGGTTACCTGCGGAGGAGCGCTGCTGTCATAGCACCTCTCCACTCCCATCTCATCGACGGGAGCGTCTCTGGCCCTCCTCATCTCCCGGATGCGCTCCAGCTGCTGCCGCCAGTTCTCGGGCTCCCATTTTGGCCCCGGGGGCTCAGGTTCGTAGGCGATGGCGACGCTCTTCCCCCTCCTGCTGCGCTTCGGGGCGCTGGCAGAGCTCAGGGCCCGGCTCGCTGCAAGAGGCAGGAGAGAGGCGCTCAGCCCAGAGACCATCCCCGGCCACCAGCTTCCATCACCGGCCCTGAGCCAGGAGCCCCGGCGGGGGACCGGGACCGAGTCCCCTTCCCGCAACCCCAAAGCGGCGGCACCCCCGGAGCTGGGAGCCCCCGGGGCGAGGGGCCTGGGGCCGGGAGAGGCCGGTGCCCAGCGGGGCTCCGCGTCCTGGCCCTCGGGGCAGGACCGGGGCGGGGCAGGCCCGGGGCAGGCCGTACAGCCCCCCCCGGGCCGCAGCCTCCCTCCCGCCGCCGTCACGGCCGCCCAGGCCCCCTCTGCCCGCAGCACGGCCGGGCCGGGGGCTCCCCGGGAGGACCGCGGCCTCCCCTCCCCGTACCTCCGGCCCCGGCCCCGGCCCTGCCGAGCCGCCGGGCCGCCCGCCCGCCGCCTGCCGCGGGCCCAGCCGCACACATGGCCCCGGTACTACC
This sequence comes from Anser brachyrhynchus, assembly GCF_964034855.1. Taxonomy (NCBI): domain Eukaryota; kingdom Metazoa; phylum Chordata; class Aves; order Anseriformes; family Anatidae; genus Anser; species Anser brachyrhynchus. Next base: position 16,631,290 of record NC_137733.1, read on the forward strand.
GGCCCCAGGCCGCCCCGCGGCGGCACGGCGACGGAAGCGGCGGGGAAGGCTTCCGGGGGCGGGGGGCCGGGGCCGGGCCTGCGGCGGGTGAGCGGCGGCGGCGGCGGCGGCGGCCGGGGGGGGGGGGTGGCTCCGGCAGGGGACCGGGGCCGGGCTGAGGGGACCGGGAGGGGACCGAGGGGGCTCCGCTGGGCCCGGGGGTGCCGGGGCCTGTGCCCTGCCCCCGGGGTGCGACGGGGGGAGCGGGGCTGAGGCTGGGGCAGGCGGCCGGGGGGCTGCAGGGGCGCTGCTGCTGGTGCGGGGCCCGCCCGGTGCCTGCCGCCCCCCCCCCCCCGCCCGGCCTGCCCCGGGGAGCTCGGGCTCGTTCGGTGCTCGCGGTGAGGTGACGGCCCCGTGTGGTCCTCGCACCGGGGGCAGGGCTTGGGGCCCGTGCCCGCCCGGGCCGGCACGGGTGGGTTTGGGCTTGAAGGCTCTGCTGGGCCCCCCCCCCCAACGGTAACCGCTCTGCGTGTGCAGGGGCTCGGCGCTGCTTGCTTGTCAGCGATGGCAAAGCCCCAAAGCAAGGATTCTGGGCTGAAGGAGAAGTTCAAGAATCTCTTGGGGCTGGGAACGTCCCGGGGAAGCTCAAAGTCATCGGAGGGCAAGCAGACAGAGTTTATCATCACTGCAGAAATACTCAAGGTGTGAGACGTGACTGCGGTCGCGGTGGGGCTGGGGTCTGGATCTCCTGGGAAGGCAGACGGCACGCAGCCAGGAGGACTTGCTCATTCTGCTTTCTGTGTTGCCGTTTGTTCCCTCTGTGATCTCGCCTTTTTACCTTCTCCCTCAGTTCACTCTAGCGAAATGGATATAAAACTTGCGTGCTTTGAAGTTGCAGCATTTTAATCATTCAGTGTTTGAATAGTTTAGGGGTATTTTACAGCGTGATGTTATCCTCTGTTACATCAGGTTACAGGGTGCTTTCTCAAAATATGTTGTTTTGCATGCATAGTCTGAGCTTGATTAAATTTATGTAGTGGCAGTGCAAGCTGGAAACTTTCTGCTTTATGAAGATGTCATGGGTTTGTGGAAAAAAAGAAAAGATTCCAGTAATTGGTCCAGCAAGTCTGTAAACGGAACAGTTGCCACATAGGGAGGAAGACACATACAGGAGAAAAAGAGAGCAGAATCCCTCACTGTCTGTGCTGGAGCAGCCGTGCTGCTGCAAGCTGGAGAGCCAGGCTTACATCCCTCCTTTACCTGCCTGCCTCCTGTGTGTGGATGAGTGCCACAGTTATTAACTTTCCTAAAGAAAATGAGATGTGTTGTCCTGGAGTGAAAAGCTGCTTGGCTCCCGTTCTGTGAAAGTTCTCGTTCTGACAAATCATCGTTTGCTCATGGAAAAAAGTTTTTGGAGAAATTCCTGAAAAGCTCCAGTAATGACTAGCAGTTAGATCATTTTGGGCAAATGTGTAATTCCTTTTTCAAACAGCTCGTGATCCCCCTTGGGAAATGGATAAGTGTTTCTAATAAGATACACTGTTAGCTTGTTTCTACATTTCTTTCCAGGAACTGAGCATAGAATGTGGATTAAGTAATAGGATACGAGCGATCAGCCAAATCTGTGAAGTGGCAAAAACCAAAAAAATCGAAGAGGTAGGTTTCAAAGTGTTCGGTGAATGTTTGAAGCTTGAAAATTTAAATAACAGCTCTTGGCCTCTCGTAAGAGGTTCCTGTAGTTTAATCCGCCTTTTCAAATTGGTAATCCCAGAAGCAACATTTTGCGCTGTCCAAACCTGAAAAAGGGGTGGCCCACACGCCAAGGAAATTAGTCTGGTCCAGCCTAGCAGCAGCGGAGCAGAGAGCATGTAGCTGACGGGCTTCTTGAACTAAACGGAAAGAGAACGCTGCCTGTACGCAGGCCTGATCAGGACAGTTTGCAGGAGATGATGTTAATCCTGCAGGAGAGGTGTGTGCTAGCTCCTTCTGTCCTGTTAATAAGCAACTTCAAATTGGTTTTAAACTCACGTTTAAGTGAAGGTTTCTGCCCAAATGTTGTGTGAGTGAAGAACTTCGGGTACCGGGGTGCAGGTTGTTGCACAGGCCGGGATTTGGTATCACACGTGGTTCGCCTGAGCTTATGACTGGCAAGGTGAGAGTGTCCCTCAGAAAAGGGAACTCCAGCCGTGAGATCCCTGGAGCTCTTGTCCATTAACGTGCCATAATTAATGACTGGCCTCTACTGGGTGAAGATGCCAGAAGAAGCGTACCTTTCCTACTACTGCCTCTTACGTTTGTTTTCAGCATGCGGTGGAAGCTATATGGAAAGTGGTAGCTGATATGCTCCAGCCAGAGCGCCCAGCTGAAGCCAGACATGCTGTTCTTCATCTGCTGAAGTCAATCGTTCAAGGACAGGTGAAAACAACCTCTAGAAAAAACACTGTACTTGAACTGGGGTTTATTCAGAGTATGACTTGAAAAATATCGGGCAACTTTTTTCTCTGACTTTCCATGTTTCTTTTTTTTTTTTTTTTGGTTGTGCAGAGTAAATGGGAAGAGGCAGCCTTTTAACTTAAATCTGCTTGACTATTTTTTTTTTTTTTAAAAAGAATAGTTTGGGTTAAGTTCAGGCATAATAAAGCAATTTTTTTTATGGTCTTTGTCCAGACATATTAGTCCTAGTCTGCAGCCATTTCTGATGTTTCAGCATATCAAGTGTGCAAGAAGTTCTGTATGAGATGCGTTTCTAGCCTGGCCAAGTTAAGCATGCTATGAATTCTTCAGATTTCACAGTGTGCTATTCAAATGTAAGACTGTACCAGACCAAAGTCCTACTTTTCAGTATCCTGAAAAAAATAAGGGTAGATGCTTAGGAAAAAAATAGGTGTAAATTCTGTTTTGTTTGTCTGTTTGTTTTTAAATGTTCTCCTGACAATGCAGTCTGTTGCAGTTTCTTTGGTTTACTTACCCTCAATTCTGATAAATGTTAGGACAGATTGAGAAGTCCTGAGCTTTTGTCAGTAGCCAGTAGAGATGAAAGTATTTTCAAGACTTTGGTAGCCTGTAGGAAAACAAAATAATTTCAGGCATCAAGATTACTGTTACAGACCTTGATCAGGTCCAGGTCTTTTTTTTTTTTTTTTAGTTACTCTCTTGTTTCTCTCCCCAACTTTTTTTTTTTTTTTTAAGGGTGAGAGATTAGGAATTCTCAGAGCACATTTTTTTAAAGTTATTAAGGACTATCCCTCCAATGAAGACTTGCATGAACGGCTCGAAGTGTTCAAGGCTCTAACAGAGAATGGGCGATATATCACTTATTTGGAAGAAGAGCTAGGTGAGTATTGTCTTTACCTCTCTTAAATTTGCTGGGAATAAGCCAAGGGGCAGGTACTCAGTGATAAAAGAAAAAGGTAGTAGTGATAACACTTCTGGATAGAAAGCACAGTGTAATGATTTATTTTCTTCCTTTAGCTGACTTTGTACTACAGTGGATGGATGTTGGTTTGTCTTCTGAGTTCCTTCTGGTTTTAGTAAACCTGGTGAAATTCAACAGCTGCTATCTGGAAGACTATGTAGCTGACATGGTCCAGTAAGTTTTTTAACCCCTAAATGCTTATTCTTGGCTTTTTATGGGGCAAAGTTGCAGAACAATATGCAGATTAAGTGGAATCTTTTTCGTCTGATCTGGATCTCTTTCATTCCAGGTCATACCTGACACTTTTGACAAATATTTGATTTTCTTGCAATGTTCAGATCCGCTTTGTTTAATTGTTGCATGTGTTTTCCCCGTTTCATGAGATTAACCTGACTGCATTGCTTAGTCTCACAAAGAGTCTCTGTCTGCTGTTTTGTTAACAGCGGCATACTGAGAGGTCATTTAAGTGCATCTGTAACCTAACTGTTTATAAAAGGTTGTACTGTTCCTAGGAATGTTATCAACAAAGCCAAAGTGGGGGAATGATAAGGAAAATAACACGCCAATTTACTTGTCTGTTTTGGCTCTTTGTAATTTGCCTAAAATCATATTAAGCAAATAATTATGATTAAATGTTCTTTCCTAACAGCAAGATATGCATCTTGTGCATTCAGACTTCATCATCTGTGGACATAGAGGTCAGTAATTTCACTCAGTACTTAGAGTTCTGTGAAATTCTTTGGAACTGTATCTGTTACAAACAAAATCAGATCGTCAGACTCTCATCCCAGTTTATTCTTAGATGAGAGTTAATATGATGTTATAAAGTGTTTGTAAGCCATCATCTCTCTTATACAAATATTAATTTTATTCTAAAAGAAAGAGAGCATGCATGAATTTGATAAGCAATTCAGTTTTTCATTAGTGATTTTTATGGCTTTCCATACTGCTCTGAGTTTAAAAAAATAAAATAAAGAAAAAAGACATATTTCTATCCCCTATGACTTCCAGAAGTTTCCCTGGGTCTGTCAGCTTAGGTTTTGACCCGTTTTGATCCTAGAGAAGTGTATAACCATTTTATCTTTCTCTTTCCAAAGATTTCCTTGCAAGTCCTAGATGCCGTTGTTTGCTATAATTGTCTGCCATCAGAGAATCTGCCAGTATTTATCATCACTTTGTGCCGTACCATCAATGTGAAGGAGCTCTGTGAGCCGTGCTGGAAGGTCAGAACTTTCTCGTACCTTTGTTTCTAATGACTTCACTGTTTTGGACTCATAGATGAAGGGCCACGTGCATGGAAACATTTGCCATGAATTTCACTTTGGTTTTAAGTGTAAATAAATTAATAATTGCTTCAAGTATTAAGGGATCAGCACGCTATTAGTGTGAATTCTGTCACTTCCATGTAACTTATCTGTGCTTCTGTCTCAGATGATGTGATGGGCTACTTTTTCTGTTGTGGTGTGGAAATGGCATGGAACACATTTACTTACCATAACAATTATGGTTGGCCTGCTGACTGCATATTTAGGCTAAGGAGTGTTTTAACAATCGGAGTGTTCTCTTTGAATTTGCAGCTTATGCGCAACCTTTTGGGAACTCACTTGGGACACAGTGCCATCTACAACATGTGCAGGATCATGGAAGACAGGTAAAGAAGGTCTATCTAACAAAATCCTAGCAGTTCTGTAGAGGCCCCATTGAGGTAGACAGAGAATCACTGACTTGAGAAGAACATGCTGAAAGTTCTGGTGCTTAGGAGTGAATCCTCTTCCTAGTTATGCTGCTGAAATGCTCATTTTTTAGCTTTTCTGAATTTATTTTTCCTTCGTTTAAAACTAAAATCATACTAAATGCTTTTCTACATTTAATGTTTATAAATTGCTATGCAAGGCTCAAATGTGTAACAGCTGGTAATTACTGTCTTGATAGTGTATATTCCTATTGAGTCTTGTGCCCTCGCATGGTCTAAGGCTTTCTTTCCATCTGTTCACAGAGCTTACATGGCGGATGCTGCGCTGCTGAGAGGAGCTGTGTTCTTCGTTGGGATGGCTCTCTGGGGTGCTCATCGCCTCAATTCACTCAAGAATTCCCCAACTTCAGTGCTGCCTTCATTCCTCAAGGTAAGATGGGATGCTGGAGGAACTTTTTAATCAGGTATACATCCAGACTTGCACAGATTTAGAGCAAAAATGTAGCCCCCTACACCAAAGAAATCTTTTTGTGGCTGAAAGGTAGCAATTGGGTATGCTGGATGAAATGTGGAGAAAGAATAAAACAACAGAGATTTTCGGTTTAAAACTGAGGCCTCCTTCTGGAGTATCTGTATATCTCTGTTGGCCAGAAATGCAAATTCTGAATTCTTTTTATAAAATATCTATGTTGTGGATGCTAGCTTAAAAAATAAAAATCAAGCAAAAACTTTCACTCTTTTTGGTGTGTGGTACAAAACTTTGAGGGACAGTGTCTTCAGAGCTCCATTAAAATTTTCTCTTCCAAGAGGATCAGGCAGGAGTTAGTATCATTAAAACCTCACATGCCTGCTTTTTAAGATGGGGCTGTATTTGACATCTGATCTACAGCTGCTTGCAGGAGGGTGTAACCACTTTATGAAATGGTTCTTTGCTTTGGTGTTTGTGTATATTGACTTAGATTTATTTATCACTGGCTTTCAGGCTAACTTCATACTGAGCAAGGCATGTTTCATTTGAATTTGAGAGGGTTTCTGACCACGGCTTACCAGTTGTTAACTAACTGAAGCACTTTGTATTCCAGGCCATGACATGTCCCAATGCAGTTGTATCTTATGAGATAGTTCTGTCCATAACACGTCTAATAAAGAAGTATGGGAAGGAACTGCAAGCTGTAACATGGGATATCCTTTTGGACATCATTGAGCGATTACTGCAACAGCTTCAGGTAAGTGTTGAGCCTATCTTGATGTGCTTTCAATTAAAAGACTGCCATAAATATTTTTGCAAATTCATCTCCTGTTTGTACACTATAGTGCACTTTGAAGTCAGATGGAGGTTTGGCCTTATTCTCGATACTGTGGCTAGCAGCTGAGTTTTCTGTTTGTATTTAAAAGTTAGTACTTTCTGGTAAATTAGAAGTCTTTTAGGAATGTTTTTGCCTTTTGTTTCAGAGTTTAGAGAGCCAAGAACTTAAGTCCATTGTACATGATCTTTTGACTACAGTAGAAGAACTCTGTGACCAGAATGAATTTCATGGCTCTGAAGAGAGGTTTTTTGAGCTGGTGGAAAGATGTGCTGATCAAAGACCAGTAAGATTTTCCCTGTTATCTTCTTTCTTTACAGCCAGTTGAAACAGTTTTGTTACTCAGTACAGTTGAAAACTGCAAGTCCTGAAATAAGAAGTGGTTAGAAAATGTCAGCAAGGACTTACCTTTCGCATGAACCTTGTTCTTAGAGAGAGGACAAAAAATGAATGTATTGTATTTGTTTATACACTAAAAAAATTCTTTATCTTTCCATGAAAGGAATCTTCTGTACTAAACTTGATAGCATACAGAGCACAGTCCATTCATCCTGCCAAAGATGGCTGGATTCACAACCTGCAGATGTTAATGGAGAGATTCTTCAGGTATGAAATCATAATTTTATGAATACAAGGTACTTTCAAATGTTTTTTGCCACCTTTCCATGTTAAGTAACTTTGTTTTCTGAATTTCTAATGTTAGGGAGTGACTAATAATAAGTACGGTATTTCCAGGGCATAGTACGTGAAAGAATTTTGTTTAGCAGAAGAAAATCTTACCACTGAGTTGTGTTCCTTTTTTTTCCCTACTTTCATTTATTTCCATTGGATGGTGCTATTCCAGTTAACTTAGGCAGTTACATGCTCCACTGCAGAACACTTTATGGTTCTGACACCAAACAAGAGTTTACTGTTAAGCCTTGAGGCTGTATGTGGTTATCCAATACTAAAGTAGTAACTGTCTTTGAATTGGCACTCCTAAAAATATTGTTATTGCTCTAAAATACCAACATGCACCAATAAAAAACTTGTCTCATTTGTGAAATGTTGCTGAGGGAACAGCTTGATCTTTCTGCTGTATGTTTGATTTTGAATTTGCTTACCAGAGCACTTGTTCTTCTGACATACGCTTCCTAGTTTGGACTGGAAGTGGAAAAGCTGCAGTTACAGGTCTTCAGTAGCAGTAAAAGTTGAATTGTAGGAAAAAAGTTGAACTGGGATTCTAGTTTCCATTTGTTCTTGAATCTGATTTTGTATGTAGAGACATTAATTGAAGGCTGAGTTGCCCTCTAACAGTTAATGTTCTAACTCTTAAAAAATTTCTTAGTTTGATTGAGTTTTATTTTCCTTTTCTCCTCTTCCCCCCTCACCTAAATACCAGCAACTTCATTTTACTCATCTTGAATTTGCTCTTCCTATTTTAGGAATGAAAGTCGTAGTGCTGTTCGTATTAAAGTTCTGGATGTGTTGTCCTTTGTACTGAGTATTAACAGACAGTTCTATGAGGTATGTGTTTATCTGTTCCTGATGATTACATGTGAGCTCTTAAAGGCTTTGTTGAGGTGTGTTTTATGGTGTCATCTCTGCCACTGAAGAATGCACAGAACTCTGCTTTAAATGTTGAACACAACAAACGTTGCTTTAGGATGCTTGTAGGAGAGCTTGCCTCTCAGTTGCTCTTAGCTGAGTAAAAGTCTGCGTGACTTGCAGCGGGAGCTGCTGTGAAGTGTTTTGAGGACATCCTTGCTCGTGGATTCGCTTCCTTGTTTTAAAGTTGTTAATTCCGTATATGTCTTGGTTTGGAAGAACAGAAGGTTGGGGTGAGAGGTGATGAGTTAATTTAAAATCTTTGTAAGAAGGTGAGGTCTGAACAGAATCTGACATGGGCAGATTGACTTGTCTTGGTGCTTCCAGTTTAATTGTGATCCAAGATGGAAGCTGTCTGAGAGAGGAGATGTCTTCAGTCCCTTGGAATGTACCCAGTGTGTCAGAGGACAGAAGGCGCAGAGGTGCTTCTTGGATTCCTTGAAGATTTGTGAAAACCTATTACTGTCGTGTTTCCTGCCTGTCAAAAAACAAAAACAAACAAACAAAAAAACCAAAAACACACAAAAAAAGCACAGAATTCCCTTAGCCCAGGCTCAGATAGGCTGTTGACGTCATCTGTAGAATAGATGAAAGCCAAAACATTGAAACAAAGTTCAACAAAAGTGTTAAGTGTTTGGAGGGAGGGATATACAGAAATACTTAACTGGAGGGAAGAGGAAAGATCAAGGAACCGAATGGTTAGTTGAGGAGTAATCCTGATAGCAGTGTTGTTTTTGTTCTGTTTGCCTCTTTAACATGCTGACTGAAAAACTGACAGCAAAATGTACGGGCTTATTAAAATCTGTTCTCTTGCAGGAAGAGCTGATAAACTTGGTTGTGATCTCTCAGCTGGCTCACATTCCAGAGGATAAAGACCATCAAGTTCGAAAACTGGCCACTCAGCTACTTGTGGACCTTGCTGAAGGCTGCAACACGCATCACTTTAACAGCTTGCTTGATATCATAGAAAAGGTGAGGCAGAGTTTGCTCAACTGTCAGTAGCATCATGACGGCTTTCGCCAGATCCTTTTACTGTGGCTGAGGAGACTAACCCATGAATCTTACGACTTGCATGGATCAGCAGGGTACTGGAAAATTGCTAGGTTTTGTAGGATGCAGGCATGGAGCACAGAGCTTTCAAAACCCTATCAACACCCATCCAAGCTACATGCCAGAGCTTGCAAAATTTCCAGCAAGGGTGACTTTCTGTGGTCTTGTTTGATCTTCCAAGATAGAATTAAAGAAAAGTTGTGCTGCGGATTTAAAGTGTTGTGTTATGTTTCTTTTTTTTTAAAACAGGTGGCTGCGCATTCTCTCTTATCTCCATCTGAACTGGAAGAGAGGGATTTGCTATCATATTCAGCTTCTCTGGAGGATGTCAAGACAGCAGTTCTCGGACTCCTGATAATTCTTCAGGTAAACATGGCAGAGTGTTAAACAAGTGTTCTTCAGAATAGTCGTTTGCTAGACTCCATTTTTTTTTTCACATAACTTCTACTATCTGCCTTTTGATCTGCACACTTCAAAGTTTAACTTTTCTGGTCACTTCTTTTGTTTTGGGTATTGTGTGACTGCTAAATGTTTTTTTTTCCTCTTAATTACCGTTGTACAGAGAATATGAGTGCATTTTCACATATGGAGGGCAGATGTGTTCATAAACTGTAGCAGAAGGAGATTGGCTCGTAACCTTGAATAGATCCCACTGTGTTTGGGTAGCATATCCTGAGATACAGTTGAAGCAGTTGCAAAGAGCTGTTTGTTCTGAACACTGCCCTTCTGAAGCCAGGCAAAGTTGCTCTGAAGTCTCTGCAGAGGTTCTGATCAGAGCAGTCTGTTCGTCTTGCTTTCAGGAGCAAGGCTTAGCTGTGTTGTTCTTGAATTCTCAGTGCAGATATACATTTCTGAATAACCAGTGTCGGTCTGCCTTTAGATTGTGTTTCTGTTCCTTTGTAGACAAAACTCTACAGCTTACCTTCCAGCCATGCAGTGCGGGTATACGAGATGCTGATTCACCACGTCCAGCGCCATTATATGTATTCGTACAGCCTAGCTGTTGCTAGCAGCATCAGATTGCAGGTATGAGCAGTAACCCGTACTTGCAGGTCAAGAGCTGCATGCTGTCTCTGGGAATCTTAGATTACCAGTGGGCAATGTGTGCTGTAGAGCTTGTCAGAAGCAAAATTAAATGTTTCTTGGCTAGCAGAAGTACAGAACTAGCCACAGCATCTGGAAGAAATCCCTTTGTACCTGCAGGTGGGAGAATGGGAGGTGGGAGAGTATGTGACTGGCCTGGGTTTTTAGTTACTCCAGTGTCTTCTCTATTGCAGGTGTTTGATTTCCTGTTGATGCTTCGAGCTGACTCCCTCCACCGTCTTGGCCTTTCCAACAAGGATGGAGCAGTGAGATTCAGCCCTTACTGTCTATGTGACTTTGTGTAGGTTTCTCATAGCATTTTGCAAATGCTGTTTTCAGAACTATTCTGCGGTCTTGCATGAGTTTAATAGTTCATCTCCAGTTTGTCTAAACCTTCCAAATCCCGACGAATCTCTTGCTAGGCGACACTATAGTTACAGCTTAGGATGGTCTCAATTAATAACTCTGCTTTTTCAAATGACTTATCTGCAGAATTATCAATCTCAGGCGTGGAATTTCTGTGTCAAAAATTCACAGAAATGTTTGCAATTTCCTGTCTGGAACCAGTTCTCCTATTGAGGTTTGATTCAATGATTTGCACAGATCTGGCTGTTTTAATTTTACAGCTCATTCTGATGTTTTCTGTGTAACACACCACAAAGGATACCTCTCTAAATTTGCTAGGGGCTGGATAGAAAAAGCATTTATGCTGACCAAACCGAAACCTTGGTCTGCTTGGCAATCCCATGTTTTTTAATTGAAAATAGTATTGTGTTGCTGTTTGGTTATCAAGAACTAGCTATCAAATAGGGTAGGTAATGTGGATAGGCTGTTCCAGTCTTCATTTTACATTACGTTATTTTTCTGCATTCTCATGTTGCAGAGAAGCAGAGAAGAGAACTTCCGAGAAAAAGCCGACTGGTACGCTCTCTCCACCTTCAGGAAGTCCCAGTGTGCCTTCCCAGAACACCACCATTCGTATAGGGCATTTGCCATACTCAATGGTCTTTGGCGTCCTTCTGCAGTGTTTGAAGCAAGTATGTCCCCCCTTAATGACAGCTACCATCTTCATATGAAATATGTCAACTGAAAATGTCTGGCTAGAGAATGCCATCCCAGAGAATCTAAGTAATGCCTGGAAAGCAATACTTAAATCCTCCTCCTTGAGCACCTGTGTGTAGTTGTACAACTTTATAACCACCAGTCGGAGCAGCAGTTCAGCTCTTTAGGAACTCAGCAAGGCTTTCATTGTGCTCTGCTTCAGAGCAGACAAAGGCAAAAATGTATTTGTTAAACAAAGATCAAAGAATCGTCCTATTTCTGAAAGGGCATTTGAAACGAAAAGAAACTGTCCAATTGCAAGTTTTTGAAGTTTAATGAGAGTTAGTAAATTTTTCAGTTGCTAATGAAATATAAATGTAATTTGCTCATTAATGCTGGTTTTGGACATTGTTGCGTTCTGAGAGGGTGTCTTGCTCTGGAAGCTCATTTATACTAGTGGTTAGGAGAGTTGAATTCTGGCTCCGTCTGGTTGAGCTCAGTCAGGTCTGGATACAAGTCGTTTTTTTAGTTTTCAGTGCCAGTATTGCACCTAGAGCTGGATGAAAGACAGGAAATAACTTGTGACAAATATATGTCACTTCTTTTTATGTAGCTACCATGGCAAGAAATACATCTGCCTAGGAAATGGTATGTCTGAAATGTGATTGGTCTTGCTTTCAAACTGAATAGAAATCACACAAAAATTTTTCACCTTAATTTTTTTCTTTCTTTCCAGGAGACAGACTGGAAGGTGTTGAAGTTGGTCCTCAACAAATTGCCAGAATCTCTCCGCTATAAAGTGCTGTTTTTAACTTCTCCTTGTAACATAGACCTCCTGGCATCTGCACTGAGCTATATGGTAATGCCACATGCCCTACTGATATATAATCACCAGATCCTTAGTTTGCTTAATATTTTTTTGATTTTTTTTCTTCAGTCTAGTATTTTGAAGTATAGTATTTTTAGTATGTTATCATGCTTGTTTTCAATCCTCACTCACCTTCCCTTATTGTGAGGGTTGTTTTAGGTGTTTAATAATCGATGTTTGTTCTTTCTATATGTATTGTATATGTTTATATGTGCAAAGGTAGCTATGGGCAGTGCCTTTCCACTGCCTTTTAGAGAGTATTCTTAGTATAAGATATTCTAACTTAACGTGTGATATATCAGCTCACAGACAAAAAGACGACTGACAGGCTCCATGGTACCCCAGAAGGCTTTTCTCGCACTGATTTGCATCTGGCTGTAGTACCAGTGCTGACGGCTTTAATATCTTACCATAATTACCTGGACAAGGCTAAACAGGTACGAGGAACCTTGTGTGTATCGGGGGGGAAATGACAGGGCTGAGCCTCTATAGTGGAGTATTTCCTTCTCTGTCACTTCTCTAACTTTGTGCAGCAGTAACTGGTTGGTTAGTTTCACTGTTCTCCATCTATGCTCATTCCCCCACTCACACATTATTGAGTGACATCACCTTCTGCTGGAAGACCCTGGTAAATGTAAAAATTGAACAGAAAGACACAAAAATTGTCCATAGAAAGGATTTGATACATCCCTGTATTTAATCAGAAGCTTAAGTAATCATTTCTAAAATTTCTACCTGATTATGTCCCGTAGTAAGATTTTGGCCTAGAATACATACAGCCTCTTTCAGGATTCTGTGTTAGTGCATTTTGGATACGAATTCACGTGTATCATACAGGCCTTGCAGTAGTGATACCTCGCAAGTTATTCTGAAATGCTAACAGAAGTCAAGAGATGGTATGTCACACAGCTTTTCTTTCCCTGTATTATGACTTTTTTTCTTTTTTTTTTTTTTCCCTTTTTTTACTCTTCTAGCGTGAAATAGTGTACTGCCTAGAACATGGTCTTATTTATCGCTGTGCGAACCAGTGCGTTGTGGCACTCTCTGTCTGTAGTGTCGAGATGCCTGACATCATCATAAAGGCGCTTCCTGTCTTAATAGTCAAATTAACCCACATTTCTGCTACGGCCAATATGGCAATCCCTCTCTTAGAATTTCTTTCAAGTAAGTTGTAATGTTCTTTTACGTTTGATCTTCTACAGTTGTAAATGTTTTGTTTGCATTGAATATAAGTATTTTGATTCCATTTAGTCAGCAAATTCTTGTTTTTTGGTAATGTCCTTTCACCATTCGCAAAATATCAATGTTTGATCATCTCTTGGTTGTTATTGCTTTAAGGCACTTGCACACAGTGAAGAAAGAGGCATGTTTTGTGCAGTGCCACCATACAGTGATGGGAAATACAAAGCTTGTTTTCCCTGCCTTGCTGCTTATAATTTAAATAGTGTGAAGTTACACCATGATGTTAGTATTCATGTCAGCTGATGATCTAGAAGAAACAAAACAATTCAAATTAAACTGAATTCTGGTATTGAACAGCTCATGTTCAGACCTCACCTGTGTTGGTTTTCTTCTTGAACTGTTCTAGCTCTAGCAAGGCTGCCTCACCTCTACAGGAACTTTGCGGCAGAGCAGTATGCCAGTGTGTTTGCCATCTCCCTACCGTACACAAACCCTTCCAAGTAAGTTCATAGCAAACACGCTTCTTCTCCTTCTTCATCTGTAAAATAAAGAGAATAAGATAAGCTTTTTTTGTATTACTTGGATCAAGGTTATGTATTGGATATTGCTCATTCTGGTATCTCCAAGCCTTTTCTGAAGGTGGGACATAATCTCCTCAGACAAAATGTCTGTTTTTCTTAAATAGAACTCTGTATTTCTTTTTTTGAAACTTACAGTGGGTAAAGGAGTATTTCTCAGATAGAAAAGTCCCTCTGTTCACTTCTGGAATGGCATCATATCACAGCATTAAACTCTGTGGAGATCTTTTTGCTGTTCTAGGTTTAACCAGTACATTGTTTGCCTGGCCCATCACGTGATAGCTATGTGGTTCATTCGGTGTCGCCTTCCCTTCCGAAAGGACTTTGTCCCCTATATTACAAAGGTAATGGATACTACTGAATCAAACAGTGCATAAATAAAAATGACAGCTTATACTGGTTTGAGAGGTATAAAGGTTCTGTTTGAAGCCAGAGAAAAACTCATTTTCTTGTTAACTTCTTTTTCAAGACTAGATGTGAGTTCTTGTGCATTGGCCACGATTGCAGTCTTTCAGCTGCAAGTCCTGCTCATTCAGACTGTTACCTGTTTGTCTCAATTGGCAGGGTTTGCGCTCGAATGTCCTCCTCTCCTTTGATGACACGCCTGAGAAGGACAGTTTCAGAGCTCGTAGTACAAGCCTCAATGAGCGGCCAAAAAGGTAAATGATGGTAGATTCCAGGAGGGTCTTGTGTTCCCTGTTCTTGTGCTCACACCATTCCTATGTTTTTTGGAAGGAAGCTGTCTAGTTATCCAAAATCTGACGGTGCATTTAAGCAAGCAAAGTAAACCTCTTTAGGTCAGGGGATTGGTAAAAGACAAACTAAGTTTGGTAAGAAGTTGAAATCAAACCTGTCTGACAGTCTGGTAGTACATATGAAGGCATCACTGTCTGTTCTGTAAGTTTTTACACTAAGGTGTGGGGTTTTTTTTGGTTAATTTTTGGAAAGCAATGGTTCTTTCAGGTACACTGCTACCAGAATAGAGAAGGGTAATACCAGAAGTAGTAGAGAACCGTATTTATATTGGTAGTGTTAACTGCTTTTAATAATTGATCTCTAATGACTATTATAAATGATTGTGAGATAAATTATGTTGATTAGCAACCTGTATACATTAAGATAGCAAAAAATGTGTTTTTCCATAGTGATGTTGCTCAAGTCAATGTACTGGGTGGCAGACAGCTGCCTTCTCTGTGGCTGAATGGCCTGATCCTTTTGTTTTTTTAAATTTTGAAACCAGTATGTTAGTTTTAAACAAAGCCTGGTATCTTTAGAAGTCAGAATGTACCTTGTCAGTAGTCTTTCAAAGTAACGTTTGCAGGGATGGAAGAGTATTGCTTGAAAGGCATTCAGGGATTCTCTAATGTCCTTTTACCTGTAGGACGTACCTAAATTGGTTCACTTAACTTGCTTCAGTGTTAATATGCAGTAAGCATCCAGTGGCATTTGAACCCTGGGGAAAGTGCCTCTACTTTAACTGCAAGGCTCAATGAGTATCTTGCAATGAAGAAACACCATCCCTGCCCTAATGCTATAGCTGTAAACCCTGTTTTGTGTTTCATCTCTACCATCTCCTCCTCTTTCATTCAGAAATTTGGAAGAGAAGCCTTTTGACACTTGTCTCTTGAATTAGAATTTCAGCTAATCTTTTTTTTTTCCAAAAAAAATGTTAAATTCAACCTGGTTGGAATACTACTGTATCTAAAGGCTTTCGCTAACGCTGCCAGATCACTTTCATAGAAATCTCTGCTAAGGAGTGTGGGCTGTACTCAGGCAGCAACTTGAAACGCCAGAATGGCAGTGATGCCTCTGCTTTCGAGTTTAGATTCTAGCTAAATGAGAGAAGAAATAGCTTTGAGCAGATAACTGCTTCCTTGCTTGAGAAACTTACATGCCTGTTTTCTGTGCTTTGAGCCCCAAAGAATAAGCATTTCTGTGCTCTAGCTAAGGTGCTGGGTGTTGAAAGAGATGAAGATCCCAACAATTTTCAAGGCTGCTGAATGGCACGGTGTTGGTGTAGGTGATTATCTCAGAGTGTGGGCCTCTGCTCTCTGTGGTCACATCTCCAGTTGTGGCCAAAATGTAACCTGTCAGAGGTCACTGGGAGGAGGAGGAGAAATAAACTCTAATCCATCCAGGTGGCTATCTGAAATGTACTCATTCGCTGAAAGGAGGAGAGCAAATAAATCATGTTTAGGAAGATTCAAAAGGGTTAAACGGGTATCTTCATTTTATATAGGGCAATGTGAACTGCTGAACCAACTGTTACCTACATATTGGTACCCAGCCAGGCATGCAGCTCAGCTCTGACTAATTGAAGTGCCTCTTAGATGTTAATTGCTGTCATCTGCCACATGTGGTTGGCACCAGACAGTGTGAAGGCTTATCTTCTTTTCTGTTCCTCTTGAAAGTCAAGTGGGTTATCTTGATCCACCTGAAGTAAGATAGCTTATTTGACAAAAGCATCATGCAGTCAGCAGCAGTGGAGAGGATGTTTGCCTTCTTGTCCCCGCATCCATGCAGTGCAGTGCGAGAAGGATCAGTTTCAGACAGGCTGAGTCTCCCCCAGTGTCTCAAGATCTGAGCCAAGGGACACCTCTCACCGACCCTGGTAAGTTTTTGTGGTTCAGAGTTGAAGCTCAGGCTCAGGCCAGGCCTAACAATGTTAGACGACGTTACATTCCTGTCTCTCTGAGAAGAATGTGCTGCTACCTGATTTTGGTAAAGCATTTTAGGATCCGGGGATCTGGTCTTTGTGTAAGTAGTCAATTTTATTTTAGCTGCGCTGAATTGTTGAGGTGAGATAACACAAGATGTGGCTGAACTGCACAAACCTTCTCAGACTTGAGAACTTTGTGCCAAATTAGCAATAAGATTCTCTTGCCTTTGTTTAACAGTTCAGTATTCCAACAATCATTTCAATCAGTTTTTTTGTTTTAACCTGTACTAATTTCATTTGTTTTGTAGCACATTTAAAACCTTGTTTTCAAAATGTGGTTTGTCTTTTTAATGCTTTCAGCTCTGCTTGTTTGTACGTTTTAATTTTTATTTTCCTTTTTTGGCATTTGTTTTATTTTACATCACCCTCCGGGATCCCCCAATATTGACCCTGTGACCTGTGACCTTTCAACCTACATCCCTTCAATGATTTCCTCCCTTCCTGTGACCTCTTATGGGGCTTGGTGCTTCTCCACCTAGTAGTTTAAGACTAGCCAAAAATGCAAAGCAAGGCTTGAATAACTCTCCTCCAGTGAAAGAGCTGAAAGAATCCTCTGCAGTTGATGCCTTCCGATCCCGCAGCATCAGTGTGTCTGAACATGTGGTCCGCAGGTAGAGGCACTTTAAATGGGGAGAATCCAAGAGCAATTCAGCACTTGGAAATTTTACTGCAAGGGTGGGTGGAAGCAGGGTGGATTTGCATGTGGGATGCTTGCATGACTTTGATCCACATTAAAAATCTGGTCCTAGCCACAGTCTAGGTTTTGGGAAAGTATCATGGATATACCATGGCTTCCCAATGCCGGCTGTTGGGCTGCCACATTGCCCTGTGCGTTGTGTGTGTCTGCTTTGCCCTGTTCTCTGATGCTTTAGCAAGAAAAAGTATCTATTTGCAAAAGATGGTGATGGGGAGAAGAAAAAGAAAAAGGTTGCATTCTGTGTAAGTGAGCATACTGGTTAAAGCTCACTGAAACTTCAGCTTTCTAAGCAGTGACTTGCTGCAGGAGATGCTTCTTATACTCTGCAAACTTATGGGTAGGTCATCTTTCCAAACTGTGAGGAATAGTTCTGGCCTGGGTTTGGGATTTGTTTTTTTGATGCAGAGGGGGCTGTCAGAAGTACTCTGGTCAAAATACAAGGACACCAAAACCTTCATTTGTCTCTCCATAGAGCAGTGAAAGGTGAAACATGCTCAGCCCATAGGAAGCTTTTGCTTTTATGGCTAAAGAAAACATGTTTTAATCACAGACGTGGATTTGCTCACATGAAAGATGATTTATGCTAGTTTTTTAAACCTATTCTTGGATTGCTTCCCTTGAAAGTTAAATTGGTGTCTATAACATTGCTGTGTTGATTGGAAATCTGAACCTGAATGTTTGTGCCTTGATCCTTAAGGATTCCTATCCGTAGGATTTTATTGCGTGTATTTTTGTGCTTTTGACTGTAGCTATACGTTATTCAGTGGAAAGAAACTGACGTGAGTAGACTGTGAATATAATTCTGGCACTCGATTCTCTGATATCCTCATTAATCTATTAGGTGATTTTTTTCTCTTGTATTTAAGTGCAAATTGTAGCAACTAAAAGCTCAGATAATTAACTTTAGTGATGCCAAAGAAGTTGTCACTTTGTAAAAATTTGGCTGTACCTCAGCTTAGCTTTTATTATGATGGCATAAGGAGTCTTCTTTGTAAAAGCATCCCAATCCAACCTGTTACTGCAATTGTTTTAAATTGCATTGCTAACTTTGTTAATTTGAAGGCAGAATTACTTTCTAGTCTCATGCCAATGTCCTGTACAGAGTGCAATTTTTTTCTATTTCAAATTAAATTAAAGAAAACATATCTGTTGCATTTATTTGAAGAAAAATAAAATCAGTCTATGAAAGAGATGTAACAGAGGGAAAAGTAAACCACAATATTATAAAGTAAATTCTAGAACGACTTGATTTATGGCTCATGGGCAACATGTTGCCTGGGAAACTCTGCAGGTTGCTTATGTCACAGAATGCTTGCCCTCACTATAGATTAGCCAATTCAAAGCATGGTGCTGCCGTTCCCTATTTGCTTGGCGCACTTGCCCATGGGCCACCAGACATCGGAGAGCACTGGCCTCACCTAGTCAGTTGATGGTGATTTAAATGTTTCTCAGTCTCAAGATAAAACACACATTTTCCAGTGACAATCTACAAAGCACGACATGAAGGAGATCCAAAAATATTTTGATTACATCCTGGGTTTAATGACAGGCTACTTCTCTGTTCTGGCACATGCATGTATCACAGGTGGTTCTGCATCATACTGTCTTCTGGGTGATGGGGATAAACATTTTGCAATGTGATCTATCAGTTGGAAACGTTCTCTTCTAGTCGGATACAGACATCCATCACTAGTTCAAGCCTGGGCTCTGCAGATGAAAATTCAATGGCTCAGGCTGATGACAATTTAAAAAACCTCCATCTGGAACTCACTGAGACCTGTCTGGATATGATGGCCCGATATGTCTTTTCAAACTTCACTGCGGTGCCAAAGAGGTAGGGGTCAGTCGGTGACCAGGGGAGAAATGTTTTTATTTGAGGTTCATATTTTACTTTATCAGTGGAAAATTGCTGTGACACCCTTGAGATTCTGGCAGGCCTAGGAGCCATTTCTTGCAGATAAAATCTGGCTTGTGTAAATATGAAGTTAGATGAGAGAAGTTCGTTGCAGCCAACCAGCCTTGTCCTCAGCCTTGAGCTGATCAGAAGGAGATGCACAGAAGGTTGTGTAGCCCCAGTGGCACGCTGTTTGTGAGCACTGCTTTGCTCCGTGCCCTTGCTTGATGATAGCAGTTTTTGCTATAGAACTGGCTACCATGCTGGCTGGCTTCAAATCAAGGGCACTTTTCTTGTGAAAGCCTTACAGAAGGGGACACGTAGCCCAGACAAGCCTTGTTCCCGTAATGCTCTGTAACGTGTGGCCAGGATTGTAGTGGTGGGGCTGCTATCTGCTGATATGAAAGTCAGCTCATCCCTTATCCTGGTGGGTAATGCGTACATCGATTGGGGAATATGTTTCAATTGCTGTAAAAAGGAAGAAAGCAGGCAGTATCTCCTACGTAGTTACAAGAAATCAGCTGCCTCTGGAGGCTCTGTGCTTTGCAGTCTGAGAGCTGTGTTCGTCACAAATGTCTTTTTAGGTCTCCTGTGGGTGAGTTTTTGTTGGCTGGAGGAAGGACAAAGACCTGGCTCGTTGGTAACAAGCTGGTGACTATCACTACAAGTGTTGGAACAGGGACAAGGTCCTTGCTTGGCTTAGACTCTGGAGAGTTCCAAAGCAGCACAGAATCAAGGTAACTTTTGCTCCCATTTCTAGAAACTTCCACCTAACAAAGTCACTTTAAAAGTCCACCATTATTACTGTGCTTTTTTTTTTCCCAAGGTTTTTCTCTTACCACAAGAGGACTGCTGTATTTGTCCACCATGACACGATCCTCTCTCAATACCACCAATATCTTTTTTTTTTCACAGCTCAGACCCTGTTTTGCAAGTGAGACAAACTAAAGAAGCTCCAGCAAAACTGGAATCTCAAGCTGGGCAGCAGGTTTGCAGAAGCTCTCGCAACAGAGTCAGATCCATGTCTGGTAAATTCCTATCCTGGAGTCTTACTGCCGTTGCTGGGTCTGTGTTACAGGTTTAAACGTCCTAGCGCCTGCTGAAGAGACCTGTGTCTAAACTGAGTTGAGAATATGGACCTGTCTGCTACTTAATGGTGGGCAGGTAGCAGCAGCTGTTGGTCTCAGTGGTGCTGGTGCTCCTCCTGCTTGCCTTTCCTTGCAGGAAAGCTTTGAGTTGGTTAAGTGGTGAGCACTTGCAGTGAGAACCACCTGTATCTATCTAACCACGTGGTTTATAAGAAATACATGGAAGGTAAAGCTCTCTTAGGTTCTCAATACTGTGCGCACAGATACTAGAGGATCTCAAAGGATTTACAATTTCTCTGATATTTTTATTATTTACTTAACTAGTAAATAATTACTATAAATATTTTTAGTATCAACTAAACATTTTTCCCTTCTGTGTTGTGCTTGTCTTGCTAGGTGGTCATGCCTTACGTGTTGGTGCCTTAGACAGCTCAGCCTCCCACTTCCCTGGTGGTTCGGCTTCCCAAGGGACACAGAGTCCTCCTGCTCCTCCATCTCGATCAGAGAAGTCTAATCCTGCTCCACAGACTCCTCTGCAGAAAGAAAAAGCAAACTTAGCTGCGTATGTCCCTCTGCTGACACAGGGCTGGGCAGAAATCCTAGTGCGCAGACCGACAGGTATCTTTACCTGGGTGTGGAGTGAACTCTTCTTGAGTTGCATAGTTGCATCTGCTGTTAGGGAGGGATTAATGACATGCTGAAGGTCAAAATTCTTGAATACTGCAGTACATTAACTGGGAATTGTCTTTTTCAGCTGAAGTTGCTTCCTGAGAAAATAACTGACCTAGTATCATTAATTAAAATACCTGAGCATTTTGAATACCTTTTGGGAATCTGCTGTGGTAATGAGTTTACTAAGGATTGTTTTTGAAGAACTTGGGATGAGGTATAGAGTAGTGGGAGCTACATGCTGAAAATAGGAAACAACCAAGTGATCCTGCCAAATGTCAGGAGAACTGAGAACTTTCTCTGTTTGGATACTTGCAAAATCCAAAACAATGTGTGCTTTTTTCAGCGTGAGTTGTAAACTTTCTGGAGTGAAAGTCCTTAATGCTCTTCCCTAATTTTCTTCACCAGGTAACACAAGCTGGCTAATGAGTCTGGAGAACCCGCTCAGTCCGTTTTCTTCAGATATTAACAATATGCCCCTGCAAGAGCTGTCTAATGCACTCATGGCTGCAGAACGTTTTAAAGAACACCGAGAAACGGCTCTATACAAGTCCCTCTCTGTCCCCTCCTCCAGCTTGGCCACTGGGACAGCCAAACCATCGCTTCTCCAACGTTCCAATACAGGTGAGAGATGTCAAGCCAGTTGTGTGTCTAGCATAGCTGTCACTAGCCTGTTTCAAGTCTGTTGAAGTTACTGTAGGTGTTCCTGAAATGCAAGTTAGTGGCTTGAGGAATAACAGTAATGAGAAAGGGAATCAGTTCTTCTCTTAGTAGTTTTCGGTGAAAAATTCCTTCCCTCCTTGCTTCTGATGTTTCATCAGAAAAGTAGCTCTCTTTCTTGAATAAAAGAAAGAGAGGAGCAGTGCAGCTTCTTTGCAGGAGTAATGTGTTTCATGATAACTGTTTGCCAAATGAAAATAAAGTCATGGGTATTTCTCTTTCCCACTGATCTGAGCATCCCATGTGTGAGTGGATCTTCCCATGCAGCGCTTCCATTTGTCTACAGTATAACAGTTTTTCTGGGGCACTGGCAGTGCTAGGTTCCTAGGAAAACAGGCTATTACAGTCTTTGTCAGCTAGGGTTGGTTAGTTGCCACTTTTTTTACAGCCAAGATGGCAGAGTGCAAATCCCAGCAGCTGTGGATGTATTCACCTTTTAAAAAGACTGTTTAGCCTTCAGAATGGTGAAGTTGAATCACGTGAATTTTCTTTGATAGCTTTAATGTAGTGGCCAGGGTTTGTCGCCGTATTGGCTCTAGTGCCTGGTGATGTTGGTGCTGGTTTACTTTGAAAAGAACCGTTAATGCTGGATGTTACTGTTGACCAACAGCTGGAACTTGTAAAGCTGTCAGGAATCCCAGCTCGGAGCTGTTACTAACATCTAGCTGAGGCTGTCAGCATCACTAGTGCTAGCAAAACTGACCTGTGATAGCAACAGGCAAGGCTGTTCTGAGCAGGCGGCATCAATGGTATGGGTTGTTTTGGAAATCCAATTAAAAAGAAAAAAGAAAAAAAAATTCTTATCCATGAAAATTCCTGTTGAGTCCTACAGATTTGTGCTATATCGGCATTAACCGATCAGTCAGAAGAAACACTCACCTGAATGCCGCTCCTGTGGCAGTCAGTGAGAAAATCATTTTGGTCATATTCTTAACTTCTACAGTAGCCAGCCAGCTGCAAGTGAAGTGAACGTTTTGAAGAAGTTTTGCTGTCAGGCTCTCATATGCATGGTGTTCTTCCTCTTAAGAGGTTAAATCCGTGAGTCTTCATCCGTATTTCTGCTCTTCAGACCCTTCTGTGCATTTAAAAATTATCTTTTGCCAAAAGTGTGTATCTCGGGAAAAGCTCAGACTGGTTTTCTGTTTGTGCTAGGACATCACTGAGGAACTTTCTGTTTCTGAAACTCACAAAGATGCATTCTTCAAAGAGAGCAGTTTGAGTCTGCATTGTTTGAATGTGTTTATGCCTCCTTATTCGTGTTGAAACCTTGCACCCTTGAAGTATCCCTTTGGCATCTAGTGAGCTTATCCCAGCTTGTTCTTTCCTTTGTTTTATTTATTTATTTATTTATTATTTTTTATTTTTAAATAGATTCTTGGTTACATTTTAAACTCTGTGCTTTTTAATTTTATTTTCTTTTCATATAGTCTCTCCTTCCTTTTGATGTAGCTGCTCACTTGATTTCCCTTTGCAGTGGCCTCTTTCTCTTCCATGTACCAGTCCAGTTGTCAAGGGAAGTTGCACAGGAGCATATCCTGGGCAGGTATATTTATATATCTTTAAGGGAAAAAAAAAAAAAAAGTATTGCCATAGAAGAACACCTCTGATTCATAGAAAATGTATCCCTCATACTTCATTTTCCCCTTCCATGTCTCCTGTCTGTACCCGGTCTCATTACTCTCAACAAATGGGATCTTGACTAGCATGAAGAAGTCCAAGCCAGATGCAACATTTGCAAGTGCAGGCAATTTCTTAAAGCAACTTTTCTTGTAACTGGGGTGGATTGTGAGTCATGAGGCACAGCATTCAATGGCCTGTCAAAATGTCTGAGTGGCTTGATTAATTAGTTATTTTCGGCTTCAGTTTACAATTGGCTTTGTGTTCTGCTAAATGTGAAAGCTCCCTATTCTGAGAATAACGTGTAATATGCTACAGGACAAGCTACCCAGAAACGAAGTCCCCTGCTACTCAGCCCACAGAAGTCTGTCAGAGTTGGACACAGAATCTGATGAAAGAAGCCGATAAATACATATTAAAAGTTTGATGTTACAGTGGATGCTGGTTTACAGTTTTTTAAAAGAAAAGGTGGAAATGGGATTAAATTCTAGCTTTTTGGAGGCCCAATATCAGTGTAAAAACTTTCTCTGCTTCAGTAAAATTTACTTTGTCATTAAATTAAGCAGAGATCAAATTGCATAGGTTGTGAGCACAGCCCCTGCATTGCTTTGATGATCTGCAGTGCTTTGTGACTTTAATTGGAGGGTTGAAATTTCCTTCTGTCTTCTTTCCTTCAGTGGAAAATTCTGTGTAGAACACCAGAGTATTCTTATCTGCTGTTTTATTTTTTGACATAGGCTTCTTGAAGCAGCACAAAGATGCTGCAGTAAAATGTTTTTCTATACTTCTCCCTGCTCAAATTCTTCTATTCCCACCTAAAGTATAATCAGCGAGCGTTTACATTTTTAAAAATCACCAGCAATCTTGGCAGTGATGCAAGAGCTAGGGAAGCTTGGAAATGCTGGATATATGCAGGTGTGTTCTGGCTTGGACAGCTAACCAGATCAGCACGTTGTTTTGTTTTGTTTTAGTTTTTTTATTTTTTTTTCGTTGAAAGTATGTGTGTGCAATGCTAACTCTTAATTGCTTCTTTGAAATAACTTTGGTCCTGCGAGCTGAAATCAATCCAGGAAAAGCTGCTTTAGTGATTTTTTTTTTAATGTTTTGCTGATTTTTCTTTAGTTTTGGTGTGTGCTTTTTTTTTCTTTTTTTTTTTTAATTTGGAAAACAAATCTTGGCCTTTCAGATTGGTCTTCCAGTCCCTTGTGTGCATAATGGGAAGCCTCCTGTTCTCCAGCCTTTTCCTCAGGACAAAAAGCAAGGCCAGGAGGAGCCTTTGGTCAGACTCATCCCTGTGGTCAGGGTCACAGCCTGAAGTAGACAGAACGTTAAACGCTGCAATAACTTCCTCCACCGTAGGCAGGGCTTCCAAGGAGCTTTCTTGTCAGTGTGGTTTCATTACCCATTTGTCTGATCAGATGCCACATGCAGGTTTCCCAGTATTGCTGCAGTGCATGTATTACTCCTGCTCTCTTGTCCTTTCACATGTCTAGGGCTGAATTGTTTTGCTTCTACTGAGACATACTAGGAAAACTGCCAAACTGCAAGTAAATGGCTCCTAGTAAAATTTCTTATCTCCTTCTAGGCCACTACAAGGCACCAGGAGCATTACATTTCAATACAAGAAAAACTTATTTCTTTGCATACTTGCATAGAACTGATCTCTTCACTGCCTGGATAACGATGAACTTTTAATGCTAGTCTTGTATTTTCTTACATCTCTGTAGTTCCTGTGTGTCCTCATAGCTGAGTATGGATGTACAAGGTCCCATTTTCTTCATTCTGTCCCCTGCTTGTTCATCAGTGAAAATTGGAAACAACTGCACTTGTTTTGACAAACGTAGACGCAGGCCTTTGCTGTCAGGGTAAGGTGATCAGTTATTCTTTACAAAAGGGAAACCAGGAGCAAGTCTGACATGATGTGAAATCAAAGAACCAGACCACTCATTCAATATGGCCTTCCATTGAAATCCCATAGGGAAAAGGCTGGTACTTCAGAGGAAAGGATGGGGACCTGCCAGTCTATACCTCCGTGCAGACTTCAGTTCTTCTGCATTGTGTCTTGGTAGAATCTGCGGTAGTGCTGGAGGAAGGGAGCCCATCCGAAATGGAGCTAAAGGAAACTGAGTTCCCGGCTGAGTCTCCGGAGAGTGAAGATTTTGAAACTTCATGTTCTGAACAAGTCTTGAGTGAGGAAAGGTTTGGTAAACCCCACGAGTCTTATAGCAGGGTAAGCAGAAACAAACAGCGCTTTTATGCTGTATTGCAACCCCATCTTCAGACACATGGGATAAGTTGTCTGTGCCTCTTGGCACCTTTTTTAGTTACTCACTGGTGGTACCAAAATGCGCACACAGTCATGACTGAGTTGTGTGGCTCGTGGGAGACTGCATGCGGAGCAGGAGCAGTAAATACCTGTTTCGTGCAGGGCCCTCAATCTGTGTTCCTTTATATTGGGACCAATCTACTCATCTTTCTCGGGAAGCGTCATAGGCTGCCTTAATTATTACTGTTGTCAACTTATGTTTTGTCCATTAGGAAAACTGTTTGTATTTGTTTCTTTCTCTTTAAGTCCTCCTCAACCTCTAGCCAAGAAGAAAAATCTTTGAAATCAGATGACCTGGTGGAGGGTGGTATTCCCATCGGGAGAGTCCTGCCCCCGGAGGATGGCCGAACGCTGGAGGAGCTTTCCTTCCAGCCATCCCAGCCACTCAGCAAGTCGAGCTCTTCCCCCGAGCTACAGACACTGCAGGAGGTTCTCAAAGATGCAAATGGCAGAGAAGTAACAAGGAGACTGAGCACAGAAGTGAAATCAAAATCTCAGTCTGGGAACCTGGAAGGGGAAGGGCTGGGCAGTTGGCTGAGCAAGGGGGAGGATGCCAGAGCAGCTGGGTCAGGGGGCTTGGATGGAACTGGCCTTGCCACCTCGCCTCGCTCCCCCTCCGGGCACCGGCCCAGGGGATACACCATCTCTGACTCAGCACCATCAAGGAGAGGGAAAAGGATCGAGAGAGATGCCTTCAGGAGCAGGACAGCAGCCTCCAATGCTGAGAAAGTACCTGGAATAAACCCAAGGTGCGTTGAGGAGCATATCTGAATCTAGAAACAGTAAGCTTGTAATTGCTGGAGCCAGGGCTGGATTTATTCAAATGGGTCTGCAGGCTTTGTGGGATCTATGGGACAGTAACAGATTAAAAAGAAAGATGAATTACTTGTTTTTTTTCAGGCCCTAATATAGAAATGTTCAATCCGCTGTTACTAAATTAACTTCGCAGTCTTAGGAAATAAGTATAAATAAATGGATCCCAGTTTAGGGTCCAAATGCACGTGTGACTTGAATGCAGTCACCTAGAGTTAATTTTGCTGTAAATAGAATGAATTGCTAGTCTTGCTGTTCAGGAAATCTAATGTGCAAAAGAAAGATGAGGGAGTATAATATTTTTTTTTTTGAACTTTAGACATAGGTAGTTGCCCCAGATTATGTTATGAGACAATCTTCGTCTTATGGTTAATTTTATAAAATACAAGTGTCTCTAAAATCATCTGTCTTGCAGACTAGAAGTACCCCACGTAACTGTGAGGAAGGAGTGTGTTCCTACTCCTTTGTTCTACCAGTAGATTGCCTTTTTAACTGAGGCTTTGTGCAGCTGCCACCGTTTGACATAATGATTGTTTTTTATGATAGGGGTTTATTACAAACTGCAGGTAGTCCAGGTAGTCCAGGCACCCAGTGTCTCTAGAAGATGAGTAATACTCGGCTAGCATTTTAATTGCTTTTTTCTTCTTTACGTAATGTTCTTACATACAAGAGGTCAAAATGGACTGAATTTTGTATGGTAACAGGACATGTTTTTCTCTCTCTCCCTTAGCTTTGTGTTTTTACAATTGTACCATTCCCCATTCTTTGGTGATGAAAACAACAAGCCCCTTTTGTTGCCAAATGAGGTAGGCAAGGATCTTTTTTTTAATTCTCGTAGTTAATTTTTCTAACCTTATTACTTTCCAGCTCATATGGTGCGATTTAAAGGTGGTTCTTACTGACAGTGCTACAGACGGGAAATTTTCTATACCCCATTCCCGGTAGCTCCAACATTCTGCCTGTGTATTCAGCTTGAGATGTTGGGAGGTTCTGTTGGTGCTGTTGCAGAGTCCCAGCCAGAAGACAGGATGATTTGTGGGTTCTTGTTTTATTGCTGGTAGGAGGAGTGAGGGATGAAAACGGAGCACTAGGTGGTATTGGCAGAACATGGCTAGACAAACCTGTCAGCCATCAGGATAATTGGGAGTGGCCAAGATGCTTTCTGTGGTTGCAGGAGAAATAAATCACAGGCTTCCTGGGGAAGTAGCGCGGGAGTGCTCGTGAGCTGAGCACCACAGACCCTCTGGTGAAAGTTTTTCCCTCGCTTCTAGTTCAGGTGGTGAGGCAGCAGGGAGCCTAGGTGAGATAAGGTGACGCTTTGTGTTAACAATATTCTTCAGAGCAAGAGACGTGATAATTTTTCATGCCTGGAGCTGAAGTGAATAGATGATGTAATATGTCATCAAAAGGACATCTAGCCTGTGCAGTTTGCCAGACTAATCTCATCTGAAGTATTAAAAAAATCTTGGTGACAGCTGCCATATAGCACAGCTCTGTACCCTGACCTGATGCACTCTGCTCTTGCAGAACAAAGTAGGGCAGCATTTAATGAGGGCACTAGTGAAGGTCAGGAATCTTTGCTTACACTGTGCTGTCATAGTCCGTGTGTGGCCTGCTGCTGTCCTGGTTTATGGAGGGCAGTGAATGTTTGGAGATGTAACTTTTTAAAGATGTGACAAATGTTTTGATTGCAGACGTTTGAAAAATCAGTGCAGCTCCTGGATCAAATTCCTTCTTACGATACACACAAGATCGCAGTGCTCTATGTTGGAGAAGGCCAGGTGAGTTGTGAGCAGATGCATTCATGATTTAATGGTTACATCTCAACAGAAGGCTGAGCTCTGCTACTCCAGCTGTGTGGTCTGTTCTGCTCCTGCAGTAGCCTTGTTTTTCCTTAGCTTCTTGCATTAAAAATCAGTGCCTGTGTGAATCCCTTCTGGGGAGGTAATAACCTAATCACTCACGCTGATGGAGTGCTCTTAACATTCATTGTGGGACTGCTATGTTCTTGTTTTCTAGAGCAACAATGAAATTGCTATTCTGTCGAATGAACACGGATCCTATCGCTATACGGAGTTCCTGACTGGCTTAGGGAAACTCATTGAACTTAAAGATTGTCAGCCAGATAAAATTTACCTTGGTGGCCTGGACGTATGTGGGGAGGATGGACAGTTTACCTACTGTTGGCACGATGACATTATGCAAGGTAAGACTTCTCCAGAAGTTAGAAGTGGAAGGATGGTTTCTTCTTATTTTAAGACTGAGCTGCTTTCTACAAGCTTCCTTTTCCACGAGTTTAGTAAGGATGGCCTGGGGCTGTGTTCTCCCTCCATTCTCTTTCTGATGTCTCTGCAACCCAAGTAAGGGAGAGGTGCATACCTGCCTTCTTTAAGAAAAATCATACCACTTCTAAAATAATCTGTACTATGAAAGATTGATAGGGATTTGTGTAGAGGTTTGCGGAATAAGCTGCTTGGTCCTGAGCCGCTTTGAAGGCTGTTAGCTGAGGACAGTACGTGCATGTCAAAACTCTGCTAACGATTTCGATGAAGAGCAGCATTGAAAGCAGGAGGGTTGTTACTGTGGTCACTCTTTGAACTGCAGCATTACCCAGCTCCCACAGTACTAAGCAGTGCAGATACCAACTGGGATCCAACAAGCCATGAGGAACTTCCCAGACGTTTTCATGCAGCTCTGTGAATCCCAGTCATCAGACTTTGTCCGGTTCAGTGGAGCAGCTGCATGTTACTCACCAGGGCCCCTGGTGCTCTGCAGAGCTCAGCTAGGGAAAGGCCTGGTTTAAGGTATTCAACTGTTCTTCCTCAAACCAGTTTCTGCTCACCATGCTACAGTGTGACATGGAAAAAATTAGCCAGAAGCACACGCCCAGTCCCCTGTTCATTTTCTACGAACAGATAGCTAACTACCCCAGCTTGATGAGAATGCTTATCCCAGTGTACATCATGTGCTGTAAACCAGACCTGTAATTCACTTTTCTAAGCGTGGTGCTAGGGAGGACCATGAAAGGCAGCACCTAAGAACTGGCAGCTGCAGAGCTTTCAGAGGCCACCCTTTCACTGGCAAAGAGCTGCCCGCTGTGCTCCATGCTCCGGGTACCACAGGAGCAATCCAGAAGGACTGGATTCAGCTGTCACAAACAGGGACAAACCTATTGAGGGAGCACAATGTATTTTTTCATTACAGTGGTGCTGGTACTACGTTGTCTTGCAGACAAATGCTGCGTATTGACCATTGCTGCTTGCAGCATTGTTTTCCTAGCTCAGCCTAAGGGTCCTTCTGTTTCCTCTTCAGCCATTTTCCACATTGCTACTCTGATGCCCACAAAGGATTTGGATAAATATCGCTGTGACAAGAAAAGGCACCTTGGGAATGATTTTGTTTCTATTGTTTACAATGATTCTGGAGAGGACTTTAAACTGGGAACAATAAAGGTACAAGATTTTACTTGCAGGCATATTATAAAACAGGCATTTGGCTGTTTGTAAAACCTTAATCTGATGTGCATTATCTTGGTGAGCAGTGTTGAGATCATGAGTGGAGTTTATTTGCCTCAAGTGGATTCACACATGATAGTGTACAGCATTCACCAGAGTCACATTGGATGCCAGTAAAATGTATTTGACTGTTGTATTGTTTTCCCGTTAGGGTCAGTTCAATTTTGTGCATGTTATCATAACACCGCTTGACTATGACTGTAATCTGGTGACGCTGCAGTGTCGAAAAGGTAGGAATCCCTCCAGCATTTGTTCTCAGTCTTTTCTTTATTGGTGGTGGTGCAATAATTGACATCACTTTGCAATGTTTTTGCATTCCAAAAGTAAAAGCTTCCAAGAAAAACTCTCCAAAACCAATTTGCTGCCTAGTGACATCTGTATACATCCTATTTATGTGTCTTACCCTATTTTTGACATCTTTCCACTGTGCCACTCGTATCATCTTCAAGCTTAAGATAAAGATCGCAGAGTAGAGCAGATCCCTCCAAGCACTGCTTGGGAATGCTGTGGGAGTTGGGAGGTGGAGACCCCTGCAGCTGTTGGCTGCCAGTGTCCTTCCCAGCGCTGCAGGTCCTGATCCTTGGGGTTCCACGCTGAGTTCAGCAATGCTCATGCAGTTACCTGCAGGGGTGTTTGCTTTCCTTTTACCAAATGAGCACTTCTGGGGTATTTTTTTGTTCCACTTTAGTTCATATAATAATGAGCTCAGCAGGTTCCCCTCAAACATTTACAGAGGATTTGAGATCCTGTTGTGTTAAGTTGTGGTCTAAATTCTGTCTGTTAAAGTTGGAGCTGTAGTGTTTGATGGGAGCTTCTGAAATTCTGTGAAGCAGTTCTTCAGGTTTATGTCACTTGTCCATTTAGTTACTGGCAACTTTTGTCTTGTTCTTCTCTCTTAACTGCCTGACAAGAACTTTTCTTCTTTCTTTAAAACAAAGACATGGAGGGTCTTGTAGACACAAGTGTCGCTAAGATCATCTCTGACAAGAATCTGCCGTTCGTAGCCCGTCAGATGGCCCTGCATGCTAACGTGAGTACCCCTGCGCTCCCTGAGACTTTGTCCTTCAACCGGCTTCGTGGTCTTTCACCAGCTACCAAGGAAAGTAGCTGGTGAGTAGGGCTTGCTAAAACAAATAAGCGTTCTGCCTCAGTTATTTCTGCCAACCTTTGAGTCAATTACTACATGAACTTACATTTCAATCGCTGTCAAACAGTACTGAAATGTTCTTGTTAATGTTATTGGCATGGTTATGTTAATGTGCATCCGTCTTCTCTTTCCCTGCTTTTCCCCATCCTTCCCAAATTAGATGGCTTCCCAGGTTCACCATAGTCGATCAAACCCTACTGACACCTACCCATCCAAATGGATTGCTAGGCTACGTCATATCAAGAGGCTAAGGCACCGGGTGAGTAAAGATGTCTGTTCTTGGTGTTTAGAACCGGGCTCTGCCTTACTGTGTTGTTATAAATAAGGCAAATAAAATCAGCTGTCAAAACTTACTGAGTAAGAGGAATAATGCATATATAAAGGTTAAAATCCAGCTCTTGCAGGAATGGTAAGTGGATGATGTAGATCTGGATTTATAAGCTTCCAAGCACCTTCCCTTGTGATAAGTGCATTTGGGACCCCGATATCTGGACACAGAGCTGCCTGTATTCGGCACTGTAAGAGGGATTGCAGAAAAAGCTGTACTGAGTAACCTGTCCTGCCGTGGCCAAATGGAGAGTGAAAAGAATTTCAGAGAATACGGAGCTCATCTGTTCTCATTTGACTTTCAGCTACGTGAAGAAACCCAGTACCAAACTCCTGGCCTTCCTCTGCAAATGCATTCATCTGCTCCGACAAAGCCCCCTCCCCAGATACCTCAGGATCCTCCACCAACCTACGAGACTGGTCAGAGGAAGCGGCTGATCTCCTCGGTGGATGACTTCACCGAATTTGTGTAGATCCCACTGGGTTGGTGTGTCCTGGGACAGACGAGGCAGTGAATGCGTTTCACCTGCTTGCTGACTGTGCAGCTGCCCAGACACAGAGGAGAAAGGTTTGGCAAAATAACAGTGTGGCTGTGCTGCTTTCTTGTGGATTCAGCGCTGAACTTTATCAGGAGGTTCAAGTATGTTTCACTGTCTCAGCCTGCCACTGTTGTCTGATGAAGATACTGTGTATCCCCAGCAGATGCTCCAAGAGAGGACCAACTCCACATTTTGTTTTTATTTGGTTTGGGCTATTCCAGGGCTTCCATTTCTGATGGGAACATTCTTGCAGAACCTTTCTCTAGACTCCTTCAACACCAGTGTCTGGTGGGAGCAGACAAAGTGTGATACTCTGCACTTCATCACAGAGGTGGAAGATGGCAGAATCGTAGGAATTTTGACCCCTTTATTGGGAATTAAATACAGAGTACTGGAAACCCAGTCACTATTTCTAAGCAACCTGGAATCTCTGCTTCTCTCCAGGTCTCGTTGACTCTTGGGACTTGAACTCTACAGAATCTGAGACTTGCTCTGCTGCCAGCTCTGGTAAAGGTTAAGCTAGACATGCTGCTTAAATTCCCAAGAACGCATCTCCATTGTGAAAGACTCGCATCGAACCCTCCCTCAGCCCAGGAGAAATGTTTTTGCTACCAGAAGTAACACAGAGCAGGGAGGTGAGTGTCACTCAGTGAAGGAGCAGAATGACAAAGGGCTGGGGCACGAACCACTTGGGCGAAACAGTTTCACCCACTGGGGGCTGGCTGCAAGGATTTTAGCCAGAGGCCGGATGGGGTTTCTAGGTTCAGCTGCAGGATTTCTACTAATTACAGCAGTGCTGGGGATAACTCAGCCCTCTCTGTGCACTCGGTAAAGCCCTTTTTGAAGGACTGTTGACTTGTCCTGGTGGCATCATCGCTGAATGAGTTTTGCCTATTGCACTAACGCCGAATGCCAGGCTCTCCTCCTGGGACCTTGGCTGTTGTAATTAACAAGCTGTCCTTTCAGTGCAAGCATGTGCAGGTGGAATGGGATTACGTAGCCCATCTTGTGGTGAGATGGTCCTCAGACACTACACTACCAAACTGGGAGCCACCATGTAAGCTGGCCTATACTGTGAGTACTTTAATCTCCTGCTTTGTGACTAAAGGGAAGTGTGGCTTTCTGATAAGGGGTAGCTGCAGAGCCTTTGCAGTGGAGCTGAATACAAGTGCACTCAGCACATGGAACTGTGAAGTGACTGGCAAAAGGACAATGTATGAAATGCTACTAAATGATGCAGGGCTGTTTGGGAACTCTAAGTGTATGTTGTGTTTTGAGTGTTTATAAGTAAATAAGTCCTAAAGGAAATAAAGTATTTGTACGGTCAGTGGGTGCTTGCTGACCTGGGAAGACTCAAACCATGTCTGATGATAATGTCATGGGCAATTTGCCTTTGTGGTGATGGCAGATCCCTCGCTAGCAGGCTGATGTAGTTAATTACAGACCAAAGCATCCCTAATTGGTTCATTGATGTAAGAAAGTCTCGCATATTGTGCAGGAAACCTCAATTAAAATTCTGGTCACAGACAAAAAGAACAAATGGGGTGGGTAGGAATGTCTGCCTGTTCAGGCAGCTGGACAGGCTCTGGTGAGTGCCCCTGCGCCTTTCCTGATCTCTTGCTGGTAGCGGTGGGTAGGTCACTGCCTGGCTGAGGGGCTGGAGTGAGTGCAACAAAAGTACTGGAGCCAGGTTGTAGCAGTCATCTTTTATTTGACCTTGTCACTTTTTTTAAGAAACATCCCCACAGTTACAAAATACGGTATTTTTGGTTGCAGTGAAATGCTGACCAGACAGTTAAAATTGGCATATTGATCACAATCATCTGTTTAAAAAAAAAAAAGCATTTATATAGAGGTCCTTCCCTCTCCCTTTTAAACTAGTGGATAGGTTTTTTTTTTTATTTTATTTAAGCAGCTTGATACTGTTACATCTGTATGAGACTAAAGACAATAAATAAGAAACCATCTCTTGGTGACTACAAACACAGAAATATACATTCAGGAGTACCTGTTGGTTAGGGCTGTACGTCAAGTTCATTGCTGCTGACAGTATAACTCCATGACTAGTAACGCTGGCTGCAGCTAAGTGCATGTATACGTAGTACCTTAGCTGTGACAGTGAAGGAACCCTGTGAGTATTGCTATAGTTTGTACAAATAAATGCTGCAATGAGAACTATGATTGCTTGAAAGCTGTCCGTGGCGCCCACTAAGCACATGGGCCCTCATTGAGGTGTCTGGCTTTTCAAGAAACACCTGTGTGGGTTCCAGAGCTGCTCTCCATACTTCAAGTTAAGGTAAGAAGTAGGGCAGTTGTCTTGGCCTGTTTCTGCTCCTCTTTGATTAGAAGAAGCACTTGGTAAGTCACGTGCATCAACTCACACTCACACACACACGAAGCAAGCTTGGTAAGGAACAGACACTTGGGACCAAGAATCCCGATGCTTCACTGGGGAGCATCCTTGTCCAACCCGCACATTTAGCTTATTGAAGGCTGTTCTGAGCACTCAGGTCCCTGCTCACTGCTGCCTCTTGCCTCCCTCTCTCCTACCTGTACTTAACTCTAGTAACAACTTCTTTTCAATGAACATATTCAAGCTGGGGGTCAGGGGGAAGGAGCTGAGCTCTGAACTGGTTCTTTTTTTGGGGGGGTGGGGCAAAGGCCTTTTAGTGATGCCAGCGACCCAGAGCCTTCCAAGACCTGCTTGGTTCGTTTCACTCACCGACCAGTTCCCCTGACCCACAGGCTGGCACTGACAGCCCCGTCCCTGTCCCGCCCTGCGCTGGTGCTGACCACGGGTGCTGGTGGTGCGGCGAGAGCAGGCACCTGTAACCAAAGGGGAAGGGGGCATGGCCCTTAGGGGTGGCTGTATCCACCCACATTATTCCACTGCAGCAGGAAGGAAATGTGCAGTCACGTGTGGAGCTGGAGTTTAAAAGTGGCTGTTGGGGTGCAGTTGTGCTCAGGAGCTCTCCTGGGTGAGAACCCCCATCCCCAGCTGCTCGAGGGCTGCCATTGCCCCTCTCCCCTGGTTCTACTCAACCCCTGGCACTTCTCTGCCATCTCTTCAACCTGCCTCTTCCGTTCCCTGAGGAAAGCTTTCCGGGCACTAACAGTTTTCACCACTCTGCACTCCACTTCCCTCTGAAATCTGCTCTTGCAACAACCTTTATGGTGACCAACCACCAGCTCACTGTAAGCGCTCTTCATTGCACAGCGCACCTTTTCTCCTGTCTGCAGCCTTCTGCAACATTCCACAGCCCCTGTCCTTCATAGCAACGGAGTTTTTCAAGGGCACTTTAGACCAGGCCCGAAGCCTTCACAAAGAGCACCCGTGCGTCCTCCCACAGTCACCCGGAAGGGACGGGGGCAGGCACCTGAAGCCCAGGAATGAAATCTTCGCAGGTACCTAACAGCATGGCAGAAAGTGCTCGGAGCTGGAGGGGGACACTCACCACCAGCATGCTTACCAATGGAAGCATCCAAGAAGACCCCTGCGTCTGCCTGCTCCCAGAGGTCTCCTCCCTGGGCTGGGCACTCCCGGTGCCCAGGAAGGATGCTTCCAGGAGCAGCAGCAGCCGC
Organism: Anser brachyrhynchus; assembly: GCF_964034855.1. Lineage (NCBI taxonomy): Eukaryota > Metazoa > Chordata > Aves > Anseriformes > Anatidae > Anser > Anser brachyrhynchus. The sequence goes on from NC_137733.1 coordinate 16,666,723, forward strand.
GGCAAGACACACTGTCCCCCCCGGCGGCGTTCGTGCTGCCCACGGCTTCCCTTCCGTTACGCTTCCAAAGCAGGGAGCAGATTCAGGAAAAGCACCGAGTGCACTGCGGGATCCCCACCACGCCCTGCTCCACCTGCGGGGACTGGCCCTGAGCCAGCCCGGCCCAAACCTCGAGAGCACACGCACCACATGCACACAGACACCTAATACTTTATATACATGGGACATTCCCAGAAAGAAGCACTTAATACATCCTTTAAATAACTCTGACAATAGTATTCTGTCTCCTATCTACATGTTTCAAACACGTTACCGATGCTATGAAAATATAGCAAACATACAAAAATATATACATTTAAAAAAAAAAAAACACAACGAAAACCAACATATAAATTACTTACAATATACATAATGTGAAATGGCGAGGACAAAGTGAACGCAGGCCCTGGCAAGGCTTCAGCTGCTGCAGGGGTCGTGGTGCTCGCTGCCCCTGCACCAGGGGCGCTCGCTGCCCCAGCCCCAGCCCTGCAAGCACAGGCACAGCCCCAGCGTGCTGCGAGTCACCGAGCGGGGCTGCGGGCACTCTGCCTCCTTCTGGCCCCGACAAAGGCTCTGTTAGAGCCCCCTCCAAATGCACTCGGGCTTCTCCCTGTGAAGAGCCCAGGAGGTAACGCTGTGGCCAGCTCGGGCTGGGGTGGGGGCTGCGTTCAGTTTATCCTTCACTTGCTCATTTCAGTTTATGATTTAAACAACAACAACAACAAAAAATACTGCTTTTGTGATATATTATCCCGTTCTTGTTAGATCGCATGTGTCATTGTTAGCTGAGGAAAGCATTGTTTAAAGTGCTGGGCAGTACATAGGAACAAGTAAACCAAAAAAATACATATACTTACGTCAATACATTCCTTGGGTTAGAAAAGCCAAGCAGCCAGCAGCACGCTCACCCCTGGGCCGCCACGCGGGGGGCGAGCGCTGGTGGGCGGCGGGGTGGGGTGGGGGGGTCCGCAGCGAAGCCAGCACGTTGGCAACCCCCTGCTCAGCGCCGACTGAAAGCAGCCCGGGGTGTCCGGCCCCTTTGGGTCAAACTGCTGCTCCTTACCCCTCCGAGCCTGGCTGGGCAGCAGGGCTGGCAGCTCGCCGCTTGCAATGTCCTTTGTTTTAAATATTGGATCTCTTTAAATACAAATAATACCAATTTCTGGAGGATAAAAGTAGCCAATACTGGAAATTAACTGATCTGGGTGTAGATATCATTTATCTATATCTATATATATTTATGCTTAAAAAAAAAAGGTTAAATATCTTCTTGAAACCTGTAGCTTTCCTCCACAGTGTGTCTGGTCGACAAAATCCAAGACTCAGTTCAAACCCTCAAGGCCAGGGGCTCCCCTCTCCCCCTTCCGCCTGGCACAGCCAGCAAGGAAGGGGAGGTGAGCCTCGTACCAGTCACCCTATGCTGGGCCCCAGTAAAGTGTCCTCGTCACAGTCGCCCTAGGCGGTCTGCTTGAAGATGGGGCCGTTTAACGAAAGAGACAACTTTTTAATACTGCCCTACTGTAATCGATTTTTTTCTGCACGCTCACCGTAACCAGTGCCGTCTTCCCCGGCTGTCCACGAGGAAAGGCTCAGCCTTTTCCAAGGAACCCTTGACGCTGGCAGCCACCCGTGAGGACGCCAGCGCGCCCGACCCGCGAGGCCAGGAGCGTGGAGGACGGAGGCTGCACCAGCCCCGTCGCCGGCAGCGGCCCCGCGCGCCCCGCCAGGCACAGCCGGCACGGCGCGGCGCTCGGAAGCGGCAGCTCCCGAGGCTCCGGGTGAGCGCGGCGGGCACAGCCCGCCTCCGCAAACCCCTTCCAAGGCTCGCTCTGCCCTCCCGCAGCACGGCTACTTGACAGTCGGGTGCACCCTGTTCTTGGCCCGGAGAGGCCGCTTCTTCTTCACGGCCGGAGCCAGCGCGGCGTGCGCCTTGTGCGGGGGCAGCAGGGAAGCCGCCGCGCTGACGCCTCTGCTGGCGCGAAGGAGCCGGCTGGGCACCGAGCCCCTGCTGCCCGGCGGGGCGGCGGGGGACTGGGGGGACAGGGGGGCGTCCCGCGGGGGCTGCAGGTCCACGTCAGAGGAGATTTCGGGCGAGGGCCCCTGCTCTGCGCTGCCCGCACAGTACCTGCTGAGGACGTCCTCCGCCCCCTGCGCGTGCCTCTTCCTGCAGCGGCGGCTCTGGGAGCCCTCCAGCTGGTGCTCGATGCGGTACACGTCCTCCGTCACTTGGTTGACCCGGTCGAACTGGGCTAGCAGCATCTCGAAGAGGGAGAGGAGCCGCTGGATGTCAGCGTCCACCTCCAGGCTGTCGCGGGCGCTCAGCACGAGGCTCAGCCCGTCCAGCTGGCTGGAGGAGGTGGAGGCCCTGGAGCTGTCGGAGGCGGCGCTGGGCGTGGGGCCCCGAAAGGACTTGGAATCGCTGGAGTCTCGGGACGGCAGCGGTTCCATCCCTTCAAACCTCACCTTGTGGCGGAACTGGGAGAGAAAGGGGTGGGGGAAAGAGGGGAGACGGAGTTATTTCAGGAGCTGACAAGTGGGAATGCTGTGGTGCAGCGCACCCCAGCGAGCTGGGGATGGATCCCAAAGAAAAATCACCTGGAACAACGGGTCTGAGACCTGGCAGCCAAGGCCTCTACAGTGCCCCATCACTAAGCCAGCCCTTGGGCCTCTAGGATCTGCCCCTGCTCCATCCCTCCCCACCAGGGGGGCTGGGGGGACCTGACTGTGAGCAGTGGTGGGAAGCAGCTGGAGGCAAAGCGGGGCTGAGGATGGAGGACATTGTTTCTCTGCAATAGCCTGCACCTTAAAGCCTGCTGCCAGAGCCCTTCCGCATAAACTCTCCTGGGCTGCACTCACCTCCTTGGCTTTGCTGAAGCCCATCCACATTTTCAGCCTGCGCACGAAGAGCTCCACCATCTCGTAGTCCTGGGGCTCGAAGGCAGGGCGGTACAGCTCAAAGTGCATCTCCCGGTAGCTGTAGACAAGCACCACGGTGAAGAGCCTCAGCACGATCCACACCTCCAGGATGATATAGCTGGTGCAGAACAGGTAGTAGAGGCCGGAGGACTCGGGCGGGCCGGGGCGGAGGTTTGTGCTGCCCCGCACCATGGTGAAGAGCAGCAGGAGGCTGCTGCCAACGCTGCGGAAGGACTCCGAGGAGGAGGAGAAAAGCTGCAAAGGGGACAGCAGAGATACAACAAGAAGGGATCAATTGGTGGCACAGTGTCCCCCAGCACTCACTACCCCATCTTACAAAGTCTTTGCCCTGCAGAGCCGTGGGGCTCTGCTGGCAGCTGCGGCACGAGGAGGGACAGGGGGGGTCACACAACCCTGGGCAGTCCTTGCTTGCAGCCAGCCCCCCGCCAGGCGAGTCAAGGGGAGCAGGTACTCACCAGGAAGCCAAGCTGTGCATACGCCAGGAGGAGCACCACGAAGGCCAGCCCTGCAGCCGTCAGCTCCTTCATGGACTTCTGAAAGGTCTTCCCGAACACAGACCACTGCCTGACAAAGCGCAGCTGCTGGGCTGCCTAGGACCGAGGGAGAGAACGGTGTCACAACACGGTGTCACAACACGTGCAGAGGGTGCTGCGAGACCTGCCCAGCACCGCAGAGCCTCTCCCTTGCTCTCCTTGCCCTGAGAAGAGGCATTACAGCGCTGCCTGCTCTTGGACCGCGCACACGAACTTGTAATGGGAAAGCAGGCACAGCCTGCACGTCTGCTAAACCAGAGCCCACGGGCTCAGGACATGGGGCTGTCCGGTCATTAACGTGGAGGTACAGACATCCCTGGGTCTGATTCCAGCCCCAGATGTTAAAAAAATAAATAAACAACACCAACAAAAACCAACACATCCCTGACCAAAGCCCAAGGCCCACACCCCTGCCAGCCAGCCCTCTCTGTACCTGCACGGTCAGGAGGAAGAGGAGGGAGGCTGCCAAGGTGCTGAAGATGGTGTTGAGAAAGGCCACCTGGTAGAAGTTGGTGAAGCCCTTCCTGTTATTGAGGTACTTGAGCCACTGCTGGTCAGCAAGGGTGGCCTGGCTGAGGTGCACCACCACGGTGCAGGTGGTGAGGAGGATGAAGACCCACTGGCCGTAGTTGCCCCACAGGGTGAAGTAGGCCCTGCCCTCCTTCTTGATGGAAAGTGACTCAGACACCACGAAGTAGACCACGAACACCATGAGGAAGACCTGGGGGAAGAAGGGAGAGGTTACCAGGGAAGGAGGGGGCAATACTTGCCTGCCAGGCTGCACCAGGAGACCTTGCAGCACCCCAGGACAGCAAAAACCCCACGTACTAGGCCGAGACCTGCAAGCCTGGAGCACACTTCCTCAGTCCTCCCATGCCTTCCCCTTGCTCCCTCTTGCCCTAGCAGCGAAGCTCCCCAAAGCCCATCCAAGGCACATGTGGCAGGGTGGCAGCGCCCAGGGAAGAGGGCTCTGCTTCCACCCGGCCCTGGCCCAGCCGGGGGAGCTTTAGTCTGCGGTTACCAGCGCTGCTTTTCTTGGGGATAAGCCCCCGAGCACCTCTGGGGTGACCGAAGGGGAGAGGGGCGCAGGGCGAGGCACCACACTGACCATCATGAGCAGCTGCAGCGTGACGCCGCCGCTGAGCCGCAGCAGCGGGAAGGGGCTGATGGTGAGCGCGGCGACAGCCTGGCCGGCGCCCAGGAACTCCAGCTGCAGGGTGATGGCCGCGTGCAGGTCCACGCTGGGGTTGTACTGCATCAGCTCCACGAAGACTGCCCGGCTCCTGCGGAGGGAAGACCAGCAGCTCAGGGGCCTGGGGCGACACCGACCCTGGGCTTTGGTGCCATCACTTTGTAGGGTCGTAGGTTCTCTCCCTCTCCCCAGTGGCACCCCCAGTAGTGCCCCTTAAAAATCTTGGTGACAGCAAAACATTTCCTTCGCCCCTGCCACACTTACATGTTGTCGATCCAGGTGTGCTGCTGAAGGTAATGCAGCTGAGCCCTGCTTTCCTCTAGTGAAGCCCCCAGCTCCTGGATGTAACCACCGGTATCATAGAAGGAGATGTAACCCCAGTACCAGACCCTGCAGAGGAAGAAGAGCCACGGGGTGAGAGCTGGAGACAGAACAGCCCCGGTGCGCTCTCCTACGGGCAGACTGAGCAGGTAGCTAAAGCAGGAGCCAAGTGCCTGCTACCACTCAAACTGCCAGCATGCAGGGGCCAGCATGGATGCCTTCGGGAGAAGCCCCTGGCATTTTTGTGTTAATTTACTCTCTGCTGGGCTCAGGGGCTGCAGCTGACCCTACTGAGGCGAGGGCTGGGAACCACCCAGGGCACCAAATCACCCGAGAAGTCCCAACGTCCCCAGCACGTGGAGCAGAGGCACAGATAGCTGCGGGCTGGGCAGCTCCTTACCCGGCGAGGTCGGGCGGCGAGTAGGACCACGCGGCTGTCACGTTCACGGCTGCCCTTTCCCAGCCAGCTGCGTAGTCAGCCGTGGAGAAGCTGGGCGAGGTGCTGCAGTTCTTCCGGGCAGCTGTGCCCAGCCCACGGAGGAAGTCGTGGGCAGTGAGCTGGCACTCAGCTGGAAGGAGACCAACACCGTCACCCGCACAGCACCCCGGTGCGGGGGCACACAGCTGAGCTTTCACCCTTAGCATCTCCCCTCCACCCGCCTGTCCTCACCCACACCTCCCGAAATCACATCAACCTCTCCCTTCAGTGTAAACCCCTCCATCCTCATAACTGCCCCCAGTTCATTTCACCGCTGGTGGAAGGAGAACCAGAAGCAACTAATACATATGCTGCAAAGAGCAAAGTGCCTCCATAACCCCTGCCTTGCTCCACTCAGCACCCCACTGCATCCAGACCCAGCCGTTTCACCCTCCAGGCAGTGCCACCCCCCCAGCAGGTGACAGCGGGGCCCCGGGCTGCTGCCCCCCTACCTTCCTGCAGCCGGAGCTGGCGCAGCCGGGCCGCCCCCAGCGTGGTGCTGTGGCTCTCCTGACCCGAGCGGTTGTTGTAGAGGTACGGGAGGAACACCTGCGACATCCAGACCCAAAACTGATCCGACCTGCAAAAGGGAACGGCTGTGAGAGGCAAAGCTCCTGGAGCAGCTCTGCTGGGGCAGTGTCTGCAGGTCTCAGCCGTGATCCGAATGTCTGGGTTCCACGTGGAGGGGAGGAGCTGCGTTTTGGGCAGGTAACCTGGGCTGCAGGTAACTGGGCTGCTCTCCTCCACGTGGCCGGCCAGCCGGCAGGGCAGTTCCTGCACCCGCTCTGTGAGCGGTGCTCCAGGTGGGTGAGAACGGTTTTCTGATGGGCAAGACCTAAAGGTGAATGAATCCACTCGATGCTGACCCCCAGGGAAATCCTGGAGGCCTGGAAGGGACTGGCAGGTACCTGCCCCCCTCGCCCTGCTGGCTGGCCATCAGAGCACCCTGAGGAGGGGATCGCTCAGCCCTCCCCAGCCCAGGCTCTCTGCAGTTACCTCTTGATGCGGAGGAATTCGCTGCTGCCCAGCTGCTGCTTGATGGAGCTCTGCAGGAGGAAGGCCCTGCTGTTGCGGGTGGCATCTCCGTAGTTGGTAAGCAGGATCACCAGCAAGAACATCATGTAGATGAGGAAGTTCTGGCAAGCACAGAGCAGAAAGAGATTGTACCCAACAGCAGGATAAGGTCAGGTCCCAGTCCTGATCCTGCAGGAATCAATGCCTTCCACTGATTGCAGCAGGATCAGGCCCCAGAGCGTGCTGGTAATTCCCACGTGGGAAGCAGTTTAAAACAAAACCCAGGCCACGGGCTCTTTTTTTTTCCTCCCCTCAGAGTGGCCAGCCCAGCACCACTGACACGCACTGCACAACCTCCCTGCAGCAGCTGCTGTAGCTGGCAGCTCGGTTTATAAAAGCAGGTACAGGAGTTTCCCTTCTTTAAAGGAATGGCACTCAGTTAACAGTAGCTGGATGCTCTAAAGCAGCCGTGTGTTCCCAGCACCAGCGTGGAAGGTAAGTACTGAATGATCTACAAAGAAACTGAGACTTCTGCTCCTAGGCGGGGACTTGTTATGTTTCACAAGACCCTGTTAATTAATTTTCTTTGTGCAAGTTGATGCTGCACACCTTGCCCTAGCCTCAGACACCCGAGTTACAGAGACAAACACACCAGCTGCTCCAAATCGAGGACACACGGCCGCCCCCTTACAGTTCTGCTGTCCAGACACCTCAGATATTCACAGAGAAGATGAATGTCACTGTCTGACTTCTAAAGATGGGAAAACTGAGGCAGGGACTGGACACCTGCACCTGCTAGCTCAGGAGGTCACAGATGGACTGGGAGGACCCACACAAGGACGGAGCTCAGCTGCTGGAGCCAGCGCTCTACCTCTGCTCAGCCCGGGCATCAGGGCCTTACCTTCAGCATCCTGTGCAGCAGCTTGACCTTCCTGGCCTCCTCCTTGGCCTGGAAAAGGGCAAATCCCTGCGGGGGTCGGACTTTGCTGATCTTCTCAGAAACGTGCTCAACAAACGGGTGCTCCACCAAGGTGTCGTCTTCCTCTGGGTGCAAGCGCTTGGCGACCAGTGAGAAATAGAGGGCTTCCAGCAGCACCTGGGGGCACCAGCACGTTGTGGGCTCGCAGAGCAGAGCTGTGCCGCCAGAACCACTGGGCAGCAGCTCCTGTTTGCCCTTCAGCGACAGGCACGACAGCTCAGCACCACTTTGTGGAGCAGCCAGACTGCCTGTTAAACGAATTGCCACCAGCCCTGCCGCCCCTAATGCTGCTGTCGTGCCCACCCTCCCCCCTCTGCAGAATTCAGTCCCCTGTGTCTGATAAAGACTTAACTAGTACCTGGACAAGATGTTAATTACAGCTAATACGTGCACACGTACAGATAAGTGCTCGCGTCCTCCCTTTTGTTGTCCTTACCTTCAGGGGCTCCCAGACCAAGAAGGATGCCAGGAAGCTGAATATCCCTGAGATAAGCCACATGAGGGCGACGCTGGAGGAAAAGCCTACCCCAATCCACACGGAGACCCCCGTGGAGGTGGCAAAGAGGAAGAGACTGATACCATGAGCCAGATAGGAGCACCAGGGGGGCAGCAGGCGCTTCCTGAATGTTTGGTCTGTGACTGGAGGGAGAAGAAATGAGAGCAACCGTCACTGCTAAAGGGCCCCAGCGGGCACAGGAAGGGCTGAGCACATCCCTCATCGCAGCAGAGAACCGCCAGCCCCGGGAGAGTTTGGAGGGATTGTCCCAGACATCTCCCACTAAGCACGAACAGGGACAGCAGCCTGAACCACAGCCAGCCCAGCACAGCAGCCTCCCATCTGCAGCAGCAGGGTGGGCAGCAGGAGATGGGATCCTGCCTTGGCAGTGGGATCAGCTCCCTGCTTTCCATTAGAGCCCCAGGAAACAGGGCATGCCCGGCCTGGCTGGAAGTGCTGTGGGTCAAGACCTGTGAAAAGCCACACAGATCTGTCACAGCGGCTTCAGACTGCCAAGCCACCCTGCCCTGGGGCTTGCTCGGGCACAGCTTCTTTCACCCACCCATCTGAACCAGTGCCGGCATAAAGATACTATGGCCATTCATCAAGCTGATGAACGGAGGGATTTTAGCAGATCCAGGAGGATTTACTGCCGTGTCCAATTCTCTCTGCTGCAGCCTGTCCTAAGGAGGCTGTGCCTCAGGAAGCCAAGAGCTCACTACCAGAACTGGTGCTTAGCTTCTCCATGGGACCTGTGCAGGGCAGCCTGGCACTTCCCACCCCCCAGGCCTGACATCCCGCTCGTGCGGCCCCAGCTGGCTGGCTGCTGTGTCGCACGGTCCTGTAGGAAGCACCTCTTCTCCTCTGCTTTGTTGGTTGGTTTGAACTTTTGTTGGCATTTGGCTCCTTTTCCCCCCAGGCTATATACAGAGACCCTCGCTCTGCATCCTTGTGCTGGATGAATGAAGGAATTGGTGGCTGCAGGGAGCAGAGGAACCGGGGAAGCTGCGAGCTGAGCTTCCCCAGGGTGTATGGCAGGGGATACGACAGAACGAATGGTGTCCTGGGGTCTGCTCGATTCAGGCCCCCAAACTGGCAGGAAACAGCAAACGCACCCCTGCTGGGAGCAGCCTCTCCTAACGCTCTGCTTACCTGCCTGTTCCTCACAGCCGTGCTGTGTGCCAAGGCCCCTGCCCGTCCCCAAAGGCCCCTGCCCGTCCCCGAGGGCCCACGGTGCTGCCGCTGGGCACAGCCCTGGTACCTGTCCACGTCGACTTGGCCGACCTGCTCACTTCCCGGGGAGGGGCTGCCATGCCCTGGCCTTTGTCGTTCAGCTTCTGCATCATGACAGTCTCCACCTTCTCCCCGAACACGCTGGAGCTGCCGAGGCAAAGGGGTGCTGTCGGTGAGCTGTGCGGGTGCTGCGGCGTCAGCCTGGGCCAGGCAGAGGCATTTCGTACGGCAGCAGGCTCAGGCTGCCAGTGCACTGACACTGTTCTGCCTTTTGCAGAGGGCTGGAAGACTTTCTCCTCCCTCGCCCTGCTGCTTTGTGCTGGCTATCTGGCTGCGAGCTGCCAGCCTGAGCAGGCAGTGCCAGCGCCCCAACGCAGGGTGCTCTGGGCACGGTAACACACCGGGGATTCAAACCCCCTCCCCGAAGTGCCTCCCTGGCACTTCAGCAGCAGCTCACGAAGCTCTGGAGACATTTCTCCAGCCAGGGCTTTAGGGGATATTCCAGGTGGCTCCTGGAAGGGACGCAGAGCCCTCCTGGAGCCCAGGCTGTGGAGGCTGCAGGCATCACAGTGACTACGTGACAAGGCTGTCCCGGGGCTTCGCAATGCCATGAAGCCCAGCTCAGCTCGCTGTGGCTGCGTGCAGCAGAGCTGGCAGGCACAACACCAGCAAGGGCAAGGACAGGAGACACCGGCTCCGCCTGCCTTGGCGGGGGGGAACTCCGCTCCCCCTGTACTTACAGGCCTGAGATCAGATCCGTTTCAGCCCTCATGTACGGCCCCAGGTCCTGGGAGTGGGAGATGCCACTAGCTCCGTCTGCTAGGATCTGCCGTATGAGGTCCTCATCTGGGGAAACAGAGCACAGGGCATCAGCAGGAGCACAGCACGCAGACCCCCGCCCTGGGAGGGTTCTGAAATCCCCATTAAAAGATGCGATCCCCTTATTCTGCCTTGCAAATTGAAGCCAGCCTGGTGGCAAGCTCTGCTATTCTGCTTCCCTGGAGCTCCCAAGTACCAGACCACTTCTCCCGCACCTCCCCGCAGCACTCCAGCCCCGGCACAGAGCAGCGCTGCTCGCACCCACCTGAGGCAGAGAAGTATCGCGGCTGCCCCTGGTGAACGCCAAGCGACAGGCTGTCCTCCTCAGCCGCTAGCGGGGCCTCCAGCCCCAGGTGGCGGCTGGCCCGGCCTCTCTTCAGCTTCTGGATGGTGTTGCCCATGATGGAGGGGTCGCTGAGGAGGTCTGGCCAGCTGAGCAGGGCCTCGCTGGAGGGCCACCGCACGAGGCTGCGGGAGAACAGAGCGCGGTGTGCGGTCAGCAGAATGGGGAGCACGAGGAAGGCACGGCGCTAGCATGCAGGCCTGCCTGGCAGGGGAAGAGCTGCGGGAGCACAGCCCCACCTGCCCGCACGCGGCTGGGCTGAGATCCGCAGGGCTCTGCGTGACTGCTCAGAACAAAGCTACCTCCCACCCCCTGGCAACAAGGAGTTACCGGCTCTGGTAAACCACAGGCCAGCAGAGCTCCACTGCCTGCGGGCAGCCGGCCTTTGAAGGCCCTCCGTTCTCCCACCCAAAACAGTACATAAGCTGTGAAACATCAAGTTTCACATGTGCTAGCCTGCAGCCCTGATAAGGAAGACATAATTTGTGGGAGACAAGAAGAAGAAAACAAAATTGAAATCCTACTTGTTCCGTCCCCAGAAGCCCACTTACCTTTTGGAATCCTCCAAGAACAGATCTGTTTTGGTTTGCTCAGAGAAGGCCTGTGGAGGAAGAGGAGGCATTTCAGGGATGTCACACTGGCTGCTGCCTGGCCGGAACAGCAGGTATGCAGAGACAAAAGGCTGTGGCTCTCCCCACCACCAGTGCTGTCCAGTGGCACGAGTGCCTTAGTCCTGGCACTGACGGCGGTGGATGCAGCTGTGCAGGGAGAGCCCACAGAGCCCGCGTGGCTTCCAGGCACGAAGCAGCTTACCTCTGCCCGCAGCCCAGGGAAGGTGGGGAAGGAGCTGTCGAGGATCGAGGAGTCCAGGTAGTTGTCGATCTCCAGGGACTGCTGGTCGGAGTGAGTCAGCGTGTGGTTGATGGAGACCTGCAGGAGACAGGAAGGCTTGAGCAGAACGAGAAGGAGCAGAGGTGACAATGTGCCCGGTGGGGCTGAGAACAGGCACGTCCTTCCCTGCCTCCCAGCTGCCTTGGGCACCATCCCACAGCCCAGTACCCTCTGGGCTGCACCCCCTACGAGCTCCCTAGAAGCTGCAGGGGTTTACAATTTCCTGCAGAAGCAGGGAGTGCTTATAGGAAAAAGAAATATCAGACACATTTGCTGCTCATCAGTCACTGAGCAGCCGGCTGCAGTACTTAATGAGGCTGTTAATTGTGTGTAACTAGTCATTAAATCCCCAGCTAACCCTTCCACAGCTGCCTAACCACAGCTCTGTTCAGGCAGCTGAATTTGTACCCAGGGCAGGTATTTCATTAGGAATGCTCGACTGAGCTTCTCTCAAGCTCCTACCAAAGCAGCGGAGGGTCATACCTTTCAGTGGCATTTGGGTACTTACCACCTACCAAAATCAAGATGAAGTGCGTGCCTAAATAGCTTTTAGAACCTACCCTTTTGGTGTCTGTCTGGGCACTGCCAGCACCCAGTATCACCCAGCAGATGTGTACGACAGTGATCTGTCCCTCTAAATAAAGCCAGGGGCTGCTCCCTGCTCAACAGGGGGGCAGAGCCCTGCTACTTCCCAGGCTGCGGCCATGAGGCAGGGCAGTGCAGAAGGGCAGCAGGGAGACAACCAGCTGAAGAAGGGATATACCACCAAGGGCAGAACATAGCCCCAGATGAGCAAACCAGACGAGCACACCCATTTGGGCAGCCAGCAGCTACTCCTTATTACCTTGCCACGAGCCATCCGGAAGAGAAATAAAATGACCAAGTAGAGAGGGTAGACCACCACGCTGGACACCAGACCGACAGCCACGGTGTCCACGTTAACAGGCACCAGGTTGGAAATGGCTCCGTTGCTGGAGAGAACCGGGAGAGATCAGAAGTGGGTGTTAGCAGGCACACTCAGGGTTGCCAGCCAAGCAGAGAGTAAGACAGAAGAGCATAACTGGGCATTTCAGGCGTGCAGGGAAAGAAATGGGCACAGGCTGTGCTAACAGATGGCACAGCAAAACTGGGCAAGGGGAAAAGCTGATCAGGCTCTCCTTGGTCCTCCACGATCCGTGTCCCGATCCCAAATTCTTTGCAAGGGGCAGGGCAGGCTCAAGTCCACAAGCAAGGCAGCTGTTTGCAGCAGACCTAAGGTCTGTCCTGCCCCACCTAAGGGGAAGCACAGGAGGAGGAGGTCAGGGACTGGGCAGAGCACAGCGCACCTGAGGTGTACGTTCCCCACCATGCCGTACCACACGGCATTGGCACAGAGGAAGAGGAAGACGAGGAGGGAGCAGCAGGTGGCCCTCTGGACACGGGTGAAGCGGCTGCGAGGCGGGCGGTCCCACATGGACAGCCAGACGTGCTTCTCGAAGAATCCTCGCTGCAGCTCTGCTATGAAGATCCGGGAGAAGCTCCTCAGCTCCGTCTCACCTGAACACAAAGGGAGACTTTCAGGGTCAGCAGCACAGGAGAGGGTACCCAGCTGGGGCTGGCACAGTCCCCCCTTGCAGGCTGATATTCAAAGAGTATCCCCACTGCACCTACGCAGATCTTTTTGCAAAGCTGGATCCCAGCCATGCCTTGTCCTCTAGCACAAAGGACCCAGCAAAGCATCTGGCTGTGCAAATCATCAGTGAGACAGTAGCAGCGCGCAGGCTCTGCGGTCTCTCTGCACAGTCTCCTGCACGAGCCCTTCCTCGGTGCAATGGGAGCTGCCGCGCTGCCCAGCCTCCCTGCCCTGCGCCCAGGAGCTGAGCACTCACTGGCAGCATAAACCTCTTTCTCCACCATGCCGTCGTTCTCTTCGCTCTCCACGGACAGCCAGTCGTTCACCAGGAAGAAGTAGCTCTTGCTGCTCTGCAGGTCCCGCACGATGACGTGCTGCAGGTACCACGAGGGGCTGAGTCCTAAGGGTTAAGGGATAAAGAGATGTGTTTCGCACCAGACATCCCCTGTGTGAGCCTGCGATGCCCGATGGCAGCCTCAGCCCCCCATGCCTGCTCCTGCCCCACCTTTGTTGTCGTGCCAAATGCGGATGCGCCAGATGCTGCCCAGGTTCCGCTCCGTGGCGATCTGAAACACGTCAAGGCTGTTGCGGTGGAAGGCGTTTTCCCCATCCAGGTGTCTGTGCCCACTTTTGTTGTCCACGCCGTACAGGGCGATCCCCACATGCGCTGTGGTACCTGGCAGGGTTAACAGGGCTTGGTTAGGGAAGTTCACCCAAGGTGGAGCTGTTCCCAGCCCTGCCTTCCTGCCAGGGACGTGGGGCCAGGTTCCTTGGTCCTTCAGAGGGGCCACCTGGGGACCTGGGAGGAAGAAATGCCCTCAACAGCTGTCCCACGCCCCGGGACGGTGTTACACACAGCCTGCAGGGCAGCTGCTCAGACTGGCCTGGTGCATGCTACTTGGCATACTCGTGGTTTTCCACTTTGGAGGGGACTGAATCTGAAATTCCTTGACTTGCCAACACCCTACTGGGAGGAGACGTTTATTCTGGATGTTTTTTCCATCAGACAGTCAGAAGACTTGTTTGCTTTGACTTCTCTCCGGTACCCATTGCCAGATGCTCCCCAGTCCACCTGCTCAACCTGGATGGTCCTTGGGGTGACTTCGGAACACAGCAGCTCCCAGTGAAACCAGTGGTTACACTACGATCAATGGGAACATGCCTCTAGCAGTGACATGATGGCATCCTACCTACACTGTTGCTCAGAGCTCCCACATCCCAGCTCCCTGCGTTTTCCAGGCTTGGGATGATATTTCTGGCAGCTCAAGCTACAAACCCAGCCCCAGATCAGAAAGCCAAGCTTTCTGCCTTCATGCTGCTAGGAAAGATTCAGCAGGGAGAACGAAGCGATGGATGGGGGTGGACAGCAAAATGATCAATCTACAGTGCCCACAAGGCCTGGATGCTTCCGCAGGAAAGGATGATCCTTTCAGGGATCTGGAGCAGGGGAGCTTCAGCAGCGATGCACAACCGCTGCCTCCCAGCTGCTCCTGCAGGTATCTCTGTACCGGGTGGCTCCCCCTAGCAGCAGGTGCACCCTACAGCAAGAGGTGAGGCAGCACGCTTTTCTCCTGGCTCTTGACCGGCTCCATCATCACACACACAAAAACATCTGAATGCTGTGGGGAGGCCCTGAGCTGACCGCTCGGTGCTCCTTCACATGACAGCTGGGCTCTGGGCTCTGCCAGGGAACATTTGGTGCAGGATGTGCTGAGGGGAGCTCTCAGGGAGCTGCACAGATGTCACCCTAGCAGTCAAGCACGGGAGGGGTCTGTGGGCTAACCTGATCCTCTGCCCCAGCCAGTTTTCACCAGGATCTCGTATTTATACAGCCCGTTCTTCCCGCAGAAGGGAATCACCCCGACGCGGTTGATGTCAATCATGTCCAGCTTGTGCACAATCAGCGCGGCCACCGAGTAGGTCACAAAGCAGACGGCGCACGTCAGCAGAACGATGTAGTTGAGGCCAGGGCCCGGAGCCTGGAAAAAAAGAGCCATGTTGAAAGACACTCTCTTTCCTCAGGAGGACCCCGCTGCTCCCTGGGGGCTGTGCTGCCTCCTTGCTGGCTACAAGCATCACTCACAACACCACGTGCAACCAGAGACCTGTCCCTGCTCACACCGTGCTCAGGGCTCACTCGCTCGCAGCCCCTGCAGAGCAGACAGCAGCAGCTGCGGAGAGCTCTCGGCTCCCACCTACGGCACAGCGACGGAGCTGGAAGGAGCCCCAGTTGCTCCCGGGAGCCAGGGAGCAGCTGGCAGGTGCAAGCTCTCTGGGATAAAACAATGCTCTGACAGCTGGGAGGAGCATTTGGCATCTCATGAAAGAGGTGAGCACACTGCGAGGTATTCAGACTGGGGAATAAAGCCATCTGCAAACGTCTGCTTTTAGCATCAGCAGCCAGGACTCATGCCCAGGGGACACAGCCCCTCTGTGCTTGTCTGCGGCTCCCAAAGGTACGCGGGTACGGGTGCTGGTCTGCCAGCCACCACCCAGCCCGAACGTGAACGCCAGCAGGAGCCCAAGACCTCCAGGTGACCACAGGTTGTTCAGAAGTGACAACGTCGCACAGCCTCTGCTTTGTTCTACTCACAGGGAAGATGAACTGGACAGAGTTTGGGGGCACAAAGAGGCTGGCCCCGAAGGCGGTGAGGTGCTGGGTTAAGCACACAGCCTGGTCTGGCCTGGTCTCCTCGAGTGGGACGATGCCTTCTGTCTTCCACCGCCTCTCCTGCTCGCTGAAGTACTGGCACAGGGACGTGTACAGCCCCAGGGTCACCTCCACCGGGGACCAGCTGAAATGGTTGGTGATGTTGAAGTAATACTTCTGGATGGTGTCATCCGTTCTGGAAAGGGCAAGACAGCAAGACATTAGTACCCACGGGCTGAAGAGACACAAACCCCAGTGTGACGGATGTGTGCCCACGGAAATCACCCCCCTGCAGGGACAGGTAAGCACACAGCAGGAGAAAGGAAGGCCCGGTGAACATGGTATAATCTGCACAGCCCTCTGTGCAGAATTCTGGGGCTCTACAGACCCCTTGAATTCTTCTCTCTTTGCACTATTTCAGTACCTGGGAGCACTGCATTGCCTGCCCCCCTCTCTTCTCTGTGCAGGCAGCCTTACATAGCTCTCCCGCCCGCCCTTCCCTGTGTCCCACTGACCCCCACGACTCTTCCAGAGCAACTTCAATTCTTGGCTGGGAGCAGACTCGCTCATTAGGAGGATTAATTTCTCTTTGAGCGTGCTGTTACCAAAAGCCATGGAAGTTGTGTCAACTTACACAACAGTGGCTCCACTCCTGCCCCGCCTATTCCCAAGCTGCCCGTCTTTCTTCTCAGATAATGCCTAGGAACAGCTCATAAATAACAGGAGGCATGAACACACACACTCCTGGGAAAGGCAGCAAGTCAGCGACTGAAGTTACAAGAAGACTGCTCTGACAAAAAGAAGAGAGCTTGGCTCCGAAGCCCACGTGCACAGCAGCCCACGGCAGCCTGGCATTAGCCATGGCAAAGCTCTGGGAATCCCTCGTGTACATCCACGGGACAGCGGCAGGGATCACAAGGGAGGGTGCTCTTACAGTGGCGAGGTGAAGAAGGTGTAGAGCTTGTGGTCATCTCCAGACAGGGCCTCCAGGCTGATTTTCTTGGAGGCAGTGCAGTTGTACTCGTTGGGCTCTGGTTCATGGTGGAGATAGGCCATGATGAACGGCTCAGGCTCGCTCGCGACGTAGTGATCTGCACGGGGAGAGAGAGAAAGAACAGAAAGTACTTTATAAACACCAGGGAGAGCTCAGCCACACGGCCACTGCCAGCAGTGGATGCTCAGGGAGGAGCGTCAGGAACGCAGAGCTGGGAGAGATGCTTTTCCTGCCTGCACTCTGCCTGCAGCCCGGAGGATTCCTGAGCAGGAGGCTCTGGATACCAGTGTACCTGGTCCAGAGACGGGACAAACTGCCTCCAGTGCTAACACGGCTCACAGAAGCCACGTTTTGCTGGGAAAAGCAAAAGGCTTCTCAGTGTCAGAATCAGACAAGGATTGCAGCGGGGTTGGATAATGCCCATGACAGCTAGAACCTCAGCAGTGCAGTACGGGACTTGCTGTCCCGAGATGTGCTCCCAAACACATCCCCTGACACAGCTGTCCTGTGCCTCCAACCCAGCCCTCCCCACCCACGGGAAGAAACAGCAAAAAGCACGGGGAGCTGGCTCTGAGCTACCGTTCAGGACTTTGTAGGTGAGCCTGAAGTGCAGCCCTGCTTCTCGATTGTTGCTCTCCATGGTCACGATGAGGTTCACAGACGTTCTTGCCTCGATGACTTCGGTGCCAGCAGCGAGATTGTCAGCGTCCGTGTTGTTTGACACCATCACGGTGATGGCTTTCTCCGAGTCCAGGCTGCCAATGGGGATCTGCACTCCGTTGTGGGTCTGGAACTCCATGGAGGCCACCTTCGTGGACACGGTGTAGTTGCTGATGTAACCGAAAGGGAATGGATTGGAGTCCACTTGGAACATGACTTGAATAACGTCGGTCAAGTTGGAAAGGGTGGTGTTGAAAGCCTGGGGGATGGAGAACTGGCAGTTTGGCGTGTTCTCATAGCAAAGCAAGTTAAAGGGATCAGATCTTTTGCCTGTGGCCTTAATTTCTCCTCCCACCAGCTCAAGGGGCTCTTCATTCAGCACTCGAGACTTCATGAGGATGCGCATCAGGCTGGAAGACAGGTTGTAGGCTTTGGGAGCCAGCAGCAGATTGTGGGAATCAGCAAGCAGTTCCTGGGGCTTGGACTCTTGTGAAACCGTATTGACGAGGTGGATTAAGTCGCCTGTCAGGAGAGAAATGAAAAAGCAAACAGAGGAACTGGTAAATAGTCTAGATAACTACTAACGTCTGGGTAACATCTGACACCTTCCCAAAACAATCAGACAGGCCTTTCCTTGCTGTTTTCTCACTGTAACTCTGCACTGCGTACATGTGACCTTCCATGCTGGAAGCGGTCAGTAGCCCTGAGCTGAAAATAGAGCTGTCAACTCTTCCTGCCATGTCTGGACTCATCTACAACGTTTGGTGATGAGGACTTAATCACAACAGGCTTTATTTTCCTCCTGTGAGGTGACAGGAACAGCTTATTGGGAAACAGTGAAGGAACGGATAAAACAAACATGTTACCAAGTTTTTGCATCATATAGTGAAAAACACTCAGAAATGTATAATGAGTAGTGCAAAGAAGGTGTCACTGCTTGTAGCCAGGTGGGAATTTCCAGTATTCAGGGGTGCCCCAGTGAAGATTGGTACCCTGCTCAGACTGCAACCAGGAAGGCGAGTATCTGGAAACCGTATCTGTTATTCATTCGTTACAAGAATGACAATTCCCTGAAGTACTGGAGAGTTTACTAACAGCTGTCATATTTAAATATCCACAGAGACAGCTGACAAAGCCAGGATAACCCTGGGAAAAGTGCAGGACAAATAAAGCAATGGGGGTGCCATGCTCCACATCTTAGACACGATTCCCCTAACATCTCGAAAAGGCACGAGCCAAACCTCTGGTCCAGCTGAAAGCCTGCAGAGCTTCCCTCAGCCTGCTGCTGTCCAGCAGCCCGAGCAGGGAGCTCTGTGCCCACAGCAGCGTGGTCAAACGCCACCCGCTCCCGCGCGAACAGAACCCACCCGTGATGTTGAGAATGTTGTCGGCGATGCCCGTCGGGGTCACGGTGCCCTGGGTCGTTTCCCCCTGCAGAATGGTCATCATGGTCTCCAGCTTGTTCAAGGTCCTCGTCAGGCAGGACTTGCAGACCATCTCCTTGCTCACCACCTGCACAGGGAAACACAGCCTGACTCAGCTGGCTCAGTCCTACAAAGACCCGAGAACATTCGTTCAAACACTGCTTTCATTCTCCAAGTTATCCTTACTCTTTCCAGCCCCAAGGAGGTACCCGCAGAGACCAGGGCTGCTCTGCCCACACTGAGAGGTGCCAAGACTTTGTGGGTGTCTCCAGAAGCCTTCCATCCACCTCCCCTCATGCTCCCACCTGCCAGCGTGCAGGCAGGCACGCTAAGAGGTGATGCAGGACGTGTTAGGGTTGGAAAGGACCACGAAGGGCAGCACGTTCAGATTCCCTGAAAGTCGGCCGTAAGGACCAAGCGTGCTCCTGGCGTTGCAACTCATGGATCACCCGCTTGGGCCCACACACTGCTCCTACAGAAATCAACCAGGAGGAGCTGCACAGGATTCCTCCACACGCTCAACTGTCTTCAATGGCAGCAAGGTCTGGCCCTAACTGAATCCACTTCGGTGTCCAAATACTCCTGGAAACTGTGGGAGGGATCCTGCCACTCAGGCATGATGGATGTCCCTCCCTCCGCTCCCAGACGTGTCCAAGAAACAGAATGTTCCAGCCACGGCCTGCAGCTCCCAGCGCTCTCGAGGGCTGGATGGGAGGGACCGAGGCAACACATGGAAGCTGTTACCACGGGCCAGTTCCTAGCTCTTATTCATCTTTTTCTTTTAATCATCACAGGATTCAGACGTGATTCACCATATGTTTTGGTGAAGAATTAAAACAGCGTCTGCAGGTCTAGAATTCCCCTGGTTTTGCTTGTATTTGTAAGCTATGAGAAGCTAGGATGTACGCTGTATGACAGCAAGGCAGACTGAGGTATCAAGGAGGTCAGGAGGAAAGAACCTACTAAGAAGAATGAGATGCTTTTTTCCCCTCCAGGAGAAATTCATTCTGATTTTTCCTCTCCCCTGTAGGAAAAATCAAAAAGTATCAGCACTGATTGACACTGCTTTAGGAAAGTGAATTCTATATGAATAGAATCTAGTGAATATGATAGTGATTCATATTCTATATGAATAAAATCTAGTTCTATCTATGAACTCTGAACCATTTGGGAAATTCTATATTACTCTTTTTATAAGCTTTTTATTCCAATCCAGAGCACAAACTAATCCTAGGACATCACCTTTTCCCATGGAACAAAAATTCTATTTTTAGACTTAAGCTTCCACAGCGAGATCAAGTCACAAGGCAAGAGCAGGGGTGAGAGACAGAAACAAAGCACTTTGGCATCAGAACGGGGTGTGCGGAACCCCAAATCCCTGAACAAGGATGAACAGACAGAAGTGATTTTTGAGGTTTACAGACGCCGAAGCTGAGGAAGGAGCAGCAGACCAGGGACTCTGTGGGTGGGATGCAGTAGTCTGTCCATGATTTCAGTGAGAGCCTGTTCCCAGTGAGCAAGGTTGCTGACCTGGCTGGGGGGGCGATGAGCAGCCAAGGTCAGGGTACCTGACTCCCGTCCCGAGAAGGAAAGACTTGGGAGGGCGGGGAAGCAACGGCATGCCAGAGCAGCCTGGCTGACCACCAAAACCCCAGTGCATTATATAACCGGGCTCTCTTCCCTTTGCCCATCTGACAAAACACATAATACCACTCCTCAATCCAACAGGCAGCAGCCCCAGCACCAGGGAGCTGAAACTGCTGGCTGGCCGGGGAAAACAGCGCTTCCAGTCAACGGCAGAGCAAAGAAGTGCTTCTCGTCTTGTACAGGGCTGGAAGGAACATCAGCCCTTGGCTTTGGCCCCTGGCTCAAGGCAGGTCTGCCTCTACTTGTGTTACTCCTGGTGGAGCCCAGCCTGTCCTTGGAGACGCTGCGCATCCCTCAGCAACTTATTCCAGTGCCTCTCTAACCTGCTGGGGCCTTTCCTACAGTCTTCATCTGCTAGTTAAAGAACCCTCTTGCTAGCAAGCTGCCATAGCAAGGCTGGTATGGAGAAGCACAGAGTTCCTAGGTGCTGCCTTCCAGCACATGAATGCATCATCTCACCCCTGCCTGCCAGATCGGTGGCGTGGCAAGGGGCAGAGCTGACAATGGTTAGGGCATCTCCACTGAAACCCTAACGATATCAACGAATGACACCTGTCCTTGTGCGGTGCGTGTGGGGCAGAGAGGGGCAGGGAAGCAGAACAAGAACTGGAGAGCTCCTAAGCTGCACCTGAAGGGCAGGAGGTGGGAGGAGGTGGTGACGAAGTACGTACCGTGCACTGAGCCAGCGCTGCTGAGATCTGCTGGATATCATCCACCGTGTTCACGTTCAGCGAGTTCAGGGTTTCTGTGATATTGTTGCGAGTCCAGGTCCGCAGCTCAAACTCATTCCCAGTCTCGGGCTCCAGAAGCTCTGACCGCTCATACTGAGGGGATCAAAGCAGGCAGTGAGGGAACACATCAGGCTGCTTCAGAGTGATGAGCTGTGCTGAAGGCACCTCTCCTGCATTCTACACCTTCTCCCTGCCTGTTCTTCTCCCCAGACGGCGATCTAATGAGCTGGGTTTCCAGCAGAACTTCCTCAGTTCCACCTGTGCGCTCTCAGCGATTCACTTACCAGCCTCGCACATGACAGCTCGGCAGCACACCAGTGTGCAGCCCCTATCCAGCCCAGCACAGTGCCTGTGCTCATGGGCCTCACCCCCGCCTGGTGCTCAGGCATGCAGAAGGCTTTTTTGGGGGAGGAAAGCATGACTGCAGACCAAAACTCCTACCCTGCCTACAGAGACGCACGGAGGGACTGGGCCCTACTTTAGACAGGAGTGAAAGCAAAAGCTGCCAGGAGGATGATGCTCCTGCACTGTAGATCAAGAGCCTCTTGTGCAGCCAGAAGAGCTTTCCAGCTCAGCAGTCAGGACAAGGAGGTCTCCTTCGCACCCGGGGCAGCACCTGAGCAGCTACCGGGAGTTTCCAGGCCTGCTGCAATGAAGCGGGGTGGCTTCAAGGGAAGCATGGGGCAGACGGGGGAATTTGGGCCAAGATTTCTGCTTTTAAATTCAGCGGTTAGTCTTGAGGTTAGCAGCTGAGAGGAAAAACTATCTGAACATGATAGCTGAACAGGGGATGCCCTGGCCATTGCCTTCCCTGGGACCCCTTCTTTATTTTACAGCCCCTCAGCTTTCTCTGGTCATCATGTGTCTGGAGACTGCTACTCTCTTTTTGATGCGTGAAAACCACTCCAGCCCAGCTCCCACCATGCACGTATGCCGATTTACATGGAAAACTGTAGCATTAGTCATTTCCCTACATCGCTGTACAAAACCTGGCCAAAGAACATTACTGGCGATCGCAAGGGGTTCCGGAGGCCCCTCTTGGGCAGAGTGCTGCTTTACCTCATTTAAGATGGTGATGAGGGCCAGGGAGTACTCGATGACCTGCTGAGGGTCCCCCTGTTTCACTAAGCCCTGGAGCACGGTGTCAGTTTGATTGTAGAGCCAGTAGGAGAGGCTGGGGAACCCCCTGGGTAAGCCGATTTCCATGGAGCTGCCAAAGAAAAAAGGCGTTTGGTTGAAGTGCGTGCTGTCAGACGGGGCTGGGGGCAGAACGGGAAGCTGGGAAGGAAGATAAGGGGGGACCAGCTGGTTAAACAACAGTGAGAGCATTGCTAATGCCTGCCCTGGTGCCCAGTTTGCACCAGTATGTAGGAACTTCGGGGACCTGAGCCTGCCTCCTCGGTGGCCCAGCTCTGCGGACACACACACAGGTGCGCTGAGCCCAGAGGAGAAAATCCAGGTTTAATGGGACAGAGAGTAAAGAGCGCTTAAAAACAGGACCAGAGTGCTGGGAGGAGCTGCGCTGCTTTTGGCACCATTCCCTCGGGCCTGAGGAACAGCTGGGTCACAGATTGTCCTCCCCAGGCACTGCAGGGCTGTGTGCTCCCCCCCGGGGGGCCGGGACCGCACGGACAGTGCGGAGAGCTGCAAATCGGCCCGGAGCAGGAGCAGGCACAGAGCTGGGTCAGGAGGCACTGAGACCAGCTCAGGAGGCTTCCCCAGGACCCAGGGGCACTTGTTGCCTGCACGGAGCACACTGGAAGCCAAGGGGTGTTTGTAGAAGGGGTAACTGGGATTTTAAGGCGCTGGCCCTGCTGAGACTCGAGCTGCAATGCCTTTCACCCTGTTCCAATGCTCGTGCTCTCCATCTCAGCTACGCGGCACCTCCCTGGCTCGCAGCAGCAGGCCACCAGGCCTCCCGCAGCACCAGTGCTTGCTGCTGCCAATTCTCCTTCGGGAGCTCTTGATGCACAGAAGGTGGCAGAGCACAGAGCATCAGAGACCTTCTGAAAAAGCGACATCGTGCCTTAAAAGCAAAACATCAGCAGGAAATTAAGAGGGAGGTCAGGAGAGCCGTAACTGCTGGGAAAAAGTCTCCCCCTTGGGAGATGACCCACAAAGAGTGGAGCTCTCTGTGACAGCAGCGCCTCACTTTTGCTGAGTCTCCCCTTGCCTTCCTGCCAGCGGCCTTGTCCAGGAGGTGACCATTTCACCCGGGATGTGCTGAGCCCTTCAGGAAAGGGACCCGGTGGTTAAGGCATGATGCTGAGACTCGGGAGCCTCGGCCGGACCCTGGCACGGCGCGCAGCCCCACGGCAGCCTCCCCCCAGCCTTACCGGTTAACGGCCACCACGGTGGCACCCAGCTGGTCCTGGACGAGGACTGACACGGACACGACGAAGCCGCTCTCCTGGAAGCCCGGGGGCAGGAAGGCGCTGTGCTCGGCACGGCTGCCCTTGTACACGCAGAACTCGTGGTAGTGCCCGGCGCGGCGGCGCGACGCCAGCAGGATGTACACCAGCGGGTCGTCCACGTTTTCCGTGTCCCGCCAGCCTGCAAACAAACCCAAACAGAGGTGACTGGGGGCGAGGGCACCGGGGGGCTGCTGCCACCACCCTGGAGCCCACAGTCGGGGCAGCTTCCACCAGGCCAGATGATGTTTTCAGGCCTGCAATGCAAAGGTTTGACACTCTTTTCCTGCTGTTTAGGGGTTTCTGCGTGGGTGTTTGTACCCTGTAACATTTAAACAGGTTTGTGAAGAGCTCCCAAATAAAATAAAAGTGAGAATAGAGCAGCACTCATCCAAGGCCACAGTTTCTGCACCAATCCTGCAAAATCTTACATTAGGCAGAGCTTGGTGCAGCCCTCAGGCAGTTCAGCATTTCAGGAACTGGGTCTAGGACAGAACCTGCACAAAGGTTTCCTTGAAGCTCCTGGGAAATACAGGGTATCTTGTGGGGCCGGGCAGTGGGGAAATTCACTGTGCATTTGCCAGTGGGCACCACCGAAGGACTGGGAGGACCTGGCTGTGCCAGGGCTCACAGCACTGGACACAGATCAGCAGGGCTGTGTCCTGAGCATTCCCTTCAGCTTAAAAACAATCACCCAGAGCTAAAATTCCCACTGCTCCAAAGAGGCACTGATTTCATAATTACTCTGGGTAGCCCGTACCAAAGTTACAGTCACAGCACGCTGAACACACTTCTGTTTCTCCTCCAGCTTAAGCTGCGCTTTGGTGACCAGCCTCCCCAGAACCAGCAGGGCTCGTCATTTCCTCTGCGGCGTGGCTTCCCAGCATTTGTGCACAGAACACATTAATCTCTAACACTAATCATTTGGGGAAATAAGGTTTTCAGAGGCACTTATTCGTTGGCCCAAGGCTATAGGCTGTCAGCCAGGCTGCTTTTCCAAAGCTGGTCTCTTTGTTGCTGTCTCTGCAGCTGGTTGAGAAGGTAACTGCTGATGGGAACATCCAGCCCACATGGAAGAGAAGGCCCCAGTGCTTTGTCTCTGCTCTTCCCACGTCTGTGTGACTCAGTTTTGAGCATCTATGTTCTTTTTCCTGCCCCCAAATGCCAGTTTCTTCCATGAGTACTGTCCTGCCCTGGATACTGCCATTCAAATACATGGACAAATATATATAAAAAAAGTGCCTGCCATGAATTTTAGAGAGCTCCTTGATTTGATCACACAAAACTGCTCATGGTCCAAGCTCTAGGGAACAGAAATGGAAAGGTCTGCTTCTGAACTCAGGCCTGACCAACAGTGTCCTGGGGCTGGAGTTCAGGGAAAAGAAAACTTCAGTGAGAATAAGGGCAGCTGGTAACTTACTGAGCAGGAGAAGCATTTGCCTACAAAGAACAGAGAGGGCTGGCAAGTGCCCAGCACACTCACCTGTACACTCAAAGTGCACCTTTGCCATCAGTGCCCTGAGCGGTCCTTTGGGAAACAGCCTGCAGGACCCTCCGACGGGTGGCTGGTTGGGCAGCAGGTCGATAGAGGCAAAGCCTTCCTCCCCTGTCGTGAGGTCTGTGATGTGGAGGGTGAAAGTATATCCCTCCCCGTCCTTCAGCGCCCCTTGCCTCAAGACCAGGTTCATTCCTGTATCGCCAGTGGATGTAGTTCTTTTGTCCAGTATGAGGGACTTGTTTTTAAAGCTGTGCGCTGCCCATCTCTACAGAGATGAAGAGGGGAAAGACAGGAGAGGTTTTGTTTAAATCTGAAGTTATGCCCCTGAAACGTTTTCAGATTGAGTCTCTTATAAAAAGTAACAGATTTCTAGTGGGAGCGTCTGCCAAATTTGCAGTTGATAATTCAGCTTTAGTCTCGTGTGCTACAGCAACAAGAACTGGAACCTGTCCAAAATGTCTGGTGGGAATATTTCCACTGTGAGATCTACTTTAGTCTCTGGGCTTACATCATCCTCCGACAGAATATTTCATAATACAGAATACAAAACACAGGAAATAAATTAAGTACTGGTGGAGTCTCCACGGGATACCATGTTTTATATGCTGTAAGCTGAACGTGTCCTGGATGATTACTGTTAATAGCACAAATGTACAATTGCGATAACAAGAGGATTGGTGAGAGAGCCGGCCAGAAAATGCCATGCAAGTACACGCTTGCCTTGCTGGGTGAAATACAGATTAGCTCTCACAGAGGGACTTCCACTTCTAAGACCTGTTTCATTCAACAGGTTGCAGAGACGCTGCGTAGTGGAAGCCGTAATTAAAGGAGAGCATGAGGGACTGAGCAACCTCTGCTTGAACCACCAGAACAGCGTGTGAAATGCCAACCAGCAGGGAGATAAAAGCATTTTACTGATCTGTTACAGGAAAAATGTGGCCTTTGCATAGAAAGGTCTGGTCACTCATAGGCTTGGCTTGAAAACGACGCAGCAAGGCCTCCCCTTGGGTAGACACTGCTGGAGGACTAACAGGGCACGTGTCCCGCAGCCTGCAGGCCCACCAGAGCAGCTATCTCCATCAGGATGCAGCTGGCACAACCTTGGGCAAGGCGAAGCTCTGACAGCTTGCCAGGGGACTCAGTATTTCCACCCTGTCCTCTCTGACTCCCCCGTTCTCCCTGCAGTCTACCAAGTGTGGAGCAACGACCAGCACTGCTGATGGCTTTACCCCGAGCTTGGAGTCATTGTGACAGTTCTGGCAGGTCCCCTCCAGGTACACGTAGGAGCTCTTGCTGACTTCGTAGACAGACTGAGCCTTGCAGGAAACGCACTCCAGGGACACGATAGGGACTCCTCCCCTCTTGATGAACACCTGGGAAAACAAGAGGCTCCGTCAGGAGATCTGAGAGGCTGGGGGACAAGAATACAGGCATCTAACCAGTGAGCAGCCATCCCAGCACCTGGTTCTCCGAGCAGGAGTTGCTCTGCACCAGCCGACTCTGTGCTAAGGGAACAGCAGAGAGGGATTTCCGAAGGATCTCAGGTCAGACTTAAGCTACCTCAGTTTTCTTATGCTGGGCGAGGTGAGTTGTTCTGCCACCAGTTTTCAAGAGACACCCAAAGCCAAGCTGGGCCAATCAAGGAAATTCTGGGTTTATTTTATTTGCATTTTTCAACACAAATCATTTTCAAAATGCCCCTCTTATACCCCTTGTTGAATTCCCGGTGAGTCCTATTTGCCATTTAGGGTGGGGATGATGCTGCCTGAAGCACTTTGCTGTTCTGAGCATCTCAGGGCAGCTCTCAGCCCTACAAAAGAGAAATCTGCACTACATCTTGGAAAAGAGAAGTCTAAATGGAAGGAGGAAAGCCTCCATTATAACACAGACCAAACATCTGGTGAGCACCTGCTCCAGGAAGCAACTGCAACTCTCCTTTGTTTTCTGGGGGCCAAACCCCTGGCCCTGCCTCTGCAGCTGTGCAGAGCCTGACCCCGAGGGATCACACTCTTCTGCAGTGCACACAGTGCGGGGCTGTGGGTTCCTGTCCTTGGCACAAAAGGGTGCTTAGCAGGAAGCATTTACAGAACAACAGAGGGCTCAGAGCAAGCCAGTGCGCCTGGTGAACTGAGGGTGTCCTCTGCAAAGGCAGCGCCCGGTCCCCCAGGCTGCCTCGCCAGCTCCTGCTCTCAGCTACCGAGCTTGGCACCGGCCTGCACGCCAGCTCTCAGGGCCCGACGCCTGGGCTCTCGAGTGCTCAGTGAGCACTTCTGGCACAACTACGTCCCGGAGAGACAGGAACGATGGCAAAATGAGCTAGATGCAACTCCCGCTGTGCATCAAACGCTCCTTGCTCGGCAGGTGGAAGAACCGCCTTATCCGGAGAGCAGGGTGTTATTCTGGACTTCTATCTCTGATCTAAGCTGCACATCTCAAGGCATCTACCACACCTCCCCGGTAAAGCACTCCGAGGGAGGAAGGCTTCAGAAGCACCGGTCTCCAGACACAATGACTGCTGAGCTCTGCCCCGTTCTTTGTCCAAACGCCTTTAATCCCCTAGGAAGCAGGACTGTCTAGCACGGGCCAGAGCCCTCTGCCCTGGCATAGTGAATATTCTGAATTCAAAGAAAGACAGTAGTGAAGACACTGTTTAGCATGGCAGACTTTTAAAAGGGGATAAATATTCCGCAGCATTAAGCCTGAGCGCATTGAAGCTTCATTCATTCCTCCAGTATTTGCAAATTTCCTATGACACTGGAATCATTGTTTTGCGCTCATGCATGGAAACCAGATAGTACGGAATGTCCTTGAAAGACTATCAATTTAATTTTTTTCTTTTTATCCTCCAGCTTTGGTTTAAAACCCAGGCAGTAAGAATTTCCATTTTCAGACTAACTATATCTCTAATTGCCAAACACACCACGATGAATGTTTCTGACATAAACCATAACTGCTGTCGGACTGCAGATGCATTCAGTGTTGGGCTTAATTTGACATAAACAACATGCACTTAAAAACCCTCCCTTAAAAAAATTCAGAAGGAGACAAGAGAGGAACTGTTGACAGTGAAATTAAGGACCAACTCTTAGGAAGCTCTCTCTGGGCAAAAATCAGGGAAGATCCTAGAAACGTCACGTATGAAGGGCCCAGCACTGCACACAGCAGCGGAACAGCGACTGACCATGGGCTGCTTTGCTGTTCTCCTACAGATCTGCTGCTGGTGACTAACACCAGGCTGCACAGTGAGACCAACCCCAGCTCCGCAGGAAGGAAGAAACTAAAAGGGCCTGGCAGGACAGGCACAAATAGCTGCCCAAGGCTGCATAGACGAATATATCACGGAAATACCCGTGTCTGTTCCTGCCAATGACCTGGGTGGGATTGGTTATGGAGGCCCAGTGATGCCCGAAAATCTCCTTCCCCTGCACCTCCGACAGCAGAGCCTTCCACAGCCCCCCACGGGACTGGTGCTGGCTCTCGGCTCAGGCCAGGGAAGGAGACCCTGGAACTAGAACCTCAGAAGGTTCTGGTTCTTCCTTGGAAGGTTCTAGACAGAACAGACATCCAGCAGACGTCCAGCTTGGCTGTGCCCAGCAACAGGCGCACAAAGGCAGAAAGTGACAGCGTTTTGTGGTACGTACGGTTTGATTCGTTGCCTCGGGATTCATACCCTCCTTCCAGACAGTGAGGTTGAACGTGTACTCCACATCTGCTTCTAATACAGCTTTGGGAATTGTGACATTTCCTCCCTTGGCACTGAAATTCAGAGAGCACCCTGCAGCCGAGCTCTGCTTGCAAGGAGAAAAGAACTTTCAAACCCTCCTTGGTACGGGTGCACGTCGGGTTAGTCCACAGCCAAAACATTCAGGTCCACACAACGCCAAATCACTGCCACAGACCTTACTGCACAACGCCACCGCCGGGGTGGGAGCAACGGGGTGGTGTGGATAATAAAGCACATTATCCTATTCTTCAGGTTAGTAAGAAGTATTTGAAACACTCCTGTATTTCATCTGAGTTCCAAATTCTTATTTGATAGCAATTAACTTTTCATGACTTAAAGTTTATAAACATTGCCAAACAACACAAAAAATGTCAAATTAAACTTGAAAGTCTAATCCGCACACACTTCACGTTCTTTTTACTTTGTAAAGACAGAAAACAATGATCTTTTACAAGCAAAACAATCCTGCATTCAATTAAAAAAATATTCCCCAGGTGGATCTCCCATGACAATTTGAACGGAACTCTCCCCTGCCCTTTTACCACTGCAGTGTCAGATCGTTTCGGTGTGCCAGGAGGACAGGCACACTGACTTGTCTGGGACTGCCTCCTGGGGACTTGCCTCCTCTGAAGTCCAGTGCTGGCCCCCGCTGCTATCAGAGACCTTGAACTGTTAATGGAAGAGGGACCAGGGCCCTCAGCTCCTTGGACTGCACTCAGCAGCTCTGTAATTCCTCCAGGTTGTGGAAGCAGCTACACTGAAACTGTGATGCAGAGGCCAAGTCCAAAGGAAGCAGCAATGAGGATGCTTCAGCTTCCAGTGCAAATGCTTCTGAAGCACGCAGGGGCAGTGCACAGCCCCGGACCGCAGCAGACTGCCTCGCACAGCTCCTCCCAAAACCTTTGTACCACCACCCTGAGCCGGGAATTGGGCAATCTTTGCAACCCTCCTTCCTGAGCAGCTTTGTTAAAGGTGCTGACAAAAGCTCCCCTTGTCACCATTTCACCCAGACCTTAATGCATATAGTGGAGCTGACGTGGAGCTGGAGCTCCCAAATTATCACCCTCTGTGGCTGTGCAAAAATGCTCTTACCTTGGAGGAGAACGTACAAGACCACTGGTAAAACAGCGGAGTCTGTTCACCATCTTCCAAGTTCGGGTCGTAGGATTTCTCCCCGTCCAAGATTAAGTCCTGAGTGTTGGACCACACGCGGTATGAGCCCCCATCAATAATTGGGACCAGCTTACTTGGTATCATGGTCACGTTGGCAAAGATGCTTTTGGACAGTGGGGTATCTCCAAAGGAGACGATGAAGACGAAGCAGTAGTTCCCAACTTCCAGGGCAAGCTTTGGTATAACTAGCTGCGGCCTGTTCACATCAACGTTGGGCAGATGGATCCTGCTGGACTCGTCCAGGCTCAGGCAGCTGGGTGCCCGGTATATCTCCCACAGGTGCTCCGTCTGGTACTTGATGCACCCCCGCAGGTCAAGCTGTGCCTCTAGGTAGTTCCTCTGGGACCGCTTCATCACGACTTGAGGGGGCAAGGCCAGCTCCACCTCTGGCTCCTCACACTCCAGAACTCTGACAGTGACGGTGAGGCGGGCCGTGAGGAAGCTGATGAGATTGGTGGCGTTCACCTCCACCAGGTAATCCCCAGGGCTCAGGTAAGAATAGTTGGCCACTGCGACCCTGGTCATTTGAGTGGAAGAGCCGTCCCCAAAGGTCCACAGGAACTCCACGCCCCTGGCACTGGGCACCACCACGGCCTCAAACAGCGCTGTCCTGTTGACGAAGGCATTGGAGGCGGTGAGGGAGACGTGGACTATCGGGTCCTGGACCTGGATGGTTCTGGTGATATTGACACCTCCCAAGTCGTTGAAGGCACGGAGGTAAATCTCGAGCAGCCCCGCAGCTTCTGGAGTGTAGGAAACACTCTCTCCTGCCATGGTGACCACGGAGCGGCCCTGCTCTTTCCAGAGGGAGAACTGCCAGGAGAAGGACACGCGGGAGCCGCTCCCCACCTGGGCGCTGAAGCTCTTCTCCGTGCCCGTGGGTACGCCTCGCTCGCAGCAGTTCAGGAGCCTGACATCGCGGACGGCCTCCAGGACGGAGATGAGCACCTGGGCGTGCGCGATGCTGATTTGGTTCTGCACGGTCACGGTCACCAAATAATCGCCGCTCTTGGTGAACTCATGCGTGTACTTGGACCCGTTGAGCACCACGGAGTAGTCCCCGCTTATGCTCACCAAGTAACTCACGGAGGTCCCCGACACCATCCTGATGACGAAGGTGACCTGTTCTCCTGGCTCTACCACCTTCTTGCTGGCAAGAACTTCCAGTCCTTGAATCCTGTCCAGCACAGAGATATTCCTGCTGGCCAGAGCCCAGCTGATGTCATTTGATGCATTCAGATAGACTGTATAAAGGCCCGCTGTGGGGAACGTGACTGCCACGGACTGGCCTGTCAACGTGCCGTTTGGCACCTCCCAAAGCCACGTCACTTCGGTCCCCTTCTGCAACTCCCCCTCAAAGACCACGGTGGAGCCCGATGAGACATACCTACAGTCCAGTTCCGCAGTGCCTATACTCAGGCCCTCTATGACCTCCTCCACACAGACATAAATTGTTGCATTGGTCGAATCCAGCTTGTTTTCTGCTCCAACGATGACCTCCATAGTTCCAGGGCTTTGGAAGGAGTGTATAATAAAGGGTTCGGATGTAACAGGAGAGAAGCCATCCTCCAGGTACCAAACATAGGTAATACCAGTGCCACTGGTTATGGTGGCACTTATGTTAACAGAGGCATTAATAGCAACTGGGTTGGGGAAGGCATAAGGCTTTAAAAGACCAAGGCTTTCGATGAATTCCAGTGTCTTGTTAGCGGTTGCACATCCCAGCATGTTAGTGGCTTTCAGATAGACAGTGTAGTTCCCAGCTTCTAGGATGTTCAAGGAGAAGGTTTTCCCAGTGAAGGTCTGCACAGCATGGCCATCTTTTTGGGCTACCCAGCTGTAAGAGATGTTTGTCCCCTCTCTCACCACTGCCTGCAGATGGAGTGTTTTGTTTGTTGGGAAGTAGATGTCATCCACCAGGTCACTGCTAGCCACCTGCAGGCCTTCGATCTGTTCCAGGACGTAGACGTAGATGCTGTCCTGCAACGAGCTGATCTCGTTCTCTGCTGTCACAATGACATTGAACGTGCCCACGGAGCGGAAGGTGTAGGAAATTGTGGAGGAGCCTTGGATGGGAGTGCACCGGTCACAGAGGATCCAAGAGTAGCGGATGGCACTGCCAGCTACCAGCGTGGATACAAAGCTCACCGAGCCGTTCAATGGCACCACTGTCCTGCTGGCATTGATGGTAATCCCCTGAAGCCGCCGTTTCACTGTGACATCAATCCTGGTCTCATTAGAGCTCACGTCATTCCGGCCCGTCACACTAATTGTGTAGTGGCCTGTGTTGTTGTAGGAGTGGGTGGTGATTTGGCCAGGCTGGGTAGTGCCATCTCCGAAGTCCCAGAAGTAATTCACTTTGGTCCCATTCATGCTGGCAGAGAACAGGTAGATCTGGTTCAGCTCCAACACCCTCGTCCCGTTATATTCAATCTTTGCTACCCCAATGGGTTCCTGGACTTCCACAAATGCTGTGTCGTTATTGAAAGAGACATTGTTGGAGACAGTCACTGTCACCAGGAAGACCCCTGTGTTCTTGTAAGTGTAGGTGACTTCAGTCCCACTCGATCTCGTGGACTCATTGTTTCCAAAATCCCAGCGGTAGCGGTACTGGTAGGGGGGCATGGCGCTGACCTGGAAGCTGCTCTCCTCACCAAGCCTCACAAACTGCTTGGAAGGGAGAAGCGTGACATTGACTATCTCTGGCTCCACACAGACACTGGTGAAATAATGAGCCTTGTTAAACCTGCTCGAGAGGGTCAGGGAGAGGAGGAATGTCCCGCTCCGGGTGAAGTTGTGCATCACTACGGGGTCCCCGCTGACCGTGACGTTGGATGAGCCATCTCCAAAGGTCCAATCGAAGATGTATTCCTCAGGATTCCCCGTCACATACGCAGTGAGCTGCACATCTGGATGCTCAAGGATGCAAGAAGTAGGGTCTATTTTGAGTACTTCCAGGACAAATATCCGGACAGGAACAGCTTGGGAGACAGAGTTCACAGGATTCAGAGCTGTCACGTTCACGGTGCAGTTGATGTCCTTTGTGTACACGTGTTCGACCACTGGCACCTGGCTCCTCAGCACCGTCCCGTCCCCCATATCAAATATCCAGGTGATACTGTCCCCTGTCTGCACCGAAGCATTAACAGTTACAGCTGCACCCAGCTCCGCTGCCTCATCTACAGAAACACGGAGCCCCGTTATCTCTTCAAACACCTGGTAACACTCCACTGTCTCCACACTGCTTATGGTGTTGTTCACTGACACGGTGATGTTGTAGACCCCTCTTCTGGAGTAGCTGTAGGTCACCGTAGGCTGGCTCACTGTCAACAGCGAGGACCCGTCCCCGAAGTCCCAGGTGTACCAGACACCGTAAGGAGACGGCAGTGCACTAGCTCTGAAGGTGACCGGACGGCTTACAACCAAAACATCTTCCTCTGCTTCCATCTTCACATCGATCAGGTAACTGTGGATGTGAACTGGGGCCAAGTGGGTGAGGTTCTCAAACTGGTTTGATACTTGAACCACCAGAGCGTATTCACCTGCAGAGAAAGAGAGCAGAAAAATTAGGCAAACTGCTAGAGACTTCCATTTCCTCCGGCAGTTTGCTCAAGAACGAGCAAGCCATTTTATTTGAAGACACCTTGTGACCCCCCCAACAAAAACGTCTGAGTCCCTTCGTCCACAGAGAACCAGCCCGAGCTTACCTGGGTGTTCATAGACGTGTGACACATTGTGCTCGATTACAACCTCATGGACGCTGGGATCAGGAACAAGGAAAGACTTGTTGTAGGGAGGTTTGAACTGGTATGTCTCCTGGACATCATCTCCAAAATCCCACCTGGAGAAATATACAGACCATGTTGCACTGTTCAACACAAGCCCCAGGCTCGGGTCTTTCAGAGGCAGGGATGTTTTTTAACACAGTGTTTTTTAACACAGGAATTATAATGCCAAGTACCAATGCAGTAGCTGTGCCAATGCTGCATAACCGTGGCTGTAAGAGGAACACAGCACTGGTAAGAAGAGGGGGAACTAAACATTGAAGCAGCATTGCAAACCTTTAAAAGAAAAGTATTTGACGCTTGAAGTACAGGTCCCAGCTAGTGTGACTGAATCACACTTCCAGGGATTAACTAGACAGCAGTTAACACGTCAAATCGGTGAGACAGCGGCTGAAGAATGGGACATTGGAAATCAACTGGCCCTGAGAAGAGTCCTAATGTAGGGAAGGCCGGGAAG
This sequence comes from Anser brachyrhynchus, assembly GCF_964034855.1. NCBI lineage: Eukaryota > Metazoa > Chordata > Aves > Anseriformes > Anatidae > Anser > Anser brachyrhynchus. The sequence continues at coordinate 16,700,764 of NC_137733.1, forward strand.
TCATGCGCAGCAAAACCCTAAGTCCAGGCAACTTGCAAAGGACTCACAGGAACAGAGCGTCCACAGCTGAATCAACCTGAACTCTCGCTGTAAACTCCACGGTGCTGTTCTGCGGGAGGACCGGCAGGACGCCCAGCACAGTCAGGTTCTTCATCTTGTTCATCATCTCGACTGTGACGTTGTAGTTGACTGTAAAGTTACTGACGTGGTTGGAGGCGGTGAGCTGGGAAGGACAGTGGGACAAAGAACGCGTTTGGGATCACCGTGCTGTGCTGCCCTCTCCTCGGAGAGGGGCTTCACCACCGGGGAGAGATCGCCCCAGGCAGGCGGGCAGGGTAGGTCAGAGAAGAGCAGCCTGGGGGACAGGGAGGCAGAAGCAGTGGCCTGAATGGCACCGGAAAGCAGCATAAACTGGAAGGTTTATGGTTTTACCTACCTGGCACAGCCTTCTCTTACTGGACCCACAACACCCCCACCACTAAGCCCAAGGAAGGGCTGGTTCTGGCCAGCAAGAGGACAGAAAGGCTGCTCATCCCGAGGCTCCTCTGGCCCTGACCCTGCCAGCCATCCTTTTGCCTGCTCTGTGTGCCCCGTGCTCTGTTTCCAGCTGCTGAGCACAGGGACTTGCAGACACCGAGGGAGCAAGAACCACCCAGTCTCCCTGGGACAGCTGCAGGTGAGTGGCTCCAAGCACAGTGTGGGGATGGGGGGACTCCTAAACTCAACATGCCAAGTGCAGCCCCAGCACCCTGTGCTTGGTGGGTGCAGACAGTGAGAGCAAAGTTGGGCAGAGGAGGGGAAGGGACAGGCGAGAGACTGAAGGAGCATGACAGAAGTAGAGCAGGATCCGCAAGATTATCCAGGCATGTAACACTAATACCTAGTGATGAGGCATCTTGCCATCTCCTCACCTGCCGGAGAGCTGAGCTGCTGACAGAAGGGACCCTTCAAACCCAGCTGGGACCTCTCGCACCAGCAGATAAAAGTACCAGCAGATAAAAGTTTGTGCCTCTGCTTCTGTGGACCTGTTACACTGAGCCCAGACTAACGGCACCTTTTCAACTCCGTAAGTAAAAGCAACCCAAGCTTGCCAGCACGGTGCTGAACCCAGCAAGTTAGCATGAGCGTGCCCTCAGAGCTAGGGCTGGTGTCCCTTCAGGAAGCCAGCAATTACCCTGCAAATGTGTCAAGCAGCTTGGAGCCAGACCAAGACTGTGCATGGCAGTACATGGCATGAACCAGAAAGATGTCCTGGCCAGAGGTAAGCTCCTCTTCCAAAGCAGATTCCTCCCTCCTTCTTCTGGTGTCATGACAAAAATCACTGTTCCTGTCTGCACCAGTAGAAAGAGAACAGGACAGAGACCAGAAGAGCTTGTGGCAGAAGCTCTGTCCTGGCTACAGAAGTCTTACATTTGAATCCTGCCCCTGCCTGGTTCTAAATGCACATCTACTGCGTGCCAAGGCAGTGGGCAGCACCCTGCTGGGGGGTCACTGCCTCGTTCCTGCTGGGAGGGAGTAAGGACAGGTACCCCATGAAAAGAAAGTAGAACGTGGGGAAAAGGGAACACAAAGACGAGAAAGATGGAGAAGCCAGCAGGAGAGGAGGCCATAAGAAGAAACCGACTATGTGCATGTGCACGAGCAGCTCAGTGAGGAACAACAGATGAGCTCGTTAGGAGCCCAGTGAAAACCTCAACTCAGTGCAGCGCACAGCATAAGCCTGCACTGCTGGCAGCTCCTGAACGGGGCACGGTGTCTGCAGAAACCTCTGCTTTCTCCTCTCCCTGCTGCTTTTCCTGCTTAGTTTGCGGGATGAAATGGAAACCCAGGATTAAAATGGTATTATGGGAAAGGCCTTAGCTTACCGAAAGCTTGTACACAGCTGGGCTTTGGTAGATAACGTTGAAGACAACATTGTAAAAAGTGAAAGATGGCTTATCATCTACTGTCCAGCGGAAAGTCACATCTGACCCGGCTTCCATCACAGGGACGTAGCTCTGAAAGGCATGAGGACATTTTACACTAGGGCAAGGGAAAAGCATGCACAGTGCTTCCCAGGAGATCTCCAGATGACCCGGAGAAGAAGCAGAGCCAGACCGGGAGGCATCACATATCAGTCAGACAGCACTCTCAGAGCACGACACAGGGCTGCAAGACCATCTGCAGCTGTGTCACTGACAGAGCACTGCACACCCCGACCCTAAAAACCAGCAGCAGAGCTGGGAGCAGAAGCCACACTGCCTGCTCCCACACCGTAATGCTCTGCTCTGGGCATCAGGTCTCCTCGCTGGCTGAAAACATTTCTGAAATCTTACAGAAACGACTCAGCTTCACCTACACCTGCAAACTCAGTCTCTGACTCTCATCCATGGACGCTGCCTGACCCAAAGGCTAACGTGGTTGCCTCGCGCTGGACGGGGCAGGGTTTCTTCCTCCCTCCTACCGTGCCTCCTGAGCAGACCGTGGCAGCTAGGGAGGGTGAGACCAGAAGGCACTGCAGGCACAGGGTTCTGCCACAAGCAGCCAGAAGCTGAACACAGCATTTCACAGATATCAACGGGCAGCTATTAAACAGGTTCCCAGGGCTCGGCTGTAGTTCTGGGGACAGCGGATTTGAGGGAAAAAAAAACAGACTGCAAACACCAGAGCAATCCAAGACTTTGATGGATGGGTGAAACATGCCTATAGCTTCAGCCGGCTGGTGTAAGGATTTAGTAGAGCAAATCAAAATGCCTAAAAGGATAACTACCTTAACAAGTCAAAAGGAGGTGATCATTGGCCTCTGATAATACATCAATTTTCTGAGTGATCCTCTGGGCAAATGCAAAGCCAGTATGCCCCTCACGCTACGTGCTGCCTTACCTGAGGGAATTAAAGTGAGCACACAGCTGAGCTGCCTTCCTGCCAGCGAGCAGCAGGGGGTTTTGCCACATGCACGTCCCAGCAGCAACGCTGACTGCATGGCCCACGAGCCAGCGCTTAGCAGCAAGCAGCGCTGTGCCCTGACCCCCAGTCCTCCTCTTGTCAAACCCACGCCGTCAGCAGTAAAGGCTAAAAATCATTTAATTAGCAGCAGCAGCAGCCACTCACCACGCGTGTATTCAGCAGGACTCTGCTCTCAGGGTCAGGAGTGGCCCTCAGCCCGCGGATGGGCTCCTCCACTTTCACTACGACGGTGATGTTCTGGGAGCTGACGGCGTTCTCCGCCACGAGCACGTGGCTGCTGGCCCCCTCCCTGAGCCCGCTCAGGCTGAGCACGGCAAACCAGGTGTCGTTGGTCTCCCTGGCGCAGTCGGCAGTCAGCAGAGCCACAGCCGCGGGGCAGCTCCCTTCGAAGGGGACGGTGTGGTTGTCGCCCAGCCAGCGGGCTGTGGCGTTGGCGCCCGAGGAGAGCTTGACCAGCAGGGCAGTGTGGTTGGACGGCACGTACACCTTGCCTCCCTGGGGGGCCGGGTGGACAACGCGCAGGCCCGACACCCGGGAGGCGACCCAGAAAGTGCAAGAGAGGTTGGCGCTGAAGGGCCCGTTGTCCACGCTGGCTCTGACCGTGTAGTGCCCCGGCTGCTCCAGCCCCGTGTTGTGGGGGCTGATCACCGGGACCCGCTGCTCCTCGGCGTAGCGGACTCGGAGAGAGCAAACTGTGTTGTTGATCCAGGTGGCGCCGGCGGAGCTGGCAGACGGCCCGAGTGCCCAACCTGAAGAGTTTGTGCTGAAGAAGTTGGTTCTGTAAGGGGACGTGGGGCTTGGCTGGCACTGGAGGAACGAGCCCAAGCCTGCGCTGTGCTGGATACTGAAGACATCCTTGGCCCTGACAAAAATATCTTCTTTTCTGAATGTGACCTGCAGAGAGAGGGAACATTTTTGGATTGATGCATCAAGTTGAGAGCACTCAGCACCCAACTCCTTCCTGGGCAAAACAGCTGGATTTACTGCCAAAGGGAAACCCACAGAAAAGCCGCAGATCCAAACGCTGCGTGGGGAAATATTTCACCACTCTGCTCTCCTTGGCCACTTTAAACCAAAAATGTCATGTGCTAACAAGGAACTCAGCTCTATGCTCTATCTGCACTTGCTAAGTGCAATGGGAATAGCAGAGAGGCTGCACGGTGTTTTAACTGACTGCACTGGGTCGTTACTGCAGGGAGCCACAGCCTGCAGAGAAGAAAACAGACAGTGGTGGCATGAGCCCTGTGCCAGGCCTGCCAAGTATTCCGTGTGATCCTGGGCAAGTCGCTTCATCTGAATGGACTTCAGCTTCTCCATCTGCAAACTGGGAACAATTCTTACTTTACCCAAAGCACCCAGAGACACCCACCCACCCACCCACGAGGCGCAGCAGTAATAAACACTGACCAGATAGGGGGAGGAAGGGCCAGCTGGTACTGTGAAGAGAAACTCCTTGATGAGCTGATAGCTGGGCTGGATCTCATTGTGCTGAAGGGACGCGGGGCTGCTGGCAAGAGAACTGTTGGTGCACTCTGTCGCATTGCAGCAGTTGTTTGCCAATGAGCACAAATCAGTCAAATGACACCACTGGAAGCCAGGAGGACATTCAAGTAGAGTCCAGTTCCCATCATCCTGAGAAGTACGGAATGGTTCTGTAGCATTTTGTCCCTCCTGGTAATCTGGAAGAGGTGAAAGAGGAAGCAAAGATTAGTGTTCTAACAGGCAACTCTTAGTGCACTTCTACATTGCTCCAAATTCACCATATTTTTTCCCACTGTGACTGATGATGACTCCAGTCTTAGTAAAAGCTGCAACTGCAATGCATCCTGGTGCTACGTAAGTAAAAAGTGTCCTGTTTTAGTGGAAAATTTCACAAAGGCAGGAAGATTGTTAAAAACAAAGTCAGTCTCTTTTCCAGTGAGAATGCGCCAATTTGCAATCTAAGAGAGATCTATGTTCAAGCGAAAGCTGTTCCAAGCAAAAGCAGAGCTGGCTTTGACACTGAAAACACATTAAGTACCTTTTCTTAAGTTAATGTTTCCATGTTAAAGTATCAGTTTTTCAGTGTCAAAAAATATCCTTTCGTAATCAGCCAAATATATGGCTATAGCAAAGAATTGCCTGCAAAATTAATTGTTGCCAAACTGTGAGTATCGAGCTGTTGTACAAGCAGTAAAGGGCTTTCTGGATCATCTCATCCATCAGGAACAAACGGGCTCAAGAAAATACTCTTCCTCATTAACCTGCAGGGCCAGATGGACCAGAACACGTTCCATTAGACATGTCATGTCTTCCTAAAGTGTAAAAGTATAACTCAGAAGATTAATTCCCTTCTACGTGTGTTCCATACGCTCTCATCATTCCTCGGGCACGGAGACAGGTCACAAAGCCGTAAGAAACTGCTTGGGGTCCTTGTGGGGAAGAAGCATCATTCCTATGTGGCAGCTGCTGGTCAGCTTAAACTAAACAGAGAAACACAAGACCCTATAACTACCAGCTCTGCATTTGATGTCAAATTTGAATGTTCCGCTTCAAGTCAGAGCTGGCGGACAGACATGCCTGGAACCATCCTCACACGCAGGTCCAGGAGAGGCCTGTTCACTAAGCAGGGATAACCACAGGCATAACTGGCAACACCCTGGGGTCTCTGAATAAGACAAGTGCTTCTTTGTTTTAGGACTTCTGCCACAAAAGCAATGGGAGAGGAGACATTCTCAGCACTGCAGTCAGCTGAGTTTGTCCCTTTGTACCGTCCCTGTTAGAGCTGTCAGCCCAGACTCCAGTCCCCATTGCTAACCCACCACATCCACATTGCCACAGCTGATGAAGAGCCGCTATTTAGTTGCTCAGCTGTTCTCTGGTCACTGCTTTTCCAGGACCACCGCTCCACCCAGAAATCTCTTCTCTGGCTGTACTGGTTGGCTCCAACAGGACCGTTTTTATCCTGCCTTTGATCCATGCAGTTGCGGCTCTGCCCCTTTCTAAGCTGTCAGGCCAATGTAAAATTCATCCACTTGGTTTGTCCCTCTATTCATTTCCCCAGGACACCTACTTCTTAAAGGCAACCTCAGGCTGTCCAGCTACACCTGCAGATTTTGCACTTGAGTCTCCAAAAAGCACAGAACCAAATCTCTGAGTTTTTAAGAAAGCTTCTGCTTTGAAGCCAGAGGGCCACAAGAAAGCCACTCACACTCAGTTTGACATGGCCCTCGTGGCATCAGCCCTAACAATAGCCGAAGTGTTGAGAGATGTCTCACCTTCTCCATCTACTGGTCTGTGCACCTGGAATCTCACTTGAACGGGCTGATGCAGGTCTTGTGTCACAAACTCCAGGGCAGTCAAATACCCCTCATGCCTGAACGCCAGCTCAGGGAACACCATCACCTGCAAAACACAGCAAGGCTCTCACCTACCCGTGTCTTCTTGGACCGTCTCCGCAGCAATAGGATAAGCAAACTCTCCTTACCTCCCCAGTTTGCAACGGAGCTGACAGCACATCTTCTGTCACGTTTTTCAAAGCCACGTGTGTCTCAAACACAGGGTTTCCCACAAGGAAGTTTTCGGCATCTAAGAGAACTCCTGTTTACAAAGCAAGTATTTGAACAAATGAGGCTCACGTAACAATCTCCAAGGCCCCATAGTATATATATATATATATATTCCTATACAGTACCCCAACATCTCACAGACTACAAGATGGCACAGAAAGAAGTCATGACAGCAGCGCCACAGCCCCACACACAGGCAGCAGCACTGACTGCTCAGATAATGGGGAGAAGCTCTTTCCAAAGCTCCACATCAGAGCTTCACTTCTCTCTTTACTTCTATAGATGGCAAAGATAGGAGTGGGCCAAATTCCTTGCAACAGGAATGTTGTGGTTGCTGACAGTGCCACTTGGTAAGGGGGCAATGGTCTGGACAGCCCCCTCCATGCAGCCCTATTTTTTCCCTGGCACACGCCACCAGGACACCTGCCTGCCTCAGATGTCAGCTGAGAGCAGGAGGAAAGCAGAGCCCACCTGTTGGCTTGTACTCGCACACGTAGCTGTGCTTGGCCATGCACAGGTCTGTGTTACACTGCCCGGTTGGGCCCATCCGGACACAGTGATCAGCGTTTGATGGATGGGGTTCTCCTGGCAGCCAGTTCTGACAGCTCTCCAGATTAAATCCTTCGCCTCTTTGCTGTGCTCCAGTGCTTGCAAAATCATTGAATCCAATCCAGACATCGAGGCTCCTTCAAAAAAAAAAAAAAAAAAAAAAGAAGAAGAAGAAGGGGGGGGTGGATTTCAGGAAATTATGAGTATTAGAAAGATCTGGGACAGATGCCATCTATGGTTCTCTATGAAAATAATAATCTTAACAACAACAGCTCCATCCGGGTGTAAGAAGACGCATGTAAAGGAACCTTTCAGTTACGAAAGGATTCCAGAATCCATTCTGCCACTAACACTTATTGTTCTAACAGCAGCTCCTTCCTGGTGCACCATTCTGCTGTCCACCAGCTGCTCAGGCCCCTGCACTACCGGCTGCAGAAAGCCACCCGCCCTCTGGTGTAGAGGGGACAGCAGAGCCCAAAGGATCTGACAGAGCCAGCAAACCAACGGCACACTGCAAGGGAGGGAGAAGGAGCTCATGGGGATGGCTGCAGCAGGCGGTTCAGCAGGCTGACTGCAACCTCAGGCCGCTCCTAGCAGAGCAGTTTGTTAGAGCAGCCTGCCTGCATCGCCGTTTAAATGACCTTCACAGATACTTTTTTTACTGAGTCATGACTTGAGGGGAATTTTACGGTCATACAAAACTGTCTGAAAAAAAAAGATGCAACTTTTAGAAAGCTTTCGTTTGGTTTCTGGGGACCTGTGGAATTTGCCATTGGTTGATTCTCCACTGCAAGTGGAATCGGCACCAGGGCAGATTAAATCTCAGATGGTGCCAGTTATGGGAGCTCCTGTTCAGCTCCCGTTCAGCTCTGATGCAGCTGCTGGAAGATAATAAACTCCTCAGTCACCACCGAAAGGCAGCAAACACAGCGGGGGGCAACGCACAGCAGCAGCGGCCAAAGCACTGCAGGAAGAAGAGCCCCACATGCAAGAGAAACCGCCAGGACCGTTTTAGGAAGATGACACGGCCCTTCCACATTTGGAAACTGGATGAATCCCAGCAGAGATCCTGGTGGAAAGTGCTGAATGGTCTTTCATAGCCACAAACAGCCTCGACGACTGTTTCTAATCGCACCCAGCAGAAAGCGAGGCGTTTGTTCCACATTAACTTCTGGGGGGAAGAGCCTCACCGCGCACCCTTCGAACCCCCCGCTTTTTCTCCCCAGCCCCTCCTGCTGTGGCCTTGCCCTCTGCTGCAGCACGCTGGCAGCCCGGTCCAGCTGCCGTGCACCGGGCAGACAGGGGAGGTAACTGGTGTCTCTCCACCGCTGGGCTCACGACAGATGGAATGATTAATGAGGTCATGCTGAAAAACGACGACGAAAATAACTGTTCTGTGAATCAGTCGTTTTCACTGCAAATAAGATTAAAAAATAAATAGCCGCTCCGCTCTGCTCCCGAACCACTGGCAGGGGATTAGGGAGAATGGGTAGGAAACCGCCTGTTTGCTGCCATCAGTAAAACCCGATCGAGTTTTTCCTCTTCTAATTCCAGCTATGATCTAACTTCAAGTCATCAGAAAAAAAAAAAAAAAGAGAGAAAGGAAAAGGCTGGATGGATTGCTTCCCACCCCTGCCCCACTGCTAGGCCCATAACCTTGCAGAGAGCAATGAGGGGGCTCCAGATACTTCATCTGAAGCAAGGGGAGGGTGTCCCTCTACCTCCGAGGAAGGAACGAGCTGCCTTCCTTGGGGCAGCAGGAGCAGAACAAAGTCTGAGGAGGCCTGAGAGGGAAGAGGGACTCTTTGCACTGCATCAGAGGAAAAGGGGGTCCCCTGGAAGGGGTGTGGGCTCTGAGGAGGAGAGGGCACTGGTTCAGTGCGCATTGCTCCTGGGGAGGTCATCAAATGATAGGAGCGAAGGAGAGAAAAGAGCAGTCCTTGCTGCTACGTGCTCTAATGGAAAACAGATTTCAGCTTCTGTCATTTTCCCACAAGAAACTATGGAAGCTGCATGTTCCAAAAACCTGCGGCTTGCTTGATTTGTCTTTTATCACCAGGGAAATCGCATCCTGGAACTGTCTCATTCATGTTTATCTGAATGGATTAATAAAATAAAGAGATTAAATAAAGGGGGCTGGGGAGGAGAACAATGTGGGGCAGCAGCTGGGAAACAGCTTGGGCGGCTCACTCTAATCCGAGGTCTCATGATTTCCTTGCACTGCAGTCCATCAAAAGCCTTGCACGCAATGCCTGAAAAATCAGCACACCAAGTGACCAGCTCCTAACCCACGGCAAGGGGCAGACTCCTCTTCCCCAGGGCAGGGACCACATCTGTAACCTCAGGATAAAGCCCAATGTGAAGGGAACGAGGCAAGGACACACGTTTGGGGAGACGGGCTGCCAGGCCTCAAGCAGGTCTGTTCAAAACCTACGTCACATGCAGTTGTTCCCTCTGCATGTGCTTTCTGGGCCACGTTTATTACCACGGTATCTGCAACATCCTCACCTGGGAGTGCTGACAAGAGCTGTCAGGCCCCCACAGCTCCCCTGCTCGTGTTCTTTCCCCCATGCCGGCTGGGTGCAGAGAGGGCACTTGGAGAGGCCACGTAACCCCAGGCTGACGCTCCAGCGCTGCCTGTTTACAGAGCCCGAGTGCTGAGGTGGAACAGATGTTCCCGGAGCCTGACGCTCAGAGGAGCGCTGCTCCTTCTCGGGACACAAAAGCAGAGGGGATGTGGCCTGGGCTGCAGGCTGCAGCCGTGTGTCCAGGATGTGGGATTCCTAGCTGAGAGGCAGGATTACAGCGCTGGCTTGTGCTGTGCTGGAGCAGCTGCTGGACGTCCCGGTGTCCCGCACTGGACAATCCAGCTGTAGCTCTGCTGATGGGGGGAGCTGCTTCTAGGGTCACCTTCCGGCCCTGCCTAGCAGCCAAACACCTCCTGGCCACCAGCACCTGACCCCCTTCGCTGCCTGCAGACTGTGCTGGACCCAGTGGACGTCTCTGACCCAGTTCAGAGGCAGCCACAGGCACAAACACAGGCACAAGATGCCCACCAGCCGCAATCCCACAAATGCCAGTTCTGATTTCCTGTCTTTCTGACTCTACCCTCTTCTTCCCTCTACAGCCTCTGCAGAAACAAGCCAAGTACAGCAAGGCTCGAGCTCTGCTTATTCCTCCTCCTTGCTCAGCAGCCTCACACCCAGCTTCTCCCCGTGCCGTATCACCCTCAGGTTGGACCCATGCATCCCACCAGACCGACTGGCTGCAGAGGGCTGCCCGCTGCTGGGCTCTTCCCCCCAGACACCCCTGCAGATGTAACCCCAGAAGCACAACATCCCTCCCCAGGAAATCTTAACCCTTACCCTCCCCGCTTACCTGATGACGTGAGCGACCAGGAAGCCCTGGATCTCAGGGCTGCTGACAAAGGCCAGCTCTCCGTTGCCGTGCTCCTGGCAGTGCTGCTGCGCCTCCAGCCACTCGGCCTTCTCCACCACCAGCCGGTAGCAGTGGTTGTTGCCCGGAAAAACCAAGCCGTCGGGGGGACACATGGGGTGAACCGCTGCGAGAGGCAGAAGAACACAGGCATGATGCCCTTCCTATGGGATCACACACCCCAACCCAACCTGGGGCACAAGGCAGCAGGAGTGTCTTGCCCGTCTTGATGCCAGCAAATCCCATTCACTGCTCAGCTGCTCTCTGTGCGGTCCTGTTCGTGGCCCAGCACAGGGCACAGCACTGCTTGGTCAGCCCAGGTAAAGCACACAGGGGTGCGAGGAGTACCTATGGACTCACCCCTTACTCCTCATTAGGAAGGAGTGGCAAGGGTAGCCTCAGGACCCAGAGCCACCCCCTCCCTTGCTCAGCACCCTCAGGCCTCCCAGCCAGCCCCGCTTACCTCTGCCCAGCTCTCCAGCCTCTGCCGTGATACCGTACAACACCGTGAGGCCACTGCCGCCTCTGTTACGGATCCGGATGTCCAGACTCTCGTTGGTCTTGATCAAGGAAGGGCACTGCAGTTCTAACTTCTGGGGCGAAGCCACCACCTCAACTTCTGCCTGCACGTATGTGAACCTGGTGCCCACAAAGAGGGTGGCGGTGACATTGTACTGCCCAGGTAAGGCGTACCTGTGGACAACTGCATTTCCAGTGGTGTTGAGAACCTCTGTCTGGTCCCCAAAATCCCACTGTAAAGTGCTGACGGCAATGGGAATACTGACGTTGAAGAGCACGGCCTGGTGTAGGCCATACCGGGACTGGAGTCCTGTGAAAGACACAGACAGCTGAGCCTCGAAGGGAAAGTGGACGAGCGATGGGCCGCTGCAGGCCTGCCCAGGCAAATGCTCAGTGCAAAACAGCAAACAACTGGAGGAAGAGTTCAGTTCATGGGCAGAACCACACAAACACTGCCCCTGGGTGCTGAAACCTCCGTATTCCTGGCCTTCGGCGTAACAGAGGGCACTGCAGGTCTCCTCGGTGAGGTTCCCGGGGAGAGCAGACGTGAAGAGGATGACCAGTTCAGCATCACCTGTGTGGTTGCTTGTCAGGCACGTTATATATTGAGCTCCTGGGGGGAGAACAGAAGATCCTCTTACAAACTGACACTGTGAAGCCATGGCTTGATGAAACTCCAAGAGACACCACCCCACACCCCGGTGAGTGGGCTGCTTCTACTCCAACCGCTTCCTTTTTGAGTCTTGCCTGGCAGTCTTCAATCCCTCAGCAATGACTTCCATCTCTTTCTACTAACTAATGCCAACAGAAATAAAGCCACTTCCACAGATTTATGGAGCAGGAATGCACAATAACAGGGGTCATTGGAGAGCCTGACGGTGCCACAGGACACGGAGCCGCTCACAGTCTGACCCTGAAAGGAGGCCCAAGGAGCAGCCCCCAGGTAGGGCCGGGAGAAAAGGCTGTCCCTCGGTAGCACCGTGGCTGGGCTGGTGCAGTTTCACTTCGAGCACAGACCTGTAACCAAACACAGCTGGGCATAGGGGCACACTGGGGCACAGGGGAATTGCCACAGGACTCTCCCCGAGGCCCACACTGGGAGTGCGCAGACATTGCAGCCACCTTCAGCCCTGGGGACAGCCGAGAGCTTCCCACCCGCCTGCAGACAAAACGTGGTGCTAGAGAAGAGGACAGTGTCACACAGCCTGTACCCGGGAGGTGCAGAAGGATGCATTCACAGACGTCCGTGTCTCACCCGCGGGGCTTTGCTCCCCCCCCAGCCGCTTGCAGAGGCCCTGCCCCAGGCACACGGTGCTCAGCCGCAGCCCAGCTGGGGCCGCCTGCCTCCCGTCCAGCTCTGCCCACGCAGCCGAGCCGGGGCTGCCTGCGTGTTTCTGCTGGTTGCTACAACATTCCCCCAAACATCTCAACGGCGCTGGCCTCGCGTGATCTTCCCATATCCAACCCATCCAACCGTCCGGCCTTCTCCACGGCCTTCCTGCAAACGCCGGGCCACTTTTCTGAAGAAAAGTCCCCCTGAGGAGGGCCATGCGTGGGAACCACCTTGTTTTTAACACCAGCCTGGCTGTGCTCCTTAGCTCCCTGCTGGCCAGTAACAGCTACCAGCAGCTGGCAGGCTCTCCCCAGCCTATCCCCTTTTTACACTGAACTGCCCCAGAAAACATCACCTGCAAAGATTCAGCTTGGCACGTCCTCCAGTCCCACCAACTCCAATGATATTTCACAGCTTAGAGTCAGATTGTTAAATGCACGAGAGAACGAAACCCTCCGGCCAGAGACGGGGCTAGCACCACCTGAGGGCTGCTTGAAGCTGGGTCTGTAATGAGTTTGCTGATCCCAGCCGTGGTGTGACCGACTATCCTTAATGCATCAAGGTACAGCCGTATTCTACCATTATGTGCTTAATTAGGTTAGAACTAGGGACTTGAGGCATACGGAGGTCTAGCTGGGATCACCAGCTCCCCTCGGGCCCACCGTTCCCACGGGTTTAGTCACCTTGCCCACCACAGCCCGCCGTGCCTCCTTACCACAAGTAGTGTTGACGAATGAAATGTTGAAGAGAGAAAGGTTTGCCACCGCAGGAGGCTGGGCACATCGCGTATCTGATGCCTGGAGAACCGTCACTTTTCTGTCTTCCACCCAGCGGGGCAACCAGGAAAGTTTGCAGTCACAAAAAAATGGATTCCAACTTAAGTTTCTGTAACAGGAGATCAGAGAAAAGTTGTGCATTAACTTGACAACGGGAAGCATGTGCTAAGTGTTAATTACAGCAATGTGCAGATCCCTCACTGTTCCCATCTGCGCAACTCCAGCGAAATGCTTCAGAAAGAACTGCTTAGGGGAGTTAATGAATAGGGAATCAAGCAATAATTAACATGATTTTTCTAGAGGCTAGAATTAGGCAAGTACTCCAAATACTTTTTTCACTCTACAAATAATTGTTGCAATTAGAAGCAAATTACAGACACAGTCTTATATTTAAAATAGTCTGCCATCTAACAGCCATTGGATGTAATGGCAGCCTCAGCAGCTAAGGGAGACTATTTACAGCTCCATTAAAAAATAGCTAAGAGAATAAAATTGATCTGTCAAAAAAGAAATGCAAAGTCAATGATAATCTTTCCATGTGGCAGTTTAATGAAAAGATGGAAACTTTAATTGCAGCTAAGCTTGATCCAAATTACAGCCTTTGGCATTCAGCTGCGAACAGGACAGAGATGGAAAGATGTTTGTTTAGCTGACGCCAGCTGGGCTGGGCTGCCGCAGGGGCTGAACCCAGGATTTTTATACTGAAAGCACCACTTTGCAGGCCAGCCTCAGCAGGGACAGGCTCACTTGGACACAGCATGGATCCTTTCTGTCTTTTCAGTGCCATTTGCAAGTAAAAATGCAGAGCTGAAAATGCTCTTTGTGTCTTAGTCTTCATGGAGAGTGCATAGCTGAGCTTTTTTCTTGCTTGCTGAGAGCGATTGCACAGGGTTAATCCCTGGGGTCGTGCAGATACAGAAACACCATTCTGTGCTGTGATTTCGTGTACCCCTTCTGGAACTGTGTGGCGTTCCCTGGCATCACGTCACGTATCGGCACGGATTTTAATTACCTCAGTTAAAAAGCATTATAAGGGTAAGAACCTGAATCACTTAGGGAGAACTTCTCCAAGTGTCTTCAAGCGACTTTGACAGCTGTGTGGCAGCTTTTCATTAGGTCCCCGGTCCCAGTGTGTGACCACACAACCAGGAACAGCGAGCAGGGCCTGGAGCACGGCCAGAAACCGTGACACCTCCGGCAGAGCTGGTGTGGGAGAGAAGCAGAGAGGCCAAGAGGGCAGCAGCAGAGGCTGGAGGTATCCAGGAGACAGAAGCAAAGTCTGGGAGGAGGTTAGGCTTGAAGGGTACCGAGAGGACCCAGGAGCAGGACACAGCCTGAGGAAGAAATTGGAGAGAGTCCAAAAAGGAGCTGCAGAGACCGCAGGAGGGCAAGGAAGCAGCAGTTGGAGAGAGGAGAAGTAACATCAGGGGGGCCTGGTAATGAGAAGGTGGCAGTCAGCGTATCCACTCCTCATCCCTTCACGGCAGAGGAGCAGCCAAGCAGATTTAGGCTCCCTCCACCAGCTCTGTGTTTCCTAAGGTTCACAAGTTTTTAAAATGTCACGGAGAAAGACGAGGCTTGCACTGTCAAAACCTCACCAAGGGAGCAGCTGGCAAGCAGGCAGAGCTGCAGGGGTTAATGGGGACGGAGGGCTTCAGTTCCCCCCTTAACACAAATAGCAAAGAGTGTGCCACCACTCGTGGCGGAGCAGTTCGTAGCCCTGATCTCCCCAGGACAGTGCTGCCTCCCACCCCCAGGAAAGGGAAGGGCTGTTTCAAGGGCAGGTCTCAGTAAAGAGCCGGGGAAACAAAGAGAATGAACTTACATTTCACTTAAATTAAATAAATTATCAAATATTCCATCTTCTAATGTAGAAATCTTGTTGTGGCTTATATCTCTGTAAAAAATGAAAAGGGAAGTTCAACAATCGTTCATCATACTGGTAACAACTTCCTTGCCAACACACAGGATCAACCTCTCTTCCAAGCCCTGCTTAGTGACTGGCTACCCTCTGACCACCCCTGGTCTCAAAAGCTACTTACATATGACAGCAAAATTTTCTGTGAGAAGCTCTGTCACGGAATGACAGAGTGTTTCGGGTTGGAAGTGACTTCTGGAGGTCATCTAGTCCAAAACCCTGCTCAAGCAAGGCCACCTGGAGAGGACTGCCCAGGACCATACCCAGGTGGCTTTTAAGCATCTCCAAGGAGGGAGACTCCACAACCTCTCGGGGCAGCCCGTTCAGTGAGTTTGCAAACGGTCTCTCCCCTTCTCCGGGCCCACGCGGAGTCTGCACAGTTTTGGTGAAATGAGACATGGCAGGGTGTTGGGAGCAGTGGACACGCAGGCAGGCCTTTGTTCCACCAACGCTGGGCTCCTCAAAGGACCCTCGTATTCAGTACCCAATTCCCTCCAAGGTAAGTGGGATTTGAACACCACAGCTTTATCCTCATTTTCTGTTTTGCAACCCATCTTGTGACAAATGTAGCTTGCTCTCCCGCCCCGATCCCCCCTCCCTCCACCTGGCAGTGCAGCCTGCCCGTCCCTGCCTGCCTCCCAACGCCAGTGAGCAATCGGTCGTTCCCGGGACTGTGCAGCTCAACGCCCCGAGGAACGAGACCACGGACACACGCAGCTGGGGCCCAGCAGCTGAGGTCGAGCGAGAACCAGGCTGACTCGTGCAGCACAGGCGTGTGCGTGGTACCAGCTGAGGGCCGCGCTGGTAGCGGGACGGCTGGAAGGGCGCCGCGGGTACTTACAGTTTTGCCAGAGAAGTCAGGCTTCTGAACGTCTGAACATCTAAAACACTGATCTCGTTACTGGAAAGATCCCTAGAGAAAGAAAACACAGCTTTCAGCTTTTGTTCAACTTTTTGTCATTCCTCCATCACTGGAGCTTAGAAGAGCCTCGCTCCAAACTCCGTCCAGGCTGCAGGCAGAAAGGTTTCGGTGTGCTAGCAGGGAACGGTTCTCCCAGCCAAGGAAAACACCTCTCCCAGCTATACAGCATCTGCTGCTCACAGCTTTGTATGAAGTGTACATAAAGATTAGGACTATCATTATACGCATACCATTCTACAGCATATCTAGAGCAATTACAGACATGACTAATGTACTACTAAATTTGAGGTATCCTTCAAAAAATGCAAGTTTAACATATGTTCAAAGAAATCATTAAGAAAGAGTTTAGGCTAAAATAGTAATTAACTTACAGAAGAAAAATTTGGAGGAACTTTCAAGTCTATCCCTAATGCCAAAGAACAGGTAATTAATTACACAACTGATGCATTCAGCTTTAAAGATCTTTTTGTCCCTTTTTGAAAAAGCGTACAAGAAATGAAGGAGCAAAGAATATTTCCTGTTTAAAATCAGGCTAGACTTTCCCTATAAAACAAACACCGTTTAGAAAATCTTTAATCACTCTCTGTAACACTAATAGCCTTCAACTCATCCAAAGAAAAATTGTTTTTGTCCTCCTATTCAGCTCTCTGTTTTCACCTCACGTCCTCTCTTTCAATTTTAAAATGTCACTCAGCTAGAAGTGAAAGTTTCGCTGATTGCTCCCTGCTCGTTCCCAATAAACTTCACTCTTCGGTTTCAGATGAATCCCCGTTGGCCAAAACCTTCTTTTAGCAGCACCAAAATACTTATTCCGAGCCCTTGCAATGGTTATTCTCCTTCCAGGATTTCTGGCAGCGCTGCAGGGAGGCGGACAGGTCTGGAGGCGCTGCCCAGCTCCCCGCAGCTGTAGGCACGCTGCACCGACAGAGACATCCTCCGACCCTGCTCCCTCCTCACCTTTATCCTGAGCACCTCTTGTAACTTCGCCTCACTGTCTCACTTCTTATTTTTACCCCCTCGTGGATTAATTCTTGATTTTGATATTTAAACTTAATTTATCTGAATGAAGAGAATTACGCCAAATTGGCAGACAAACTACTTATGATTCCAGGAAACTATGGGGATAAGTAACAAGGATGGATGTCTCTTTAAAAGGTTTGAGTTTATTTTTCCCAATTTTGCTGTCCAGGAGTTCTCTGCCAAGCTGAGAGTGGATTCAGAAGAGTTCACCAGCAACACCACTAAAGAAGGCCAAGAAATGTGCAAAATAAAAGATCAACAAACACACTTGAAAAAAAAAAAAAGCTCGCAAATGTGTCAGCCAGCCAGGCAGCCTACGGCGGGAGGGCCACGCCAGCAGGACTGCGCTGCAGAAGCACGGTGTACCTGTCAGGTAAGCAAGGGCCGAGCTTTAACAGCAAGAGCATTTCTCCGCTCCTCTGGGAAACTGGAAAATTATCCAGTTAATTTTTAGGCAGCACCTCGAGCCCCAGACAGAAGGAAATGGCGTTCCAGCTCCGACGTCTCTCGTGCCCTGGCCTTTTTGCTCCTTGCCCAGACAAGAGAAACCTCCAGAACAAACCGTGCTGTTACAAAATCGGGGCTTTGGCGTCTCAAAGGGCCCCTTGGCGACGCCGGCTGGCTGCACGGAGAGCGTGCGCAGGGCAGGGCCAAGCCCTCGGCACCACCGATGGCGCTGGGGACCATGTGGCGGCCGGGGATGCCGGCCCCAGGCCCCGGCTGCCCCCACGCTGCCCCTGCTGCAGGAGGAGCCCCCGGGCAGGGCCGCTGACACCAGCCCCGGCGAACAGGGAAGATGCGAGCAGGGGCAGCAGGTCCCAGCTCAGCGCTGCGTTTACACGGCTCGCGGACTGACACTAGATGTCACTGCGCGCCGAGCAGCGCAGAGGGGAAGAGATCCTGCACCGTTAGGTACAGGCCGGAGCCTAATTCCTTCGCTATTTTCTACCCTCGCCATCACGATTTGATGAAGAATCAGCAGAAGGCCTCCCAGCTTTCCGCCTCCCCAGAGCCCCCCGGTGAGGAGCCCCGAAGGGGAGCAGAGCCCCGCTGGTGGCCCCGGGCGAGAGGCCGGGAGCGGCGGCGGTGCCAGCGCCTGCCACCTCCAGCCGCCTGGCTCAGCTCGGCTCCCGCTGCTCCCCCCCCAACTTGTATGGAAAATAATATTACGCCTTCCTGGCATGGGAAAGATGGCTGCGAACCAAAGTAGGTTGCAGAAAAAAAAAAAAAAAAAGGCAGGAAAGAACTACCGACCAATAAAACCCCCGGCACAGGCTGCGGGACGGAGCTCAGCCCCGGTGCCACAAACTGCCACGACTGTGTTTTCCCAGCCCACTGCCAGGCTGGAGGAAATTCGGAGCAGGTTCAAGGCAGAGCCGAAGCCAGCAGCAAACAAAGCTCCCCATTGAAATGCGCAGCACATGCAGACTGCCGCTCTCCCCCACGAGAAGAAAGAAAAACTTGGTTCAGTTGTGCCGGGGGTGGCACTGAGAACGCGCTGTGGTGCCTGGAGGGAGGGCAGCTGTGGGCCGGCCACAACTCCTTGATCCCACCTCAGTTTCCACACCTGCAAAGCGGAGCTGTGTGCTGCCAAAGGAGGCAGGGAGAGCTTGGCCCACCCCTCTGCAGAACCTCTGCAGGCACCAAAAGCCACCGACGACTTCGGTACAGAACAAGAACTGTGTGAAGGATGCCCTGCGGGGAGAGCTCCCTGCGCAGCTCCCCAGACACCCCGGAAAACGCAGCCACATTTAACTTACATAGCGAGCAAGGGAAGTTTTGAGAAAACTTCTTCTGGAAGTAGAATCGGTCATGTGGGGAAGGCGAAGCTGCGGAGACGCGAACATTTGGTAACGAGGGCGTCTGCCCGAACCTTGGGAGCCTGGAGCTCCTTCCCAGCTCCGCTACCAATTCCTGCGCGAGGCTGGGCGAGCCCCTGAACCTCTCTGGAGCCGCGTGTGCCGCAGGGAGGGCGGCAGGGCTAACGGCAGGGCTAGCGGCAGGGCTAACGGCAGGGCTAACGGCAGGGCTAGCGGCAGGGCTAACGGCAGGGCTAGCGGCAGGGCTAACGGCAGGGCTAGCGGCAGGGCTACCAGCAGGGCTAACGGCAGGGCTAGCGGCAGGGCTAACGGCAGGGCTAATGGCAGGGCTAACGGCAGGGCTAGCAGCAGGGCTAACGGCAGGGCTAGCGGCAGGGCTAGCAGCAGGGCTAACGGCAGGGCTAGCGGCAGGGCTAACGGCAGGGCTAGCGGCAGCCCGTCCCACGGACGGAGTGTGAGCAAACATCAGCCACAGACACCGCCACGGACATCTCCTGGACAGGGCCCATCACTTCTGGGGGTACAAATCACACACACAGCCCTCGCGTGCCCTAGAGCAGCCGCCGGCAGGGACCAGCAGCAGCGCTGGGAGCCCCCAGCCCGGCCACTGGCGCTGCGGCAGGCGGGGGGCGGCCGGGGAACAGCGGCTCCACGTCCCCGCGGCAGCCCCGGGCAGCCGGGGTGTTTATTTCTGCAGCGCTGCGGTGGACGGGCTTTTTTTGGTGCACTGCTGTTTTTTTCTTCTTAATTCCACAGAACATATAATGTCGAGCAGAGTATAGCACGCCTCCGCCTGCCAAGCCTGATGTCATGCTCTCATTATGTCATTTGTGGGCCCGCTCACTTCACAAAAAAAAAGGGAGGGAAGGGAAGGGAAGGGGGGCAGTGCTGGCTTGTGCCTTCCCCAGCCCTTTTGGTGCGTGGAGCCCCGCCAGAACAGTAATGGGAAAAGCATCCGCAGACAGGGAGAAGCGTCTGTGCAGAGGGGAGCCTGCGTGCAGGCGGGGGGAGAGCTGCAGCGACTCATTAGCAAAAGAGCTCCAGGCCTGCGAGCCGCAGCAGAGCTGACTGCTGGAGGTAGCGCAGCTCCAGAGGTGCCAGGGAAAGGAGGCAGCTTGGGCATGTTCCTGTTTCCACCCAGAGCCTGCACAGGAGCCTCTGCAGTGTCTGTAAAGGGGCTTACACCAGAGCAGGAGGGATAAAGCATTCTGCCTCCAGCACACCAGGTGTCCACGCACCCCCATCTTGCAATCACAGCAAAAGCTTTTCTTTCTCCCAGCCCATCTTCCCCAGCTGGCCTGGCACTGCAGGATGCACGAGGTGAGTAAACGAAGCCTCTGCAGCACCCTTTGGGGAGAATCGCTTTTTTGCTGTGGGTGTGCAAGGCTGAGCAATCCCCAGCAGCCTCCCTCCACCAGCCAGACTTCCCTGAGCCAGGACAGCCCCCACAGAAAGGGGTTTGCCTCGTGTTTGTGTGACCGAAGTGAAAGTCATGGGACAGGGCCGGGCCCCATTTTGGTCCAAAGACAGAGTTTTAGCAGCTGGAGCAGCTACACAGACTGCAGAACAGCTGTGCCCACGGCATCCAACAGCCGGTGCTGTCTGACCCCTTCCTCAGCCAGCCTGGGCTCTGCAAGAGCCCACAGCAACAAGTCCCCTCGCCCGCACGCTTTACAAGACCCACTGCTTCCTTGGGTTTGTTTAGACCTGTGAGAGATACCACTTCATCGGACGCTGCCCTATTTTCAGCACGGTGAACACCGAATACTTGTTCTTATTTAACTTCTCCACCCCACTCCCGATTCCAGAGGCCTTTCCTGGGCTGCCTCAGTCCCACTTTCCCCAGCACAACTGCCAGGGGAAGGAGCTCCCCTTTCTGCCCTCGGCACACCGCACAGACCTCGCCCAACACCCACCCGGGGGCACCTTCAGGACACGACGGGTGCCCGGGCTCGAGCGCGCGGCACGCGGGCAGGAGAGGCACCGACCGGCGGCAGCAGCAAGCCCCGGCCCAGGGGACACCACAGGTGGCATCAGGGCACCTCCGCTCCCATTTCTAACCCCCCGCTGGGTCACGCTCCCCGCCGAGAGCCAGGCTGCACCGTTCACACCTTGCAGAGGGAAGACAAGTGACGGGGGACACGCGAGACGGCTTCTGGGACACGACAGCCCCGCTCCCTCAGAGCCCTCGGCCAGCTGCTGGCAGCAGCCTGTCCCAGAGGCAGCCCACACGCCAAAACGCTGTCCTAGGTGCCACCACGGCAAGTGCTCTTCTGCCTCCAGGAACAGCAGGCAGCACGGTGCCCCACGCAGCAGCGCTGTGCTGACACCGCCTGACGTACGTAATAGACTTTCCAGAAAAGCGGAGGAAAAACCCTACGTGTTTTTGCACGCTTGAGCCAGGAAAATTATAGGTTTTTGCTGATCTGATTCCTTTTTTTTTTTCCTCGTTTTTGGCTTGCACCTCTCCTAGGAAGCACAGTAGGAGTAGCAGCACTTTGTGCGCAGAGCGAGGAACAGAGATTGATGCCACAGTGGCGAAGGAGATGTGAAAAAGCACGGGCTCACGTGTGCAGAGCGGGGTGCCTGGGGAGGACCTGCAGCCCTGCTTGAGGTGCAGTCCCGAGCGGGGAGCAGCACGCTGGGGCTGGCAGCCGGGGGAGCACCCTCAGCTCCCGAGGCTGTCACAGCACGACGACAATTTATTTGCTCATTTTAAATTTATGAGTTTCAAACGCTGGCCCGAGCATCAGCTCTCTCCGAGGAATTTGCCCCAAAAGATGTTTTCACAAATATTCATCTAAAAAATAAATGTTTTTCTTCCCACAGCAAAATCCTGACTGTTGATAAGGACAAGGCAGGCTGGGACACAGGCGTTTCTGCACTGTTCGTACACGCTGTGCTCTCCCGGGAGAGCTGCACAACGCTCTCACACATGCCCTTGCAAGGCAGATGTGCCCAGAGCAGGTCGGGCTCGGCACCAGGAGCCCCAGGTGTGAGCCCCAGCTCTGCCACAGGCTTGGGGCAGGACCAGGAGCGGGGGGTGCAGGCACTGCCTGCTCCTGCTGCCCCTCCGAGCTCCTTCCCCTCGCAGCCTGCACGGAGCTCTCCTGGAGCACCAGCAGAGCGGACACGCGGATCTGGAGTAGATCCCACTCGTCCTGCTCCGGGCACAGGTTCCCGGAGATCCCGCAGAGGGAGGTGATCTGCAGGGTGCACAGAACGCTCCCCGTGGCTCTCGGCATAACGGGTGAGCTCAGGGGTGAAGCTGGGCACTGCATGTCCGGGTTCCTTTCGGCAGCCAAAAAAAGGGGCTGGGAGAGCCTGTGCTTCCAGCAGCACGGGAGGAGACTGCTCTGAGCCCTGCATGAGACGGAGCCGAGCTGGGGACCCGCCAGGCACGGCTGTGCCGCCGCTCGCCCACGCTCCCTCCTCGCCCTGCGGCTGCGCCCACCCGCGGCACGGGGACCACGCGGGGACGCGGCGCCAGCTGAGCGCACACCGAAGGCACCCGAGCGCCAGGTGGGGGCTGTCTGAGGCACAGCTGGGACCAAAAGAGCAGCTCCTCGCCTCCCGCAGCCAGGCAGCTTCGCTCAGACCTTCCCAAATACGGTTACGAGCAGCAGGAGCGGGGATGAAGGCACTGGAACGAGGGGACGCGTTACCTCCCGGAGCGACGTCGTGCTCTGGCAGGGTGGCTCCCAGGCACTGCCACCCCGCTCCGTCCCGCTCCCCCCGGCCGGGAGGGCTGGGTGGGGGCTTTTCACAGAGGCTCCCAGGAACCGGAGCGCTGCTGTCTGCACAGGGACCCACAGAACGGCTCGTTTTACAGGCTATTTTTAGGCTGTGACTGACTTCATCTCCTCGTTCCCAACGTTTAAACAATGGAGCCGAGCGCAAGGGGGGCACTGGGGAGCCACCGAGGGCCTCCTGCGCTTGTGGGGGTCAGCAGGAGCTCCCACCAGCACCACGGTGGGGTGAGGAGCTGGCTACAGCTCCGGATGGTCGCTGCCACGAGAGGCTTTCCAAGGCGGCTCCACCTTCCGAGCCACCAGCGCCCACAGCTGGCACTGGAAGCGGTTCTCCCACTGCCAAGAGGTGAGCTAAGGTGGCAAAACACAGGGCTCGAGACATCGCGGCAGGAGGTACCCAGCCCTGCTCGGCCTCCGACATCACACTGAAAGATCGGAACAGAGAAGACCGAGTTTGAGAAAGCAGCAACCCAAATATTTAAATAAAGTTAATGTCCATAATTAGTGCTGCACATAAACAAGCTGTCTGCAGCTTCATCCAGCTAAATGTCAGCCCTGCAAATATATGTTTGTTTCATGGAAAGTTTGCACAGAAACCAAAGATCCATCAAAACAAAGCATCTTCCCAGCACACATGGCAGAGCTCAAGAAGACAATGTCAGAAGCCCGCAGCCCAAGTCCAGCCGCCTTCCAAGCAGATGCACACTTCTTCCCCGAAAAAGCCCCACCCCGGGGAGCCCCCCCATTCGGTGGCATCGCAGGCTGACACACCGCTCACAGACCCCACTGCACAACCAGGAGGAGCACAAAGCCACGGAGCAGCACGACGGGGCCTGATGGGGGTTCACGAAGGACTCACAAGGGATTTGGTGGTAACATCACCTACCAGCCAAAGTCGCCTATGCATGCTGGACAAAGCGGACAATCTGGACCCAAAACACTGAGAAACAGATAGGGCAGGACTCGGGGCTGAAAGCTGCTGAGGGACAAGGGTCAGTGTTGCCCTCTACCGATGTCCCCACTGCTCCCTTCTGGCTGTGTGAGCAGCCGGGGCTACACGTAACCCCGCTTCGGACCTGCAACCACCAGAGCAGCACAAAACACGAGGGGGAAGCAGACTAACGTCAAGGTTTTGGGGTGACCTCCTCAGCGGTCATTGCCAAAGGGAGTGCCAGGCACCCAGGGCCTGCTCCGAAGTGCCCCCGGCCCAAACCTCCTGCAGGGCACGGGGCAGCAGCTGCCTGGCGTGCCACCACCCCGCATGCCACCATCCCATATGCCACCATCCCGTGTGCCACCGCCGGCACAGACCCGCCGCCACCCGCCGCAGTGCAGGAGCAGATCCGTCTCTTCCACCGCCAGGAGCGCTGGCCCAGTCGCCAGATCTCTGCAGTCACTTCCCACGGGCGATAACGCTCCCTGAAACGCTTTCCCTTTTGTAGCTGACACTACCAATTGGTTTGACCTTTAGCTAACAGCAATCTGTAACAGACGAGCAAGTTTCCCCAAGTTCCCGGGTGGCTGCTAAAGAAAAACATTTCTGTGTATATTTTAACCGTGTCTGTCAAATGATTTTCACCTCCGACGTGTTTTACCAACACCGTTTCTTCACACCTAGGAGATTCCCTGCCCCGGGCTCTCAGCAGCACCCTTCAGCTGCGAGGGCAGGCTGCCAGCTGCAGGCAGCGGGGATGGGACTGGAGGCACAGCCCGGGCACACACAGCCCGGCCCGGGCCTGGCAGCGCCGCTAGCTGTTGAAGATCAACCTTCAGCAAGGTTCTGCGGCACCACCTGAGCTGCGAGGATGCTGAGCCCCTCACTTATTTTCTTCTTCTCCAGAGAGAAAACACTGGGATTTGGGGCGGTCACATCAGCACTCGCTATGTTTAAAAATAGCCCAAAGTAAATGGTGCTGCTCTGCGAAAACAACAATGCTGAGCACAACCACAGAGCTCACGGCCCGCAGCCTGCGACAGACAGCCACAGACCAGGGGAGCCTGACGAGCAGAGAAGCGCAGCGTGTTCGGGACCGGAGACCTGGCCAAACCACGGCTGCAGCACAGTCCGGTCTGTGTGTTCCTTGCAATCCTGATGCTCTCTCTGCTTTCCGTGGTCTCGTAAGAGAGGGACAGGCTCTCCAGATGTTCTGAAGCCCTGGGACCTACCCAGTGCATGAGCCAGTCTGGGGAAAGACCGGGATGGGACACAAAGCTACCAACCCTTCCCTTCTGGCAGCCTGCTTCTTGAGCTACCGCAGTCACCTAGCTCTGTCCCTCTGGTGCAGCAAAAAAGAGACTCCTGCTGTCTCTCCGAACACAGTCCTTTGGACATGCTCATGGCTGAATTGTTTAGCACATCACTACCTTCAGGCGGTGAGGACACCAGGAAACACAGCCCCTCTACTCCACAGCTCCGGGCTTACACCTCCCTTGGTGGCAGCGCCTTCCACCACGCACCCAGCGAGCACCCGCCCTGCGAGCCCTGGTGTCCAGGAGAAAATCCCATCCCACACACCAGGACACGGTGCCCCTCGCTCCCAGATGCGCGCTCTGACAACTGGCAGCATCCTTGCTCTATTTTTGCGTCCAACGCTCAGCCGCAGCAGAGCTCCGTTTCTTGTTGTCCTCCAGCCTGTGGACAAATACGCTACAGAGGCAGTCAGCAATCAGGCTGAGACCTCGCTGCAACCCAGCTCTTCAGGATGACTCCGTTTATTCTTACATCCTGAAGCCAATATTTAATCCCTTTAATATATGTCATGATTTTTTTCTTTCCAATTCCCGACAAATATATGTTGCATTGAGTCAAATACCTACAGAAGTCATATGTGTATTACATCAACATCATCATCTTCATTTACTCCATCTGTAAACTTACTCAAAAGGCAGACGTTCATGAGATCTATTTTCCACAAGTGAATTTTCCATGTTGATTGCCACTAATTACACTATCCCCTTTAAGTTTTAGCTTATGTCCATGCTGTGCACTGTATTGTTTTGCCTCGGGCTAGAAGATCAGGACAGCAGCCTAATAAACACTTGCACCATCCCATTTACCTTCTGTTAACACTGGCACCGTGTTCATATTGCTCCAGTCCTTGGGAATTTCCCTACTGCCCAAAAATTCCCTAAAAGTGAACATTAATAGCCCATAGGGCTCCTCAGCCAGATCTTTTAAAATTCTTGGATGCAAAATATCTGAACTTGCTAGTTTAAGAAGGTCTAACATTAATAGCAGCTGTTTAACATCCTCTTCAGTTACTGTTGGAGTGGAAAGTATTTCATCATCCTCATATGATACAAATACATCATCTGGCTTTTTTCCAAATAGAAAACAAATATTTACTGAACAGTCCTGCCTTTTCTGTATTTTCATTGATAATTTGACCATGACTATCTACTACCAGACCGGTATCGTTCAATTTCTTTAGTTCCCAATATACTCGAGCAACTCCTTACTGTTCCCAACCTTGTTGGCCACAGGTTTTTCCTTTTATTCTTTTGCTTATCAGTGTTTGATGCGCTCGACCCCTCAGTCCATACTTGTTGCTATCAACATTTCTCTTGTATGCTTTTTTTCCCATAACTGCTGTCATTTATTCTCCAGGCTCCACTTAGTTTTTCTGTGGGGTATAAAGCAAAGGTAGCCCGTCCATTGATAAAAACAGAGGTGCACATCAGGATCAAGGCAGACCCCATTACCAAAATCTACCCAACACCCCAAACTAGGTTCTCTCTAGGGAAGCTATGGGCCCCAAATGACCTCACAACGCTAGAGGCAGGGTTTTGAACAACGCAGCTCAGCACAGTTTAGGACAGCCCAGATACACCACGTGGAGCTGCAGAAAAATAGCACCCGTCCCCGACAGACTGGGTTTCCTGACCTGCAGACAGGAGAAGAGCTGTGCAGGGGGCTCAGGGCCGAGGGAGCAGTCGGTGTGGGGCCGAGGGAGGACTGCAGAGCACCTCCAGCACTCCCAGGTCCCGGGGCAGCCCTGCTCCAGGCACCCCCTGCCGTGGGCACCGCCACCACCACCCCTCGAGGAGAGCCGAGGGCCCGACCTCCCCAGCAGCAGGGCTCTGCAGTAAGGATGACACTGAGAGAAAATGACACGAGCAAAAGAATGAGTGATCTCCCGGATCCTCCTATAAAAACAGGACCAGCCCCATAAGATATTCTTCAGGGATGGCTACAGTCTTAATTGGAAGTCCCAAAAGCCGGGGCTTCCTCTTGCCAGTGGCTGTTCCACGAAAGTGGGATTTCAGCGGTCCCCACACTCCACGCAAACTTTTTTTGTCCAATTAAATCCCAGCTCTCCGTTTTCTCTAGCTCTGGCACCTCTCTCCTTTGTCCTTGGCACGCAAAGCCCTTGGATACCTGCAGGCCGTTAGCACCCAATGTACCAAAGTTTTCATAGCTCTTTCGATCCATCTCCAGCGAACAGCAATATGTGGCACCGAGCAAGAGCCAAGCTGCACGAACAACGTGCACAGCTCCTGCAGGCAGCGGGACCGCTCTGCCCCCAGCGCGCGTCCCCGCAGCCCGGACCGAAGCCTCTGCCATCAGAGCCATCAGCGGGGCTCGGAGCGACATCCCCGGCCCGGGTACGGCTCCGCGGGGCTCTGTGTGTGTGTGTTTGTTTGTGATTTTGTGAATAGGGCTGCCTAGCACGTTGAGTCCTCCCCGTGGGGATGATGTGTTACAGCGGATTGGCTCCCTATTCCCCGAAGGAAACATCTGCACATTCCAGACACATTTTGTAACGGGAGTGAAACCCATCCTTGAAGTGAAATTTTACAGCCTCCACAGCGCAAAATAACGATTGCTGGCAAGAAGCAGTGGAAAAGTAATGTTTAAAATATTATTACAGGGAAGCGGCTGCCAGAGCCTCAAATTAATCACTTGAATGTGTCTTTGGAGCGGAGCGGTGCGTTATGTAACGCTCGGCCACCTCCACCCGCTCCCGGCCCCGCTCCCGCACCCAGGGACCCCGGCGGCTGTCGCGGGGCACCCGCACGCTGCCGGGCCCCATCCTGGCCACCCGCAGGAGCGCTGCCTCCCCGCGAGGTCCCTTCCGCAGATCTGGGCTAGGTCTCAGCCAGCCGCTCTTCCAGGTACCCCATTTCTTCAAGGAACACCCCAGAGAGACGACGAGTAGGGCTTTTCTGATGGTCACCTCTGAAAAGCGCTTGCCACAGCTCTCCACAGCAAAATAAACTTTAGAGGAGCTGGAGGGAGGCTTGGCTGCTCCCCACCACGTGCCTGCAGAGGAATGGTCCTGATCCGGGAGCGGAGCTGTCTCCAAGCTAGTGCTTCTTAAAAAGTCTAGGGCAGCTGGTTATATACATGCTTCGGGCACTGGTTTGCAGCAAGCCTGGGCTGCTCACTGTAGTCCTAAGCCAGGTGAAGGAACGGGGCAGTTATCTGTGCAGCATCCTCTCCCTCACCCAGGCAGTGCAACGATCCGTAACTAACTCGAACAAAATATTATAAAAATGCAACTGACATTCAAAAAAAAAAAAAAAAGCATCTAAATGAAAGCAGGAGCACAAACAGCAGTGGATGCAGACACATCTACGGGGGAGGAAGAAACTAAACGTTTGGCAGTCTGCACCAACAGCAGGAAAAGAAGTGACATGAGTACGGTGAGGGAAACGAGTCCTGTGCTACAGCAATCGGAGAAAAAAGCCTTTAAAGTCCTCAGGAAGTGATACGCATTAAGCAGTAACAAGGGCAAAGCTCTGTGATTTCTGAGGCTGAAGCTACGCTGGCAGGGACACCAGACCAGCATGAGGCATGGGGCAGGCACCAGGATGATCCCAGGTGGCCCCCTGAAAGGCCCAGATGCTGCTGGGCTGCTGTGACCAGGGCCCAGCTGGAGCCCCACCGGGGGGATGCTGAGCCCGGCAGAAGATTTTGGCTCTGCAGATGACAGCTCCTGAAACCTTCATCTCCTCCCTGTGCTTCAGGGTGGGCACCCAACACCGGGGTGACTTCTGAAACGTTGGCCAAGGATTCGGGTTTCTCCTACACCCAAGTGCTGCTGCAGTGTCCAGCAACATCACCTATGGCAGCTGCTAAAGCACATCTCCTTTCCTGTCCCGGTTCACTTCCACACTCCCTAGATTCCTGCGAGTTAAAATATTCTAGGTCTTAAAATAGATAGACAGTCAGATACATACATACATAGACTCAGAGACAGACAAACAGATAGATATTTTGCCCCCAAAGGGATTTTCTTATTCATATCCATTTTATCAACTACAGAAACAAACGAATCTGAGACTGTTGTTTTGAATGTCTAAATATGTACTTCACTAAAAGGTTCAGGCAGGAGTTCTGCAGGAGTTGC
Organism: Anser brachyrhynchus; assembly: GCF_964034855.1. Lineage (NCBI taxonomy): Eukaryota > Metazoa > Chordata > Aves > Anseriformes > Anatidae > Anser > Anser brachyrhynchus. The sequence continues at coordinate 16,729,655 of NC_137733.1, forward strand.
TGTGTCTATTTGTTAAATAAAACACATCTGGAGAAACTGCCCAAACATGCAGTTAACATTCTGGTCTGCGGGGCAAATAACAGAGACTTAGAATCAGCTCTAGAGGTTTTATCTATTTAAAGGGCAAAAAAAGCAAAACTGATTAATTAAGCACCCTAAAGCAAACAGAGGCATGCACCCCGAGCAGCAGCAGCATGCCCGGCGGCGGGCAGGCTGCACCTTGGGGTCTCCCTGCGTCACGGCTCCTGCTGAAGCTTTAGGTAACGGCATTTCCACAGCTGCCAGGGAGAAAGGGCTTCCAACCTCCTGCTTCGCTGTAAACATCTCATGCACAAGGGCATGGTAATTCAAAGTCTGGCCCACGAATCCCTAGTGGAACACAAACGTCCAAGGAATTCATTAAACAGCAGCTTTGCTTGCTGTTATGTGCCATAAATCACGGGGCACGATAAAGACCCAAAGCCAGTCTGCTCTGCAACTGCGAAGACAGACAGAAAGACAGACAGAAAGGAGGAGAGGAGGGAAATGGTTTACAGAACGCCCAAGGACAGGCCTTTCCTTAATCCGCGTGTTCCGGTGCTGTTACTGATACGAGCTCTCCCTGTATTTTTTCAAATGTGGTTGTTTGGATTGGAGAGCTCTGCTCTGAACGTTTCTGGAATATGTTCGCTATAGGTCCTCAAACATCTTCCTTCTGAAAACAAAAACCAATTAGAACCCAATATAGATCCACTGGTTCCAGGGCAGAATGGACTTGCATGTTTCTGGCATTATTAATGCGTGTGGTTGGGTTGCTTCCTTTTAGCTTTAGAAAGTCTTCTGTGATGTAGTCGGAATATTTTGACTCCAGAAAACACCGATGTTCAGAGGCCCCAAAGCAGGCACAAAGGGAACTGAGAGCTTGCTTGGGCCTCGGCAGGGACCTGAGGCACAGCTGCCCCCTCCAGAAGATCTTGCAGACAGGTGTGGGACACAATAGTGGATTTGTTTGGAAGAGCTGACAGCTCATGTACTGCCCCGGCAAGAGGGGACACGGCCTGTCCTTAGCACTGCCTCTGCTGCTGGGGCTGCTGAGCGAGGGCTGAGGAGCCTCTGCCGCTCTCCTCATCCTCAGTCATCCTCGGTTCTTGGTTTAGGCACAGGCACAGAGGCTCGAGGAGCTCCTCGAGTGCTCAGGTCGGGCCCATCACCCAGAAGCAACCTGAGGCTCCCATCACCCAGAGGGAATCTGAGGTTTGCTCCGGTTGCTGGCCATACTTTGTGCTTCTTCAGCGAGCAGCCAGGCTGAGTGTGTGCAGACACTGCTGCCAGCGGAGTGGAGGTCCTCAGCAGGACGGACGGTGTGCCAGGCCCGGCTGCCCCTGACGAACATTGCTGGCTCTTTGCTGGACCACCGAGAGCAGGGTTCTGCTCAGTGTCTTCCTGTAAACCCATCCTGCTTTCTGCACTCCCTGCATCGGTACCAGCCAGACTCGGGGTTTTTGTCACACCTCCCTCATCAGAGGAGATGGACTTTTCCCTGCTCAACCCGTCAAAACACTACAATTACAGGGAATTTTAGGACAAGACTTGTCAAGAAGTGATGGGCTGAATTCAGCCTTGACGTCAACAGATGTACCCCAGGGATCCACTCGTTTTCACGCGCTGCGCATTAAGAGACGCCAGCGATTTCTCAGCGTGCAAAGGGCGCAGACGGCACACCGACACGTTAGCAGTGCCACAGCTGAACAACCTGGGCCTCGCGCCGCAGAAAGGAAACGTTTGGATCTCACGGGTTAAACAGGAGTTGCACTTCTAACTCTCTACCCATTCCTTGGAAAATTTAAAGTCTAGATAGGAGAGAGCCAAAACTTTTAACACGATCTCCCTGTGAAGAATAGCTGTCCGCACTTCTGCCAAACATTAACGGCTGATAAATCCACGGTGCGGCCTATCTGGGGGTATGGGGTGGAGACCAAAGAACAGATCCCTGGAAAGAGCTCTGGAAGAATGCTCCAGTCCAGTCATCAGCTTATCCTGGAAAGATGCAGCTGACCTCAAGATAACTTGCTCTTGCACCGCTCCCCTCAGCTCAACTCTCCCCCACGACACGGACTGGCCTCCACCTGCCCGGAGCAACGAAACCAATCTACCTCCGACCTCTGGCTCAGCCAAAGGCCCTCTGGGCTCGCCTCTGCTGGCTTTGACAAAGCTTCTGTGCTGCTTCACTGCAAGACCTCCAGCAAGTGCAACCTCTTCCTACTACCTGCTGCCCAGAAGGGCTCGTGCTGCGCTCCCAGAGCTGGGGCTGCGTCCCACGGCCACCAGCTGCTGAGAGCACGAGGTGCACTCTGCCTTCCCTGGGGAAAGGCACAGAAGGCCCATCCCCTGTCCTGACACATACATTATCCACTTGCGTACCAAGTCCGAAGTGCTCTCAGGTGAGGAACACCCTCTCTGGAGAATCTGTTCCATCGCAGCCCAAGCAGAAATAGGAAATCAGAGCTACAACAGCCGGCAGGAAAGGGGCTCCGAGGTCCAGGCCTGCACCCCAACCACAGCCCACAAACCCAGCCCGCAGCAGGGAGCCCTCTCACTGCCGGAGCACGCCTCGATGGCAGGGACGGACGCTGCAGGGCCACCGGCTGCCGCAGGGCCACCGGCCCCCAGGCAGTGCTCGCACCAGCAAGGGGGGTGCTGCAAGGAGGCCTCCGGCTAGCCGAGCGCACAGCCCTCTTCTCAGCAGGTGCCTGTCTCTGCAGTCTGCTTTGCCGATCAGCTCTGGAAAAGGGATGGATGTCTGTCCCTCGGATTAATCACACAACGGAGACTCGGTTGGTCTGACTTTGTTGTGAGAGAATCACAGAGAGGATAATTCCATTCACTTCAGACCACAGGTCATGTTTGTGGTCTCTTAGAGGTAGGATCACTACTGTGTCTGCTCCTTTCTCCCGCAAGACTGACGCCTATAACCTTTTTTTTTAAATCATCATTATGTGGAATAAACTGCCTAGGGAAAAAAAAATGGCCTTGCAACTCTGGTAATCTTCCTAATGATTTAATACCTGCAAATACTACCGGGAGGTATTCCTTTCCTGATCGCATTAAAAGCTGTCATATTAAACGTCTCACCACACTTCAGCATCCTACTGTGGATTTTTTTTTTTTTTTATTAAACAAAGCCAATTTCTCTGGAGACCGAGTAGGGGTTTATGCTCCCCACCAGCCCCCCTGATCTTTAAAGACTTCTAAATGCCTGCCTGGGGGATTCCAATAAGTCCTGGCACAGTTCCTCCAAATAGTAGCAAAGCTAAACAGGGTATGGCTGTTATTGTAGAGATCACTCACTGCCAGCACAAATACACAGACCGGACCATTCAACCTTTTACAGCGGGAAAGTCACGGACAGTTGATGATTCACAATCAGCATTTTTTCGTCTACTACAGCCACCCTTTTTCTTTAATTACTCTTTCTTTCTGGCAAGCATCCCTTCCCTGCAGTTTTTACGATGCTTTTTGCCCCGATTTCTTAATCACACCAGCAAGAGCAGGCAGGGGACGTCCCAGAGCCCACAGCTGGATTTCTGTTTCTGCCCGACGCGCCGCGTGCCTGAGCCCTGGTGAGAAGTCCCAGGCAGAGCCTGCTGCGGTTCAGCTAGCCGGGGTTATCATCCCCCCACCTACAAGACCAGAACAAGGCCCGTGAAACACTGCTGTCCCCCTCCAGACCTCAGGAGAAGGCTGAAGTGGTTTCATGGCCCATGTTTGTGCTGGCTCTGTGCCCCGGGGTGAACCTCACCGATGGTAGCCTATTCTATGTACTTTTCTTTTTTGCTTTTCATATGCAAAGCCAAGAGACATTTCTTCCCCAGGTCAGTGCCTACATGCACATCCACCTGTAAATCTGTTTAAGGATTGTCTGTTCCCCACCAAGCACTCACTAGGACAGAGCAGGGCTCAGGGTGCCCCCCCAGCTCCCCACCAAAGCAGCCCTCAGAATCCTTGCTTTCAGAATCCTTTCTTCATTATTCAGCTTCAGTCTTCCCCAGTTCAGGTTTCTTCCAGAGTTCCCAGGAGCTGGTCCTCTGACAATTCACCTTGACTACAGGCATTTGCTGCTAACACCCACAGCCAGTGCACATCACACGCTGGTCGGGGCACTCACCGAGAAGGGAGAAGGGGCTAGCAGAGAGCCAGCAGGTGTTGGGCAGATGTCACTGGAGCAGAGACAGGCAAAGAAAAAGAAAAAAGGCACATCCCTTCCCCTTCCTTTTTTTTTTTTACTGTAAACAAACTGATTTTGTTGTTGCTGTTTCATTTTTTGCTGAGTACAACACAACCAAAGCGGCTCCCCTCTCTGGCACAGTGCTGCCCAAAAGGAGACGCTGACAGCGCTGCCTGAAGAGCCTCTGGGGAGCCTGGTGCTTCGCTTCAGGTTCAGACAACTGTCTTGGATTATGTCTCAACTTAATGATTACGTTAAAAACGACTCTACCCTACTCTTATAAGCTGAAGATAAAAAAATAAAATAAAAAATAAAAAACATGAGGGTGATTGTGTAAGAGAGTGTTAGTGGTAAACACAAACTGCCAGTAAATGTGCTTTGTTTAAAATGGAAAGAAGAGCACGAATCCGAGCAACACCAAGCCCCCAAAGTGCTCAGGAAAGGGGCCCTGCACAACGGAGGTGTGAGCTCGCGTTCCTGTGCTGCATGCCGGGCAAAGAGGGTGCCAGCATGTCCTGCTAGCGCCATCGGCTGCCCCTGCCCTACGCGCTGCGGAGACTGGACGGTTACCAAGAGCAGGCTTGGCACAGCAGGACATGTAAATTCAGTCTGATCCCTTCTTAGGCTCCATACGGAGACTCCAGAGGGTTTCGGTAAACATCCTTGGTAATCTTTGGACACCGCAGCAATGTCAAGAAGTATTACATTCATAAATCAGACCTTACATCAGCTCTGCTGGCAGAAAGAACATTCGCCCAGTTCTCAAGGCGCACAGAGCCTCAGACAGCATCATCATTTCTCAGGATTTATGGTAGACACTGAGTTAAGCTGCATCTTTGGTCTTATGTTAAATCACCTCCTTGCCAAGGCTAAAAATTGCTCCATGGTGTAATCACAAACCGAGGCAGAAGAGTGAAATAACAAATTTCATTCCCATATAATAATAACAAGTTACGTTTCCATAGCACCTCTCTGCCTCTCAGATCCAAAAGGACATTACCAACTTAACTCACTGAAACCCACTGCGTGCACAGGGATTATGTCATGCACCACTGAAACGCAGCCGCTGCTATTTCTTGCCGCAATCCAGCACCGAAGCAGAGCCTCAGATGGAAAGAAGAACCACCAGTGCCTTGGGAAAGGGATGCCACGGAGCAAGCCCTGAAACCTCTGTCATCCTGCTGACGTGCCCCTGATCCATCGCCTGCTGTCCGCACACCTGCCGGGGAGTGCTGCTTTCTGCTCACGGGACCAAGCACAGCTCCCTGGGACGATGAGAAATGCCAGAGCCCCCCTGCAGCAGCAGCCAGCAGGGCAGCACCTCTGTGCCGTCCCAACAGGGGCTGTGCACCCCGACGGACGGACAGACGGACAGACAGACTGCCAGGTGCCTTGCGCCTGCCCGGAGAGCAGAGCGGCTCCAGCAGAATGGGAAACTGCAGCCCGGGCACCTGCGGTCAGAAAAGGTCGTGGGTCATGTACTAAAAGACAAAAACAGCCCGTTAGGTGTCCGAGCCACGTTGGGATCACTGCCCAGCCATGCCTACTCAAAGAACAAGAACCTGCACCGAGTGCGCCCCTCTTCCCCTGCAAACAGCAGCTCAGACTTGCTGGAAGCTGTGCTTTAGTCTGTGGTGGGTTCAGGAAGACAGAGACCCCGAGGGTTTTCCAGATAAATAGCCTTTCTTATCCTTTGGAAGCCTGTCAAAGAGCTACTGTTTCCCTCAAAATAAAATAAAATTAGAAGCACGTAGGGACCGTGAGTATCGCAGCGACTGAAGGGGGGTTTCATGCAGGCAGAAGGACCGGGGAGCGTGTGAGGCAGAGCCTCCCAGCCCCGCACACGTCTGATCTCGAGGCAGACTGAGCTGCAGACTGCTTTGCTCCATTTTTCCTCTCCAACATTTTCCACACCCTCCTGCCAAGAAACCTCAGAGAGCTGCCTGCCATGTCTGGCAAACGCTTCCTCCTGCACAGCGCTCCCCGTCAGCACACGCACACGCACACTGCCCCAGGGCTGGCTGCTGAGCACCACTCCGAGGGGCAGCAGGATGCTCACAGAGCTCTGTCCTCACCCCGCACCAGGGCTGGGGCTCCTCTCACATCCCCAGGAAGGAGAGACTCAGGGAGAGCCGGGGAAGACCCCGAAGCATTTTGGGTCCTGCACAGGCAGGCCGGCTCCCCAGCTCCCACAGGGTTTGGAAACCGTGTTAAATCAGAGAGCTCATGCCAAGGTTTACAGCAGATGAAGAGGAAGGCAGCGCGCTGGAAACGAGATAACCGTTACTCGCACATGCTTAGGGCTTGGTTATCAGTGCAAAAAGGGGGTTGTGTCTGTGACACTGTTCCCTTGTATCACACAAAGACAGAGCTCCTGGTCTCAGGTGCCCGAACTCTTCCCAAGGAGAAGGGATGGGGGAACAGAATTTGCTGACCTTTACTAGCGTGACCCAAACCATTCCTTATGGTCAGGCCAACATACTGCTCAGCCTGATGACCAGCAGAGTGGCAAGGCCATCCCTCTCCCACCCCAGCCATCCTCCTGCAGTATTTTCAACTCGTTCCATTCCAGCTGACCTCAAGGGGTTCTCCAGGGAACCCTCTATCAACGGCAGGGCCAAAGAGGAACCACCTTAAAGTTAAAACAGGGCCAACGAGGGCACCCAAAGATGACAAATCCCACAGCTGCCAGGCTCCAGGTTTACGGGTGTTCTTCTGTCCAAGCATTTAGCATTGATTTCATATATTTTTTATTATTACATTCGGAATTGTCAAATCTTATGACACTTTCATGAAGCTACCTGGAGTCCCCATCTCCTACCTTCAGCACAATTTGAGCAAGTGAAAATTTGTATCTGAGATGTCTTGATTTTTTTTCTTTTATTTCCTGCTGTCTGAAATAGGAGGAGCAATAAAATCAAATCCTTGGAAACAAATGACAGTTGTTTAACAGAGTCAAAAAAAAATCCCAGCACCTCCCTAGGCTGCTTGTGCCACAGCTACTACAGCACGGCTGCTCACACAGGTAGAACAGGCTCCAAGTCCGGACTTCCTCACTTTTATGGGTTTAAATTGGATCCCACTAGGTGTTTAAGGCCATTGTTGAACTGCTAACGCATTCTGCAGCATGACTAACACCAACTGGGTTATTTTTCGTTCTTATTTGGCTTATTTTGGCTCCATCTGCCTGTCACAGCAGACAGGAGAAGAGAACAGAGCAGCACAGTACCAGGTGAGTGACAAACACTGCTCTGGATGTGTGCGGAGCACAATAAGAGTTCACCAGCTACTCTGTTACTGAAAAGGTGTAGGGACAAGCGGCTACATTCCCTGATTCAGTGAGCAAAAGGGATGTGCAAATAGGGCTTTCTCTCAGATAAAGGCCAACTGAACTGATGTTGCAGATTAAGACAGAGAGGCAGAAGGAAAAAGATGAAAAACCACAGGGCACCGCCACACAAGTTAAGGGAGCAAGGTGACTACCCAGAAGGCTGGCTCCATCCCTCGGCAAGCAACTGCAGCACCTCTGCTGACTTAGCTGGGCTCTTCTGCGTTTGCACCAATGGTCCTGAGAGCAATGCTTTGCCCTGTGCTTCCAGGAGGTTGAGAAACCTCTTTTTTTTTTTTTTTTTCCTCAGAAAAGCTACTGTCAGACTCTGATCAATGGCACCCAATTAACTAGCCAGAGTCTGGCAGCAGGACAGACAAGCCCGGAAAGCAGGAGGCAGGCTGTGGGTTATCAAGCACCCTGTGGAACCAACGCTTCCCCTTACCAGGAAGAATCTTTCGCAACTGGATGTCTCTGAACTATGGATTTGGGTGATTTCAGAATTCTCCCTCCGCAACCTCTTCCCTCCCTTGCCAGACTGTGGCTTCATCATAAAGGAGGAGGCAAACCGGGTCGGGAACATCACTAATGGCATGGAAAGAAGTGGGAGAGACTTCCCAAGAAATGCAACCACAGAGCTGGTTCCAGGAGCCCCTCCCTGCACAACAGCAGCTCCCAAAGGTCCCTGGAAGCAGCTGGCACGCTCATCCTACCTGGAATCTGAGCAGGATGCTCAAGCACTCCAGCATCCACGGTCACAGAGCTGTCAACCCAGCAGCCACAGGCAAGCTTTTGGACAAGCATACATCTGTACTCTTAGACAAATCTTCCTTAGTTCAACATATCACCAAGTGTGCTTCAAAATGCTCCCTCTGCTCTCCCATTAACTGTCTAATAAGATTCCATGTGGGGAGTCCTGGTAACTTACGGTGAGCAATTACTGCTTGTAGTTTCAGATTGGAAGCAATCAGCTACACAAGCAATCAGTCCACGTCTATTATGTGCACGCACCCCAGGGGCTGGCACAAGCCACTGGACTTGGCATCCAAGGTCTCACAAGCTCTACTGGCACAGGAGAAGTCCGAATCTGTTCTCCTACCTATGTACTTCTTGGTGTGAGTTTACAGTATTCAGCTCAACAACACTGTGATTTTCTTGCTAGGAGCCGGATCAGAATCAGGCTTCAAATGATATTTTTTCACAGGAGTCCTGAGAAGGCATGAAAAAATATTGATAAGATATGTCTGTTTCACATGCGGACATGGTGAAGCTGGCAGAACGGGGAGAACAGAAGAGACCTCTGAAATCAATGAGTTGGAGTAACCTGCCCTTCCCATTTCACACTTCACAGTACTTGAATTTGGTATTACACACAAAATACAGCCTGAATCATCAGGTCCCCTGATTACAGTCACACAGTGTGGGTCCACTCAGCATTCCTGAAGAAGGCAACGGGAGCTGAATCAGGGCTGGGAAGAAGGAAGACAGACCCAGATTCCTGGATCAAAGGCTAGCTCTGTCTAACACAGTAATCAGTTCAGCCTTGGGTTACCTACAGATTAAATATTTACTGCTAAACAGCAGAAATATCATATAATCCATCTGATCACAGGACTAATCCTCTAAAAATGACCCTCAAGATTTTGGCTGCCTCTTTAGCAACCACAAAGACTCTATCAGCCTCACTCGATATCCTAACCAACTTCCATATCGTGTCCCATGGTACATGGCTCTAGATGACCATTTCCCAACCCACTTCAACACAAAAAGGGGACTTGGAAGATGCATTGAGCTGTGCCATTAGAGAAGGGATGGTTTCCTTAAACCTGCCTCCTGAAATCGTGGCATTAAACGATAATCTCTATTTTTTTCCTTCCGTTTTATTTTGCTGATTTTTTTAAATACATTTCCTTTCTAAGAGATACAGATGTCTCTGACATGGGACTTGAGGCTCAAGGCAACATTTGGCCTTTTTTGGTTTATTTTTAATCTCGAGATTTATGAGAGATGGCTGACTCATGTTTTGGCTGGCAAAGCCAGACTCTTCTGAGTAACTGCATCCTAGCTAGTTTATTAAGATAAGTTTTCCCACTTGTGTTGGAGGTGTTGCTGATGCCATTGACTGCTGCAAGAAAAATACAGATCTTTGCCTTGGGTCTCAGGTAGGTGAAAGGCCAGACGTTTCCTTCTTCAATCCCAATTTCTGGCACATGCATCCGAAGAGAAAGGTGCAGATATATCGAGTTTCCCAGCACCGCTCAGCTCTATCAGCTCATTCAAGCATCTCCTCCCACAGGAGAGCTCCACCCTCAGCAAAAAGCAAGAAATCCTACACACACCAGGGCTACTGTGACTTGTTAAGTATGGTTTTGCTTCGCATACCCCAATTTCCTTTCCAGCAACGCACCAAAAAATTACTGAGGAAAGGGTTTGTAGCTAAGGAATTCAGTGAATGATTAACTCCATCCTGCCGATTAACCATTGCTCTCCATTCCCTCATGCCTTGCAGAAACCCCGCTTCCGGGTAGCGAAGCCATGCCAAAATCTGATATCCCGTTGGTTTTGCCTGTAGAGCGGTCAGGTGATGTAGACGGTGCTGGCTTTGAGCTAAAACACATTAAGTGCAGTAATGATTAATCCAGAACCCGGGCACAAACTCATGGTGAACTGTTGTTCCTCCCGTCTGTCACACCAAACTTCTCCAAACGAATCCTGCTTCCTGGAGGTCAGCGCAGAGGAACAGTCCCCACAGAGGCCTGCAGAGGCAGGGCCTCCACGCACACCAGGAACAGGGTCTGGAGCAAGGACAGCTCTCTGCGAGGCAGCAAAAGAACACGGTGACTAGGTGTTGCTCTCCCCACTCCGAACCGAACCACATCTAAGCCATGCTGCGCTGCATTCGGGACTAGGGCAAGACTGACTACAGCTCTCCCAGTCTGAAGATGCTCCAGAGCAGCGGCACCTAGATGTAATCCCGCACTTGCACTGCGAGATCTTCGTGGCAGATCAGCCCCATGTGCACTCGCAAGCCCACGTTTATCGCACTCAGCTGCACCTCAGAAGCTCGGGAGGCTCAGGGCCCGGCTCTGATACACGCTGCTTGTAGGACCTCAAACAAGTCCCTCACTCCCTGTGCGCATAAAGCTTTTACAGCCTTAACCAGCTGTAAAACAGGAAGATTTCCTTTTTCTTTTGCCTCGTCTATTTCTATCACGAGATCCTGAGGATAAAGTCTGTTATTCAGCATGCCTGTGCATGGTACCCAGCACTACAAGGTCCCAGTCCTGTCCATGGCTCACAGTAGTACACATACAAATAACAATTTCCAGAGCTTTGGTTTTTTTCTGCAAGCCCACACATACCATGCAAGGTATCATGCAGCACAGATACAACTGAATCTCTGCATTTTAAATTGAGCTTTACGTACGAATAGATGCCAGCACTGTTGATATGTCAGGAACTTACTCCACCAGCTTCTTCCTCATCATCCAAAGACTGGTAGTAGGTCAGAGGCCTGAAAGCCCTGTTCTGCTGTCAGGACAGAAAGTCTTTGGGCCCAACACAAACAGTCCTGAAGTTCCCACTATAAGACTGGCTGTAAAATTTTACAGGCATCTGCTGAAAGCCACTTACTTCCACAGTCTGTCACCAAAGTCCCTGGCATAAAGTGTGACATGTGAGTAAATGGCTATTGTACGCCCATTGCTAGGGCTGGGTTTCGTCAATTAGTGGTGCTGAGTCCCTGTGCAGCCTCAGCCTGTGCACCAGAATAGACGTCTGCTGAGACTGCTCAACACCAGGACCTCCACAGCGCACTCAGGTCATAGCTAAAGCTGTATATTGAGAGCTGAAATATGTGGACTCCCAGTATCCCAAGACCCAGAAACCTGTCCTTGCAGTATGAGAGTTGGAATATTTCATGTCATGCACACGCTGGCAGCCAAGCAGGGTTTAGGAGCAGCCCTTGCTCAGCACAGCGTGGTGCCCCCGGGAAGGACGGGCAGGACTGACACACTGCTCGGCAGAAGCCAGGACCTGATGCTGCCAAGGCCAAGGCTCTCACCCGCCTGTGGCCTGTGCAGCAACCAGACTCACAAAACACAAGTCACCCACGCTCTTCAGTTCTGTAGATTAATTCAGTAACATCAATCTGACGGGACCGTTCTCACGGCCACACCACACACGCGGCTCTGTGCTGATGCTCTGCCACTCACGGCAAGCTCGCGTGCTCCTCGACAGGCTGTCAGCGCCGCCTGCGCTGCCGCCAGACTGCCCGTGAGACGGGAAGAATTAGGACCCCGAGAACTTAAAAGAAACAAGTGTAGTAGTTGAGCTGCTGCCAGGAGATCTGGGACCTATCCCTGCCACAGGCCTGTATCTCATCTGAACAGTAAGCTCAAGGCTCCTGCTGGGGGCTTTTATTCCTCTAGATTCAATGAAAAAAAAAAAAATGCTGCTGTTGAAATGTGTTTCACATTGTAAAAGACAACCCCCCTCCCTCTGGAAGGCCACACTCCAGGCTGCAGTGGCAGCAGCGCGGCCGAAACACGGCTGTTAGTGCCCTCCAGTCAGTTTGATTAGGCAGAGGATCAAGGCTCCTCGCACTCCCAGTAGGAATACTGAAGCGCACCCCTAAGGAGGTGGAAAGGGGCAGTCTCCTCTCCCTGTAATCAGCCATCATTAAACAAACAACCAACAGCAGGGATCCCACAGTACGCGCCACAGCCAAGAGCTACCGATTGCCGGATCCCAGACCCACACGGTGGCGGCAGGCCCAGCTCTGCAGCCCGAGGCTGGCAGCCGGCTCGGCCCCATGGGATGCCCAGCCCCAAAAACACGGCTCGCAGCACCCCTTCCCTGCGGCCGAGCCCTGCCTCATGGTGAGGTGTGCACAGCCTGGGGACCTGCACGCCCAGCAGGCGCCAGCTGCTCGTGGAGCCGACAGAGACCACAGCGGCACAAAGCAGGAAAGGAGGCGGACACGTGGAGGTCTGCCCCAGCCCAGACAGACCTCACATCTCCTGAGGCCCGCCTGTGAGACCACATCGCTGCCAGCCACCTGCAGTGCCACGATGGGCCCAGCGGTGGCTGCGAGAGGCTGAGTGCCCCAGACCTGCTGCCTGAAGGCACCCAGGAGGGCTGCCCGGGGCCAAGGAGCAGGGCTGGACCGTTAACACCACAGAGACCTGCCCGCAGCGGCACACGGGGACAGCACGACAGAGCCAGAGCTGCCTCACGGCTGCGTAAGATGGCCGCTGGCGCGACAAAATGGCACCCGGCCGAGGTAAAATGGTGCCAGGCCAAGGCAGGGTGCCCTGGAGCAGCACCGCAGGCCGAGCCCAGGCCTTGCTCCCCGCAGAGGGCAGCGAGGATCACAAATGTGGTCAAAAGCCTGCCGGTGGACACAGGCCGTCCTGTCCCAGCAGCATGGCTCTGGCCTTGTGCAGTCCCATCTGCAACTGCAGCCTGGGGCTGCACGGCTCCTCTCCTCGGGCTGCTCCTGGTGAGGAAATCAGCCCTGTCCCCACGTCCTTCCCATGAGTAGCCCGCAGCCACGTTCTTCTTGGGAGCTGGCACCCTGGAGCCAGCACAGACTTCGTATTTGGGGCTGGGATGTCTGTTTGGGAAACTGATGGCACTGCCTTGAAGCTAAAATAAAACTGGGCAGCAAACCAGACTCTTCTCTTTTCAGATGCGTTCAAAAGGAAAATGATGGCTATAGCAGCACAGCGGGATCCAGCTGGCTCCAATACCTGCCGCACCGTACGCGCCAGCGGAGCTGGTGTGCTTCGTTTGGGGGATGATGGCAGGGCGGTGATGAGGCAAGAGGGCAGGAGCAAGATCACAAATAAACCACCAAAATGAGCAAAAGCCTGTGTTTTGCTGCCCTGCCCTGTACCTTGCTCGGACTGCAGAATCAGCATCCCGAGAGTTGGTACAGGACATTGCTTCGCTGCCTTCTCACAAGGATGGCAGAGCACCAAGCAGTAGGAATTAGAAATCCAGGGCATCTATCCAGCAGCCACACATTTAAGCCTTCCACAAGCACTTAATTCCCATAAATAACCACTACAATACTCCCATGAGGCAAGGACGCATCAGCCCCATTGCTCAGACAGGGGAGACTGAGTGCAGCCGAGTCAATGGCAGCCCAGCCCACGCAACCAGGGTCAGAATTGAAAACAAAAGCAAGAAGTCCTGCTTTCCCCTGTGTTCCAGCTGTTAGACAACACTGCCCCCAGTAGCTCGGCTCTCTTCCCAAACTAAGGTATGCACTTCAATTCCCTGATTGTGAAGGGGAGAAGGACAGAAGGAGAAACAAATCATGGCCTTAAGCGTGCTGTACACAGCCTCCAGGGCTGCTGCAGAACTTAGCAATTTCAGGAGTTGCCTGGCAAGCCAATGCACAAAACACTGGCTCCACTTTCATTTCCCCTCTCCTTAGGAGAGGACGGGAGTTGTCAGTGGGCACAAGGACAAAAAGGCCTCCATGTTGTTGATCACACCAACCACCAGCAAGAGGAGAGGATTTGGGGTAGGGCTGCAGGCCCTCAAAAGATCCAGGGCAGTCCGATGACTTGTGAAATGTCTTTCCCAAGTAGCTAGAGAGTTTTGTGTCCTGTGGGAGTGGGGGTGTTGGAGATTATTTTTCAAATGTAGTTTCCTCTCCCAATTCTCTCCAAAGTTACGGGATCATGCTACGGACTTGGAGTTGTCAATCCAAAGGAAGCCAGAATGTAGCAGTGGGCCTTGCTGGCTTGTTTTACAGATCTGATAGCTAGCTGTTATTAACCTTTTAAATGCTGCAAATTCTAAATCATGTTGGAGGGCGATCCTCCAACCCGGCTGGCTGCATAACATGGGTCACTGCACTCAGCGCAAAAAAAAAATCCAATACAACTTAAATTGTTGGTTGTATCAGATGCAATCTGCGAGTGTGATCAGAAACTAAACTGTCCAAGGACAGTGACATTACTACCCTTACAGTTTATTCTCTTGCAAGCACTGGAAAGGCAGAAAGCTTTTCAAGAAATTACTTACTGCTGGATGCAATGACTGAAAGCAGGGGCAGCTGCAAGGGCCAAGGGCCTCAGAGTTCAGGCTCTGACTGTCATGCTACTGAAGTTGTTTTGTCTTGTATGAAGTAAAAAATCAAGAACTAATGATGCTGTTGGCACTCCCTGTAAAAAATGGGGTGTGTCTTCTTTCTAAATTAAAACTTGGGAATTGTATTCTGTCGGTCTAGCAGAGCCTCAAGTACCACCCAAGCTTTGTTTCCATGGTCCTGTCCTAGTATGTTCTGTGCCCTACAACAGCTTTATTGCACAAAGCGGCAGCATTTTTTTGTCTTTTTCTTAAGGAAAGCCTTTGCTTACTGCTGGTGTGAACCCAATGCACCGCTTATATTAGCTACAGCGAATTTTCTTAATGCAACTGAAAGACTAACAAAGTCTGTCGGCCCTTTCTAGCTTTTGTCTTAGTACCTTCGTTTTCTCTTCACTCACTTTTTTAAAGACTTCTGATACAAATTTTGTACTGATCTATGCAATCAAGGGTTGCAAATCTAGACAAAGTTCAGGACATAAAGCCAATGACTTCATGTTTTCCCTCTGTTGGAGTAAAATAATGTTCCCACACTCTGATAGAAACCTTTGATCTGCACAGATTTAATTCATTACTTATGAATCTCTGGCCAATGTCACTGCTCATTTCAGTGGCTCTCTACTTGCAGTCACCTCTTGTGTATGGGAGGACATAGGGACCTTCCCCCATGCCCCCCCCCCTTTTTTTTTTAAATATTGTGGTGAAACAGCTGAGAAGGGATCCTGACTAACAGATTCACAAACTTGTTGCTTATGTAACAGTTCTCTTCTAGAAAATCACCAAGGTAGCAATAATGAGCTGTCCTCTAAAACTGCTTCGCAGAGGGCTGGTCAGGAGCCAAGATATTTTTCCAATGGAAGCTCTACTCCCAGGGAATCACCCTGCTTGAACAATCCGCAGTCCTTGGTCAAGACCTGTCTCTTCACTACGTCTGCACAGTGCCTAACCTATGAGATCCCCGAAGTGGTCCAGCGATACAAAATAATAAAGGTGCCAGTTGATTGCTCTTTCCATATCCAAACTTCCCCTTCTGAAACTCACTCTTTCCAGAAGGCTTTCCAACTCTTTCCATCTGGGGTGAAACACAACTCTGCCGAGGGCCAGCTCCACGCCGCAGGCAGCACGCTACGCTCACTGCGCTGCCGCAGGCGGAGCGAGGACCCTTTCACGACGCCTTCCCAACGCTCCTGTGCAAGGATCTGTCTGTGGATGACGAGACACTGTCCCCAAATCCCTGTCCTCCTCCTTCCGACGAAGAAAGCCAGCTTACGCAGAGGTGTCTGAGGGAGTGAAGAGCACAGCTATGTGCAGCGGATGTGGCTGCAACACTTGTCTTGGAGACTCTCTACTCTGCATCTCACTGAGGTTTCTGACTGTTCCCATAGCTCTAAGCCCCGGGAGAGGAAATGCTGCACACATGCTCTGTGCTGGGAGCACGCATTGCAGGATGGGGCCCACAATTATCATTTTATCTCTCCATGGACAACTTGGCACTGGCTGAAGAGCCCGGCTCCTACGGTTCTCCCTGCTCTCAAACAGCTCCACAGCCTCTGCACGTGAAAGCCGTTAAGCAACAGCACAGAAGCAACCCATGAGGCAAAATCCACCAACATTAATTCCCTTTCTGACAGCGTTCCGCTCCCTGCTGCCAGCGGGACAGGGGGTGCTGGCACTGGGCCCCACGCATGGCACGGGGCGCTGGCCCTCCACCGCACACGGTGCTGGGCCCGCGTGCCAGCACGGGGGTCCTCCCGTCAGAAATGTGGTATAGGGGAGCGTCAGCAGCGGAGACGGGAATCGAAACATCTGTTTTATCCAGGCCACGCTTGGAAAGGCTAAACTGTATTCAGCCCTTAAAACGTAACCAGCCCAGCTGTGAGGCAAGCCGATGAGCACACAAGTACAAAAATAGCCGCTTCTGGAGTGCTCTTTCAAACAACATGAGTTTGCCCTAAAATAAATACATTAAAAAGAACGATGTTTTTTTCAGCTCTTAGAGGGACCCGTGTGCTCACACGGCTGCGGCACAACGCGCGGATCCCTCTGGCTCGGCCCCGCGTTCCTCGCACGCCCCTGCCGCCTGACAGCTCGCAGCCCCGGACCTGCCTGCGGCGCAGCACGAGCACACGCAGCAGGAGCACACGGTCCTGGTGGGACCAGGCACAGACGCTCCTACCAACCTGACCTACACCAAAAGCCGCACGCTTCGGGCCGGACTCACTCCACCCCCTTCCCGAGGCGTGGCTTTGAGAGAGAAACTAACAGCTTTGGCCAAGGCAACTGCTCGGCCGGGCTCTCGGCTCTGCTTTCCCAGGCTTAGCTGTTCCCCGGGTCCCTCCCTCAGGAGGACTCAACCCACACCCTAGATCCTCTTTTTAGAGAGCCACTCCCACCTCTCCGACATGGAGCATTTGCTGCAGCAGAACCTATTTAACCCATTCCCAGCACAACCAGTGCCCCTTGACCAGGCAGGGGAAGATGTTTACGGAATCCCATCCAAGCCCCCACGCAAGGGAAAGGAAGCAAAGGCTCCACCGCCCGTCTCAAAGCTGCAGAGAGAAATGCTCTTTTGCTTCTGGGGTCTGCAGAAATCTGCCTCCCTGCTAGAGGAGCCCAAGCAGCGTGGATGCTGCGGGAGCCAGGGCCGAGGTACTGCCAGCAGATGTTGCAGCGAACGGTGAGGAGGCGACCGCGGGGGTCTGCAAGCACCATCAGCGGCGTCTGCCCGGGGAAGCGGGCACACGTTCCACCCGAGGCTACAAACACCACCCTGGAAATCTCCGTTTCAAACTAGCGATTAGACCTCATGACTTCATCACAGACTTGCAAAATAGCATTACACCGAGCCAAATGTGGTTGGTTTTTTTTTTTGATACAAAGATTTGTCTGCATAGGAGGGCAGAATGCAGGTTACCCAGCTAGCTAGAAGAAATAAGGGCACGGTATGGTGCCCAGGCGCACTTCCAAATGAATAGGAAAGGACTGGCTGGATCCTGGCTTGGAGCCACAATTTGTGTCACTACAGATTGCCCCGTAGGCACATCAAAATCCAGAGCTGCTGCAGGCCATCTGCTGTCGGTCGGCACAACCTTCTGATCGCGCTGGAGCAAAGAGCAACAGCCAGCACCTCCGGCACCGCGCTGCCGGGGCAGCCCACGGCTCCGGGGGGTGCAGCCCACGGCTCCGGGGCTGGAGGAAGAGCGGGACCCAGTGTTAACACTCGTGCACCCCGACTGAAAAACGCCCTGGGTGGGAGATGCCCCACTACAAACTGAACATCGTTTCCCTTCCATCGAGCACTGCTACCAAACCAGCCTGTCACACTATCTCACCACAGGTTTCCAATTAAATTAAAAATGACACTGCATCGAAGACAACAACGCACACCATATCTGAAGCTTCCTCTCTGATCTCAGTTTATTAAAGTTTTTACTAGGCCCGATGCCGGGAAGCCAAAGAGATGTGCTTGTTCCTAACCTGAGGGGAACTATTTTTACCACCAGACAGGCAGGGAACAGCTGACTCCAGAACACTGTGCTTAGTTTGTTCTGATTATCTCTGTTTAAATTCAGTGGTAGCACATCATTAAATTGATGCAATCTTTTGGGAGAAAGGGAGCAGTTGGAAAAGTGAGGACAAAATCTGTTTACTTGTCATGGTTCCTATAATTTACCACAAATGCTACGGATGGTCAACTTGCATGTTGTTGAAACTCTTCCTGACGATAGTTACCCTTTAAAAAATGGGAATGGTGGTAGTAGTGTTTTTTTGTTCTCTGTGCTCTTTGCAAAGCAAAAACTAATGTTATGTTTCAATTTGACATTTTTAGTTTTGGCAAACAGAGACGCCAACATAGATTCAATGTCTAAGCAAACAACAGCCCTTTGATATGAAAAACAAGCTAATTGTTCCGTGCAAATGTGGGTTAAGAACTGAGGACCGGGGAGGCCTGATGCGAAGCCCTCACCCTCCTGATGGACAGGCGGTGACGCGGCAGGGCGTGTAGGTGGCAGAAGCTGCGAGGGGAGCGCGGCCGGCAGCTCTGCAGCCCAGATGTCGCTGGCCAGGCCTTCAGCCCGATCTCAGCAAGACCCCGGTGAGAAGGGTGGGCAAAAAAAACCCCTTCCGAACAGCAACAGTGCCTTGGGCACTGCCCACCAGCAGAGCCGCCAAGAGCACACCGTGGAAGGGACAGAAATGTTCTTTTTGAGCCTGACAGCGACTGCCCAAACCCTGCTGTTGGCTATGGGGGGACTATTTCACAAGTGCCGTGTCCCCCACATAAGAGTGGGGACCTCCGTACGGCTCCCAGCTGGGAGAAACGTCTGGGGACATGTGGGGTAAATAAATGCAAGACACGAAATCAAGCCGAACTGCAACGATCAATCAAAAGACAACAAAGCTCGAAGAAATGAGAAAAGGATGACGCGGAGACGTAGCGTGGAAACCACAGCGTGGAAACCGCGGCATGACGAGATAAAACAAGGGATTCCGTTAAATGGCAAGCAGGGAGCAAAGCATCAACAAACCAGATGAGTCTGTTCCACCCCTCCTTCCGATCAAGTGATTTTCTGCTTACCCCCTCTGTACACGAGTGTAACAAAGCAGCTGGGTGAAACCTGAGAGAGACCTGGAGGGGGCTTGCCAGCAGGAGGAAAAAGGCAGGACTGGGCCCACACTTTCACTCCAATGGGGAAAAAGCCACAGATAGATTGAGACGCCACCAGTAAACTTTAAATTCGCAGGAAATAGGAGGGAAAATATCAATGTAAAAACAGTATCAGTTAAAAAAAAAAAATAAACCAGATGTCAAAGGAACCCCGAAACATGAGGCGAGCACTACCACGATCCTTTCTACTAATACCAGAAGTTATCACACCCCTGTAATCTCTCCATGGTGAACAGGGGAAGGAATTACTCACTGCTCCAAAAGCTCCCCTGGATTCTCCAAGGCAGGGCCCTCCAGCCGCTGAGATCCCAGGGCAAAGAAGTGAGACACTTCGATGCTGCTCGTGGCTGTTTTATTACATTTGCCAAGGAGCAGGGACACCTGCAACCACCACCCCTCCGGTGGATGCCTTTTCTTCCACTACATTTTTAAACACCAGCAAAAAAAAAAAAAAAAAAAAAAGGCCAAGGTTTCCAGGTAAACTTCTCAGTCATGGGATCAGCGTTCAAACTTCCCCGAAACCGAAGGAAGCAGCATAATAAATAACCCGAACCTCATGCTCGTGCCATTGCTGTGATGGCATCACGGTGACACTTCACTAACACCAGAAACCATTATGCTCTGATAGAATAATGCAGAATTGCCTCCTTGTTTGGTGCTCTAATTGCATTTACGATTTGCTTACGTGATTGGTTCCTTCCACAGGCTGAATGAATCTTGTTTGCAAAATATTTATCTAGCACCTCATTTGGGCCTTTTTCCCCCTCCAAAATTCCTTACAGAAGAGAAACACAGCCTTCTTTTCACTAGGGATACGGCTTCTTATGAGAATGACATTCCAAGTTATTTACGTTTTTTCTAGAAACAGAAGTTAATCTATTTTGCCTTTGTAGACTGGACAGCTTTGTACAGACACTCCACAGCTTGTGGTTTTACTTGAACTGGATTTTAGTTTTAATTGGATTTTTTTTTCCAATAGCTTTTGAAGACACCTTGAGCTTTGAAAAAGCTTTTACTGCATCATGTAACAATACCAAAATCTACTGACCATTGCCAACTCTTGCAATTTAAAGACTTATTACAGACTGTAGGTTCTTGAATCATGAAATCTGTTTATTTTTAGGAGGTTTGCTTAGGTGAAGTCACCAGCTGGGCAGCGTAACCCCAGGACTCCTTGCCAAATCTACAAAAAACAAACAAACAAAAAACCCCACACACGGGGTTTTGGATGAAAGTTATGACCCCTAAACCTGCAAAGCTTATGCAGGCGTGTGGCGATAGCAGTTGCTCTGATATTTTCACCTCCTCTTTCTTGCCCATCCACAAATAGTGCTCCACATTAATGAGGGAGGAAAAATAAGGGAGTTTCAGCTCTACAGTCTTACAAATTGAGATTCTAATCTCTGCTTCAAAATTACCACGATACTAAAGATATGCCAGAAACGGTCAGTATTTGCAGGGGAAAGTCAGAAAAGCTTTGTGAGGTTTATTTCCAGCTGAGGAATGAAAGAGGCGATACCGTCTCATCAAACAGCTAGGTCTGAAAGTAAACGTGAACAAAACCCAGTAGCCCTGAAAGCAACGCACGTGCAAAGAGATCAGAGCAGAACATTTCTCAGATGAGGAATCTCAGAAGTGCAAATGCTGCCACTTGAAGCGTGTTGCTCGTGAAGCACAGTTTTTACGTTGCGCACTGCAGACGCTTTGGAAAAAACAGGCTGTGCTCCTGCCTCCAGCCAGACTCTGCACCGCACTTCGGGAACCCGGCTGCAGCAGCGGGCTGGGGCCGACATCCCCGTTCGGTCTGCCCGGACACTGCTCCCAGCTACGGCTGCAAGCAGCAGAGCTTATTTCCTTAGTGATTCCTCCATGTGGCATTTCTTCTGAACTCATAGTAACAGCGCTGCCAAAGTTGGCATTTTGTTATTCAGAGTTGCTAGGTCCACGATGCCGGATACAAGAGGAATTCATTTCCTAGGCCCTACTTGCACAGTGTGGTACGGTGTCACGTTTGCTTAGTGCAACTGCTGGCACACGCCTGCCGCAGAATCAGGGAGCTTCGGTGACGGTAATTTTCTGAACTCTGCCTTCTTAAAGGCTGTTTTCATTTCAGAGTAATTAAGAAGCAATATTTTGTTGAGATATAACTTTTTTCCTCTAATGAGAGAACAGGCAGCAAATTATTAAAAGCATTATTTACCTAAATTGATGGTGTTCAATAAAAGAAACGTGAAATACGTAGATAAAACCGGTTGCATAACCTCACTCGGTCACGAGCCAGAGTCCCTCTCACCCCAACCAAAATTCATCTGTAAATTTTTCATGGTTATAACAACAACGTAAGCACACCTGCCTTCTTTCTCATTGTCAGGAGATCAATCAGGAAAGTAAACTTCTCCCCAGAGGACACCTGCGTGCCACAGCAGACCACTTCAGCACATCTTCACCAGTCACTGGAAGATTACCAGCACACATTTTTTCACCTGAGCCGTGACTACACACACCAGACGATCTGCTGGCTGACAAGGGACCTTACTGTCCACTACAGGCTGACGACCATTCCTCAGTGGAGCAAAGCTCTTCCCCTTAATACACGGCTCTCAACAGCGCAGTAAAGAATTATTTCCCCATTAAAAATGGAAGAAAACATCGGTAATGCCACCCTGCAGTTTCAGTCGATTTGCTTTAGTAGATTCCCTCTTCCCGCACTCTGGACACTTTGTTTTGTTGACGTGCCCAAGCTTTATGTCTATCTTCAATTTGTCATTGCATAACAGGATCCAATCCAAAATGGTCTGGGAGCTTTTATAACTCAATGCCTCTGAACAACAGTAACATAAACAGTCTCAAACACTTACTACCAAAATTAATAATCCTAGAAACACACACTAATAGCCCCAAATCCTTAAGCAGCCAAAGGAGCGACCTAGCACAGGCAGTCTTCAGAAGGCTGCTCGACAAGCGACCAGCGAAGCCCTGGCACGTTCCACCTCTGCTGCGACGGCACGTTCACTCTTCGGAGCAGTAGATCCACAAGTCTAACCGACAACAGATAACGCAACCTCAGAAAGCCCTAGATAAAAATCAGCCTCTCCCAGTTAGGGACTTTCTGCACAAAGCAATGGTTTTCTTTGGAAAACTCGAAACATGTCATGTAAGTAAACACTTGGAAAACACCTCATATCTGTTGGACTTACAGGTTGTGTGTTTTCCTGAAGTTAATCAAGATACATCTCGCTGATTTAATGTTTTCTGTGGTATTTACGACTTTTGCAATATTTGTTCATCTATACTGACACTACAAAGTGGAAACTCAGAAGAGAAAAGCAGACCTTTAACTTATTGAAATACCCGCAGAAATTAGTTCAAAGGAGATTCTTCTATCGTGCCGGACCCCACGTCATCTTTCCTACATGAATCACTCAAAGCTTTTGTGTCCTCGAGAAGAGGAAAGTTATTCCATATATAGAACAAATTTTGATGTTAAAAAAAAAAAAAGAAAAGAAAAGAAACAACCCCCACAACTTCTTCCCTTGCTGTTTTTCACATCACACACTAACTTGAAGGGACTGAGCATACGGACCCCTCTAACACCCCTCCAAGACACACACCTTTCGGGCTGATGTTCCCAAAACACCGAAGTCAGTACCTGGACGCAAGCACAAGGGTCACCCCATTCTAGCACTTTTGTCATAGGATTTTGGTTTGAACTTCTGAATCGAGCCTTTTTCACTTGCTGCGAACAGGACAGCCCTTAAGCCGCATCCAGCCGCTCGTTTCTCGCCACAGCTCTCCCCGGCCATTCCCCTCCGCCTCGCAGCCCCCAGCACCCCAGACACCCCCGGCTGCCCTGGATCCGCCCACGGGGAGCTCTGCTCTGCACAATCCCGGGGGGGGTCTCCGGGGGGGTCTCACTCGCCCCGCGGGCCACCAGCGCTTGGGGAGCGGCGGGCGGCAGCAGCGGGTCGGGGCCGGCCCCTGGCAGCGAGCCTCCAGGTGCGTGCCCGGGCGCCCAGCGGCCGTCACCGCCCGGACACCAGCACCGTGCCGGGCACCTCGCTCCCGCTCCGGCTCCCGGAGCCGAGCAGCGCCGCAGCCGGGCCCGCAGGGGTCACGCACCGAAGCCCTTTTCCCTTCTGCAGCCGCCTAACGCCGCAGCCCCCCCCCGGCTAACTTCCCCGGGCGCCCCGGTGCCGTCCCCCCGCCGCACAGCCCGAGCAGCCCCGCTCCCGGCCCCGCCGCCCCGCGGTACTCACAGGGCCGTGGCGGCCGGGGGGGCTCCGGGGGGGCGCTGCAGCCCCCGGGCCGAGCAGTTGGCGATGCAGGCGGCGCCGGGCCGGCCGCCGGCGCAGGTACAGTCGGCGGCGCAGGGCTGGCAGGCGGGGGCCGGGGGGGTCCTGCCGGCCGCCAGCCCCCCGCACAGCAGGGAGCAGAGCAGGCACCAGCCCGAGAGGGGCAGCCGCGCCGCGGGGACGCCATGTTTGCGCTGTGATCCAGTGTCTCCATTTCCAAAAGGCATCTCTCCCTACGGGCATGGCATGGCCCCGCACCGCCGCTCCCCCGGCCCGGCCCGGCCCGGGCCCGGCCTCGCTCCGCTCCGCCCCCGCTCCCGCTCCCGCTCCCGGTCCCGGTCCCGCTCCGCCCGGCTCAGCGCCCGCCCGGCATGGCGGCCTCCCCGCAGGGCTGCGCTGCTCCCGCCGCGGTGCCCGGCCCCGCTGGGCTCCCGCTCTGCCGCTGCTGACAGCCCCGGCCCGGCGCCGCCCGGCTCGGCTCGGCTCGGCTCGGCTGGGCTGTGCGCTCCGCCCGGGCCGCGGCCCGCCGCCTCCCGCTCCGCCTCCCGCCCGGCGGAAACCCGGCGCCGCTCCAGCCCCGCCGCCCGCCCGGGCCGCCCCCGCCCCGCCCGGCCCCGGCGCCGCCGAGAGCTGCGGGGAGCCGGGGGGGGGGAGCCGGGGGTGTCGGGGGCACGGGGGGAGCTGCGGGGGCTGGGGGCGGTGGGGGTGCGGGGGGAGCTGGGGGAGCTGGGGGTGCTGCCGCCACCGCCTCCCCGCAGGGCTCCCGGCCTCCCGCCCCGGGCACGGAGCCCCCGGCCCCTGCTGGGCGATGGGGACCGGGAGGCAGCCGGGGGTGTGCTGCTGGCCGGGCCCTTCGGCACCCCCGGCCCCCCCCCCGGGCAGTTCTGCCTCTTCCCGAGGGCAACGTGAGGCTCGCCTGCGCCCGGCCGTGCCCGGTGCTGGGTACACCACAACTTGGCGGCTTTGGGTGCTGGCCGGGCCGCAGGGTGCGTGTTCCACACCTAGGGCACGGCAGGTATTTGGGGTGTGCTGGGGAGAGGCGAGGGCAGGCGCTGCTCGGGGCCGCTTTCTAATGCTGGCCGTAGCGGGGTCATCGGGCTCCCAGCGCCGCTTGCGTGTGCGTGTGCAAAGCGTGGCCCCGGCCATCAGGCGAGGGGAGGATGGACGGATGCTCAGATAAAACGTGGAAGAAATGGAAGAAATTATTGCTTTTGAACTGCTCGTCATCTTCAGGGCCACATCGCTCTGGAAACCAGAGCCATCAGCTCCTGCCCAGCAGGGATTGCTCAGAGCGTGCCGTAGGCTGTGCGGGAGGTCAGAGCATGGCACCAGGCTGCTGAGAAAGGCAGAGGAGCCTGGGGGGAAGCAGTGGGCAGGGGCCTGTCCCTGCAGGCCAAGTGGCTGGGGCAGGGAAATCTGAGAGGCTTGGACCGAAAGGTGGAGGGACAAATCCTGTACATCCCCCAGAGCCAGGTGCTGCTGAGCTCAGTGGGCTCTGATGTCTGAAGTGCCAGCCAAAGACACTTTCTCCGTGGGAGACTTGCAGATCTAGACAAGACTTTCAGCAGGGCTTTTGCTAAATAAAAACAAGAGCATTATACCTATAAACTTTTTTTTTTTAATGCAACTACGTTAATTCTTGCAGCCCTTTGTACCTTTTAAATTATTTATACATAACATTTAAGTTCAGCACAGGAAATCACAGCTCAGCCCTGCTGTCAAGCATGCAAGTGTGCCCACAGGAGCCCCAGGGACCGCCCGCGTGCACAGCTGAAGCCGCAGCTGAAGCCAAGTCTGTTCAATCACAGCTGCAGCAGCAATTGCCATCCAAGAAATCCTGCTTTCAGGGAGAGGGGCTGGATGGATCACAGGCAGTCACTCACCTGGAGGGGGGTCGCACCCCTCCACCAGCCAGCTGCCCAGGCACAGGGCAAAAGGCCCTTTGTGCTTGTCCAAAGCCGCCTGCAAAGCCCAGCGAGGCTGGCCTCCGCTCACAGCCTCCTGCCACCCGTGGGGGCTGCCCACTTGCTGGGGGGCTCTGTCACCACCTTGTTCGCTCTCCAGCGGCCCGGCAGCGAGCGTGCTGGGGGGCTGCCATCCTGACACTACAGCACGCACTGTGTTGATGGGGTCCTGTCAACTCTGGGGCTCAGGAAATCTGCCTGGCGGCTTTCAGGGGAGCAACCACAACAGAAAGGGGTGGGAGAGAGAGGCTCTGGCTGTCCTGAGCATCTGAACGGCGTGAGCAACAGGGAGCCAGAACAATTGTTCGGGGTGGTACCAGGCAAATGATGTGAGCCTGAGCCTGCTACCACTGCTGTTCGTCTTCTTCTCTAGGGACTGACCTGTGTGAGCCCTGGCGTACATCCGCTGAGGGCTGTGAAGCCTTGTGCCTGCAGAGCTGCTCACTGCCCCTCTGCTCTACCTGCGTGTATGGTCTGGACCCAACAAAGCCCATCAGTGCCTGCTTGGCTGGAGGTGCGTGTGTCATCCCACTGAAACCAGAGGAGTGACAGCAGACTATATTAGCTGGGGTTCTGCATTTCCTCATCCAAATACTGTACAAGCCTTAAATAAGAAGCCTGACAGCGTCTGATTTCACTCCTTGGCATGGTGCTTAATGTATGTGAGAATTTACTTTCTGAAAACATTTTGTGCCTTTTGGACTTGAAATCTACTGTAAAGACACATCGTCTTTTGCATGATGTATTGTGCCCAAAATAGCTCAGCGGTTACTACTTCCTCATGTGACCACCATGTATTTATTTCCGCTCCCTCAATTGTAAATTGCTTTCTGTTTTTCTTCCCTAATCTCCTGCACTGATGTCCATATTTCTTAAGATAACAGCGAGGAGAAAATGTCAGCAGATTAGATCACTAATGTAATCCAGCGGATGTAATGAGGTTAAGGGCTCTCCCCCAAACGCTGGGGCTGCCAAGCTGTAATGAGGGCAGCAAACAAGGAAATAATTGAGTGAGTGGGAAAAGAGACAGCAAATCTTGATCAAGTTGCAAGACAATAATTTGTTCACATTGAACCATAATTTTTGATCTTGGAGGAAGGTCTCGTTGCTGAGCTGGGATGGATTTTAAAACGCAGACTGCGGAAAATGATGGAAGTGGAAAATGTTCTCGGGGGCTGGGAGGCTGTTGCTCACTGCGAGGCGGGGAATGGCTTCTTGTGGGGACGGGATTCTTCTGGTCCCTCCTCCTGGCAGGCGAATGGAGAGTTTCTCAATACTGTTTACTTGAAGTAGAATTAAAACCCAACTCAGAGGGTGTTAATTCTCCCTGTCCCACCAGCAATGCAGGCCGAACGCATCCAGCACAGCAGCAGATACGCTGTGGTCAGCAGAACGTGACAGGGCTGTGGCCAGCTGGGATTGTCCCCGCTGCCTCCAGCCAGAGCCCAAAGCTCCCCAGATGGCTGCGGTGGCACCGACGGCCCCGAGACCCCGCCAGCAGCACACACACGCCGTACCTTGGCTGTGGCTTGAAGAAGGCAGGAAAATCACCTCCTCCTAAACTTCTGCCCCCCTTGTCACAGCGTTTGGGCCCTTTGGAGGGCAGCTGTACTAACATAGGGCCACGTTGCTCATTTGCTATTATTTCCCTGCTTGCACAGCTTGCCCTCTGTAGATGTACAGGAGGGAAAGAGCTTCCCACTTGCCTTTACCTGGGACATGAGTACCTCCAAGGAGGTGAGGATCTCCATTTCTCCAGGGGGAGGCAGCTGCTTCCATCCCTGCAAATTGTTGCTTTGTGGCTGCGTTCCACGCATGTTTGCACAAGTGCTACGGCCCATCCTGCAAGGGGCAACCTGCAGTGACCCCCAGAAGAGCCATCTCCTCCCCCCAGTCTGCCTCCTGCTTTGCCTGCCAGCACAAGCGCTCCCCAGCTGCAATCCTTGGCCAGATGACTGCAGCCAGCCTCCTCATGCTCCATTGCCTTTCATCCAGACACAATACTTTTGCTTGCCCAGAAGGCCTGGGGGAAGAGGACAGCTGAGCCGTTAACCTATGTTATATCACACTTGCCACCACTGATCTACATTCAGTCTTCTTTTGCAGGGCTCTTTAGCTGACTTCACATCGTGAGGCGTATCTGCTGGTCCTGCACGTTGTTGTGGTGATGTTGAGACCTGCAGCTGCAGACAGACTTCCCCTGGCACCAGCTGCTCCACCTGGCACCTTTCGGATAGGGCTGAAAATTAAAAGCAGGGAAATCACCGTCTCCACGGTGTCAGTTCAGTAAATACTGGCCCAGGTGCCTCCTGCGTGGCTCAGCCAGGAGCAGCACGGCTCAGCCCTACTAAGGGCTATGGGATACCCCCATATCCCCAGGGGCGAGCCAAGAGGGGGGCTGCGGACCCTCCCCCGAGCATCCTCCGGGCCGGAGCTCTGCGCTGCGGCTGCCGCTCGGTTTGTGAACGCGTGGCGCCCTCTAGTACCGCCGGGCTGCCCTCCTCGCAGCCTTTATCCTCGCTTCTCAAAAAAAAAAAAAAAAAAAAAAAAAAAAAAAAAAAAAGTGCAAAATCCTGCAAGGCCCCACCAGCAGGTGCGCGCTACAGTCAGCTGCAAAGGGAGCTCACCTGGCGCAGCAAGGCGCGGGCACCCTGTCTGTCCCTGTCGGTGACACCGCACTGCTGATTGTCCCAGCTCCTGCCCTCAGCCTCCCCCTGCACGGCTGCGCACCCCAGGACAGCACCCGGTCTGTGCTGCCTGCACCTCGCAGCCTGGGACCATGTGGGGTGGTTAAGTCCTGGCTCAGCCACAAGGAGCAGGGGCGTCTCAGCCCTATCCCAAGCTGATTTAATCCACGGGGGATGAATTCTGCCACGATCTCCCTGCCCGAGGGCTCCCAGCCGCCCACCTGCACTTGCTGGGCACGGGATGCAGCAGACGAGGTCGGGATGCGTTGGCCTGGCCCTGTTGTGCTGACAGCGTGGTGCCCACAGCCGGGCGGGATGCACGGTGTCCCCCAGCTTCTCCTTGGGTGCCTGGAAAAGGAACCCCCTGCCCCGGCTGTGCTCAGGGCGATGCTTGCCAGCGAGGCACAGGGCTGTCAGTTTGTGTGGGGTTTTCAGCTGCACGAGGCTGAGCTGAGTCAGCAGTGCCAGCACATGCCTCTGTTGGGCTTATTCCGGATGACTTTTGTGGGCAGTTTCAGCTCAGGAAGTGAATTTATTCACGCTGATCATTTTCATCCATTTGACATAGCGTGAATGCAAACCAGAGCCGAGCGGTTGCAGTGGCAACGCTTTCTGCTCAGTAACTAATTGGTGGTGATTCTGGTTTTATTTACCAAACACTCCTTCAAAGCAAACAAAATGTCACGATTCCTCTCCCAATAGGTTTTGAATTTTCAGGCTTTTGCGGCTCAGGGAGTGCTGCTGCTGAGCACGGGCTGGCCGTGGGCGCAGGGTGCAGGTGCCCTGGGCAGTGGCACCGGGGCTGACCATGGGACATGACCAGCACCCATCCAACCTCGGCATGGCTCCCCTGCACCTTGCTGCTCCCGCTCGTTGTTAGAGCAATGCTGGTGTCTCCACACCATTAGGAGGCATCACGGTGCTGGGGCTGGCGTTTGTAATTGGGGCAAATTCAGCCGGGTAAAAAGTCAGGTAGGGGCTGGAGCTGCTCGCTCCCCGCTGCAGGGGCTTCAGGAAGCGGTCTCCCATCTCATTCCCCACTCACACCCCTTGGTCCTGGCATTGCCCTCTCTCCGTTCTTCATGGAGTAGTTTACACCCAAGGACAGAACTGAAACGGGAGGTCAGCAGTGCTGGGCATGTCCCTGTGCACAGGCGTCCCCCAGGATCACCTCTGCAGGTGCTTCTGCATGCCCTCTGCCTCAGCCTTCCTTGGCAGCAGGCTTCCAGTTACACTTTTGCATTTGAAAACTTGGAAAAATGTGATTTTTTTTTTTAACAAGGACTCAGATACTCCTCAAAAGCTGTTGGCTTTTAATGCAATGATGTGAAGAAAACTGCTCTGTGCTAATTAGCACTGATGAAACTGAAGCCAGAGGGCAGCCAGCGGAGACAGAAACGTGCATTCAGAGCCTTAGGACTTGCTGGACTCTGGTGGAGGCCAGGTCCTGGCAGCCCGGAGGCTGTTCCCAGAAGGGCTGGCAGGGAAGGACCCGCTGCACCACAACGCGATTGCTTTTGAGAAGCCAGCTTGGAGAATTCACTTGCCAGCCGCTTTTTTGCCGTGAATTGGCTGTAGTTGGTTGCATTTGGCTGTGCCTCGCTCCATGCCTTCCCCAGGCAGGCCTGATCACTTACACATGTGCGCAGCTTTTCAGATGTGATTAGTCCCTCTGATTGCAGAAGGACAGCTAATGCAAATCAAATTGCTTGCAGACAAAATGTTTGCAGGATTGGGACAACCCTTAGCTTTGTTGGGGAAGAAGATGTTTCCAGCAATAAAGAAGAAACGCTTTTAAACAAAAGATGAAATTGTAAAATCACAGAAAATGGTAGGCAAGAAGATGCTGGCTGAGCGGATCTATCGAAGCTGATTACATTGCAGAGCTGAGGGTGCCTTGCAATGCCTGGCCCTGGGCTGGCCGTGCTGCTCGTTCATTGTCATCTTCAAGAAAAAAGTAATTGCCCAAACCTACTGGAGTTTTGCTGGGTGGAAATGCTCAGCCTTCCTCAGAAAGCATTAACAAACAGTATTAAAGCTCTGAGATGGATCTCCATAGCCCAGATTATTAATTACTTGGAGCAACGCCACATGCTGACAGCTCAGACCATGAGAACATTGTTGCAGGTGTGTTGATCCTGGGCTAACTACAGCCTGGCGCTGCCTGCATCTGGTCAGTGACCTGCCACCCCTTAGCCCTGACGGGTGGCTGAACAAGCCCTGGGCACAGCTCTGCCCCTGCCAGCTCGCACAAAGCTCGCACAACAGCCAGGAGCAGGAGGTGAAGCTGCTTTTCCCCCACCAGAGAGGGGACAGCGTGGACAAGCTCACAGCAAGCAGTGATGCGATGACTTGCTCCAGCAGGAGCTGCTTGCCGGGCCTGGCACTTAGCGGCCGACTTGTTCTCTGGAGCAGCAGCTTTATGAGCCTCTGCACGCTGCCGCGCTGGCTCATTAGGGCTGCTTGTAGTTTTACAGGGCCCCAAAGAGCGCTGCACACATCGCTGAGCTGTGGCTGGCCCGAGGTATCTCTGGGTCTGTAATGCCTGAGCTGCGGATTGCAAAGATGAGCTTTTGGGGGGTTATCTGCTCAAGCTCCGTGGGCTCTGCCTCTGAGGGTGAGTGGCTGGGTCCTGGTGGTGGTGCAGCAGAAAGCACCCCTCGGTCCCTCCTCTCCCTGACCCACGTGCCGGAGGATAAGCAGCCCCTCAGCGCTCACGGTGGTGCCTGCACCCGGAGGTGCTGAGCCTCGGCCGTCCCCGCACCCTGGAGTCATGCTGCAGTCACGCTGCTGCTCCTGCACGCAGCGTGCATCCGAGCGTGCCCTGCAGCACCCTCAGCAGAGACAGCAGCGGGACGTGAGCCAAGCGCAGGTGCCGGCCCCGTGAGGAAGGCGAGAGGCCGGGCTGCTGCCGCCGGCCCTGGCCCGACCGGTGCAAACCCATCCCTGCTGGGAACGGCTGAGTGCGCGCAGATAAAGGTCACGCCGTGCGATGTTTACACACTGGCTTTTGAAACTATAACCACATTCCAACCCTTCCCCGTTGCAGGATGTCTCCGTACAAAATATCTCGGATGGTTTTAAGATGAGATATTATAAGATATTTCTAAAATATTTGATGTCATTGAGGCATGTCTGAAAAGCATTTAAAATATACCAAATAGCTTGAAAGTATCTTTCATTTGGGAGGCTGAGCATTTGTTACTCAGCCCTCTCTCTCTCCATAGGACACATTTCAAAGGCTTTTTGAATATCCAACTTCATCATAGTTGAAAGCTCTCGTGGGTGACTGCTGGAGCAGAGCCGGGCTGAGGGCTCTCATGCACTCAGTCCTCCACCGGCTGAAATCTTGGCTCATTTCTGTCTTGGCACAAGTAAAATTAATTTTCTGGCCTCGGCCCAGTCCAGGCTCATTAGGATCTGGCACAATCACCCTGTTCTGCGCAAAAGGGGCGGGTGGGGGCACGGGGCAGCACCGCCGTTCCCTGGGGATGCCCGTGGGGAATTGCTGAGGCAGTCCCTGCATGCCGGC
The DNA here is from genome assembly GCF_964034855.1 of Anser brachyrhynchus. Classification (NCBI taxonomy): domain Eukaryota; kingdom Metazoa; phylum Chordata; class Aves; order Anseriformes; family Anatidae; genus Anser; species Anser brachyrhynchus. The sequence continues at coordinate 16,761,435 of NC_137733.1, forward strand.
ACCCTGCTGGCAGGGGAATGGGATGCTGACCTGCAGGGAGCAGAGCCCTTCACGTGCAAGGGGTCTGTGGATTATTTTGCAGTTAAATGCAGCAGCCAGGCTGTGCCTTGCTTGCCCCAGGTACAGCTCCTGCCTTGGGTGCTGTGCATGGGTAACCCCGGGCTGCCAGTGCCCCTTCCCTAGGGGCAGCGGGGAAGCTGTGCCCCACGCGCAGGGTTGAGCCCAGGACGGGCAGCTGTGTGCACTGAGGGCTTCTTGCCCCCCTGGGGAGGAGGGAATTGAGCCCAGCCTGGGCCTTGGCGCTGCCACAGGCAGGGGCTTGCAACCGAATGTGGAGTGCCGGGAAAGATGTTTTCTTCTCTTGCCTTGGCCTTCTGGAGAGGGACAGGGCTAATGGGGCACTTCTGTGGCTGAAAGAGCACCCAGGCTTTGCCTCTGGGCTGCACATGCTGGGATAACGGCGTCTAACCAGCTCCGTCATCCACTGAGCTCCTTGGGGAGCCATCTGCTGCCACGACCACCACTTGCTCCAAAAGCAGCAACGTGAGCGATGCGTTAACTTGGCAGCCTGCAGGGGCTGGTTGCAGGGCTGGGGGGGGCGGGTGGCAGCCCCGGCCCTGGCCCTTTTGGGGTCCCACCTGCTGCAGAGGCAGCTCAGAGCCCTCGGGCACCGCCGGGCAGGGGAGGCCAGTGCAGTGCCACTTGTTAAACAGGACCTGCGCCGTGAATAAATTATGGGTTTGAATGCCAGGAAACAAAGACTGGGCGACAGGCTGAGCTCCCAGCCTCCTGGTGCCCAGGGTTCGGTGTGTGTGTGCTTTGCGGGGAAAACAACGGCGATGAAGAGTGGGCAAAGCAGCAGGTGGAAACTGCCCTTCGGGACAGATCAGAGAGAGAAGCTAAGGAGCCAAGGATGGAAACAGAGGGACTGTGCGCAGAAGAGATGGAAAATGAAATAACCAGACAAAGGAAGGAGGTTTGCAATATAAGACTTGACTTGGCAGTATAAGAAAGGGAAGAGACAAAAACAGTCTCCCAGCAAAACATTGGAATTTAACTTTCACAGCTGCAAAAGGAAAACAATTGCTTCCCACACAAAAATAACTGATGGGCTGCATTGATGAGAAGATGTCTGAGGAATTTCAATTAAAAGCCAGCAACACTGACAAAGGCAACAAGATTGAAGTGTTCAAAGGTAAGTGAGCAATGGGGAGGGAAGAACAATAAGTGGCGAGGAAGGGAACAATGACTGCTCAGCTCTGTGTGGGCTGGGACCCTTCCATGCAGGCAGAGGGAAAGCGCTCGACTCACCGAGCGTGGCAGGTGCCGTGGTCCCCAGCCCCACGCGTGTCCCGTGCCCGCTCCCGGCACATCTCCGTGCCTCTTGTGCTCGGGCACTGCTCTGGAGGCAGAGGTGCTCCTGAAGGAGGGTGTCCCATCTGTCTGACATCTCCTCGTGGAGGTCTGTCTGCTCGCGCACAGCACAAGACCGAGCTCCTGGTATTTTGCCCAGGCTCTCTGTCACACCTGCACTGGCAGCGCCGTGACTGACGCGTTGGCCCCGTCACCGCGGTGTCACCTCTGTCTGCCTGCCTGCCCGCACCTCCCGTCCAGGTGCTGTCCATGCCTTCAGGTCCTCTCCCTACAACATTTCTAAGACTTTGGAGTCAGAGCTGTGTTTGCCCTTGGCAAATGATCTGTAGCAGTACAGAAAGTGAGAAGGGACACCAGGTTTACAAGGGACTGGGAGAGCAGTCCCCGTAACCTTGGCTGGAGGCACTGCAATAGGTGACAGCAGAGCAAGCTGAGCTGTGCTGCGAGCAGAGCATGGGAAGAGCCTGCACCGGCTCTCCTGCAGCTGCCAGGGCACCAGGCAAAGAAGATGAATATCTTCCAAGACAGTGCAGCTGACATCGTCTCCGATGGGAATAGCTCGTCCTTGCAGCCTTCCTGCTGCAGGCACAACTCCGCTCTGCCCGAGCCAGCAATGAAGTAGGAGAGCAGCAGGCTCAGGCTGTTGGGAAAGGCATTGGCAGATGCTGGCAAGGACAAGGCGGGTGTCCCTGCCGGGGAGGGCAGTGCCTAGGAACGTGGGGATCCGTGCCTGGGGGCTGCTGCTGCGGTAAGGAGCAGGAGAGGCCAGGAGAACACAGGGGCTGTTGCAGCACGAGCCAGGGATGGAGCAGCTTGGGCCGGCGGGAGGAAGGAGGGCTGGCCTCGTGCTGAAACATCTCGCTTGGCTACAAGCACAGAGTGCAGCTTCTGGCACACAGAGAACGCTGCAAATTTCCATGTCGGGGGAAAACAGCTAGATTTAAACTCCCAAAATGCAGAACAGCTGGTCAGAGCCGGTGCCCAGCCCCAGACACAATCTCCATGTCTCCAGCTCCGTGCAGAGCTCTGTCCCCAGATGGGGGAGGCTGAGCAGAAGGCAGGTGCCATCCTTAACAAGCTCATTTATAACCCCCCTAGTACGGGCAGTCCCTGTCATGGCACATGTCCGTGCTCCCACGGTGTGCAGTGAGCCTCCCATAGCACCGTTGCCTGCACAATGTGGGGCACTGGGTGGCTCTGCCTGCACCCTGTGCTGCCCCTTGGCTGGAGACAACACCCAGACCTCTGCCCAGGGCAGACAGAAACACCCAAAATGCAGTCCAGTCCCTAAAGCAAAAGGGAAACCTTCCAGGGACCTCGCAGCTGTGGGCAGGGGGAGATGGGTGCAGGCACGGGAGCAGCATGACCACAGAGGCTTCCTCTCATCCCACCCGCAATTTCAGAACAGCCAGGAAAGGCTTCACCCTGCACCAAGCACAGGGCCTGGGGCTGCCCCTCGGTGCTGTGGGGCTGCTGGTACAGCAGGAGGAGCAGGAGGAGAGCTGCCTCGCAGCGCTGGCATCCCCTGTCCTCCATGCGTGCCATACAACAGCCTCCTCGGCTAACAGCCGTGATGGGGATGAGCTGATTTTCTGCCTTTAAAAACAAATCTACTTACGCGTGGATATACCAGAGTAACAAATAGCCACCATCGCTACTGGCCCTGTTCAGAGCCCTGCCAGATCCCGCAGTCCTGCTTCCCCAAGGCACGCTGTATCTTCAGGCGTGTGTTGTTCCATTAATCTATTTTTAGCAAACACATTCCCCTTATTTCAGCTGTAGTTATCTGATTAGTTCCTGTAACTATATGGGGAACAGCATTTCCAGGCATGACTGAGATCTGTGAGCAGGCTGTGCCTCTTCACACACATTTTCTGAAGGAGAAAAACTTGCTGGAGATGCTCCTCCTGTGGCCACGCTGCTCTGAGCTCTGGCGCTGCGTGAGGCTGAGCCCCGGGGCTGGGGGCAGCGGGATCAGCCCCACTGCCGGCTCTGCAGCACGCGACCTTTGATAAGGGCAGCAGCAAGCACCACGCTTCCCTGCTGCCGCCCTCGATAAAGGGCCATCCTCGTATGGCGTTGCTCTGATGCGGCCGTGATAAGCAGCTGGCTTTGTTTGCTCGTGAACACGAGGCTCTTCAAGATTTCCATCACCATCAGCTGTGGCTGAGAGCGGGGAAAAGCAAAGTCCTCGTGCGTCAGCAGCCCTGGTCTCCCGGGAGGCTGCCCCGAGGGTGCTGGGGGCTGCACGCCCCCTTTCCCAGGCAGGGAAGTGCTCCATGGCAGCTTTGTCACTGCACAAGGACAAGCTAAAAATCCGACAGACCCATAGATGGCTCCAGCATTGCACTTTGCTCCAAGGCCTCGGCCTCTATTGACTGCAGCTGTCCTGGAAAATCAGATTATAGAGCAAAACCTTGGCATCAAGTCTGCTCTGACAAGTCAGGTCTTCCATCTCCCAGATGGATCATCAGGAGGAAGAGAGCGAGATGAGGGGGATAAGCCTCTGCCGTGAAAGCTTTTTCTCTGGTCCTGTCTGTGTGGGAGCCCAGAGCTCCTCCAGCCATGCACGAGGCTCGGGGGGGGAGAAGTGGGATCTCGCCCAGAACCCACGCACAGGAGCTCCTGACCCCAGCTTGTCTCCCTCATCCACGGGGGAAGCAGCCAGAGCTCTGCTCTCCACTTCTCCCCCACTGGGAGTGTTTTGAGAGAGCAGAACAGGGATTAACAGCGGGTTTAAATGCCCCTGACAGAGCTATTCTGGCACACACAGGGAAGCGTCATCAGGGGCAGGTGTTGTGTGCCCAGGAGGGGAGGAGAGGAGCCTTGGGGGATGGGGGTACCCTCATCCATCTGTGCAGCTCTGCTCCTGTGCCCACTCCTGTGGAAGCAAAGGGAAAAGCTCATCCTGGCCACAGCACAAGCAACATCTTGGCATCACCGTGGTGGGCATCTGGACTCTGGCTTTGGTTCCAGCTTTCCCAGCCTGCCCGAGCCCCTTTGTGTTGGCCCTCAGCTCCTCCCGGTCTTGTGCAAGCGCTGTTACTTATTTACATCTTCATTGTGTGCCTGCCTGGCTTCTCACCAGAGAGATTTATTTTCCACTCTCGCTTCGATATGACTGCTCAAGCCTCCTTTTCCAGGAAGGATAAGGCCGCGCCACTGGAAATATGTCACATAGCTAAAGACATTTATTTCAGTTGAGAGCATTGCAATTGCCTCAGGTGACACTTCATTTGCAGTCAGAAAGAAAGATGCAAAGTGTTGCTCGCTGAAACCAGTTGCTGAGACAGACTGGGGACAATGCAAGCCCCCCCCAGAAGCAGCAGCTCCTGCCGGCCCCGGCCCGTGCCGCAGCCCCCGTGCGCCCCCCGGGCCGTGCTGTGCCAGCCCCTGCCCCGCTCCGCGTCCGCCCTCGCACCCCAAAGCTCCCGCACGGGCGCTGCCCGCGGCGGCTGGTCCGCGCCTGCCTCATCCAAATGCCCACCTGCGGCCGGCCCTGCGCCTGCTGAGGGACCGGGGGGGGGGATGCTGGGGAGCGGCGCCCAGCCCAGCCCTGCCGGGGGGCCGCGCTCAGCCACCGCTGGGCATCGCGGGGGGGGGGGCACCGGGCACGGCTCGGGGCTCGCCGCGCTGCTGCCCCAGCGCCGGTCCCCACGGGGGGCTGGGGCCGCCTCACCCCGCTCCCCTCCCGGGCGGCTCGGCTCGGCTCTGCGCAGCTTGGCACGGCTCGGCCCGGCTCGGCTTGGCGCGGCTCGGTTTGGCACAGCTCGGCTCGGCTCGGCTCAGCAGGGCTCGGCACGGCTTTGCACGGCACGGCTCTGCACGGCTTTGCACGGTTCGGCACAGCAGGGCTCGGCACAGCTCGGCACGGCTCGGCACGGCTCTGCGCGCACCGGAGCGCGGCCGCGGGCGCCCCGCGGAGCGCGGCCGGGGCGGAGCGGAGCGGAGCGGGCCCGGCCCCCGCCACCGCCCCCGCGGCGCTGCCATTGGCAGCGGGGCCGGGCCGGGCCGGGCCGGGCCGAGCCGTGCCGGGCCGGGGAGGCGGCGGCGGCGGCGGCACAGCCCCGCGCCCTCAGCGCCCGGCCGCGGCATGTCGCGGAAGAAAGCGGCTCGGAGCAAGGGCGGCGGCGCCGCGCCCTCGGCCGCGCTGCCCCCCGCCGCCCAGGGGCCCGGCCGCGCCGCCGCCGCCCCCCCCCGGAGCCCCGCGCCCGCCCCCGAGCTGCCCCGCAACGGCGGCGCGGCGCCCGGGCGGCCCTCGCTGAGCAGCAGCGGCGAGTTCTACGACCTCGCCTTCAAGGTGAGGGGGGCCGGGGGGGGCACGGCCGGGGGGCGCGGGGAGCGACCTGGGGGGGGGGTGCGGAGCGGAGCGGCCGGGGCAGCCCCGTGCGGCAGCCCGAGAAGTTCCCCGGGGACGGGGCGGGCGGGGGGCGCCCCCTCCGAGCCCCCCGGCGAGCCCCCGCTCCTCCGGGGCCGCCGCTTTCTCCTTCTCCTCCTTTCTCCCGGCCCCGCAGGGTGCCTCGGCGGCGCTCCCCCCCTGCCCGGGTCGCCCGGGCTTCGGCGTGGCGAGCTGCGAGCGCATCCCTCCGCACCGCGGCTGCTGCTGAACTTTTGCAAGTGGTGCTAAAAGGCTTTTGGCTCAGCTTGGTGGCTGTACCCTTCTGCTTCCTCTCTAACCGCGTTAAAAAAAAGCAGGTTATAAGCTGGGGTGACGGTATTCCTTGGATCAGCATCGAATCTGCTCTGGCTGCCGTTGAAATGTCTCCAGCTTATGCTTTCTCTTAAGGGCTCAGATGGCTTCTTCTTGCTGCTTGAGATTCTGGCAACTCACAGATCAAATGTATTTGCACCCCCCTCCATCATACGACCTGCTGCAAGCCCATCTTGGAGCTCTCTTACCAATTTTGGCTGAGGCTGTAATTCAGTGCAACCCATCTGACTGCAATTCTAGCACAGATCTTCATAACCGAGCGTGGGGGATTAAGCTGCGAGGAAGACAGTGTTTGCTATGGCAAGGTCCAAGCCTTGGCATGCTGTGCCAGAGAGCTCGGTGCCTGGGGCCGTCAGCATGGCCACGGCGTGTTAAGATTTGGGATATGGAGTAGGAGGTGATGGGTGTTTGAGAAGTGGATTTGGCTGATTTAGTAGGCAGGTGGTCTCCGGTACAGCTGCAGTAACAGTTCAACAGCTTCTCTGAAATGGAGTCATTCTGCATCGATGCTGGCCCTGGGCTCCCTGAGCTCGCCTCTTGCCAGGCCTGGCTGGGGTCTCAAAGAAACCTGAAGGTGCCGGTAGCAAATCCCTCTGGTGTCGGTCTGGGTTTCTCACACACAGACCGTGTTGTGTTTGGTGAAAGCCCAATCCAATAAACTTTCCCTTATCCCTCTCCTGAGCTCTGCCACAGACAACAGCCTAATGCACGGCACGGGGCCGGATCCTGAAGGCCAAGCTGTTGGCGTGAGCCTGGCCCCAGGCACTGCTGCCTGCCCCTGAGGGAGGCTTGAGCGGTGCTGAGCGGGGAGCAGTGGGCTTCAGGGGTGGATCTGCTCCAAGGCAGGTATCAGGAAAGTTTAAAAAAAAATCCGTACTACTGTTTTGTACTAAAAAATAACTTTTTCCCCACCATTGGTTGGACTCGCATGCATGTCTTGGTTTCCCTGACCTTGTGCCAGAGCTCAGAGCGGGGCTGCACGGGGGGACCCCACCGGACACCTGCTGCAGGGGCCGTGCACTGCGGGGAGGGAGCCAAAAACGAGCCCCCAAATGGGCTACACCTACGGAGTCCATGGCAGTGGCTGCTGCTGCTGCGTGGGCTTGGTTTGACCCAGGGCAGCGCCTGAGTTAAAACCATTTAAATTCATTCATGGGCTAACGACTTCTGAAAGGATAATGGCAGTCGGGCGCAGAGAGTTGGAACCGTGCCACGGACGCGCGAAGCCGTGCCGATGGGAGCGGGTGCAGAAGCTGTGAATGCAGCTTGGTTGTGCGGCCCGGGGTTTCTCCATGGTGAGAAGCTGTCAGCCTGCTCCGAGGGATGGGGTCGGCACCCACGGGGGGCAGAGGGCTCAGGATTGGAGCTGTGTTAGGGAGCAATTTCTGCCTTGCCTTGGTTTCCTGTGGCAGAGCAGGCACTGGGGGGCACAGGTGGCACTGGGAGCTGCTCCCTCGGCATCGCTGAGGACCGAGGGTGGCCGTGGAGCTGTGCTGGTCCTGGGCAAGGAGCTCACAGGGGGACAGGCACGGGTCTGGGGCTGGCATCATGCTCGGGGCCCCCCCCCCCAGCCCTGTGCGGGGGAGTTCTGCAGGGCTGCGGGGCAGAATGGGGCCCTGCAGCTGTGGGTCACAGCCTGGCTTTCCCACACACAGTGCGTTTGGTTTTTACGGGGTGATTCCCTGTGGGAAGTCTGCTCATACTGGTTGGGGGAAGGTTTCTTGAGTTGTGCCGGTGCTCAGGGATGTGCACGGTACAGGGACCACTAGTGATGCTGCGGCACGGGGGCTTGCTGCAGGTGCACTGCACTGGCTGCAGCTCCCTGCCCTCCCCTGGGTCCAGGGATGTGACTTTTGGGTGAGTTCTTGTTATTCCTGGAGCTCCCCGTCAGGGATAAGGATCTGCTGCTTGCCCCTGGGATGTGGCTGTTGGGATGGAGATGGGAAATTGCTGTGGAGGGGCTGGAAATGGTGCCTAACCCGCTCCTCCCTTCCTCCCTCGCAGGTTATGCTGGTGGGCGACTCGGGGGTCGGCAAAACCTGCTTGCTGGTGCGCTTCAAAGACGGCGCCTTCCTGGCGGGCAGCTTCATTTCCACCGTTGGGATCGACTTCAGGGTAAGTCAGCAGCAGCTGGGATTTGCCAGGTTAGCGACCGTCCTTGCAGAGAGATACCGAAACGTTGCTCCAGCTGCTTAAAACTCCTCATGCCGAGTCCCGTGTCAGCGGCAGGCAGGGCACCTCGGGGCTGCGTCGGGCTCAGGAGCCATCTGATGACTGCAGCAGCGCAGCGGCGTTTTAATTACTGCTCTGCACAAGGACGGGGAGCGCGTCCTCTGCTCAGCGCTGCCGTGCCCTGGGGACGTGGGGACGATTTGTGTGAGTTATTCTCTGTTTGGGCCTGAACATCTGCCCAGCTAAAATATTTCCCCAAATCAGTTTCATTGTTTTAAAAAACAGCTATAAACCAAAACCAAACTGACACAAAACACAATATCCAGAGCAAACCTTGTTGGTGCTGGCACGGGGTGCACTGCAGGATCTCCGTGCTCTGTAAGAACAGTTTTGATGGTGCCAGGTGACCATTGGGATCACCGACGGTGACACACCAGAGCCGTGTGGCACTGGCAAGATCAGCTGGAAGCTGCTGGATGGGCAGGGAGGCAGAAGGGGAGGCACCTCATTTCCTCTTTTCTGGCTGTATGAAAGCTGGAGTTGGCGCCCAGATCCTGAGGGCAGTGCCCTTGTTTGCACAGAGCCTCCTTTGCCATGCAGGAACATCCCAGAGCTGGCCGGGCTGGGGAAGATGTGCGCAGTGAGAGGGAGGGGAGGTGATTCAGGTGGGGATCTGTGCGAAGGAAAGTTTTGGAGCAGTTGCGCTGCTGCGCTGTTCCATAACTGAGGCAGTTTTTTCCAGTGCCGTTACCTTTGGGTGCCCTGGTTGATACCTGGTGCCTGATAACTCCCCGTGCCTTGCGGCCGTTTCCCCAACCATCTGCTTCCCCAGAAAGCACGAGCTCGCAGCCCCCAGACACCCGGCTGTGAGGAGGGAGCTGTGCTGCAGGTCCCTGCCCTGCCGGGACAGGCTGCGCTCTCTGGTGGGGAATTCTGCGTAACGAGGGACCTGGAAACGGACACGCAAACCCGGCCAGCCCGAAAGGAGGTTAATGGGCTGCGGCCGCATGGGGCAGCCAGGGGACTGGGGCTGCTCCAGGGCCCTGCGGGATGCTGCGTGCTGCTTCCTGGCCCACGCCTGCTCCTCTGCAGCAGCGTGGGATGGGTGGTGTCCCGGTCAGTGCCACAGACGTCCCCGGGCTGCTCACTCCTGTGGGAGCAGAGGCTGCCCGTGCCACTGTGCCGTGCCTTTGGCTCCGTTTCCGCACCGCGGTGGTGCTGGGCAGGTGCGGTGGGGTGCTGGTGGAAATGCTGCGTGTCAGGGTTGTGCCGCATCCTCCCGACTGCCTTTCCTCAGCAGGCAGCACTTCAGGACTTGCACGGATCTTGTCCGAGTGCAGATCAAAGTGTCGGGTACTGCCGTGCCTGTGACCCCAGGCGGAGGTGTAACCCTGTCAGCGTCTGCTGTGGCCTTTGTACCCAGGTGTGAGCGGGGGCTTTCCAATTCATGCCGCAGGAAGCGCCCGCTTTCCCCCTAATGCCTCCAGATCTTTCCCTCCGGACTCTTCTCGGCAGTATCTCAGATCTCCCTTTCTTGGAGGATTTCTGTGAGATTGGTGTCTCTTGTAACTCGCTATTTTGCCAGCGCGAACAATAACTTGGGAGCACAGTGACAAGGTAAAGGGATGAGGCGATGCTCGGAAAGCGTTTCAGAAACAAAGCGGTGCTTTTCCTGCAAACCAGTGCTCGGTGCAGAGCGACGCTGCGGGTTACGGCTGGCTGAGCCGCGGTGGCTCAGTAGAGTTGGTGAATTGGAGTCCATAATTTTATCCAAAGGTAATTACACCGTATTTCAGGTGTTCTTAAAAGGAAAAACACTTTATTACTGATCGCAGTGATTGATACCAAGGGCAGTCTTAAAATCTTGTGACTTATTGATTAGAGTGCTGAAATGACTGCTACTGAGAAGCAATCAAATTAGGGTTAATTTACTTCTGTAATAGAGCTGCTAGACGTACATGGGCTTGAAACGGGCAGATTATACAGCGAGGAAGATCGTGTTTATGCCCTAAAATTCATTATTATCATCTTTGTAAGATACTCAATTTTTTGGAGACATGGAAATAGTTTTTTGATTACACATCTCCGTTTCTATTAAGATAATCCTGTTTGCAAGCACTGCGTAATTGTGCCCCCCTCGCGGTTTGCATTACAATGCAGATGAAGCTCTGGGGTGATAACACCGGAGGCTTCTGCTGCAAGAGCACATTTTGGTTTTAATTTTTGTCTTTCCAATAACAAAGCTGTCACATCGCATCTCCCTTTCTCTGAAATCCCAGAATTAGGAGCTGGGTTTCCTGGCTGAAGCAATGGAGCCCACTTGCGCCAACAAGCAGTGGGGTTGTGGCCGCTGGTCCCAGCCCGTGTCGGGAGGTGCTGAGCTCCCCTGCGGGCACAGCCACGGTTCCGCAGGGCTCGTGGCAGTCACCGAGCCGTGCCGGTGGTGGTGAGAGCTCCCCAAGGCCGCAGCAGGCAGCAGCTGTGCTCCTGTGCACGCACGACCTTGCTTGGCCGGGGCAGCCGGTTTGGGGGAGCTGCCTGGAGACGTCGTGGGGATGCGGCTGCCCCGCTCCTGCCGTCGGTTCTGGGACAGTCCCTGGTCCTCTCCGATGCCGGCTGGTCCCTGTGGGGTGCCAGGTGCCCGCTTGGTCATGCCCCAATCTCCTGGGCACCCAGCGGGCTCGAGGACAGCTGCTGGCAGCCGAGGGCGTCCAGGCATTAGGTGCGCACTGAGCTCTGGCTAATGGATGATGTCGGCCCGAGCAAATGTGAGTGAGGAGAAATCCATTTAAAATTAATCGGGCTTTACAATTCCTAATGGCCCCCTAGGTTTTTTCCCTCCTACTGTTTTATGTCACAGAGAACCTCTCACGTTTTGTGGTTTGTTTATAATTGTCTCTTAAACAAAAAAAGGATGTTGATCTAAACATTAGTGTTTCATTTTCCAAATACACTAGGGAATTAAAGATGTTGGTATTAGGGAAAAAATGCATCAAAATGGTATCTATTAGCTTCTAGCTTTGGAGATTCCCAGTCCTTTGGCTTTCCATCCTGTTAAAATCAGTTTTATTCTGGGAGCATCTTTAGCCCGTCGGGAGACAGCCGGCCCTCTCCTTTAGCCAGGCAGTGCCGGAGCTGTGCCGGGAGGTGGCAGGACCTGGCAGAGGGTTTGGGCAGTGGTGGGAGCTGCTGGGGTCAGAGCCAGCCTGTGACCGCTGCCGTACGTGGTGGAGCTGGGGCAGAGCCAAGATCTCTGCCTTTTGTCATCACTTCTTCCATCCGGGCATCGCTGCCCCCTTCCCACCCCGAATGGAGTTTGGGGCTCCCCAGCCTCTTTCCCCTGGAGAAGGAGCCCCTGCACAAGCTGGGTGTTTCCTCCATGGGGTTCTGGTGTGTCTGCAGGTCCGTCAGGGGCCCTGGCTCCCCAGGGCAGCTGTGACCCCCACCCCGGTGTTCCCGTCCCACCACCGCCTGCTTTCAGCTCCTCCCTTCGGCACGTGGGTTGGGAAATGCACTGGGGTAAACAAACACCTCTGCCTCCAACAGCGTCAGCTTCGGGGTTTCCAGCCCTTGCTAGACAATGGGATGCTCAATTATTCCCTCCCGTGAGCCATGGCCATGCTGCCAGGGCTGTGCCGAGCACTGGTCTCCCTTCGCATCCTCCCTAGGAGCCGTGGCAGCTCCCCAGGGTCCCCCCCCCACAGCTGTCCCCAGCTGAAACCACCCAGGACTTGGCTGTGCCCTGAAAACCCCCAGAGGTCCCAAAGCCCCCAGGCTGGCAGCTCTGCGGCTCGTCTTGCCCAGAGCCTGCCCTTTTCTCACTTGGTGTTTTAGGAATTTCAGGGAGAAAGGGCTCCTGGAAGTGAGCCGCTCTGTAAGTCAGAGGTGTGAATCCCAATTTTCCTGGTAGTGCTGTAGGAGCTACGTTTTGCTGTAATTTTGGGAATGCGGCAGAAACCTTGGCAGAAATTGAAGCTGCACAACAAATACTTCTGCCTGGTAGCAGCTAACTTGGAGCGTTTTGCCAGAGAAAGCAGCATGGGGACAGCGTGCCGCCCCGCCGTGCCCCCTGCCCGCGGGCTGGGCTCTGCCCCGGCACTCGCTGCCCGTGCTTGGCCCCGAGCTGTGCTGAGCCGGGCGAGTGAAGGTTTTTGCACTAATTGGACCTGAAGGGAGAAGAATATTAAGGGAGAAATTAAAGTCGAGCCTTTTCTCTGGGAAGAGGTGCTAATGAGTTTCTTTGCGTTAGCTGGGGAGATGGTTTCTGTGTCCGTCAGCCAGGCGAGGCTGTAAGGAAGAGCTTTGCTTTTCTTCCTTTCCTTGAGGTGTGTGGTGGTGTCACTCCTGCTCTGCGCTCCCAAGCAGAGGCAGCAAACAAGCGTCCTGTGGGCTCACAGCACCTTTTGGTGCTGCGGTAGGAGCAGGGAGCCGACCTGGTGCCGCGGCCTCGTGCTTCAGCGCAACCTGGGGCTTTCCCGAGCAGGCAGCGGTGCGCAGAGAGCACTTCTCTGAAGTAAGACTCTGGCTTACAGCAGCGGGCAGCAGCTGGCCCAGGAGGTATTTCTGCGTGTTGCTGCTCTGTGGGAGACCCGCAGCGTCCCCCGCACGCTTGGGGCGCGGGTGCGCCCGCGCAGGGAGCGCTCTTTGCTCCAGCCTTGGCTGCGCCGCCGTTAATCCGCCCGCTGGAACAGTTGCTGGGCACTGTAAATAACACAAGCTGTCACTGGTGACCCTGAGCTGTAAGGACTCTCGATTATATTCAGCCCTGCGCTGCTCTGGAGGTGGAACCAGCGGTGTACAATTTGAATTTTTGCAGAAGAGCTGTGTTGCATCTCTGTTTATTTTTCGCAGCGTGTGCGTGCACCTTCCGTCGGCAAACAGCAGCAGATGCCGGCTGCCTGGCTGACGGCAGTGAGCTCGGCGTGGCAGGGGAGGCAGGAGCCTTGCTCTGGGGGGGCAGGGTGCGCAAACCAAAGCTGGCCCCGGTCTCGGTGTGGCCAGCCCGGCCCTCGGTCTCCGTGCGAATGCGGAGGGAGGGAGCAGGCAGACGGGTGAGCAGCCCCGAGCTGGTCGGGACCCTGCACAGGGGAGGGTGCCCAGGTCCTGGGGACGGTGCTCAGTGGTGCCGGGAGCGGTGCTTGTCCTCGTGCCTCCCGTCGAGGGGCCAGTGCGACCCAGAGCCGCCTGCGAGCCGAGGGCTGGCTTTTATCTCAGCGGTTGGCACCGAGCATCAGCAGGGCTAATTTCCAGATGGATCAGTCTGGAAAAGGTGGGAGGGGATCTGCTTAGGCCAGAAGAAAGGAATGGAAATAAATTAATTCCAGCATGTCTTTCAATGCAAAATCAGTCCTGAACGTCAGAGGAAAGGGTGCTGGGCATCACGCAGAACACTTGGTCTCTTCCGTGTGTAAGCTTTGCTACGCGGGGTGGCCACGTGTAGGGGATGAGAGGTGGGCTCCGTTGCTCCAAGGGGCTGTGGGCAGGAGTGCAAGGACAGAGGGGACATCCTCAGCCCCGTGTCCCTGCAGGGTGGTGGCCTTGCCCTGGGAAGGGCACCTCGGTGTCACCTGGGCCGGGCACTTGGTGCCCTCCTCGTGGCGGTGCCGTGCTGGGGAGGGAGCCCCACGCCTGTGCCGGGAGCACTTCTCCAGCAGCTCTTTGTCTGAAATGGGCTGGTTCTGCATTTCTTGTCACTGCATGAATTTTAATAGGAGCCAGTAGCTGATTTTATACTTTTGCATTTGTTGCTGTAAGGAAAGCCGAGCTACATTTGCCCAGAGGAGCTCTCCTGTGGTGCTTCCCACCCTGTCTGCTGGGTTTCGGGGGGCAGATGTGGTGCCGGGGCCGTAGGGACCAGGTGCTGCCCAAACCCAGGTGAGCTGGGGCCTGCAGGACTTGTGCCTGCAGGGCTTGGTCTGTTCGTGGGAGCCCACCTTTATTTTATCGATTTATTTAGCGTCTGATTCCTAGGACGACAGCTTTTGCAGCTGCTGCTGGTTCCTGCTCCCTGCTCCCAGGCCAGGCTCTCTGGGGAGCAAAAAGCCTTTTTTCCGTGCAGCCGAGCCCTGCTTTGCTTTCAGCTGCTGCTCTCTTCCCTTGCAGAGGGACACAGCCGTGCAGTCTGCTCCTGATCACATGAACGGCGAAGCCTGTCATTTGCATGCAGGGGCTCAGTTGCCAAGAGATGCTGAGAGCAGAGCCCGTGGCGGGCTGCACCCTCTTCTCACATCTGCTAGTATTTTATTCATGTTTCTTTGGCTCTTGCATTTGAAAAATAATAAACCTCCTCAGCGTGCTCTGATTCTGCAGCACACCAGTAAAGCGCAGATACCCGCGTGCTGTCAGTAATCCCAGTGGACAGCAGGCTCAGTTCCTGCCTTGGGGAAGGCAAAAAGAAGTAAGATTAATGTCTTCAAAGCAGAAAAGTGCTTGAGTCGCTCTTTAAATGAGCATCTGGAGTGGCCTGGAGACCCGGAGCCTGTTTAAGATGACTCCTACGCAGTTTGTGCAGTGATGGGAGGGTGCCTGCCCCGGTCTCAGCACACGAGGGGCTCTCCTACAGCCCAGACTGGACTTGGTGCCTCATCCAGCTGTGAAATCTTGCATCCGTATCAGCCGACAGTGGTGCCGCGGGTTTGCTTTGGAGGGGAGGGGGAGCGTGGATCAGTGCCCTGCCGGCCTGCCGGGGGGGTCTGCGTCCCTCTGGGGGGCACAGTGTGAAATTGTCCCCTGTGTTTGGGGCGTGAGGGGCTCTGAGCTGGGCTGGAGCATCACTTGGTGCTCAGCACGGAGCTGGGCTTTGTGCTGGGTCCGCTCGCAGGCCTTGGGGCTGTGATGGAGTGCGGTACGGCCAGTAACGCGTTTCAGTGGGGCCAGAGCAAGTCTAAACGGTTTGAATATTTAATGGAATAATTTTGGCTTAACTTCGCTTTCATCTTTCATTGGTGATAAAATATTGAACTCAGCTGTGCAGAACCGGGTTTTTCTTTGAAAGCAGCAGGAGGGCAGCCAGGCCCGTGGGAGGCAGGGCCTTGGGGTGTCTGTCCTGTGGCGCCCTCCCCGTGGTGGGGGCTCGGGGACATCCCTGCCCCGGGGTGCTTGCCTCGCTCAGCCCCTGCAGGTCCCCGCTCAGGGCGCTGCGTCCCGACCATGGGGACGGTGGGTGCTGGGAGCAGGGTCCTGGGCACCGGCGCTACCCCAGGCAGCGGGGTCTGTGCGCAGCCCCCGCCCCGCACCGAGCGCCGTGGGGACAGCGTGGGCTGCAGCCCTGAAACCTGCACGTGCGAGCCCCCGCTGCCTCTCCCCTGAGCTGCTGACTCATTCGGTACCGCTGATTAATTAGTTGCCCCCAGCAGGCTTCAGCACGTTTCTAAATAACTGTGCCTCGGGGAGAGCGGGGCGCAGCGGAGCTCGCCTGCGTCCTGTCTCTCCCCTCGGGGTCGCAGCAGCCGGTGCTGGGTCTGCGCTCGGGGGGGGCAGGGGCTTCGTTTCGGCTGCAGTGGGCACCGGGCAGGGTGCTGGGGCATTGCTGCCACCCCTGGGGGGCTGCGGTGGGTGCCGAGGCCGTGGCCAGAGCAGTTTGACTCCAGAACTCACCCCCCTGCCCCAAGGAGGGACTGGGTTTAGGAAATGCAGGTCGGTGGTTGAGCGTTGGGTCCTGCCCAGCACCACGGCAAGGGTTCCCGGCATCCTCTCACCGGGAAGTCGGGTACAAGCCGTGAAGTTAGACATGGCCCCGCGATGGTTGGAAGGGCTCCGATCAGCCCGCGCCTGGTGTTTGTTATGCTCCGCGGCTCGGAACAGGCTGTGCCCGCGAGCGATCGTCTCCCTTTGGTTAAAAAAAAAAAATAATAAAATAAATAATAAAAATCCAAGAGCATCGGAGCCATGTTTGTGGAGGGAAGGAGCTGGCAGCGTGTTGCGTGTCTGAGCAATTGTCCACTCGTCCTTGGCTGGCGGTGGGGGGGCCGCTGGTTTCTATGGTAATGGGGAATTTAAAGATCAAGCGCTTGTTTACCTGCAGCGCCTTCGCCACGAGGAAGCTAAATATTGTGTTGGCGTCGCCCTGGGGGAGCAAGGGATGCAACGGGCAGGGGGCCCGGGGCGGTCGCTGGTGGAGAGCCCTGAGGAGGAGGATGGGAAGGGGGCCGGTGGGGTTTCCTGCCCGGGACAGCTCTGGTGGCACGATGGGGACGTCCCTGCCTGCCCTGGGGGCACGGGGCTGGCTTGGCGCAGCGCGGGCGTTGCGGGGCCGTGGTGCTGCCCCGAGCGCTGCCGTCGGCTCCATCCGAGAGAGATGGAGCTCTGGTGCTCGCCCTGTAAGTGATCTCCAGAGCAGCAGTGTAATTCATGTGGCTTTGTTTGTCTAAGAGGGGCATAAAGTATTTTTAATCCTGGCTAAGCACCAAATCATTACCTTGAAGGATTGCAGAGCCTCTCAGAAGCAACAGCAAATATTTCATATTTATGCCTGCATAGGAAAAAATATTTTTCCCCAGTCGTAACTAATACGTGTCAGGAGCTCCTGCTCCTCCAGCTTTAGAGGGTGGTGCACATTGCCCTGGTCCATGGTGGTCCAAGGACAAGGAGAAACGTGATGGGGAGCCCGGGAGGCTTCACCCTGGTGGGATGTCAGTGTTAGAAGTGAGGGGTCTGGGCGAGGGGAGTGGGAAACACTGCCCACACATGGCTCAGCAGCAGCAAAGCTCTTTTTCCCTTTTTCCAGTGGTCACAAGGCTGGCAGCATCTGTTAGGATGCAACTGGTCCTGTTGTGAACATCTGGCAAGATTGTGTTTCATTTTGCGTTTTTTTTTTTTTTTTTTTTAAATTTAGTCAAAGCTGTTAAATGGGCGGAATCCAAGCTCAGCTGCATTTCTGCACCCGGTCCTGCATGGGTTGGATGCCGAGAAGCCGTTCTCTTGCGGCGAGCCTGACCCTCGTGAGCCCCGGTTAAACCTGGGTGCCTGAGCGCGTCTCAGGATGTTTTCCTCCTTCCTGTCAAGCCACGATGTTCCTATGCCCAAGTGACACATTTGGGAAATGGAGGCTTTTGCTTTTCCAGCTTTGCTTACGCGGGTGTCTCTATGGAAACCGCTCCGCCGCCCTCCCCTCTCGCCAGCGGGCTCTCTGATGGCTGCTCCAAGCGAGGAGCTTGTGTAACGCGCACCGTTTTGTGGCACGAGCCTTGTTATTAGCGATCGCTGGTTGCTTTCCAGTCCATACCTGCCGGGCGGTTCTCCCCCCGGGGGGCTCTGCCCGCGCTGCACCCAGTGCCACCCGTCCCGCTGCTGCTCCTGCCCGTCCCTGATACCGATGAGCCTTTGGGATCAGCCGAGCTCGGCTCCCGGTTCCCCTCCTGCCAGGGAGAGCTGTTGGCATCGGCTCTGCTCTGAACCTTAAATCAACGCCTAGTCGTGCTTCTTTTTCCCTTCAAACCCAGGCAGGGGAGGCTGCGAGGGGGACCCAGGCCCACTTTGGGGCACGCAGACCCTGCTGGCAAAGACCTTGCTCAGCCGCTCAGACGGCAGCGCTGAGCGTTGGGTCTGAGCTGCCAGGGCTTGCTTCCTTGCCACCGTGCCAGCGGCTGAGAGCCGCAGCCGTTGGTGGGAAGGAGCTGCCGCTGGTACGTCGGCAGTGCTGGGGTGCTCTCCGGCAGGGCGTCCATCCACCCATCTGCCTGGTGCTCCTGGGTCATGGCCATGGGACCCAGCCGTGGTCCTGCCCTGCCCCGGAGTGCCGGGCGCTCACTTCCTGCCCCGACGTCTGAGAAGCTCGCGCGGGCTCCCCGGTGCGCACGCAGCCCCGCTCACTGCGCGCTCTGCGCCGCGGCGGAAGTGCCGAGGGATTGCTGCTACTCGCAGCATCTCTTTTTAGAGCAGAGCGTGGGTTTTGGCAGTGGTGCTGGCCAGCCCACGCAGCCCCGAGCGGTGCCAGCCTCAGGAAAGGGCTGGCAGCTCTGCTGAGCTGGCGGGGATGCGAGTGAGTCTGCCGTGCCGTGCCGTGCCGTGCCGTGCCATGTTGCCCGCATGGCTGTGGCTGAGCTGGGCAGCCAGGGTGGGTCTGCAGGTGGAGACGTGCTGGGGGAGCAGCTTTGCAGTTCTGAAGGCATCTCAAGCCTCTGGCTCTGGTGTGGGCTTGTTCGGGCTTGTGTGAGTCAATGGTTTCTGAAAGCCGATTGAAGAGAAGCGTTCCCGGGAGATCACGCATCACAAGTTTCAGATGAGTGGGCTTCTCTTTCTCCTCCAAGTGCCAAGGCGCACGTGGCCTGAAGCCAACCCGGAGCAGCTCGGGTGGCTGCTCTGCTCCTGCACAGAGCTGGGACATGGTGGGGGCTGCTCCTTGCCACCTCCTAGCCCAGATGTGCCAGGGTGCCCCAGCACTCAGCACCCGGCGCCAGGCACAGTTTACTGCGAAACGTGGCCGTGTTGTGGTGGGACCGGAGTGGGGCCGGGCATTGCTTCCCTGCCGCAGTGCTTGGCAGCAGGGCGGGCAGCGGTGTGTCCCCACGGGACATTGCCACGGCACGTGCCCATGGGCACCCCTTGGCGTCAGGGTGGGGCACGGGCTTCACGAGGTCTGGTCACGGCAGCAGACCTCGACTCGTTTTCTGTGGGGTGTCAGTTCAGGCAGGTCTTTCTTAAATGCATTAACTTGCTGCGTGTATTAATGTGCATGAATTAATGTGAGAAGTGCTTGACAATGCTTAAAATAACTTTGTTCCCGAGCAGGCGTCAATGCACAGCATATGTGTTTTTCCCTCCTGAATAATTACACACGTGAGGTCAAATTGCTGCTAACAGCTCAGCTCGCTCGTGGCCCCGCGGGACCTGGTGCGCTGGGAGGGCAGCGGGTGCGGGACTCCCCCCAGAGACCCCAGCTGCAGCTGAGCTGTCGGCTGCGCTCGGGCTTCCCAGGGGCGGTTCCTGGGAGGGCAAAAAAGCCAAGGTGCCTGTGTGTGGGTTTTGGTTCACTTCTGTGAAGGGTTTGCAGACGCCTGTTCTGTGGAGCACAGCCCGGCTGTCCCCCGGCACTGCCCCAGTGCTGGGGCTGGCGGTGCCGGATTGGGGCTTTTTCAGCACCTGCTGCTTTTGGGGAAAACTGATTCACTGACGGGGCACTGTTCTGGCAGCACACTGCGGTGGCGTGCCCGGTGTGCCGCGGTTCCTCGGCACCTCGCAGTCCCCTGGCTGGGCGCTGGTGCTGGGGGTTGGATGCGTGCGTGGAGCCTGCAGCGGGGCCGTGTTTGCTGCTGTTTTCTGGAAATGTTCACCTGACTTCTGCTGGGGGACATCTGTACTTACAACAGGAGTTTGTCAGCAATGAGCCGTGTTTTAAGGTTGGTTGGGGATTTTTTTTGCCTGCAGATGACAACTTTTTCTTAGTGAGGATTGCCGGTCTCCTTTGCTCACGAGGTGCTGAGTGCTGGCACTGAAGGTAAATCCGGCAAAGGGGGAGCAGGAGCCGAGGGAAGGACAGCACCAAACCTGGGAGCTGCAGGCTGTGGGTGCCTGGGGAAGCGCTCCGGCTGCTCTCCCCGTGCAGACGCTGCAGCGCAGCTCGGCCCCCGCTCGGCGCGGCCGGGGCGGCTCCGCGTGCCCGTGCCTGGCAGACGGCGTTATCGCTATTAATTGCTGCCGAGGTGTTCTGAGACGCCAAAGATAGGTCTGAGGAAGAGGCTCTGCAGAGAGCCTGCTGGCTCTGAACCTCGTGCCCAGGCGGGGGAAGGAGCCTGGTTTTGATCACATCGCTGTTTTGCATCGCACGATTGTGTTTTCTGTTTCCTTCTGGCCAGAGGCTGCAGCTTGTGCTCGTTTCCGAGCCCGTGCTCGGGCAGCCGCGGTTCTGTGTCTGAAGCACGCCCGGGGTGCTCGGGAGCTGTGGCTGCACTCGCAGGGTGCGCGAGGGGCCTCGGGCTGCAGAGCTGTGAAGGGGGGGCAGTGGGACAGCCGGGCAGGGCCGCAGCCCAGCACTTCTGCGGCACCTCGGTGGGTGCTGCACCAACACCTCTGTTGGGCTGCGGTTTCCTGCGTGGCTGTGGGTGTGGGGCTGGGCCGCGCAGCGAGGCTCTGGCCCCCCGGTGCCTCCTGGCCCCCCTCCGTGGGATGCTCGGGGGCTCTTCTGGGTCAGGTCCCAGTCGGGAGCAGGTGGGAGCGAGCTGGGCGGGCAGCGGCACTGCCGCTCCAAGGGGCTTTCCGCAATGTTGAATCCTTGCGAAGAGTGGGCTCTGATGGCAATACAAACGCAAGAGCTGGAGCTGTCGCTGGAGAGCAGAAACCCTTCTCAAAGACCAAAGGCAGAGCTGCCGTTAACGGTGCCTTGGCGGCGGTGCTGCGCTCCGCGTTAGCGCTCACGGGGATTCATCTTTCTGTGACTTCTTCCCTGTGCCATCCGCGAGTGGCTTGGAGCTGCGGCCCCGGCGGTGGGTGGAGGCATGCCCAGGGCAGAGGCAGCATTTATCTCGGTCTTGGTTTATCTCCTGGTCTGTGCTGGGTTGTTTTGGGCTGGTTCCGCTGGCTCTGCAGGCGGGCGGCCCGGGAGCACGGCGGTGGTGCTGGTGCCTGTGGTGAAGCAAGCTGCTGAGGAGGGGTTTGCCCTGTGGGGAGGGGGCTGGCACTCGCCGTGCTTCAGCCCCCGCTGCTCCCTGCGCCCAGCTGCGGGACGCAGCAGAATTGGGCTGGGGCTTCAGTGAAGCGCCGAGACCTGATACAGGCCATTCCCAGTGTCTCAGTGGACTTGTATGAACTTCAGAGAAACGGATTATAGTAAGTTAGTTGCTCTCTTCTCCCTAAATCCTTCCTTTGAAGGGTTCCAGGTTCCTGCTTAGGACAAGCATGGCGTTCGAGAGCTGCCTGGTGTTGCAGCTGCAGGTGAAGGATGTGTGCGTTTGTGCGTGGATGCGATAAAGATTGGTTTGTCAGGTCTGTTTTTTTAGGGATGAGAAGTGCTATTTAATAATGCTGTTTGCAGTGCTGTCTGCAGAAGATCTTCTGTTACTGCCAGATGCTGCCGGGATGTTTGCTGCTGGATATTCAGACCTGATTTTTTTAAATTGGATTGCACAGTGATTTCTGAAACTTCAGGCAAGTTTCCATCCGTTTAGGTGCCAGCCCACCGATAGGAAGAAGCCTGGCTGCCGCCTGGCTGTGCCTCTGGCTGTAATTACAGCTACAGCTAATTGCACACCCTGCCGCACAGGTGAGTCGCGGTGGCCGCAGCCTGGGAGCCTTTCTCAGGGGCATCTTCGCTCAGGCAAAGCCCGTTCCCTGCGCTGGGGAAAGTCACGTCTCTGGAGCAGGGATCGCACCGGGGGCAGAGCAGGCTGACCAAAAGGCTGGGTGTGAGACGGGTGCTGCAGTGTGACGGCAGGGCTGGGGCAGGATCTGGGGATGGAGATGTGCCCGTGGGAGCCGCGTGTGCTGGGTGCTCGGCCTGGGGTATAGCCAGGGGGCGCGGGGAGGATGCTCTGCAGCAGCGGGTGCTCGCAGGGCCTCGGCCAGCTCCTTGCTTCCCAGTTATGGTTGGAGCTGGTGATGAAAGCTTCAGAGAGCTGGACGCGGAGGTGCCGTGCTCTGGGGGAACGGCTCGTCTGCTGTACGCGGGGCTGTCTGGGTGGCCCAGCCCCATGGGACAGGCAGGGGAGGCTCCCGGGGGGGAGCAGTGTGAGCCGTGAGGCTGGCAGGCAGCGAAGGTCCAGGCGGTCGCAGGGCTCATCCCGGGGCTCTTGCTGTCTCCTGCCCCACCCCAGGCTGGTGTAACGGAAACCCTGAACAAAGCAGACCATTTCTGACAAGGATTGGCTTCTCTGGCATAAAAACCAATGCAAGGTTTTATTTTCTCCCAGGAGCAGAGTAAACAATTCCCTGTACAGCACTAATTGATGACCCATTTTTCATTCTTGTAGCATTGACAGGCGCTGTGTACGCTGCATGGGAGAGCTGATACCACAATAAATGTGCTGTAAAGATTCCTGTTCTGCTTTGCCGCATGGTATGTCCTCGGTGAAGAAAATGAAGACAAATCTGTTTGTTGAGCACCACGTTACTTATTCTCAGTATTGGCACGGAGCTGTGTGAGCCATCTCTGCCCCCTTTGTTTCCAAGACTGCCTGGTTTAGAAGTAAGCATGGATATTTTTAAAAATCTCTCCCCAGTTATAAAGTGGAAGGGCTGAGCAATGCAGCTGGGACGGGGGGGCCACCACGCAGCGTCCCTGCGGTGGGAGGAGGACGTGGCCGCGGGTTCCGCCTGCTCCCAGGACCCGTCCAGCACCTCGGCACCAGCGCCGGGACGCGCTGCGGCATCCTGCGGGCTTCTGCTTCTCGGTGGTCTCTGCAGGGCTGGGCTGGGTCTGGGCAGTTCTGGGCTCTGGGACTTCTGCAGCAGATCCTCTCCTGCACGTTTTTTAGGGCAACAAACAAGTCTCTTCTTCCCGTTTCTCTTTTGGCGAGCCATTCCCTTGACCACCCCGTGTGACCCAGAGGCGCAGACTTTCCTGTTCAGTGGAGCAGCCCAGGCTCAGAAGGGAGAGCTCTGGGGACACTGGGGCACCGAACTGGGGCTGCTCCTTCCCTGGGGCCGCCTCTGCCAGGCGCGGCTCCCGAGGGAGATGCTGAGGAGCAGAGCAGCGTTTTCTTTTAAAATACATGATCCTAAACAGATCCTCTTACCCCTAATCTGTCCCTAAGACACGGCTCTCTCCTT
The DNA here is from genome assembly GCF_964034855.1 of Anser brachyrhynchus. Lineage (NCBI taxonomy): Eukaryota > Metazoa > Chordata > Aves > Anseriformes > Anatidae > Anser > Anser brachyrhynchus. Next base: position 16,784,392 of record NC_137733.1, read on the forward strand.
CTTGCCAGAAAAACCTTTTATGTGCAGACTGATGTGAATAGAAGATAAGGCAGTAATTCTTCGGTGTATCTGCTTTAAAAAGAGGATTGACTCTTATCTCCTGCAGGGCCGGCAGCCAGGCAGATGTTAATTGGGCTTTAATGTAGCAAACGTGGCTCTTGAGAAGACGGGCAGCCGGGCTCCTGCTCCTTGGGCTGCAAACGGCACCCGGGGCTGTTTGCGGGGTGGTGCTGAGCCCTGCCCGCGGTGCGGGTCCTGCCCCGAGCGGGGCCTGGTGTGCGGGGTGAGCCTCAGGGGTGGCAGCTGCTGGGCAGGGCAGATGGCAGGCAGCGAGGGACAGCCCCGGCGCTGTCCGTGGCGAGGTGCCGAGTTCGTGTGCTGATGGCAGGGTCTGCGCCCAGCTGGGCAGCGAGTGCTGGCCTGGTACCGTTTTGGAAAGGACCTCGGCAGCGGGGCTGAGCAGGCTGGCTCCGCTGCACGCAGGGTGTGTGAGTCCTGGGGGAAAAAAGGCAGAAGTTTCCAATTTTAGCAGCAGAGTGCATGCGCACGGTGCCGCCGAGGAGACTAATCGCCTGTCCTGGCAGACAAATGGCCGGGCTTGCTCTCCGAGCAGAAGATTTATGGGACGATGCGGAGGGCACTGCTGCGGGGGCCTGGTGACTGCCCGGGTGTCCCGGCCTCCCCGGGGGATGTGCCAGGGCTGCGGGGATGCTCGGGCATGGGACTGGCAGTGGCACAGCCTGGTGGCCACCACCTGCCCAGCACCACACTGCGCTCGTCTGTCTGCATCCTGCCGTGCTCTCCTGCGTCCCAGCAGGTTTGTGCAGGCTCGGGTGCAGCGTGGGGCTGCTTTGCCCCCTCTGCTGCATGGCACGGGCTCCTCAAATGCTCATCCCTAAGCTGCAGCTGCTGGGCTCGCTGTTTGCTCTCCCCATCCGGACGAGGCGTGCTGGATGCGTTGGCTGCGCACACAGGACGAACTCCTGCGCTCCTCTGCGACAGCGGGACAGGGACAGCAGCCCGGCACCACGTGCTCTGAGAGCTTGTGCGAGGGGAGATAAGAGCTCAGCAGTGCTCGTGCTGCTCTGGTGTCTGTTTGCGGTTGCTGAAACTTAAATATTTGTTCCTGGTTCCAATTTATCTCTCTTAATGGATCTCGATTTCAGAAGTGCAGATCCTCGTGCAGTATTGGCCTCCTGCTCTCTTCTTGGTCGTTACCCCATCAGACACAACAGGATTTTTTTTAAATCAGCTGCTGTCAGAGCAGGTTCCCAACCAAGAGGCCTGGGCAGCTTTTGCTGGAGGCCCGGCACGCTGCAGCAGCCTCGGACACAGCCGTGCTCGGGGACAAAGCCCCCGTCCCACCTGCTGGCACTTCCCATTCCCTGGTGCCTTCTGGAGATCTGTGCCACGCTCCCATCTCCGTGGAATCTCCTTGAGGCTGCTGGGGCTGGAGGAGGTGCTGAGCACCCAGCACCGGCTCTCTGGCAGCGGCACGCGTACGTCGGGGGGGGGAAAACTCCAGGGTTTTAATGAGCAAATTGAATGCAGTGTCCTGCTGCTTTGGGCAGATTTCCACATCGATCCTTAATCCATTTTCATAGCTGCTCTCGGGGGCGGCGTGGGTTTGTCTGTCTGCTACGGCCCCGTCACAGCAGCGTCCCTGCCCCGCTGCGGGGTGCCTGTGCTGGCGGTGCTGCGGGGGCAGCGGCTGGGGCAGGGGCTCCCCGGGGCTCTGCAGAGCGGATCTGGGGCCTCTCCTTGGCGTGGGTCTCTCCTTGGCATGAGCCCGGCCGGACCCCACACGCGGCCGCGGCTGGCACACCGAAGCCCTGGCAGCGCACCCGGCCCTGGCCGTGACGGAGCTGGCCGTGTGGCGGCCCTGGCAGCCCTGCAGCCTGCAGCTCAGCCATTACCGCCGCTAATTAACTCGGCGAGTGCCCCGGCCGTCAGTGGTCGGGTTTGATGTATGCTCTCTAATGCAATTGTTTGCCCCTTCCGCAGGAACTCGCCCTCCCGGTTATTAGCGCGGGTGCAGGTGGGTGGGATGCTGCTGCCTTCAGAGCGCACTAATGACATTTGGTGGTTTTTTTTTTTTTGTTTTTCTTTCTTTTTTTTTTTTTTCCCTGTTCTAGCTTAGATGTGGAGATGACAGTGTGGCAGTGTGGTGGGGGCCAGCCCCTGCCCGCCCCTGTGGGTGACCCCCCAGCAGCAGGGTGGGCACAGCCGCAGCCCCTGGCACGGGGAGGGGGCGCGGGGCTCTCTGGGGAGCTGCCGGCTCCCCGTGCCCCAGGGTTTTCTCTTCCCAGCCCTGTACAGGCAGCCGTGCTGTGCCACCCGGGTGTGCGCACAGGGGGACGCTGTGGCGGGGTTGTCATTCGAGGCAGCAGCCCTCGGGGTGCCGGGGAGCCAGAGCTGGTTTCTATTCCCCGGTGTCGGAGGGTTTCAGCGAGCAGCTTGTGATTTGTCAGTTTAATTGTGAAGCGAGTTAATCCATGTATCCAATTTAATCTTTAAGGCTTTAATTAATGAGCTAATGTGTGGAAAAGCTGCAGAGGCCAAGAGCAGGACAAGCCAGGACGGGGCTGTGCGTGCGACTGCTCACCCCGGGTTTGTGTTTCCCCACCCCGCTGCCCTCCCGTGCTGGGGAGGTCCCCAAACAGCAGCCGTGAGCGAAGCGTCCCGGGAGCAGCGGGGTTTGGGGGAGCAGCGGGGTTTTGTTCCGCCAGCGGGCGCCTTCCTCCCCTCCTCTCTGCTTCCAAAAGGCAGAGCTTGTGCTGTGGTCACCGAGGTGGGGCTGTGCTGCGGGGGCAGCCAGCGGGGCTGTTGGCGTGTGGCTAACGCGGCCCCTAACTGAAGTAATCTGCACTTGGTAATTTCATTGCCCCTGCGTCTGCAAGGTTCCAACTTTATTTATCTGACATCCCGAGGACTATTTATTTAACTTACAAGCAGCTTGTTCCTCCAACAAAGGCACTCCACGCATTCCACTGTTACTCCCACTAGAAAACATTTTAATAACTCTGTCCAAGCCCTGTGAAAGGGACGCGTAAGAACGGCTCTCCTGAAATCACAGAGCTGAGCTACGTGGACGGCTTTCCTGCCTGCTTCTGCGCAGCGGGTGGCCTGTTGTGAGTATTACCTCCATTATATTAAACTGTGCAAGATTAAGAACAAACCCCAAGCAATCCAGCACGTCTCCTCCTTGCATTCAGGGCCGTCAGCGTAGTTTGTGTTTCGGTACATTGAAACATGTTGTCTTTTGTCTTTGGCTGCTTATTGTTCGTTAAAAAACCCAGCTGTGCCTTTTAAGGGTTATGAGTATGGCATTGAAGCGTAGCTCCCCAAGACAGGCGCTGGGAGCTGGGAGCGTGGCAGCCCTGCTGCTGGGGTGGGCTCAGGCAGCCCCTCCGCCCGGCACCTGCTGGAGCCGCCCCGCGGTGCTGCCTGCAGCCCGGCCCTGTGGCCTCATTGCCTTTCCCCACACAGCCTGTCCTGCTTCTGCTCGGCTTTTTTTTTCTTCTTCTTTTACCCGAGTTTTGCTTCCAGCCATTGCTCGCTCGCAGTGCTCCTTTGCTCGCATTGACCCGATGGTCCTGCGGCAGATGAGCAGGAGCATCCCAAGCCACCTTTCTGCTCCAAATTCAGCGGCAAAAACTTTGTGGATAAGTGCTCTACGAGCTGGAGGTGCTGAAAACAGGCACTTGGGAAGGCTTGGAACTGCGCAGGAATGTGTCCCCTTGTCGGCACATCCCATGATGACCCTTCAGGCCACCTGCCTGAGCACGCTGCGGGTGTGCCGTGGCTCCGAGCCCTCCCGTTGCTCCTCGCAGGGCGAGCTGGGGGAGGCTGCAGCACAGTCACGCTGTGCCAGCACCAGCCCCAGACCCCACTGAAACCCTGGGGACTCGAGCTTTTTCCCCAGCCTGGCCCAGCAGCACTTGGGTGCACACGCTCCTCGTTGCTCTTCTAGATTGCAATTAGCTTTAAGAATCCCCCCCAACACAAAATGTAGGTCAGTCGTAATTAGTTTGAATCCTGCTGCTGCCAGCTTTGCTTTTAATTAAGCTCCTCCAGAGGGGAGGCGGCGCACGAGGTGCGGTGCCGGAGCTGCAGCCCTCGTGGCACTCGTCACACGCCTCGTGGTCCCCGCTGGCAGCGCCCGGTCACCCGGCCGTCACCGCTGCTGGCACTTCCCAGCCCGCAGCTGCACTCACGGCACTGCTCACCACGAGGACGGGGGTGAGGAGCAGCCCTTCCCACCCGGGGGCTGCTGCGCCCTGCTTGCTCCGTTGTTTGGGGTGAGCCGAGCCCCGGGCACGGCCGTCGGCTGCAAACCGGCTCCAGTTTGCGCATCAGGCTCAGGGCAGACGCGCTGCGGGGCAGGGAGCCGGCCATGGGCTGTCCTCCTGGTCCCCAAGACCCTCCTGCTGCGGGCAGCTGCAAGCTGTCGCCCGCAGGAAATCACCTCCGGCTGCCAATAGAGGTTTGCCGTTCATCGAGCAGCGAGGTTTGCGCTATGAAATATTTAGTGAGGACTGGCTGTCCCTCGCCGTTCGCTCGCGGCTGCGGTCGTTGCAGTGTGATGCCTTCTTTCCGTTCCCATCCCCTCTGCGGTGGGCAGGCTGCTGTCAGACGCAGTGGTGGGGCCGGGGGGTGGGCTGGGGGCCAGATCCTGCTCCCTGACTGCAGTGGGGCAGCTCTGGCTCGGCTGTACCGGCCTGTGGGGGGCCATCGGGGCTGGCCAGGGATTTTTGATGGCAAATCGGGCGTGAAAATTAGATTTCTTGCAGAGCAGTAAGCCTGTACCTGCAGAACGGGTGTTAGTCCACGGATCGGAGTGCTGTGAGATGGCAGTGCGGGGCAGAGCAGCCAGCGCCGTGTGCTTTACAAGGGGTCTGTCGCTGCGAGGGGATGTCGGCAGTGGTGGACGTTAGGGTCCACGTTGGGATTTCCCCCCTTTGCTCACTGTGCTCTTTTTTCCAGCAGAGGGGGCCCGTTCCCCCCGGGGTGCCGTTAACACCACGGTCTCCTGCACCTTGTGCGTTCCCTCGAGCTGCCGTGGCTTTTCAGCCGATCGCGCCGCATTTCAGGACCAAAACATTCTGCAAATCCCCGACGCGGTGTGAGCGGTGTTTGCAGAGCGTGGCCGCTCCAGCTCCTTTATATTCACCCTCAGTCCTGCAGACAGCGCGTGGTGCCGGCACCCTTGGCAGACCCGCTCCGTTCCCCTGCCACGAACCAGGCGCCCGCAGCCCCCTGCCAAGGAGTTTTCTCGGCGCCCTGCGCAGCGTGTGCCACCCGCACCCCTTCCCCTCCCAGCCGTGGGCTGCCTGCCCGTTTTACCCCTTCCAGGGCCGTGAATCACTCCGCTCCCTCAGCTCCATCGCTGCCTTTGAAGGTATTTATAAACTGCGATCGTCTCCCCTGCGCCTGCTTTAGCAGACGGTGTAAATTTAGCGCGCTTGTTGACTCTGCTCCTCTCCTCCTCGTCCGCATCCTTGCTGCTGGAGGAGCGTGGCTGTGCAGGAGCCGAGATGTTACCTCGGGCCTGATTAAAACCATCAAAACGCAGAGGCAGAGCCCTGCCGGTGCCATCCTGGTGGGTGATGCCGAGCGCCAGCGTCCCGCGGTGTTGGGTAGTTGCGGCAGGTCGGCATGTGAGGCACTGGGATGGCCTCTCCGTGGGGGAGAGGCGCTTTGCCGAGCTCTGCCCGGCACTGGGTGGCCGTGCCTGCTGCCGAGGCCACCCCACGGGACCATCGGAGGGGATGGATGCGGCACCGCGCGCCCCGGGGAGCTCTGTGCGCTGGCTGCGGGCTTTGGATCAGTCGTGAGCGCAGCAGGTGCCGGCTGCCCAGCCCAGCCAGCCCCGTCACGCACCACTGCTTGGGGTTGTTTTAATCACACCCTAGTGATTACTGTGCTAATTTCTGTCGGTCTAGCAAGCAAATTAATCTCTCCGCTCTGTCCTCTGGGGCTGTTTGATCTTTAGGGTTGGGTTTGATGAACGTTTAGAGAGCCGCCTGCAGCTCGCGGGGCTGCGGTCGCTTGGTGTGCGGTCAGAGTGCGGCCCTTGCCCGCCACCGGGCTCTCCCCACACACCTCGTGGTGCCCCCGTCCTGCACCGCTGCCGGCTCCGTCCGGGCAGTTGTAAAACATTTCCTGTTGGCTCTGAGAAGCAGAGGATCTGAGGAGCCGGCACTGCTTCGCTGGTGCCCACGGTGCCCACCCCTGCCCTCGCAAACATGCGGGCCTTGCAGCGCTGTCGGGTGGGTGATGTCTTCCCAACCTGGCTTTGCTCCCTCCCTGCCGCTGGACCTCGCAGGAACCTGCACCTCGGCCCCAGGCAAGCACCGGGCTATGGCACAGAGGGGCACGGCCCCTCCTGCTCCTCCCTGCCGGCCCTGCTGCGAAACACGAGCGATACGGGGAAAAGCAAACGGAGAGGGAAAGCAGTGCTGGCTGGGAGAAAAATCAGTAGAAGTGGCAGGCAGAGGAGTTATTTTCAAGTTGCTAACTGAATATGGAGTAGTTAGCTGTGCCTTTTGAAGGCCATTAGGATGGGATGCTGGCGCTCATTAATTTATTGCCAGAGGTGGTCTAGCCTGCGTCGCGCAGCACACTAAATCAGCGGTGCAGACACAAAGATTTAAGTATCCAAATATATGTAACTTGCAGCAGACGCAGGAAATGATCTTCTCACTGTGCCACCATGCAAATTACTCCAACAGGCGCTGTGACCAATTTATGCAAGTTTAAAAAAAGGGAGAGAGAAAATCAGCATAAACACAGCGGTGGAGCCGGTGCAGGCGCGGGGCAGCAGCTGCCAGGCGGGCGGCCTCACCGCTGCTTCTCTTCTCTTGCAGAATAAGGTGCTGACGGTGGATGGGGTGAAGGTGAAGCTGCAGGTGAGTCCCACGGCCCCGGAGCAGCTCCCGCGGTGTTCGGGGCTCGGTAAAACCCCTGGGAGCCAATGGGCCAGGAGCAGCCCCAAAACCTGGTCCCCATCCCATTCCCGTGCTTGGAAGCTGTCGTTGCGTGCATGCACGTGCATGTACACACGTGTGCGCACGTGCACCCCCATGGCTGCTCCGTCCCTGTCTGCCAGCCCCTCCGAAAAGCCCCGGCAGCAGGCAGAGACCAAGCTGCTCGCCCCGAGCCCCAGCTGCTTCCTGACCCCTGGGCTAGCAGCTGAATAACGCCATTAGCACCGATCTTCCCCCGACAGCAGCGTGGCACTCTGGAAACATATCGTGGCATTAAAAACTGATAAATTAAATTAACGAGTCCCCACACATCCATCTGCTGGATGGATTTTCTGATTAAGGACACGTTGCGAGCCCTTTGTCACATGCCGCCGTCCCTGCGGTCAGATGTGCTGAGGAGTGGGGAGGTGCTGCTTAAATATTTATTGCACTTGGCCCCTCTCCTGTTACCGTCCTCAGAGCCCCCCCTGCAGCTGCGAGCTAGTCACGCGCAGATAGAGCAGCCCCTGGGCCGCTGCTAGAAGCAAACCGCTGAGGAAACTTTGCGGGGTTGTGCTGTGGCCGTGCGCTCGTTGTGTCCCGTGGGTGCCTGCGGGATGCGGCTGACCCCGGTCCTCTGCCTTGCAGATCTGGGACACGGCGGGGCAGGAGCGCTTCCGCAGCGTCACGCACGCCTACTACCGGGACGCCCATGGTGAGCACACCCGGGGCTGGGGGCTCGGGGGGCGTGCGGCACGGTGCCGGCACTAACGCGCCGCCGCTCTCTCCGCAGCCCTGCTCCTGCTCTACGATGTCACCAACAAAGCGTCCTTCGACAACATCCAGGTACGTGCGGCGCCTCCCGCTCCTCTCCTGGCGGTTTCAGGCAGCTCCGCGGGTTTCCTGCGCTGCCGGGGCACCGCTGAGGCTCCGCAGCTTCCGAAGCCCTGCAAGCGCTTGGAGCAAACCCGCGGCGCGCTGGCTGCAGGTGGCACCGGGATTTACTGGTGGTGGTGGTGCTCTGTGCCAGCCCCGGAGATGAGCAGGGTCTGGGGGCCTGGGGAAAAGCTGTGCCCCAGCTGGAGGGAGCCCCTGACCGGCCGTGCCCCGGGGCAGAGGTGTGTGCCGGGGGCGCAAAGCGTGGCCGCTTCCGAGGGGCTGCAGTGGGTGCTGCGCACCCGTCTGGCAGGGAGGACAGTGCTGGGGCGTCGGAGGACGCGCGGAGAACATTTCCCTTTCCTGGCAAATGGAAGGGGCGACAGACTCACTTCACCGGCAGATTTATGCCGCGTGTAATTACAGCACCAGCTGGAGAGCTCGCTCCCGCTAAGTGAGCGCAGGCAGCCGCTGGGAACGAGGCGCTCCCTCGGCCCGGCCCAAAGTCGCCCCGGCTGCCTTGGCAGCAAACCCAGGCAGGGGAGAAGGTCGCATCCTGCTGCCCCGCTCCTCGTCCCCCTGCAGACCTGCCCGTCCTGCCGGCCATCGTGGGGTCCCTTGTCCCCTCCCTGCAGACCCACGCAAGGCTCAGCGCGGTGCCGCCAGCACGGGGAGGGGGATTTTAATCCCCAAAGGCCAGCAGGAAGGGGGAAGGAAGCTGTGCGGCCGCACAGTGCCTCTGCCAGCTGCGTCCCCACGCCACAAAGCTGCTTTTTGGCAGGGAGCAGATGGTGCCACGAGGCTGTGCGAGGGGAATAGGAGGACCTGGGGACGGGAGGACCTGGGGACGGGAGGACCTGGGGACAGGAGGACCTGGGGACAGGAGGACCTGGGGACAGGAGGACCTGCCCTCAGCGCCCCCCACCCCGCCGGGCCCGTGCAGCTGCTGGGCCGCTGCAAAGCGTGCTGCGAGCCAGGAGCAGTTAGCCCTGACCGAAGGGGACGTTGTTTGTGTCCCAGACGTGGAGTGCACCGTGCATGTCTGTGGCAAACAGGCTAGAGCTGTCCCTGCCCTGGAGTGTCCTCCTGTCCCCCTGCCCCAGGGCACCGGGGGTGCTCCCTGCAGGTGTGGGGACAGCCAGCAGCGGTGTTTTGTGCTGAGCTCGTGATCCCTCCATGAAAATTGCTCGAAGATTTCTCCCCCCACATTGTGGGGTTAGGGATTGCGGGGAGTTAGGGTCGGTTTGATTCGATTAGGCTGGATTAGAGGAAGGCAGGTTCACCCATGTGCCGCCTGATCATGCGGTGAAGCAGGCAGGGGGCACGGCCCAGAGCAAACCCTTGGCTTTATGCTTCTAAAACGCAACAGGATTTTTTTGTTCTGCTACAAGGATGGTGAATTTCCCCAATAGCAGCTTTCTGAGCAGGCCTAGCCTTCCAGCCAAGGAGGGAATTCGGGTCCTGCGAGTGCCTGTGGGCAGTCCCCAGGGTGTGCAGGGGGCCTGGGGGACCCGGCTGCTCCCTGTCTGCGGTTCCTGCTGCGCCCAGCTGAGTTTCTGAGCTGGGCTTTTCATTTTACATCTCGCCCCCAGCCATCTCCTCCCTGTGTCTGTGTAAAACCCCCGCTGTGGCATGGTTGTGGCAGGATCCCCGCGGAGGGGTCCCAGTGCCCAGGCCGGGGGCAGCCCCCATCCTCCTCCTCCTCCTCCTGGAGCCGTTGCTCACGGCAGCCTGTCTCTGGTCGTCTCCCTCCAGGCTTGGCTGACAGAGATTCATGAATACGCGCAGCAGGACGTGGTCCTCATGCTACTGGGAAACAAGGTGAGCCTGGCCCCGGCGGAGCTGGAGCTGCCTCTGCCGACGGCCCTGTGCGGGTGCTGCAGGTGCCGTCAGGGCATAACGCAGGGGCGGTGATTCCTGGTTAGCTGCAGGTCCACGGCCAGCAGAGCCACCAAAAGTGGCCGCTTGGCCCAGGGGAGCCGCTTGCTCTCCAGTTTGGGAGCCCTGCTGCTCGCTGGAACCCAGGCGGATCCCATCTCCCTCCTGGTGCACGGGAGCTGGCTCGAGCCCTGCGTGCTGCTGCGCTGCAGAGTCCCTGCAGGAAATACGGGATTGAGTCCAGGTGCTGGAGATGAAAGGAGCCTCTTGTGCTCGTCCTGCAAGTCCCCGCTGAGCCCCGGCTTCCCCTTGCTGCAGGAGCAGCGCAGCATTGCTGGTTCCCCCTGCTGCTGTGAGGAGGCTGCTTTTTCTTCTGCCTCGCCTGGTCCGTGAGGATGCGTGTGGCACAGAGCCACAAATCACCTCGGACATGCCTGGAGCAGGGATCTCCAGCATCTCTGCGATGCACACGCGGTGTGAGCCTGCCCATGGGGCATGGTGTTCAGGAAACCAGGCAGGCTGCGGCAGAAAGGCAGGAGCGGGGAGTCAGGGCCCTTAAAAGCGTTCAGCAGAGTCCAAAGCCCCGAGCAGAGGGGAGCCAGCGAGGCTTTGCGCCGTGCCCCAGCAGCCCCGGGCTGGTGGTGTTTGGGAGCATGGGGGCAGGAGGGTGGAGGGGGGTGTGGGGGCTGCCTGATGCTGACCGCCCAGATAATCCCAGCTTGCTCTTTGCTGTTGGCAGGTGGATTCAGCCCAGGACAGAGTGGTGAAAAGGGAAGACGGAGAAAAATTAGCCAAGGTAGGGGAGCGGGCTTTTTTGCTGCAGCGGAGCCACTTGTTGGGTGACGGGGGGCAGCACGCAGCCAGGCGGCTACCTGGGAGCTGCCTTCAGCCCTTGTCTCGCTCCCGTCTCCCTCCACCTCTGCTCTTTCTTTAAGCTTCCGCTGCCATTTCTTGCTTCTCTGTCCTATCCTGAGGCTCTGAAGAATAAACACTCCTTTACCTGTGACCCCTCGTGCAGCTTTCTCCCCCCCTGCAGGGCCGGACCCCTCTCCCCCCGAGCTGAGCCCTGTGGCGGGCACCGTGCCCGCTGGGGCTCTGCGCGGAGCCGAGCTCGTGTCCCCGTGGGCCTCCCTGACCTCCTCCGTGTCTCGTCCTGCAGGAGTACGGCGTGCCCTTCATGGAGACCAGCGCAAAAAGCGGCCTGAACGTCGAATTAGCGTTCACAGCCATCGCAAAGTAAGTGAGCGGTCGCGGCCGTGCTGCGCGCCCCTGCCGGGTGCGGAGCACTCAGCGCCTGCTCCCCTCGGCCACTGCCAGGCCGTGCGCGACACCGTCCCCTGCATCGCCACCAAGCTGGTGCTGCAGGGAGGGCAGGCTCTTCAGTGGGAGACCTGAGAGAAAGGCCAGCTGCATCACGCACTGCTTTGTTCTCTGGGGAAGTGCTTACCCATCCCAAACAGCTGCAGGATGCTTCCTCGGGGGTTTAACGAAGCACTTAGACCAGGTCATGGCTCAGCGGAGCTGCTCCAGGCAGCTTAGAAGTAGGTGGGCAGAAAGGTAATGTTTTCCCTCTTCCTGCAGGGAACTGAAGCACAGGTCCATGAAGCTGCCCAACGAGCCCAAATTCAAGCTCCACGACTACGTGAAGAAGGAAGTGAGGGGCTCGGGCTGCTGCCGGTCCTAATGCGCTCGGTGCATTTGTACAGAGACTCATGCCACGTGTTTGTGCGCCGCGCTCTCTCCTCGTGGACAGTGTGTGCATGTCTGTCTTGTGTCTGTATCTGCGTACAAGGTGAGCTGAGACCTGTGGGGTGCAGGCAGCAGCAGGAAAAGCTCTATGGGCCGGCGCCGAGGCTGGCCGTGCTGCACCACGTGCCAGGCACGCTCCCCAGACCCCACAGCACCCACCCACACCACGGCTCCCCAGAGGGAAATGCATTTCCCTGGCCGGGCTGCTCTGCTCCCGCCCGGCTCGGAGCTGCCCTGCCCGGTGCAGGCAGGAGGGGACGCGGGGAAAGGGCTTGGTCGGTGTGGCCACGGCTCCCTCCAGGTTCCTCCACCGGTTCAGCAGCGACGGCGCTCAGCCAAGAGCACCCTGGGGTTGCTTTAATGCGAGGAGGAATGATGGGGCCTAGGGGAGCGAGTGCCTGCTCCCCACCAAAATCTGGGTGGGAAAAAATCCTGAATTCACTTTTCCCACGTACCCGGAATTCAGCTGATCAGATCCTTGGCCTGGGGCACACAGGAAAGCTTTGTTTTCAAGGCAACCGTTTTTTAGCTGCTTATTTCTGTCTGTCAGTCCTTCCCGTGTTGTAACATAGCTCCTCGATGAAGATTTCTCCTCTTCCCCGCAGAAGACAAGAGCTTAGATGTCCGTTTGAGTAAGCTCCCGCAAACATCTGTTGTACAGAGGTTTCCTGACTGTTTATCTGTTCGGCGAAGGCTTTGGTTCTCTCACTACAGCCATTTCTTGTACTTTAATGAGAAGAAAGCTAATGTACTGCAGCTTATTCCTGATCCCTTCATGTAAGCCCGATAGCTTTTTTAGACTGCAACAGTGCTTTGCTCCGAAGTTCTCTTGGGACAGCTCTTTCTTCTAAAGGAAGAAAGCCGAGGAGGCTGCTGTAGGCATTGACCGTGCAGGTTTGAGACTTCTGCCAGCTCTCTTCAAGGGATTCCTCAGCCCTTTTGTCTGTGCCAGGCACGTGGCTTTTGCTTTTGTTAAAGTTGCACTTCCACGTACAAATTACAACTTTGGAGGAAGTGTTTGGCCTCTGGCAATTTTCTTATTAAAAAAATTCCACCTGCACGACACCAGGTGCCCTGCTGCACTGCCCCTATAAATAGGGCACTTAAATCAGCCTGTCCCTCACTCCCAGCTGGCAGAACACCAGCTCCCAGCAGTTATTTAGCTGCACCCGCCCCTTGTCGCAGCAGGGGTGCCAGCCTGAGCTGCAGCACAGCGTTCCCCAAGGGCACAAAGTCCCTCGGTGCATGGTTCAGGCAGGCAGCCACAGAGCAGACCCCCTCGGAGCTGCACTTCTTGGCGAGCCACAGTAAAATGCGCAGCACTCAGAGCTAGAGTGGGTCCAGCACAACGATGGTACGGAGCCTAAAATAAACCTGCTGAGAACAGAGCATTTTTCCTGCATAGCTTGTTAGGAAGAAATGTCTGTTACCCGACTTAAATTTTGTTAAAAACCCTGTTCCCGGGGGAATGTTTGCAGCAACCAGCCTGGAGCAGCCCCCACTGATGTGCATCGCTGGGCAGAGCCTGCTCCCTGCTGGCAGCACCATGCAGGGCCCGGGGGGGAGGCAGCGAGGGCAGCCTCCTGTTCTGCATCAACCCTTCCCAGCACCAGAGGCATCCCACCAGAGGCACAGAAGAGCAGCAGGCAGCTCAAACGCCTGGGTCTGTTCCCAAGCCTGCCTTTGGTGTTTTCTCAGAATAACTCACGGTGTAAGAGCAGCCCCTGCCCCAAGGTGCCAGTCACTGCACAGACACTACCTCCTTCCCCCTCCTCACAGGCAGGGCGCCTCGCATCTTTGGCCATCCTGAAAAAGCTGACAGCTCCTAACTCGGTACTTCGGGGTGGGACCAAAAACAATCTAAAAATAATTTAAATAGAGCAGATGTGAGCGCTACTTTTTGGGTATGCCTGTCACAACCTAACTAGTACAGCAGAACCAGAACCGCATTTGGGGAACTTCCTAACCCCCCCAAACTGAAGGGACACTCAACCCCCATCTACCCCGCCACAAGGTCCCTGTGCACCACTCCCCTCCCGCTGCCCGCACACCAACCTTGCTGCTGAAGCACCCCTCCGCTCTTCTTTGGTGTTTTTTTTTTTTACATGGGCCTCTACTGCCCCCAACCGATGCAGAATGGTTCAGTGCATTCAAGCAAGCCGAGGAGTTGGCATGACATGCACTTCTCATTTTCGCTGGCTCTTGTTTACAGCTTTTGTTTCATTCCTGTTAATAAATTTTTTTAATAATCCTCGCGGCTACAGTGGTGTTTTTGTCTCATACCCGAACTGTTCGATCATTCCAATAGTTCAGCTCATTCTTGAGCCTACCTGGATGGTTGCATTACCAGCATGGGCTCAGGTACCCCCCTGCACCCACCAGGAACTCAAGGGACCCAGACTACAGCTGAGCTGCAGCACACATCATACAACAGCTTCCTTCAATAATAGCAATGATTTGCTGTGTGCCCAGATGCAAAATTCTGTTAAGTCTATGGTTTTGTGTGTTATGCATAGGATTTGTAAAGAACAGAGACAAAAACAGAAGTCTTTTGAAAACTTTATTAAATCTGTAAGCTGTAGAACCAGCCCAATAGAGAACCCAAAGTGGGGATGCAGCAGCAAGCAGTTTAAAAGTTACAAGGCTGAACTTGATTTGAGAATATGGAAATAACAAAGACCTGAACAACTTATTAAATTCCAAAAAAAAAAGTTGAAAGATTTAAATCATTCACCTACACAATCTAGCACTGTGAGGACTGCTGCCTGCGAATCCTTTTGTTTACCTGTACTACTGCATCCACTGCCTGCCATTACTTTTGCTGTAGGCTATCACGTGGCAGAGGAAAAAACTTCGATTTCTTCTGTTTCACGGAATTCTGCAGCTGATGCTGAGTTCTTGAAAAACTGCACTGACTCTTTAATTGTACAGCATGAAAAGCATCAGCTTCGCTGTTAGATACAGCAACCCCAGAAGAGTTTTTTAACCGTATTCGGGTGCATCCCTTGCTGTGTTCTCAGCCTGATGCCTACGTTACGCCCGGGGTCGCAGCTACACGAGGCGCACCAGGCCGTTACTCCAGCCCGGTTTCACTTGCCCCAAAGCGCCTCGTGGCCCCACACAGCTGCAGCTTCCCGAGCCGGCTCAGGAGCAGCAGGTCACCGCACACGTGTGCGCCTCACCGCCCGGAACTCCACGGCGACCGCCGGGCCCTCAGGCCTCCCTTCCCGCGCCGCCGTTGCGGTGCGGGTCCCGCCGGCCCTGCGGAGAGAAGGCGGCGCGGTGAGAGCAGCCCGCCGCGCCCCGCGCCGCCCGGCCCGCCGCTCCCTCGAGCCTCAGCCGCGATGCGTCAGCAGGGGCCGCGGCCGCCCGCCGCCCTCAGACGAGGTGTCAGAAAGGATCGGATCATCCCCGGCTCGCCCGGGCCCGGCCCCGTGTGGCGGTCCCGGTCCCACCGCCCCCCTCGCCGCCCACCCCTCACCTACCTCTCCGCCGGAAAGGACAAAGTGTGCCCCCGCCAGGCTATTTATAACCACCACAACGCTGCTATTGGCCAGACTGCCTGCGGGCTCAGCCAATCGCCAGCAGTTGGGGTGATCGCCCTCACCCCTCTGCCGGCGCTCATTGGCTGCCGCTCCTCCTCTCCCCAGTGGCGCGGTGCGGGCCGAGGCGCGGTTCGGCGCCGCCCGATTGGCCCCCGGAGGAGGCCGAGCGAAGCCAGTAGCGACAGCGATTGTAACACCGACCGACCGCGGACGCGCCAATCAGCGCTGGGCCGCGCGGGCCGCTGGGAGCTGTAGTCCCGGCGTCTCGGAGGCGCGGCGAGGAGCGGGCGAAGGTCGGAGCGCGGGACTACAAATCCCGAGGAGCACCGAGAGCGGCGCTTCCGGCCCGGGCGGCAGCGGGGCCGCGGGACGAGCGGGGCAGGCCCGGGGCCGCGATGTGCCGGGGCCGGGTGCCGCAGCTCCGGCCGCCGCCGCTGCCAGGTACGGGGCGGGGCGGGGCGGCGGGGCCGGGCCGGGCCTCGCGCTCCGGGCTCGGGCCTGGGGCAGCGGCGGGGGTTCGCCGGGCGGTGGTGCCAGGCCCGCTGGTTGTGGCCCCCCCCACACCCGGTGCCCCGTGAGGGCCGCTGGGCCGGCAGCGGCTGCTCCTGCACCGGCAGCGCCGGCGGGTGCCCGGGTCCAGCCCCGGCAGGCCGAGCTCGGCTCCTTTGCAGCCGCCCCGAGCGCTCCGTGCTGCCGGTAGGGGGCTGCGGGGCCCGGTGCGGGGTGCTCGGTCTGCGGAGGGCCGGGTGAGCCGGGGTGGGGGGGGGGCTCCGGGAAGCCCCTGCGGGAGAGGGGCGTGAGGTGGGGCCGTCCCCCACGGGCCCTGCGTGGCTCCCCGGGGGCCGCGCGAGGCGCGGCGGCAGCTCGGGGGAAGGGCTGTGCGGGTAACCCTGCCGGGGGCTGCCCGCCCTGCTCCGGGCCTGGGCGCCCCGCGCTGCGTCTGTGCGGCTCCCCGGCCGGAGCCCTTCGGCAGGGCTCTCCTGCCGGCTGTTTGACACGGCTCCACTCGTCGCTGCCACCGCGAATCGCTGCCTTCCGCCGCTGCAAGCGGCAGTGCCGGGGGCACCCCCAGAATCCGGGGCTGCATCATGTCAGCGCTGCACAGACGCCCACTGACTGCGAGCCCAAAGGCAGCACGCAGAACGCACAGCTCTGCCCTCGCTGCACAGCTGGAGGAGCGGGACATCAAAGGGCTTGGGGATTTCCCAAGGGTCACGCAGGAAAGTGTAGGATCAGGGCACTGCTCTGCAGCCTGCTGACCCCGAAGTCACCGTGGGTGCAGCGTGAGAAAGCCCAGGGTAAATCCAGCCACGACAACACAAAGCTCCCGCTTTGTGGTTTCACAGAATCATTAGGGTTGGACGAGCCCTCCAAGATCATCTGGTCCAACTGTCCCCCTGCCACCAATGTCACCCCCTAATCCACGTCCCCAGGCACCACGTCCAGCCTTCCCTTGAACGCCCCCAGGGACGGTGACGCCACCCCCTCCCTGGGCAACGCATTCCGGTGCCTGCCTGCTTTGGTTCAGCGCAGCAGGTGGCAGGAGATCACTTGCAGGTGAAGCCGCCGGCAGGAAGGAAAGTTCCGTGACGGGGGAGGTTCAGTTGTACCACGCAGCACTGGGAGACCTAAGCCGGGCTGGAGGGACCAGGGCATTGGGTCGGGGAGTGAATGCGGGCAGCTTTGCTGACCCGGGCTGCGAGGAGGGAGGGCTGCGCACTCCAGGATGTCGCTCGTGCAGTGTGACCGTGTTTGTGCCTGCTGTGCCCCGTGAGGAGCTGCTCTGGGTGCACGGCGCCCTGCTGCGTGGGGCAGGGCGGGCACACGGCGCCCTGCTGCGTGGGCAGGTGTCCGGCAGCACCCCCCCGCCTTGCAGGCCTGTCTCCCAGGCTGGCCCCGCTCCCTGCCCCAGGAAGGCTTTTCCTTTCCATGGCAGCTCTGTGCTAACTGGTTTTCCCCGGGGTGCCTCCGCAAGCACAGACCGCGTTGCTGCTTTTTAGGCCGCTTGATATTCGGCATTACGAATAGCTCGGGAACTATCTAAGGAGGGCGAGAAACTTGAATTCCCTGAAAAGCGAGAGGTGGACGAGCCCGTCCCTGCGGATTCCTCGGGTCCAAGGCACAAGGCCGCGTGCAGCAGGAGGGCTGGTTTCTCTTAACTATCCCAAACCCCCCCCCCCCCAGCCCGCGAGCGGCCCGGCAGAGCGGCGAGGCGGCGTGGGGATCGGCTGCACGGGGCTTTTCCGGCTGGCTGGGCAAGTCCCCGCTGCTCCGCGTGCCTTTCTGCTTACCTCACCGGGAGCCGCGCGCAGACAGCGCAGGGGACGTTTTGGCCGGGGGAAGCTGCCCGCAGCTGCGGGGCTTGGTGCTGGCGGCGGCTCCGGGTCCCGCCACCCCGTGCCGGTGCGGGCAGGCAGCGGTGAGCGCTGCGGGCAGCGGGGCCCTGCCAGCTGGCCCGGGCTGCCTGCCTCCCTCGGGGCCGCCGATGGCAGCGGTGGGGGAACCGAGCAGTTCTCACACCCCTGCTTAGGTCGGAGTGAGGGCAGCAGGTACCCGAGGTCCGGCGCCGGGTTAGAAGCGGTGCCTGCAGCTAGCTGGAGCTGCCCTGTGCTCCCGTTGTGATCCTGAGCGCGTCCCGAGGCCGTGTGACGGTGACCCCAGCAAGTGCTCTCTGGGGTTGTTCCCGGTGGTTTCAGAAAGGTGAAATCCTCAGGGTTCGCAGAGGGAAGGTTTGGGAGAAGCGGCAGGGCCTCGCGCCCCCTCTGCCTTGCACCTGAGGCCGTTGTGGCCGCAGCACAGCTGCTGGCTGCGCGCCGGGAGGGATTTAAACGGGACCTTCCTGGCGTGATGGCAGGGGGCTGCGGGGCGCTGGAGGGTGCTTGTGTGTGAAACTGGGCAGGGGGTGTGCTGTGGTGGAAGGGGCAACATCCATTTCTTCAGGAATCAAGGATTCGGTGCTCGTTTGTCTGGGACCTGACATCACTGCTTTGACCATCCTTTGCCCGGCTCACCTGGTAGCTGTGAAGCACGGCGGTGCCTGTCCCTCGCAGTGGGTCGCAGCTCTATGGACTGGGCTCTCCTGCTTGTTCTCAGTCAGAAACTGTTCACACAGAACAAAAATGCACAAAAAAAGTCTTTTATTTGTAAAGAAGCTGGTGCGTTTCAGACGGATCCCTAGAGCGGTCTGGTTGCACCCAGAGGGCAGACAAGAGCACGGCACGAAGTGTCAGAGCCTGGGAAGGCGTCTGGGGAGGGCAGGGGAAGGGAACGGTGCGCGTTCCTCTGGCCCGTGTCCTACAGGTCAGGCAAGGTGCTTGTAGTCGTCGTCATCACAGAGCTCTGTAAATGCTGGTACCGAACTCCACGAGCACTTCGGAAATGAATGCTGTTTCCACCAGAGGCACTGACCAGGAGGGCTGCAGCGACTGTCCCGGGGCTGCCTCTAAAGCCCTGGTGTTTGAGCTCGTGAATCTTGCCTCGTTTGTGCTTCGGTCGGAGACCTTCCCTGGCAGGTTGCGGTGGCCTATGGGAATCACGGGTGGGAAATGGGGGCAACGCCTCGTGCTGCAGAAGAACGAGGCGGAAAGAGCCTGCCCGAAGTGGACCCGGATGTTCCCTGCTACCTCCCCTGGAAGAGCCCTGCACCTGCAGGGGCTGGGGAGGTGGCCGAGGAGGCGGGTGTAGTCCCCGAGCCCACGCAGCCTGCGCTCAGCCCCTGCCGTGCCCTTGTCCTGCCGAGCCGGGCTGTCGGGGCAGCTCAGCTCATCTTGTGTAATAACATTTCCCCGGTGATGTGCCAGCCCTCTGCGGGATGTGTAACCCTCGCGGTTCTGCCTGCGGCGTCGTAAGAGGAACGGAAACTTGTGCCTTTCCCCGTGAATATCCACCCCGCGAAGCTGGGAGGGTCGCGTCGCCCGGCCGCTTCCCAGGCAGCACAGAGCAGCCTGTCCGTGCCTGCCCGTCCCGCCAGGCCCTGCAAGGTACGCTCTGCCGGCCCAGCGCCTCCGCGGGGGTGAGCGGCCTCGCTCAGAGGCAGCGCCGGTGAGCCCAGGGAGGAAGAAAGGAGAGACTGAAGCAGACGCAGGGCCCGTAGCTGGGCTTTGTGGGCCGTCGGTTGCGCAAGGCTGGGACGTTGGCAGGTTTCTCAGCTTTGCAGCGGGGCGTTGCGCCTGGCAGCCGCTCCCCTGGGGCGCGGTGTTTTCCCTGAGAGTGTCCAGTGCCCTGCTGCCGCCTCCCCCCGGGGCACGGAGCCCAGCACTGCTGCTGTGCCCGTGGCAGCGAGGTTTCCCGAGTCAGGAGCCGGCTCCAGAACCAGGACGAGGCAGCTTGCGTGGTCTTTGTGGAGGACACGAGCCCTGCCATCCCTGCGTCTCGCGCCACGTCTCCCCCCGAAGCCTCGGCCGTGTCCCTGAGGTTGGTTGCGAGGACCTGCCGGGCGCTGGGAGCGGCCGGGCGAGCGGGTGCTCGGGGCGATGCCCCGCAGCCGGAGGGGCCAGCAGCAGCCCCACCAGCACCCTCCTTCAGCCCGGCTGCCCCCGCCGTTCCCCTCCCCGCTCCAAGGTGCGCCGCCGGGCTTGGCGGCAGCGGGAGGCAGCCGGCAGAGAACTGCCTCGCTGCTGGCTTTCCTGGCTTCTGCAGCGGGGGGAAAAGGAGTGCTGCTTTCCCCAGCTGTCCGCAGGCGGTGGTGGCTGGGTTTTTCCTTCCCTGCGTTACTAAACGAGGGGTTTTAAGGCTTTTCTTCTCGCTGAGTCTCCAGAGCCCGAGCTGATCGCTGCGGTGCGGAAGGGCTGAAACCTGGCCCTTCCCTGCCTCGCGTCTGGTTCCTATCAGCCGCGTGGTTTGGTGAGCGGTGGGTTCCCACAGCTTCCTTTTTTCCGGGGGAGATTTTTCCCCTCGCTTTTTACGGTCAAAAGCAGCGTGGTTGCCTTTGAAAGAACAAACAAACAAACTCCAGGCAAGGAGAGCCTGGGCCACAGCCTCCGCGGCCCGGTTCGGTGTAAATCGCAGGGTGACCCTGGGCCGGGAAATGACAGCGTTCCCGGCGCTCCTGGCCTGCTGCCTCGCGGAGCTGCCGGGTGCTCGGGGGATTCCTGGAGCCCCTTGGCGTTTGGTCATCGAAAAAGGGCTTTGCAGAGCAGAGGATCCCGTGACTTCCAGTAAATGCTGGTTATTCCTTCTAGGTCACAGAGCACACGTCTTTCGTAACAAGGCCGCTGACGTTTCGCTGTGTGGTTGTTGGCACCTCCTCCAGCCACGGCTCTGCTCCGGCCCCGGAGGGCCCAGGTGCCGGGCCAGGGTTCGGGGATGCAGCAGGGATTTTTGCTAACGCCGCAGGAAGCTGGTATCAATGGCAAGAACACCTCTGCTGCTTCCCTTTAGCTTTGCAGTCGGTTGGCAAAAGCCTTTCTCAGCACCTCGTGGCAGAGCGCTCGAGGCGTGGAGGGGCTGTCAGGGAGGTGTCTGCTCTGCTGAAGTGCTTCCTGCGTGTGGTGGTTGCAGAGGTTTGGGCCGAAATCAGGTATTCGCCTGGTGGCTGGCGTTCTGCACGCTGGCTGCTATCCCACGGGACATTTTTCCCATTGCTCGCATTCCTCGGGTTTCTGCTCAGAGCCGGCACGGAGCGGCTCCCCGCTGCCGGCAGGTAGGTCGCTCAGCCAAGCTGCAGGGCTCGGGACGTGCTTGTGAGCAAGGAGTGGAAAGTCCCTGTGTTGCAGCCCGCCTTCCCTGCCTCGCTTTGGATTTATCCAAGCTCTGTTGCAATCGGATCCTGCAGCCATTCCCGTGGGCTTTGGGGCAGGGTGCGTGGGCAGCTACAGGGGAGGTAACTCAAGGGTACGGCAGGTCCTCACCCGTTATGTCTGAAGGCAACGCAGGCCCTGAAAATGGGAAGGGGGTGAAGGGTTTGCCTGAGCCCCGAGAGCCCCCAGTCCTCCGTAAGGATGGGCTTGGCTGCTTTCCATCTGGGAGCGATTATTTGCCTCGAAACTGGGTAGGGATATTCGGTATGCCGGATAGCCCCAGTGCCTCGCCCGCGGTCACAGGAGAGCGAGAGGCTGAGTGGGGTTCAGATCTCTTGGGGCCGCGGCCAGGCGTTACCAAAAGCTGTCTGCCCTCTGGCCACTGCCGCCCCCCACGGGTGGCCTTCAGGCCTCGGTGCTCTGAGAAGGAGCAAAAGGAGCACGAGGATCCCCAGGGCGAGGTCCCGCGTGCTGGAGCCCGGCGCCGGGCTCGGCAGGTCTCCGTAGCGCGGTGGCACAGCCCTGCTTCGCTCCTGCTCTTCTCGGGACCGCTCCAGCAACTGCCGAGCGTCTCCCGAGGGGTCTGGTGTTTGCAGGCAGCCGGGACAGAGCTTCAAAACGTGTGGAAGACATGATCCAGATCCCTGGTTTTGAGATGGTCGTGGGTAGGGTGTAGGGGGGTTGTTTGCTGGGTTGGTTTGGTTTTTTGGTTTTGGCCGTGAGCAGGGCAGTGGTGAGGGCGCCTCGGGTGTCGCGCTGTTGGCGGCGTTTGACGGGGCGGCACGCAGCCGCTGTGCTCTCCTGCTGGGAGCGAGGAGGCCCCTGTGGGACCCGGTGGTGGGAACCCACTGGTCTCTTAGCAAGCGCCTGGGGATTTCGGAGTCGTCGCCCTCGGGTAGGAGAGAACCAGCAGCGCCCTTCCGCTTCCCAGTCGCTCGCCCAACAACTTCCCAGGCTTCCTTCGCCGCCGGCGGCTCCTGTCCCGCAGAGAGGGATTGGGGTTGTGCTTTAGTCAGCTGGTTTTGGCCAGCCTGCTCTCACTGCAGATGTCTGTCTGTTTAGCCCTTGGACTCCGCTGCTGGCAGGAGAGCGGCGAGATTTAACCATGCCGTGGGCAGAAGGGATCTTCTCATCGGGGTTTTTCCTGAGCAGCTTACTCCCGGAGCGCCTGCGCAGGCTGGGACAGGCTGCAAGTGCGAGCAGTCCCTCCCAGCTGCCAGGACGCCTGGGAGGAGAGCTCCGTGCCGTGCCCAACCTCTCTTCTGTGACGGAAACTTCTGTCCAGGCCAGAGGCAGCTCCGTACGACGGCAGAGAGGTGCAGCTCCGTCCTGGGGGAGCAGCTCTGGTACCCCGGCTCCCGCGGAGGCTGCCTGAGAGCATCCTGCCGAACAGGCAGCAGCGGGGCTTTGTGCCCTCAGCCAGCGTCAGGTTCCAGCAGAGGTTAAAGAAAGCCAGTCCCATGTGTTTCCGCAGAGCATTGTTGTGCAATACTCGACTTTGCAAATTTGAACCCATTTAAAGTCCTGGGTAAACAACTGAGGAAGAGAAGCGAGCCCCTCGGCTGACTT
Organism: Anser brachyrhynchus; assembly: GCF_964034855.1. NCBI lineage: Eukaryota > Metazoa > Chordata > Aves > Anseriformes > Anatidae > Anser > Anser brachyrhynchus. The sequence goes on from NC_137733.1 coordinate 16,806,715, forward strand.
CTGGGGGGAGGAGGTTTCTCGGGTTGGCCGATGACCCAGGCTTTGCCGGCTGTTTCTGGGCAGAGACTGAGTGGGATCCAGGATCACAAACGTGTTAATTGAATGAGGTTTCTTCCTTACGTAGTGGGATAAAGGTTTTACGGGTACAGCCTCGCATCCTTTTCTGCCCCCAACACACGCACAGCTCCCTCGGCGCGCTGTAGGACCAGGCTTGTGTCTGGGGCTTTAGCCCAAATCCGCCCGTCGCGGCGTGCTCTGCTCTGTGCCCGCTGTGTCTGGCGGAGGCAGCTCCCTGTTGGGGCCCTGCTGCTGATCCCTGCGGTGTGCAGGGTGCGGCGCGGCGGCAGCTGAGGTGCTTTGACCTACGCTCAAACCGAGGGGGGAGAGAGGGCCAGGTATGGAGACCGCGTAGGGCTGCTGTCTGCTGGGACTGGGAAGTCTGTCTGCAATTGGGGCGGTCGTACACTTGTAAAAGCTGCTAGATTACGGGTGTTCCAGTGTTTGGGTGAGTAAGAAGTGCTGTTAAAAGATACCAGATTCTTTGCAAATTCTGCACACTCTGCTGAGGAGTGATTTGAAGGGGCCTGGCTTTGTTTGACCTTGCTACTTGTTTCTGAAAATCCAGGGTTACGTGCAATTAGGTAAATACTTGGACTTAATGCTTCAGAGGAGTGTTTTCTGAGCCCAGAGATACGTGCAGTGATCCTAACTCTTTTTCTGTCTTTCTTCTTCCGCAGAGCAAACTTCCCATGACTAACAAGTGCTGGTTGGATTATGAGCTCAAACAAGAACGCTCGCTACAATCGTTTCTCCAGTGGCACAACAAACATCACTACTCCTGAAAACACTAACGGGGTAAGCCCTGCTGTTAGCAGGGGGTGGGCTAGGGGTGCTTCTCGTGTTCTTGTCCTTTCTTTTGAGAAAAGGAGGATGGCTGTTGAGGATTTGGTACTTTCTCCCCCTTAAAAATCCTGGTATCCAGAAATGAAACTTGGGAATATGTACGCTGTATTTGGGTATATTCACAATCCAGGAGAGGCAGCAAGTCTTCGGGCTGTGCTGCACCGATACGCGCTGACCTTCTTTCTGTCCATATTTCAGACAAGAATGGAAACAACTTTTGGGCCGGCCTACTCTGCTGTGACAACCATCACAAAGGGTGAGCACATTTCATGTGTGGAGCTTCCCCCCAGAGCAGCGTGTGTGAATCCTAGCAGACTTTTCCTTGTTGTTTCACAGATCATAAAGCTGTTGGGAGAGTCACTAAGTGTTCGTTACAGACAGGTGCCGAGGTGCTGCTTTTAGTAGTCTGCAGCCCAAGTGTTATTTAATCACGGCATCTGATCACCAGGCATGATGGAACAAGCATCCACAGGAATTTTCTCCTATTACACAGGCTTTACAGTACCACTGAGAGGCCCTTGATGAAATTAGGGTAGTACAACAGGGCCTGATACGGAGTTTAGTCCCGAATCTTCACTCTCGGCCTGCCCGTGAGTCACTCTGGACACTTTGGTAAAACCCCCATGGCCATTTTTAGCTCAGACAGGAGGGGGTGCGAGTGTACCTGCTCGTATCAAATCCTTGTGCTTTGTTCTTCAAAGCCCAGCAGCTGAGGAGTCTGAGCTCTGACACACGGCGTGAATGTAGGAAGAGATCTGGTTTCGCTTTGGAGTAAAAATATCCTTACTTTAGTAAAGATAAGAAACTGGCACTTGACACCAATTTAGATAAGGAAATGAACAGTCTGCCTGGAGGAGCTGTTTGGATTACATTTGTACAGGACTCTGGAATCTGGTTTTGGACTCCTAAATATTTACATTTAGAACTTGATGTACTTCCGTAATACTATCTTTATACAACCATCCCCAGTTTAATATAGCATGCTTCCTTTGTGCTACAAGAAATAGCCAGACCTCCCTTAGTCTAAGCAGTTTTTGATGGGTGACTGAGATATGTGTGAGTACAAGGTTTCCTTTTCATAGTGTTTTTAACCGATGGGCCTGGACCTGGCAGAACATTATCTGTGCTCCTTGAAAGATCGCATGCATTTCAGCAAGCTATCAGAGATCAGGATTATTCAGCCTGCACTGATGTGTCCAGGTCAGGAACTGGAGTAGGGGAATCCCTTGTCTGTTCCTTTTCCAAGGAACACGTAGAGTTACAGACACCTGTAGCTTGGAAATGTTACCATGGAGCCTAATTTTTCTTTTTTTTTTTAATTTGCATTAAAGCTGACGGGACCAATACTTTTAAACAGCATCGTCGGACCCCATCCTCCTCCAGCACGCTCACCTACTCCCCACGAGATGAGGACGATGGCATGGTAGGTGTTGCCAGGAGCCCCCTGGTGAATGGCTTAGCTGCTTGTACCTCAAATGGGAGACATCTGGTGCTCCTCTGGACGTCTCCGCCTCCCTCTTCACTCCCATGCGCTGTGTTGTATCAGCTGCAGATGTCTGCACCGGAGGCAGGACCAGCCTCAGCATTTCCTGGCTGCTCCCACGGTTGGAGCAGAGCGGGGTCAGAGGCTGCTTCTGGCCTGGGGCATTAGGCTGGCACTGCTTGGGAATGGTACGTGGTTACGGAGCCCAGGGGCTACACGTCCCCCAGACCTACCTGTGGGGATGAGCCTGCCTCCTGGTGTGAGCGGGGTGCTCTGACTCTCCTGGGCTCAGGAGAACACAGAGCTGTTGTCAGCTGGGGCTGGGGCTGCTCAGCCTCCATCAGGGCCTGCGGGACAGACCGCCCAGCTCCACAGCTGGACCTGCAGTTAGGACCAGAAAATGTATTCCTCTTTCCGCCTCCAGATGGGGCTTCTGACCAGAGGAGCGGGTTTGAAACCCGCAGAGTGGGATGTCCGGCCCTGCGGGCTGTGCCCAGCTCCTAGATTACATCAGCGGGGTCTGCTTCCACGCAGCATGCCCGTGGCTCGCAGTACCTCTGCAGAAAAGCACTTCCCAGTTTGGTGTCCAGTTTCCTCATTCACCTCACACAGTTCTCAGTAACTTCTTTTGGGGGAATTTGCTGATCCAACAGGCCCCAGGGTTAGTTGCTTAAAGAGAAATTAAATTGACTAAATCAATTAAATCAAGATCAGCAACAGCAAAGCAAACCTCAGTGGACAGACAAATAGCACTGAGACCTGGGTCTTCCCATGTCCGCAGTGCCCAGCCGTATCTCGTAACCTCACGCTCCTGCTTGTGAGTTAAGCATGTGAGTAACAGACTCTTCGTGTTAAGGACTTGTAAACTTCATCAGGTTAGGGGACCCAGCTTCAGAGCTAGGGAAAAATGGATCGCAGCAGCTGAATAAGTTAGGCACTGGCAGAGACTGGGGTCGCAGCACCAGTGTGAAGCTACAACGCTTCTCAAAATACACTGACACCAGATTGCAAAAAAGCTTTATTGTCAGCATCCTATAAAGTTCCTTCTGGTGCTCGGAGATCTTGCCGTGTTTTATGTGAGCACGTGTTTGTTTTTCATAAAGTCCTTTGAACATTTGGCTCGTGTCCTTGGCACACGCAGCTCTCCATCACATCGCTGACCCCGGGGTGCTGGACCACGGTTCCAAGGAGCCCGTGGCTGTCAGCACTGATCCCGTGGGCTGCGTGCTGTGCTCCCTGCACCCTTTTCCTGAGTTGTGCAGTTCTTACAGAGTACGGCTGAGGACTTTTCTGAAGGAGCAGGGGGTGCAAGGGACATTACGCTCATCCATGTCTGATGGAGAAGCTCCCTGGCTCCTTTGGAAACCTGTGGAACAAACTGGGGTGCGCAGCCAAGACGAGGAGAAATTTCTCCTAGGACCTAGCCTCAGTCCTCTTGGACAGCATCAGCCCCTCTACCCTGGAGTGCTAAAGATCGTTAAGCAAAAACAGCAAAAGGACTAACGAGCGGGTCAGGAAGCAACCTGCAGCTTGTGTTGCTAACTGACGATGAGCACCGCAGCCCTGCTCTGCCTGCTGCTCCAGACAAACTTTCGCTAACCCCTTCATAAAGCTTCCTTTGCTTTGTCGAGAATTAATCTGGGATTTCCCTTCCTGATCACTGAGTTTTCCCTCCTCCAGAAGCTGCCAAGGGTTTGTCAGCCACCACAGAGACAGCTGGAGAAGAGTCAGAGCCCTCCTGTGACCCCTCTCCCCACTTCTTTCTTTTTAAAGCTTCTGTTAATGAAACCAAAAGCAGAGCAGTGTTCTGCGTGCAAGGCGGAGATTACTGAGCATCTGCTGCCCTCCTCCCTGAAGGCAGTGCCACGTGCTCCCAGCCTCGCTGTGCCTACGGGGAACAGGAACAAGGCTTGTCCTAGGGCCTTCACCTAGGGGCTGCTTTTGTAGCTGGCGTGAGGGGAGGGGACTTGTTCTGGACTGAGTCAGCAGCCAGCTACAAGCCATTCATCGTCCATCAAAAGATGTCTGAGCGCTCCATGCCCTGGGCTGCCTGAAGCTGGCCTTGATGTGTAGTGCAGGAACAGCCCCGGTGCTGCTGTGCTGAGGTGGGACCCTGCCGACAGCTCCTCCCAAACCTCCCCTTGGCTGAAGCGATGCCACGTGTTGGGGCCTTGCCCCAGCACTCTGCAGGCCTCGGAGCTGCAAACCCAGCTTGGGTTTGGTGCACGTGGGTCTCCCCTAAGCTGGGCAGATGCCCATGGGGCAGGGGTCCTGCGGTCCTTAGGCTCTGTCCTTCTGTTCCCAGTGCAGAGCAGCCTGCAGTCCCCTTGGGCTGGCTGCTGTACGTGACC